>NC_062560.1:9019781-9644781 GCF_016906955.1 Phacochoerus africanus | reverse complement strand
AGCCTTCTCTTAATTTGGCTATTCCTCATGAGAAGGAATATTCGCAAACAGGAGTTTAGGAGGTCGGTGGAAGAGGTTGCAGTTGACTTCTCCCAGAAGACCCTAACTCAGAATTCCAGCTGGGGGGGGTGATTCAGGAAGCATCTGGAAGGGAGAAGGGAGGAGGGACAGAGAGGGGAAGGAAGAGGGGGAGGGCACAGTCTTGAGCAGGTGGTCCCTGTGGGCCCGGGGCTGCTCCTTGAGGCATCAGCCTCTCTGCCTGGAGTCAGAAAAAGCCCCGGGGCCGAAAAGAACAGGTGCTTGCTTGCAAGAAGCATCAGCCAGCTTGAGAATGGTGACTGCCTGAGCCCCAGGGTTGGGACTCCCGTAGGGTCCGGTCCCACACAATGTCTCATCCTGTAATTCACCATCTCAGCAAGCAGGTGTCTAGTGCCTGGTGTGTGTGTGTGTGTGTGTGTGTGTGTGCGTTTTCTCCTCGGAACTGCAGGATAGCATAGAGAGGTGGATGTGTGGTTTGTGTACGGGTGGGACCCTGAGCCCGGGGGTCACCGGGCCCAGAGAATTCAGCTGGGGTGGTACCCCAGGCTCCTCACTCTACATATGTATGTGCCCACTCAGTCAATTCCTTAGCTCTCCAGAGGGGAATGGAAAACTTATACCCACTTCGGTCCCCAGACTCTGCTGCCAAAAAATGGTCTCTCTCTTTTGCACAAAGCACGGTCCAAATCAAGAGGCTTCAGGACCTGCGGACTGCCTTGGAGGATGTCAGCGATGCAGTTAGATGCTAGAAAACGCCACGATGTCTCCATAGTGGAAGCTTATGGACGCGTGGTTCATTGAGGACTGGATTTCGTTCCCTTCCCATTCGCCGGGCTCTCTTGACAAGGGCTGTCCGTCCCTCTGGTGCCTCTTGGAAACAAGTCTCTTAGGTTCATTTCCCTTTAGTATATTTCTAAGCGACGCGGTAATTCTTTGCGGACTTTGGTAACAGTTGTACCATTTAAATTTAAACAACCCCCAGAGGATCTAGACAGGTCTGTGTGTTTAAACCACAGGCTTGGGTCTGCCTATTAGTTGATGAAGAACAGACTTTATACATGATAGACACTTACTCACGGGAGGGGCAGGCAAGCAGATGTTTTTCGAGCCTCAATGTGTTAGATTGTATTTATTCGAATCTCTTCCTGCCTTGCTTTTGACGTCACACCTATGACCGTCGAACTTTAAACAGTTCGATGATGTATTTCCCTAGAAAAGTCCTGCTCTGGAGGGTCAGCCAGGAAGAAAAGGAAAAGGCTTCCTAAGATTAACATACCGCAAGAAGTCGACAGATAGACCATGAAGTAGTGACAGCTAAGTCAAGGACATTGAAGGGTGGGATGCCTCGAAATGATTCTCTCGTCTCTGACCATAAAGTGGCTGGAATTCATTTCATCTAAACAGTGGAAAACCGTTTTGTTTGGCTTTCCTTGTGGTGATGGTGAGCTTTGAAAGCAAGCTTTGCCTTGATGCAAACTTGAGATCATCAAGTGGCACCTAAATCACTCTGCCGGCTTCTTTCTCCGCCTTTTTGTTGTATTCCCTCCTTCCCGGGGAAGGATTCTTTCCCTCCCTGAAAACAGTTTTATTCGAGATGCTTAGAGGGTCTCCAAGGCGAAATGGAAGATTTCCTGCTGGTCTTTCAGTCCAGCTGAACTCATGCACAAAACCTCCCTCTGAATTCTCAAGGCATGAGAATTACAGATAAAATATTTTAAAATGGCTTTGAAAGGAGAGTAAGCAAGCTTAAACCAGAGTGAAAAGTCTCCAAAGGACCAGAAAAGAAAGGCGACGCAGAAATGAGAGGGGGAGAAGCGGGGGGCGGGGGGGGGGCGGGGGGGGGGGGCAAGGTGTCCCACACGTGGCAGAAGCCTCGGATGCCCTGCGCTCCTGGAGGCCAGGACTCCCTATGTGCACGCTGGGCTCAAATGCTCCCTCTCACCTCCTCTGGAATCGCAGCCAGACAGGATTCTCCTGGAAGGGAGCAGAGGCACTGAGTCAGACCAGCCTCTGTGCCTTTGTGGCACGTGGGTATCTCGTGCAGGCGCCTTCTCTGGGGAAACCACCTCAAGCCCTGACGCCAGAGTGGGCACCTCAGCTGGCGGGGCTCTGTCAGTTCCCCAGATCCCAGCAGCGGGAACCAGGTTCCCCCGTCAGATGAGCTGTCAAGACCGAAATGGTCAGACACAAGATGAAATCCGATTCTCAGGAAATGTTACGCCAACACAGGAAAACACGGAATTGCTTTTTTTCCAAAGAGCTTGCGAACAAGGATGTTTCGTTCTCTTGAAATTATGAGGGAGCGTAGTGCATCCTGGGAACAGGATCAGACAGTTACTCGACAAGAAAAGGGAGGGGTTATGAAGAACCTACTGGCAAGGAAGAAGGTGGCCAGGGAAATTTTAGGGTAGGCAGGAGGAGAAACGCCAAACCAATAAGCATAAGTTGTTTAAGAATGACCAAGGAGGAGTTCCCGTCGTGGCGCAGTGGTTAACAAATCCGACTAGGAACCATGAGGTTGCGGGTTCGGTCCCTGCCCTTGCTCAGTGGGTTAACGATCCGGCGTTGCCGTGAGCTGTGGTGTAGGTTGCAGGCGCAGCTCGGATCCCGCATTGCTGTGGCTCTGGCGTAGGCCGGTGGCTACAGCTCTGATTCGACCCCTAGCCTGGGAACCTCCACATGCCGAGGGAGCGGCCCAAGAAATAGCAAGAACAACAACCAAAAGACAAAAAAAAAAAAAAAAAAAAAAGAATGACCAAGGAGACCCCTGCGTCCGCCTTAACACATTTTTGGCGTCAAAGGGACTCTCTTCCTGAATTTATGCCTTTCTAAATAAAATTTCGGAAAGTAGAAGGCGTAAACTGTTTTGCAAATACATTTCCCAGCATCATGAACTATCAGCACCTTTATGACACTGTTTATTTTCACAATCTCCCTCATGCTCCTCCCAGATTCTTTGACTCAGATGGCGTCACCAATCCTGGATGGATTTTCTTTTCCATGAAATCGCCTTTCCGTATCTTCACGGTGTCTGTGGAATTGGCCCTAGAGTTACAATCCAGTTGCCCTCATCCTTTGCCCTCTGACACAGCCCTGATCTTGGGGTAGGACATTGGGCTAGTCCCCTGCCCATGGAACGCCTCTCCCGCCACCCCCGTGCTCGCCTCCACTTCCATTCTGTCTTCCTGAGACATTCCCCCTCTTGATCAACATCCTTCTAGCCTCCAAGACAAGCCCGCGTCTTCTTGAAAATCTTTCCACCTTCCCTTTGTTTGCAGCCTCTCTCTCCCACTTGTATCTCTGTCTCCTTGCAGGCAGGGAGTAGACCGTTTGATTTTTGTTCCTCTCGCAGAGTCCAGGACATTGTAGAAGCTGCACACATACTTGTATGGTTGGGTAAATAAATGAAGGAGTGGGTATAAATGAAGCGTGTACAGAACGAGAAGCAGTAGAGAGCTCTTGAGGCATCTTAGCCAGAACAGAGGGTTGCTGTGGTCGAAAAACAAGATGAATAGTCCTTGTGGGGAACCTTTAAATTTGATGTTCTACAGGTTTGTGATTGCCGGGGGGAAAGATGGATTGGGTGTTTGGGATTAGCAAATGCACAGTGTTGTGCAGAGAAATAGATAAACGAAGTTCTTACTGCAGAGCACAGGGAACTATATTCAATGTCCTGTGATAAACCATCATGGAAAAGAGCATGAAAAAGCATGTATCCATGTGTATAACGGAATCACTTTGCGGTACAGCAGAAATTAACACGACATTCTAAGTCAACCCTGCTTAAATGAATTTTTGACGATTTTGATGTTCTAAAGGAATACGGAATACTTCTAGACTCTTAAGGAGAATAGTGATGTGAAAACCGTAGCGTCCAAGGAAATGTGATCTGGCGGGCATGGGTGGATGGGCATAGGATAGAAGCATGCCCAAATGTGTATGATGAGAACTTCTTAGAAACACCTGTCAATGGCCATAGTGTCAGCAATAGCTAGACAGTTCTGATCGTCCTCCAAAGTGACTGACCTCAGCCTGCCCCTAACGTGGTCCATGCTAAAGATGCAGTAGTGGTTGGTGTGATGTGGGGACATATTCCTTGTATTGTTGCCATTTCTGATTGAGGTAACGGCATTAGAAGTCCAGTTACCTCTTTGCTCCCTGGTTCACCACGTGGGAATAACCTCTGACTAATTATTCAGTTTAAATATGCCTGCGTTAGCGCAGGAAGGGGAACAGAAGAGTGAACTTTGGACATCTCGCAGCCATCTTTTAAGTGTGACGTTGCAAAATCCAGTTTACATCGAGAGACGCTTGAAAGTGCACCGATTTCATTGCGATTTCGAAAAAGAAGTGTATTCCTTTTCCTGAGTGTAATTTTGTGCATACGAAAGTATCCGAAGTATGCAGAGTAACATTTTCCTCTCTTGTTTTGAACAGCAAAACTTAGAGAGTAACCTCACCAACCTTATTAAGAGGAACACCGAACTGGAGACGCTTCTGGCTAAACTCATCCAGACGTGTCAACATGTTGAGGTGAGTATCTATTGGTGTTCCTTTTCCTGTGAAAACTGCTTGACCACGGCTTTTATACCCTCACCCTTTATATTTCTAAACTGGAAAAGTTCTTAAAGGTAGATTTTTGCAGAAGCCAGATAGCTAAGATGGATGAAACGAGGAGTTCCCCAGTGGCCTAGCGGGTTAAGGGCCTGGCCTGGTCACTGCTGTGGTGCAGGTTCGCTCCCTGGACTGGGAATTTCCGCATCCTGTGGCCACGGCCAAGACAAACAAACAAAAGTGGATGAAACTGGAAAGGAACTAGAAGCTCAGAGTGTCTCTCCCCATCCACTGCTTTGTTCTGCGTGCCCCCTATCACAGCTCTCCCCGATCCAGCTTTCCTTGGCTTTCCGATTATTGGAGGGTTTAAGCACCTTTGCAAGGAACAGCCCGTAAAAGGCGGCACATTAATTTTCTGGGACTGTTGTAACAAATAACCGTGAACTTGGCTGGCGTGAATCAGTCTCTCACCGTCACGGACGTCCAGCATCAGGGCGTTGGCAAGGCCTTGCTCGCCCTGGAGGCTCTCAGGGAGCATCTTTTGATGCCTCTTGCCACCTTCTAGGCATTGCAGGCAGTCCTGAGAGGGCCTTGGCTTGTAGCTGCATCCCTTCAACCTCAGCCTGTTGGTCGCTTGACCTTCTCCCGGCGTGTCTGTGTCTCTGTCTATATCTCCTTCTCAGGAGGATGCCACTCATTGGATTAAGCTCCGCCCTACACCAGTGTGAGCTCACTTTACCTGGATCGTATCTGCAAAGACCTCCTTGCCCCAAAAGGTCATATGTGCAGATACCAGGGGTTAGGACGTGGACATACCTCTTTGGGGGTGGGAGGGGTAGGAGGGATACAATTCATCCCACTGCAGGTGTGTATTAAATACATCTTGGTTATCAGATACGTGTCCATGAAACTGACCCCCCACTGCAGCATGTCGGGATTAAGTCAGGGGTGTGCAGACAGTGACAGCCAGGGCAAGTCGCGGAACCCAGATCCTTCTAACCCTCCGCTGAGGACCGCTGCACTCTCGGCAGTGATCTTTCCAGGACACATTTAGAGCCGTGCTGATGGAAAAACATTGTAAATAACAGTGAACAAGCATAATGTTGTCATTATCATAGGGTAAAGGGAATATGCAGTATGGTATTAAAGAGAGGAACAAAGATGACCAACATATTATGTTTTGTTCTTAGGATGTGATGGCATCTGATGTTTAGGACAAATGCGAAAGAATTCTTTCTCTTCAGCAAGGGAAAAAAAAAAGGGAAAAAATTCCCTGTGTTTTATGGGGAGCGCTTTCAAATGCTTTTTGAATTGGGTGGTTATTTCCTTCAATTTCAGCCCGTTACTCCTTAAAGCATTAGTGTCTGGTTTCCATTATGGCCCGCAGTGATTGCTGAACAACTGTCTTGCTTCTAATGCAGTACGATTATGGCTTGAATTTACAAAATGCTGCTCATCCTAGCATGTAAAATTATATTCTATAATGTTCAGTCATTTCACGTGATAGATAGATGTGTCATTCAAGAAATTTACAAGCAGATTCTGTTTTTCTTTCAAAAGGTTAGGGCTTTAGTTGAGATACAGGCTTTTAAAATAAAGCCGAGTGACTTGATGGGGGCAGCCTTTCAAAGAGACACATGTATGCTGTTAGCAGTTACTCTAGACAAAGAGTAAGGAATATTCATTCCGCCCACTGTTGTTACTTCTGTCTAAATCCTTTGGAATGGAAAAAAAAAATGTTTGTGGGTGAATAAACTGGGAGCTTGGAAAATTAATTCTAGATCGAAGTTAAAGAAAATTAACCAGACATAGAAGAATGATACCAGCAGTGCCTGTTGTTAACGTGTTCCCTTATTCATAGTTAGTCGTGTTCTCAAAGGACGATGTTTTAAAAATGTGAGCATCTAAATCTCACATTAATCAAATGAATCTGCCTTGAAGATTCATGTAATCTTTGATGAAGGAACGATCACGATGACACCGCTCACTTGAAGGAGGCTATCAGGGAGTTCCCTTTTGGCCTGGGGGGTTAAGGACCTGGCATGATTACTGCTGTGGTGAGGGTTCAGTCCCTGGCCTGGGAACGTCTACGTGCTGTGGGCGTGGCCAAAAATAAAAAAGGAGCGTGTCAGAAACTGATACATACAGTCATGAGGGGAGGGATGGTCAGGGAAAAAGAATGCTAGAATAAGATGGCTAAATTAGATGCAAAACTAGTTAGTGACCTACAGGGCAATAAAATCATTATATTCTGGCAAATTAAATTGCGTATCATCCGTTTTCTCCAATTCACATTTCAGTTTTTACAGAGACTCAGCCTCTAATCAGCGGTCAATAGAAAGTCAAACTCAAACCATTACCTTTGGAATGGAGAAGCAATGAGATCCTGCTGTATAGCACTGGGAACTGTATCTAGTCACTTATGATGGAGCCTGATCATGTGAGAAAAAGGACGTGTGTGTGTGTGTGTGTGTGTGACTGGATCACCTTGCTGTACAGTAGAACATTGACAGAACACTGTAAACCAGCTATCATGGAAAAAATAAAAATCATTAAAAAATAGTACAGAGCATTAAATATACCCAAAACTTACCAAAAAAGAAAGAAAGTCACACTCTATTACCTCCCAGCCTAAAGAGTGAGATGAGCCCTGCTTAGGCTGCCTTGATGGGCTGTGCTGTAGTGAGACACCAGAAGGGCTCCCCTTCTTCTTTTTTTGCCTTATTTCCAAGTTTGGGAGGATTTTAACTTAACATGTCCTGTTCTGGACACTGTGGTTCTGTGAGCTGCATTCACCAGACACCAGTTTCTGAGTGGGGGCATACATTTTTGCCAGCAGTCACCTACTTGGGTGTATTGCCCCGTGCTTGGTGCCAAGGACCCTGCCCACACGGAGCTTGCTGTCTCCACCGAGATAAAAGAGCAACCGCAATACAATACAAGAGAGAAAACTAGCTGCCGTAAGAGGGGTGTGGATTACATACTTGGGAATTAAGGAGAAGTGAGAAATTTCTTCCTGCTGGGGGCTGAGGGCGATAGGACACGATCTCAGCCTGCCTTCAAGAGCATATAACATTGGCACCTATGGAGAGGTGGCAGGGACACTGTTGGCAGGGCCAACCCACACCTGCGGATGGAAAAATGAAGAGTGCATGTACCCAAGGCCAGTAGTTCCTTCTCTAGGAACGGAAGGTGTATGAGGGTGGATAAGGAGGAGCTGGCCTTGGAGAAATGAGAGCTCAGTGGACTTGAATATTGCCTCTGCATTTGAACTTGATTCGATCTTGAAGGTTTGGGGAGGGTTTCAAGAACGCGAAGGTGTGTGTACATTTCACAGTTACACTTGGCATCCCTAACTCTTTTCGAGAAATGATATTTTTGGTTGCCGGGAAAATGGTATGGATATCTTGATGCAGAATGATCGCACATCCAAGGGAAAATGTGCCAGCACTAGGAAACGTCAAAACAGGGAGTGGGCTTGCTTAGGCATCAGCACGACAGTCTTTTGAATTCAGTGCAGGGGCGAAGAATTTCGTGCTTCACATCCTAGGTTCCTAGACTGCATTTCTTCCTTTTCCTCTTCCTGAGGGTGTCCTTGTGTTGGGGTGTGAGCATTCCACGGGAACATAATCCCCATGCCAGCTGGAGCTCACAACACTCAAAACACAGCGGCACCTCTCAATTGTTGAAAATGAAATCAATGGATTTCCACCAGATCCTGAGGAAATGCCACATCCTTATAAGTCCACACCTCCTTCCTGGGATTCACTTCTGCTTTTCTTTAGAATGAAAAGAGTTGGAAGGTCTCCCTCCTCCAACCCCATTGTTTTCATAACTTGTTTTTAAAATGAGGATAAGCAAGTGAAGTGGCTTTTTTGTCATTGCTAATATTTTTTACATTTTTAAACATTTTTATCAGAGGTTGGTTGATTTACAGTGTTGGGCCAATTTCTCCCGTGCAGCAAAGTGACCCAGTCTCTCTCTCTCTCTCTCTCTCTCTCTCTCTCACACACACACACACACACACACGCATATCTATCTATATATATCTTCCATATGTTCTTTTTCTCATACTATCTTCCATCATGTTTTACCAAAGAGATTGGAAATAGCTCCCTGTGCTGTGCAGTAGGACCTCATTGCTTATCTATTCTCAATGTCATAGCTTGCAGCCACCAACCCCAAACTCCCCGTCCAGCCCACTCCCTCCCCCTCCCCCTTGGCAATCACACGTCTGTTCTCTATGTCTATGAGTCTGTTTCTGTTCTGTAGAGAGGTTCGTTTGTGCCCTATTTTAGATTCCATGTGTAAGTGATATCATATGGTATTTGTCTTTCTCTTCCTGACTTACTTCACTTAGTAGGAGACTCTCTAGTTGCATTCATGTTGCTGCACATGGCATTATTTTGTTCTCTTTTATGGCGGAGCATGTTCCATTGTATATGTGCACCACATCTTCTCAATCCATTCCTCTGTTGATGGGCATTTAGGTCACTTCCATGCCTCGGCTATTGTGCATAGCACTGCAGTGAACATAGGGGTGCATGTATCTTTTTCAAGCACAGTTTTGTCAGGATATATGCCCAGGATTGCTGGGTCATATGGCAACTCTATTTTTAGGTTTTTGAGCAACTTCCACACTGTTGTGCCTAGTGGTTGTACCAACTGACATTCCCACCAGCAGCGAAGGAGGCTTCCCTTTTCTCCACACCCTCTCCAGCATTTGTTACTTGTAGACTTAGTGATGATGCTTTTGATAGTAAGTACTATCAAGTACAAGGTACAGACTAGAGAATGGAGGCTCTGAGACCAAGGCACTTTAGGACTCAGAGACAGAGGCACCGAAATGGCCATATCCAGTGAACTCTCAAGAAATGGGTATAATTTGGTGGCTGGGATTCTAAAAACTAGTAGGTTTGGGCTACTGAGTTTTGTTTTCTTCAGGAGAAGAATGCAATAGAAAATTGCCTTGGAATGAGTTAGGAGTTAGTTATGGGGTGCAGAACAAGCCCATGAAAAGTGGTCAAAATTTGGGTCAGCTGCAGAACTTCGCATTTCTAGCTCAAATACAGACTGTCCATCTTCTCTTTCTTCTCCCCATTTTCTTTTGAAAATCAGAGGACCTAGATTATTGGTTAAGCAGATACTTAGAATCACTGATGCATATCATATTCTCCACACCTTCTGAGAATCCCCTTCTTTCATAGGGAACACAATACGCATACACGTAATAGATACTCATTTTGGGAATTACAGGTAACCAATGACTGAATCTACTATGAGATGGTAGAGAAAAACTATGAGAGAATGACTAATTGCCACACATTCTGTTTGTATCTTGTGGACACTTATCTGATCTTGGATGACATGTATTCTGCTAGGGGCCAACTTGAATGTCCAGAGTCCTAATCCATTGTCACTTGCAGGGATGGGTTAGATTCCCACCCCATACGAGCCCTTATGAAAATATTCTTAAGGTATATTTAGCGTCAGATTCTGGAACCACATCAGGCAACCGACAGTCATCCATGGCTCTACATGTAACCGGTTCTGGAATGAGGATGGTATGATAGTGCAAATATGGTGGCATCAGAAAGTGGATTATGACAAGCCCCTGTGGTAAAGACTGGTCTTGAAGTTCAAACGTTAGGATTCTCAGGACAAAGGAGAACAGGAACTCTTGGGTTGTGCAGAACTTCATCTTCTCTGGAGAAGGTTTATTTTTTGACCAGTGCATGTGTTCAATGGCTTTGTATCCACTTCACTCCACCAAGTTTGCTAAAACTGACCGCTCATGAAGCAAATGTAGCTGTTCTCAGTGGAGGTGAAGTTTATCTGTTTACTAAGGCAGTATGTAACACATCCTCGAATGTCTTCCTTTTAGATTCAGTGTTCTTGCCTGTACAAAAAAATTGATCTAAAGGATATAGGATCCTGTTACCGTCTTGGGTATTTTCATGAGGAATAATGAGAAGACCTCAGTAGAACATTGTCCAGTATTTTGGAATAAGAGGTTAATCTTATGAATGAATGACTATAAGCTTAGTTAGTTTGGTTTTACTTGCAGAATAACATTCCCAAGTTTCAGCTTTGGAATTTTTTTTTTTTTTTTTTTTTAAGGGCCGTACCTGCAGCATATGGAAGTTCCCAGGCTAGGGGTCGAATCAGAGCTGTAGCTGCCAGCCTACGCCACAGCCTCAGCAACACGGGATCCGAGCCACGTCTGCGACCTACACCACAGCTCACGGCAGTACCAGATCCTTAACCCACGGAGCAAGGCCAAGGATCGAACCCACAACCTCACGGTTCCTAGTTGGATTTGTTTCCACTGTGCCACGACAGGAACTCCCAGTTTTAGAACTTTTTTAAAAACCATGATCCAAACCCTTGATCATGTATAATCTTCCCAGTTTGGATGGAATGAACTATTGGGTCATATTCAGAATCCTATCAGGTGGCTTGGATTGGAGCATGATCACATATACATGCCCCTAAAAACAATCCCTCTGACATATTTGAATTTAGTAATGCAGATTTCCAAGGCCAATCGTTAAATAGGAAATAATCTGCCTTAATTGGGGGCCCAAATGGATGAGCAGTAGGAATGAGAGAGAAGACCTGGTTTTATTGATGTATCTTTCTCTTTTGGGCCATGCCCTTGGCATGTGGAAGTTCCTAGGCGAGGGATGGAACCTGTACCACAGCAGTAGCTCCAGCCATAGTATTGATACAGCCGAGTCCTTAACCACTAGGCCACCAGGGAACTCCTACTGATGTATCTTAATGTAGTTTCTCCCCATAATACTGGAGTTCTTTATGATGTCTCCTCTAGCCTGTTCCACAGCCTTCTTGCCTTGAACTGTTTAGATGCTTGATTAGAGCAGCAGGGCTGTTTCTGGCATGATATAAAATCTGGTGACAGATTTTTTTTTTTTTAATGGCCGTTGTAGTTAGTTCTAACCCAGCTTCCACCTGAGATGGTGGTAGTTGGATGGATCCAGGTGAGAGAGTCAGAGGTGTGAGAAGAATACCTCCCAGATGATGAGGTGACAGTCAGGTAGAAGATGGGGTCCCATCCTTGCTCCTGCACGTGCCACTCAGGGACAAGCCATAAACCCAACCATCCACCCATCATGTTGTTACTGAACTCTTCTGTTTCTGGGTCTTAGGATCTGGTTTAAATTCTTTTTCTCAATACAAAATTGCTTTGTATGCTAATCAAGCTGAAATGATCTCTCCGTAGAATTACAGATGATGAGAGAAACGGGACACATCTTTTTACCTTCATTCGATTGACGTCTATGTTGAATTCCTCAACGTTGTAGGGAAAACTGAAGAGCTTTGTTCCAATTTTGAAATTCCCCAGCAAAGCAGTTGAGTCATGCATATAAAATGTTTGCTAACAAGAGCGCGATTGTAGCTCTGGTTATTTTTCTTTGAAACCGAAATATGAAATTTTAAATTCAGCTATTTCACATGCCTGAGGCTACCCCAGAATGGACAAGGCTTTCAGTAAGGAGCAACACAAATAAAGATTTTTACCACCAAGTGAGGTCACTTCCCGGCCTAGGAATTTATGATAGAGCTTTCCCTGTGCTTTTGAAAGTGTTTTCACTAGATACAACACCAGGTTCACATATACAAGGCGATGAAAACTATCATAGGAGCCTCATTCTCTGACGAGGCAAGCTCACTGTTGGGCTGCCTCAAGTTCAGAGACACGTTCTGTCTCTTTACCTAGGTTGGGAAGATGGGGCCTCATCCCTTCTTGCAGGTGTTAGGAGGAGATGGTTGCTGTATCCAGTGGTTACAGCTCCACAGCCAGGCGTAGCCTCTGGTGCAGGGAAAGCAAAAATGGTAGCACTTCAGCAAACACACATGAGAAAGCACAGTGACCACTTGACAAAACTCTTCCTATCTTTTCTTGATGTCATCATCCCAGTGGCCCTTTGAGGTAAATGGCATTCAGATGGCCGCAGAGATGGGACTTGAAGCCAGACAGAGCAAGGATCAGCCAGTAAAGAAATGGATGGAATCCAATCAAGTAGTTAAAGCCACCAGAGTGGTTATTGCCCCTTAGCGAGCCAAAGCGGAAGGTAGCATTGTCAGACATGATTCCCCATTCCTAGGGGGGATTCTCGTGACCGGAACATGCTCATCTGCTGGGGAATCAGTAACCCTGCCCAACCCACTATGGGGAGAACCCAGTGAGTGTACCAGTAGGACCAGTGAGAACCAGTGGTACCAGTAGAACCAGGGAGGTTCCAGGTCTTATGCATTATTCTCAAATCTTTGACCTGGTAACCTCAGCTTCTTCAAGATGACCAGTTTATTTCCGTAAGGAAATAAATTTCCTTTTCCCCTCCTCCCCTGGAAGTTGGAGAATGATATATATATATATAGAAAGCCTTAGTAGTATCCATTGCTCGATATTTTGTGTTACCATTTAGGACCAAAACATATATTTTAAGAATTTGTAGCTTTTAAGAGAATATGACATATGACAGAAATTTGACAGGTTGGCTTTGAGATTCTAATCTGAAACATGGAATTTATTTTAGACTTCTGATTTTATGTTGAACGCCTAAAATCATTGGTTTCAAACCAATATTAGAATGTTCCCGAGAAATGGGGTTCTCAGTACATTTGTAAGTTTATTAGCTTTCTAAGAGCTATGTAAGGACTTGAGAAGGTTTACCTTGTTAGCGTTTTAATTTTGTCCCGTTGGACTTTTAAAGTGCTTCCATAAAATAAGTTGAATAGGTGATATTTATAAATGCAATTTAAAATGTTACGAGAATTTGGTGATAAAAATCTGACCAATAATTACCCATGAGGGTGAGAATTGACTGGAGCAGGGGCTTGGGGGTACTTTTTGGGGTGATGGGAATATTTTATATCTTGATTAGGCTTTTGGTTTTTATGTCGGTTATCAAAATCTGTTACATTGTCCCATAAGATTTATGCATTTCCCTTTATGTAAGTTTTACCTCAATTTTGAAAGTGTTTATAGGAACGCAATCAATTAATTTATAGAGGGAATTGACTTTTTAATGGAGTTGAGTCTGTTCAACTTGAGTTAATCAAGCATTGACTCAGAGACCCCCTGAGAGTGATTATTCTTGGTTTTATAAAATTTCTTGAATTTATGAATAGAATAACGAGATTCATAATTAGAACTTAAAAGCTAGTTCTACAGAGTGATTTGTTGATATAGAGAGAGTCCTTGGGCAAAAATGCTTATGGTTTTCAAGTGCATGTCTGTTCCCTTTCCTAATTGGTCAATCTCCTTGCAAAACAGGATGGTATCTTTTTTTTTTTTTCCCCCCTTAGAAAATGACCAGATGGCCACTTGGGATCAAATGAAGGGAAACCCTTTTAAACCCTTCCATAGATGCAAGATGGCCAGTCCATCTAGGTCTGAAGATGGCTTATAGGGAGACGTTTTCCACATCAGACTCTCTTGATACACACACACACACACACACACACACACACACACACACTCTGCAACCTCAGAGTCAGCACCTGACAAATACCTGAATTCTGTGATCTTTCCTCTTTTCTTCCAGACCAAATTAGATTCCCTTTCCATTGATTGTCCTTTTGGCAAAGCCCATCTTGTACAGTGACAACGCTCTCCAATTTCCCTCACATCTCCCCTCCTACTGACTTCATAAGTCTTTTTTTTTTTTCAGCCACACCCTCACATACAGAAAGACCCTCGCCACGATAGCCACCCGAGCCACAGCAGTGACAGTGCTGAGTCCTTAACCTACTGGGCCATCAGGGAACTCCCTGATGCCATGCGTTTTACTACCACGAGTTTCAGAGAAAAACCCTAGGAAAGAAAGCATGGATAGTTTCAAAGAGAGGCAGTACAGACCCGCTAGATCGAAGATACAAAGGGAGGAGTGGTTAATGAATCCGACTAGGAACCATGAGGTAGCGGGTTCCATCCTGGCCTTGCTCAGTGGGTTAAGGATCCGGCGTTGCCGTGAGCTGTGGTGTGGGTCGCAGACGTGGCTCGGATCCCGCGTGTCCGTGGCTGGGGTGTAGGCCAGTAGCTACAGCTCCGATTCGACCCCTAGCCTGGGAACCTCCATATGCTGCGGGAGCGGCCCAAGAAAAGGCAAAAAGACGCACACACAAAAAGATACAAAGGGAGTCAGAAGAAGGTGAGGTCTAGGAAAGACCCCCCCCCCAACCCTGCCAAAGTTCAGCCCCTCGATTCACCAATCAAAATAGAATGGGAGCCATGTATGCAATTGGAAATTTCCAAGTAGCCATATTTTTTAAAAAGTAAAAACAAATAGGTGAAATTAATTTTACTGGACTGTTTGACCTGATATATTCAACACGTCATTTCAACATGCAGTTAGTACATCAGTGATTCATGTGTGGGTTTTTATCCTCATAGCACATCTCAGTTCAGACCAGCGCCATTTCGGGTGCTCAAATACCACGGGTGCCTAGGGGCGGCTGCATTGGACCCCTACAGCTCTAGAACTTCTGTAGGCCCTGGCTTAGCAGTTAATTATGTGTGCGCAGCTGGCATGTTTGTTCCTTGTTTCCCAGTAAAGTCATTTTCTCCAGAGGGCAGAGTTCCATTTCTAGTCTGGTGCTTTGCCCATTGTGGGTGTGCAAATAGAAATGTCTCTTTTGTTCCGTCGCTCCTAAGACTCTTGCAGTGATCTCTGGAGAGCAGTGACTTTTGCCGCGTATACTTTAAGAGAAGTAAAATTTGCAGCCGAGAAGCAGAGATGGCCCCGAAAGTTGAGTTTGCTGGCAGGATCAGAGTAAGTCCTGCAGTAGGATTCGTGTGGTTCCCGGTTTTATAAATCGAGTTTGCAAGGGGAGCGTGTCGGCTAGTGTATTTCTTTTTTTTTTTTTTTGTCTTTTGTCTTTTTTGTTGTTGTTGTTGTTGTTGTTGCTATTTCTTGGGCCGCTCCCGTGGCATATGGAGGTTCCCAGGCTAGGGGTCGAATCGGAGCTGTAGTCTCCGGCCTACGCCAGAGCCACAGCAACGCGGGATCCGAGCCGCGTCTGCAACCTACGCCACAGCTCACGGCAACGCCGGATCGTCAACCCACTGAGCAAGGGCAGGGACCGAACCCGCCACCTCATGGTTCCTAGTCGGATTCGTTAACCACGGCGCCACGACGGGAACTCTGGCTAGTGTATTTCTGATGCAAAAACATGTTTCGTCTTCTAGCCTGTCACCTGGACATGATGATGGCAAAAGATGGTTTCCTAAAGGAAGGCAGTGTCTTTCATGTCTCTGGCATAGCCTTGATCGAACCTTCTGGAAAGAATGGCTGCCTCCGTCAACAGTGCCCACAAATGCCCATAGAAAGAGAGCACACGCCCTGGCTAACCTCGACGAGGGCTCTGGCTACTTAAAGGATGGCTTTCCTTTTTGCAGAATGGAGTCCTTTTTCCTTCTCTTCAGGAAGTGGCCTTAAAGCAGTCCTCTTATTTGCGGTCTTGCAAAAATTAGAACGATGCCCATGGGGCCTGCCTGTAAGGGTTCTCTTAAACAGTGAGAAGGCTCTGTTCTCGGTAATAAAATTAAAGCAAGCAGTGTTTCCATTACCTGGCAGGATGCCGTCTCCTCGCCACCCCCTGCTCCTGACAAACATAAACAGAACATTCCGTTTCCCAGGTACGGAGGTGAGACAGCAACATCTGTCAGCAGCTGACCTTTCAGATCCTGGATGGAGCAAGAGAGAGAGAGAGGGGAGCATCTTTGTGCTTAAGCCCTAACTGGAGTGCTTCCGGTTCAGTTTTACTGTAGAAAATGGCATATTGAAGCGTAAAGCTGTCCAGCCAAGAAGAATTTGACCCTGAGTTGAAGGGACAGAAAAGCGACGGGGTCTCTAGATAAAGAAATAGATGTATTTTTTCGTCTGATGCAATAGCTTTCGTGCATTGTCTTGCTCTTCCGGGCCACTTTGCGTGCCCTTGCGCAGATGGAGCCCCATTTCTGGTCAGTTGCAAATGGAAGATGGTAGGTAGATTGGGGCCCCACAGAGAGGACTGACCAAGGTGAAGCTCAAAGGCACTGTCAGATGCACAGTCTGTGTGGCTCTGAAAGCAGTCACAGGGCATTGGAGCTGTAGAACAGACTGGGCGACCGTGACACCAGGGTCCCTTGACCTCCGTGATAGCTCTTCTTAAGAAATATCCAGATTGCAGCCCCCTGTAACATAAGCACCCCTGTCTGTAACGGTCAGTGCCGGGCCCATGGAGCCCTCACCAGTCCCATGGCCTTGGGCCTGAGAACTTGCAGTCTCAAGAGGTTAAGACTCTGCCTGGGGGCTTTTCCCACCCACCTCCAGCTAATCCCACATGGGAGTTCATGCCTACTCACCCCCAACAGCCTTCACCCTGGCCCTGCTGGGCACTATTGGACAAGTCCCCCTCTTGGTTCTCATCAGCTGGCTCGTTCCGCACTGTTTGCCCCAGTTACCCATTGGGACTCATCTCCATTTGACCACAGTGGTCTCGGCAGAAGCACACTTGACTGGCTCCAACCTTTGCTCCTCCTCCACCTCCCCACAGCCCTACTGCTGTTTCCTGGTGACGTCTAGAACCTCCGTCCTAGTCTCAGGCCCCGCTCCAAGGAGAACAGAACCACAGACCTCCTCCTCCCAAATGGAATGATCAAACAAATCTCTTTTTTTCTTTATTCTTTTTAAATGTTATTGAAGTATAGTTGACTTACAATGTTGTGTTAATTTTAGGTATACGGCAATGTGAGTCAGTTATACATAAACATAGGTCCATCCTTTTCAGCTTCATTTCCCATATAGGTTATTACAGAGTATTGAATGGAGTTCCCTGTCCTTGTTAGTTACCTGTTTTATATATAGCAGAGTGTGTATCTGTTAATCCCAAACTCTTAATTTATCCCCTACTCCCCACATTTCCCCTTTGGTAACCATAAGTTTGCTTTCAGAATCTGTGAGTCTGTTTCTTCTGTGTGTGTGTGTGTGTGTGTGTGTGTGTGTGTGTGTGTGTGTGAGAGAGAGAGAGAGAGAGAGAGTCTGGTTCTGTTTTTTAAATAAGTCCTTTTGTATCATTTAAAAATCCAATTTCACATATAAGTGATATCCTGTGATATTGCTCTCTGACTTCACTTAATATGATAATCCTTAGGTCCATCAATGTTGTTGCAAGAGGCATTCTTTCATTCTTTTTTATGGTTCAGTAATATTCCATTGCATATATGTACCACTTCTTCTTTATCCATTCCTCTGTCAATGGACATTTAGGTTGTTTCTGTGTCTTGGCTGTTGTAAACAGTGCTGCAATAAATGTTGGGGTGCAGGTGTCTTTTTGAGTTAGGGTTTTCTCCAGGCAGATGCCCAGGAGTGGGATTGCGGGATCATATGATGGTTCTATATTTAGTTGCTGTTTTTCCTTTAATTTAAGAAGAGGACTTTATTGACAGGACAGCCTTCCAAAACCATTTGCATGGGTGGGGAACGTGGCTTGAAAAATGCGTGACAGATGACGTCGAGGCAGCAAGACTGGGGAACAATAGCCAACTTCCTACTGTGGGAAAGGTTATGTTTAGTTTTTTAAGGAACGTCCATACTGCTTTTTATAGTGCCTGTACCAATTTACGTTCCTACCAACAGTGTAGGAGGATTCCCTCTTCTCCAACCCTCTCCAGCATGTGTTGTTTGTCGACTTTTTGGTGATGGCCCTTCTGACTAATGTGAGGTGACAGCTCATTGTAGTTTTGGGTGTTGTTTCTCTAATACTTGATGGTGTTGAGCATCTTCTCATGTGCTTTGTGAACATCTGTCTGTCTTCTTTGGAGAAATGTCTGTTTAGATCTTCTGCCCAATTTTAAATTGGGTTGTCTGTTGTTGATAGGGAGCTGCATGAGATATTCGTATGTTTTGGAGATGAGTCCCTTGTCAACCCCTTCGCAAAGATCTTTCTCACAAACAGATGGAAAGATAGACTGTGTTCTTGGATTGGAAGAATCAATATTGTCCAAATAACTGTATTACCCAAGGCAGTCTACAGATTAAGCATAAGCCCTATCAAACTACCAATGGTATTTTTCACAGAACTAGAACAAAAAAATTTGTTTTATTTGTATGGAAACACAAAAGGCTCCAAAAGCCCAAAACCTTTCTGTCTGTCTGCCTGCCTGCCTGTCTGTCTGTCTGTCTTTTCTTTCTTTCTCTCTTTCTTTCTCCTTCCCTTCCCTTCCTTCCCTTCCCTTCCTTCCCTTCCCTTCTCTTCTCTTCTCTTTTCTTTTCTTTTCTTTTCTTTCGGTATTTTTAGGGCTGCACCTGTAGCATATGGAAGTTCCCAGGCTAGGGGTCCAATCAGAGCTGTAGCCGCTGGCCTACACCACAGCCACAGCAACTCCAGATCCGAGCCACATCTGCGACCTAGACCACAGCTCATGGCAACGCCAGATCTTTAATCCACTGAGCAAGGCCAGGGATCGAACCTGCGTCCTCATGGATCCTAGTCAGGTTCGATACTGCTGAGCCACCATGGGAATGCCAGCCAAACCATTCTTGAAAAAGAGAAGCCGCACTGGAGCAACCAGGCTCCCTAACTTCGGACTATGCTTACATGGCTACTGTCAACAAAACAGTATGGTGCTGGCACAAAAACAGACATAGAGATCAAGGGAAAGGATAGAGAGCCCAGAAATAAACCCACGCACCCACGGTCACCTAATTTATGATAAAGGAGGCAAGAATATACAATGGAGAAAAGGCAGTCGCTTCATTCAGTGGTGCTGGGAAAACTAGATGGCTACATGTAAAGGAATGAAACAAGAACATTCTCTGACATGATACACAAAAATAAACCCAAAATCGATCGAAGGCCAGATACTATAAAACTCCTAGAGGAAAACCGAGGCCCAACACCCCTTGCAGTGTCTTTTTTGATCCACCTCCTAGAGTGATGACAAGAAAAAGAACAAATGATTAAACTGAAGATTTTTGCACAGCAAAGGAGATAATAAAACACATGAAAAGGCACATCCCTTCTTTCCATTGTGACTATAACTCACATGTTCATTTTCTCTAAACTTGCCTTTCTTTCACGGTGTGAATTAATGTGAAGATGAAACGCGGGGCACCCCGGATATTTAAAAGTCAACTTCCCGGCTTCTGCTGGTGTTCTAGAGTGACACTGACCAGGCAAGAGAGTTTGTGGAGAGCCCTTGTGGCTCTGTCAGAACGAATAGAGCTTGACATTGGCCAGTTGTACGTCCAAGTGCAAGTCTAATCCGTGATATCATTACGTCTGCTTCACTCGCTGGGAGGATGACCCAAGAGCCGGCATCCAACCTTCGTCCCCCAGAGCTTTTGCAGGAGAGCAGGTGGCATCCACACCTGCGAAACTCAAGCCTGAATAGGAGTCTAACTTTGTATTTTTCCAGTCCATCCGCTGTTGAGGAATCATGGCCCAACAACCGACAAGAAGGCCACTTAATGAGAAACGACACGTAAGGCCGAAAATGAGTCATGGAAGGTCACGGGATAGAGGCTTCCTCTTTCCATTAGAAATGACTTCCTTCCCCTGAAACACATCCCCTTCATCCTCCCCAGCCCTCAGCCATCCTCTCGTGTAAATTATTGGTTTTTTTTTTTTAGCTCTGACCACAGTGTCTAAAAGCTGAGTTTTGCCACATACATTGAAAAGCTCTGGATGGCAAGTACCACTTTCCAGAAACTTGATGAGAAAGATTTGACAGAGACAAGTGCCCATGACAGCTTAACTCTTGTTTTTCTCCCCCCCCCCCCCATTCTGGGTGCCCAACCCAAGCGGAAGGGTGTAAAGCATTTGTGTTATAAAGTATGTAATTAATAAGAGAAAGGAAGGGAGGAGTTTGTTGTGTTTGAATGAATTATGAGCAACACCTTCCACTCTGCTGCTTCATTTTGGAACAGCTTTGAACAGAGTTAGCCTGAAACCAAAAACAAGAAAAATCAGTGGCGTGAGTGCCCCAAATGTAAGATTGAGGTCAGCTGCATGGACTCCCAGAAGAACCACGCAAAGAGAGCATTTGTTACAAGGTGACAGGAGCCAACCACAGGACATGGTGGGCAGAGTAAAAATCCTACTGCAAAGTATGTTTTCATTTTTTTTGTCTTTTTAGGGCCGCACCTGTGGCTTATGGAGGTTCCCAGGCTAGGGGTCAAATCGGAGCTGTAGCCACCGGCCTACACCACAGCCACAGCAACGCCAGATCCGAGCCGCATCTGCGACCTACACCACAGCTCACGGTAACCCCGGATCCTTAACCCACTGAGGGAGGCCAGGGATCGAACCCGCAACCTCATGGTTCCTAGTTGGATTTGTTTCCGCCGCACCGCGATGGGAAACTCCATGTTTTCATTTTCAGCTTGAGATCCTGTGAATTCAGGAATTGGATCCCCTCCTGGCCTTAAGGAAAAAAACCTGTTATTTATCATGCACCTATTGGGGGCCAGATCGTTGACGGGTATTTCCATTGAACGTGGGCAAAAGAGGACACAGTCTCGCAGAAACACACCACAGTCCACGCCTGCACCTCTCGGCCTCCAGAGTCTGTGATCTTTTCCTCTGTGCTCGAGGCTGGCAAGTTAGGACCCTGAGGCCAAATCGGATGTCACCTGTTCTTGTAACTCACGTTTTACTGGGACAAAGCCACACCCATTCGATTACAGAGGGTCGGTGGCCGCTTTTATGCTACACCGGTGGCCTTGAGTAGTTACGATATAGACTGTATGATCCACAAAGCTGAGCTATGTACTGTCTAGCCCTTGGCAGCAAATTTCCCCCACTCGGGCTCCACTCTTCTGCCTCCCACCTGTATCCCCCCCGCCACCCCCAATCCCCGTATCTACAAGGATACAGAATACATTCCGGATGTGAAAGTAACTCCGACAATTCTGGAATTCGTCCTCATATGATAGCTCCAAAGCCATCGTTGCAGTAAAAGAGGAAGAGAAAAGTTGGGGTTCACGCTAGCAAGTTCCCCAGGTAATTGGCACAGACTAACTTGGTTCTCGAACTTCCAAGTGTCGATGGCCACGTGGACATTCCAGAGAAGCAGCTTGTGAGCAGTGGTGGCAGTTAGCTTTTATTGAGTCATTCCTGTGTACCAAGCATTTTTCAGAGGCCGTTTATGTCCTAACTCATCTCTCACCACAGCCCACCCCAGGGTTTCTACCTCAGCACGAGGGACATGTGGGCCTGGAGCGTGTTCTCTTTTGTGGTGCAGGCTGTCCTGAGCCTTGCAGGGTATTTAGCGAGCAGCATCTCTGGTCTCTACCCAGGAGATGCCAGGAGCACCCCCCCCGCCCCGTCCTCAGCGGTGACTATGGAAAATGTCTCGGGGCATCGCCATTGCCCCCCGGGGGAACACCTGGTCTACCAGGTAAGAGTATTTGCTGCATGATGCAGATGCTGAACTTGAGAAATGGAGCGTTTAAGCCAGTGCCCAAGATCATAGAGAGCTAGGAAGGAAGGAAGGCCCCCTCAGGACCCTGCATCCTGAACCCCTGCCCCATCTAGTCCTGAGTCACTTTAATCATTTCACCTTGTTTCACGACGTTGCCCTATTCCACAGAGACCCACAGCAACCCCATCTTGGGTGGGCATGTTGTGTGTGCTGCTTTTGGGAGGGAAAATCTCCTCTATGTGACCCTTCCAAGGTGTTGGCATGGGCAGTGGCATTCTTACCAGACGGTGTTATTGGACGGGTACAGTTTCGTTTCATTTATAAGGAGCCTTTTATTGCCCAGCTCACCACAGTGGGTTGCTGTTTTTAAGGGCATCGCCCTTCCTTACCCAACATTCCAGCTTCATAATCACAGAAACCTCAAGAGGATGTATTGTGAGGTTCCTGGGAGCTATTTTTTGGTCCCAGAGTGGATATAGAGCAAAATCGCATCTGGATAGTTAATCGATACATAGAATTGGTCTCCTCGGAGCCAAATGATTTTCCACCACGTCACTCGACCGTAAAAGTCGGATTACATGTAGCTTCTCATCCATGGCTTCGCTACTTTCTCATTAAAATCACTTTCTGAAAGGATACTTTTTTTTTTTTTTTTCGTTGTTTAGGAAAGCCTTGCTTGGGCTTTTAAAAGTTTCAGTCTAGACTAAATTAACATACTACATATGAAAAACCGTTGTCCTCCGATTTCTCCTCCAAAGACAGGGACCCTGAGACCATGGCCATTTCTTCCCCCTCTTTCTCATCTCCTTGAGCTCGGTCCACAAATACGTGACTTTGATCTGAGAGAATTGCACGATGAAGATTACATGCGAACCTATTCGACGAATTACGGTAGTATATAGTCTGCTCTTGCTGTGTTCTCCTTGGCTCAGTTTTATATACAAACTCAAGTATTAGAATCCCTTTCATTGTTCCTTCTGGCAGCTCTGTCTCACTTCTGCCCCAGGGTCTGGAATGTTCATTACAGCTGCTTTGGACCATAAAACCCCAAGCACCCTCAGATCCTCACTGTTTAATCCGCACCTGCTCAGCAGTCCACCCCAGTCCACTTGCACGTAGGTTTCCCTATACTGTTGGCTTCCTGGCTATGTTATCTGCTCATCTGCTTCTGAGTGGTTTCTTGGTTGCTCCAGCCCTGGGCAGATTGAGAATCGACTCCTCCGGGGTTTTACTCGTGGAGTGAGATGGGATTGTTATGGATTTTATAACAGAACGGTGGGAAATAATAGTGTTATTGAAATAGAATAATGCTAATCCTTTTAAGTGTGGCCGCAGACTCAAAAGGCCATATTCTTAGACACAGAGAAAAGTACCGTTGAGTTTAAACAGTAGCAACATCAACACAGCAGCAAACGGAAGTTTTTAAAATTTATTTGATTCTAAGACATGGCAACAAAGTCCATGTCCACTGACAATGGAATGGATAAAGATGTGATACCAGGCTACAAGAGAATACTACTTGGCCATAAACAAGAATGGAATGATGCAATTTGGCAGCAACATAGATGGACAGAGATTATCATACTAAGTGAAGTCAAAGAGAAAGACAAATACCATATGATAGCACTTATATGTGTGATCTAACATACGGCATAAATGAACTTAATGACGAAACGGAAAAATAAAATTTATTTGATCGTAGTTGATCTACAATGTTGTCCTAATTTCAAAATGCGTCAATTACATATAATACACAAAAGATTAGGGTTATATTTTTTTATAAAGAAGAATGCTTATATATTATTATATATATTATTTTTTCATATTCTTTTCCATTATGGTTTATCACAGGCTCTTGAATAGCGTTCCCTGTGTTACACAGTAGGATCTTGTTGTTTATCCATTCTCTGTGCAATTGTTTGCATCTGCCGACCCCAAGCTCCCACTCCATTCCTCCCCCATCCCCCTCCCCCTTGGCAACCACGAGTCTGTCCTCTCCGTCTGTGAGTCCATTGCATAGATAAGTTCATTTGTGTCATATTTAGATTCCACGTATAAGTGATATCCTGTGGTATTTGTCTTTCTCTTTCTGACTTTACTCAGTATGCTAAGTCTCTAGGTCCATCCACGTGGCTGCATATGGCATTATTTCGTTCTTTTTTATGGCTGAGTAATATTCCATTGTATAGTTCTACCACATCTTCTTTATCCATTCCTCTGTGGATGGACATCTAGGTTGCTTCCATGTCTTGGCTATTGTGAATAGTGCTGCTCTGAACACAGGGGTGTATGTATCTTTTCATACAGAAGTGAGATTGCTGGATCACCTGGTAGTTAAGTTTTGGTTTTCTGAGAAACCTCCTACTGTTTTCCATAATGGCTACTCCAACTTAAATTCCCGCCATCAGTGTAGGAGGGTTTCCTTGCCTCCACACCCTCCGCTGCATTTATTGTTTGTAGACCTTTTTTTTTTTTTTTTGGTCTTTTTAGGGCCACAGCCACAGCATATGGAAGTTCCCAGGCTAGGGGTTGAATCAGAGCTGTACCTGCCAGCCACAGCCACAGCCACAGCCACATGGGGTCCGAGCTGTGTCTGTGACCTACACCACAGCTCACGGCAATGCTGGATCCTTAACCCACTGAGGAAGGTCTGGGATAGAACCTGCGTCCTCACGGATGCTAGTCAGATTCGTTTCCGCTGAGCCACGACAGGAACTCCTATTTGTAGACTTTTTAATGATGGCCATTCTGACCGGCATGAGGTGGTACCTCATTGCAGCTTTGATTTGCATTCCTCTAATAATGAGTGATGCTGAGCATCCCAAAGAGAGTTTTGTCCTTTCTCAAGGTCACCTTCATGCGAATCACGGTACACCTTTGCTTTCACCAAGAGGACCAATTCCAGGCTCGTTCATAAAATAGACGTGTGTCTCTTCAACCCCCAGTCTTGTTGGTAGTGATTTCAGGGGCTAGCAAGGTTTAGAATTTTAAACCAAAGGGGTGCCACAGGAAGAGTCCACCAACAGTGGGCCAGCGCACGCGGCAGTGGGCTCTCCTGGGCCACACAGGTCAGAGGGCACCCTTCTCACGCTTTCAGAGTGAACGGTGGCCCTGTGGAATTGTGTGCCACCAGCCCTCCTCTTTCCCCGACGCGCTGAAATAAACTTTCCTTTCTCCAGCCCATCAGAGCCATCCTCTTCTAAGCTCACTTTCGTGATCGCATTGGCTCTGAAGAGGACTGGCTCTGAAGAGTCGGTATGGCCTCTTCATAAGAGGAATCAAAACGTTTTACTCGGAACATCTAGAGACTTCTAAAGAGCATGTTCGTCCAGTGTCACCTATGAGAAGTGGCCATTGATGTGTCCTTCTAAGTGTTCCGTGCAGTATTTCTAAAGATGAGGCGGCCGCATGAGTTTGAAATCTAATGATGTGTATACTCTGCACGGAACATGAGAAGGGCAAGTTTTTAGAAATAATAAATTGTCCATTTTCACCCTACCCATGCTGAGAAATTCTCTGGCACGATTATACCCTAAAACGTAGCAGGGGAACGTTTTCCTGGGCATGGTGACCAAGTCCTCTGGAGAAAAGAGCCAACTCATGTATGTTATCCCTAACCCATCTGGGGCGTGAATACATGTAAGTGCATTTCTAGAAAAGGGAGATGAACTGTGTACCCAATGGCAGCTTACACTGGACGGTGGCTGGTTCTTGGTAGCTAATGGAGCCTGAATGCAGCCAGCGGCGCTGTGCTGCGTTACCGCTCGGGGTGGGAGGGCCTTTCTATACTCACTTCATCGTTCAACTTTCTGTTTTCTTTTTTTCTTTCGGCCATTCTCACAGCATGTGGAAGTTCCTGGATCAGGGATCAAACCTGCACCTGAGTAGTGACCGAGCCACTGCAGTGACAACTTCAGGTCCTTAACCCACTGTGCTACAAGGGAACTCCTCAACTTTTTTTTTTTTTTGGTGATTTCCTCTATTCAACCTTTTTTTTTTAAATTTTTTTTTGTCTTTTTAAAAAATTTTTGTTTGCCTTTTTTTTTACTCAATGAATTTATTACATTTGTAGTTATACAGTGATCATCACAATCCAATTTTATAGGATTTCCATCCCACAACCCCAGCGCATCCCCCCACCCCCCAAACTGTCTCCTTTGGACACCATAAGTTTTTCAACGTCTGTGAGTCAGTATCTCTTCTGCAAAGAAGTTCGGTCTGTCCTTTGTTCAGATTCCACATGTCAGTGATAGCATTTGATGTTGGTGTCTCATTGTATGGCTGACTTCACTTAGCATGATAATTTCTAGGTCCATCCATGTTGCTAAAAATGCTGGTATTTCGTTCCTTTTAATGGCTGAGTAATATTCCATTGTGTATATGTACCTCATCTTCTTGATCCACTCCTCTATCAATGGACGTTTAGGTTGTTTCCACGTCTTGGCTATTGAAAAGAGTGCTGCTGTGGACATGGGAGTATCTGTGTCTTTGCGAGTCATGGTTTTCTCTGGATAGATGCCCAGGAGTGGGATTGCTGGATCCAATGGTAGTTCTATGTTTAGTTTTCGGAGGCATCTCCATACTGTTTTCCACAGTGCTTGCACCAATTGACAATCCCACCAACGGTATAACAGGGTTCCTTTTTCTCCACACCCTCTCCAGCACTTACTGTTTGTAGACTTTTGGATGATGGCCATGCTGGCTGGTGTCAGGTGGTACCTCATCGTGGTTTTGATCTGCATTTCTCTAAGCATGAGTGATGTTGAACATCTTTTCATGTGTTTTTTGGCCATCTGGATGTCTTCTTTGGAGAATTGTCTGTTTAGATCTTCTGCCCATTTTTTAATGGGGTTGTTTGGTTTTTTTGGTATTGAGCAATAGGAGGTGTTTATAAATTTTGGAGATTAATCCCTTGTCAGTTGCTTCATTTGCAAAGATGTTCTCCCATTCTGTGGGTTGTCTTTTTCTTTTGTTTAGGGTTTCCTTTGCTGTGCAGAAATGTTTAAGTTTGATTAGGTCCCACTTGTTTATTTTTGTTTTTATTGTCATTAGGTGGATCTGAGAAGATAAGTCAGAGAGTGTTTGGCCTATGTTTTCCTCTAAGAGTTTTATAGTGTCTGGTCTTATATCTAGGTCTTTAATCCATTTCGAGTTTATTTTTGTGTATGGTGTTAGGGAATGTTCTAATTTCACTCTTTTCCGTGTGGCTGTCCAGTTTTCCTAGCACCACTGATTGAACAGGCTGTCTTTTCTCCATTGTATATTCTTGCCTCCTTTGTCATAGATGAGTTGGCTGTAGGTGCGTGGCTTTAATTCTGGGCTTTCTACCCTGTTCCCCTAAACTATATTTCTGTCTTTGAGCCAGTATCATACAGTTTTGATGACTATTGCTTTGTAATATAGTCTGAAGTCAGGGAGCCTGATAACTCCAGCTCCATTTTTCTTTTTTAGGATGTCTTTGGCTATTGTGGGTCTTTTGTGCTTCCAGACAAACTTTAAAATATTTTGTTCGAGTTCTGTGAAAAATGTCCTTGGTAATTTGATAGGGATTGCATTCAATCTGTAGACTGCCTTGGGTAGTATAGTCATTTTGATAATATTGACTCTTCCAGTCCATGAGCATGGTCTGTCTTTCCATCTATTTGTGTCATCTTTGATTTCTTTCATCAGTGGCTTATAGTTTTCAGAGTACAGGTCCTTTGACTCTTTAGGTAGGTATACTCCTAGGTATTTTCTTCTTTTGGATGCGATGGTAAACGGGACTGCTTCCCTACTTTCTCTTAGGAACTCCTCAACTTTCTACGTTTGCTTTCACTGGGCCGTAAAGGATCACAAAGCCAGCGTCTGTCAAAGAGAAGCCACAAAATTACCCTGGGACTAGGAGACAGTGGGTTAGCCACTCCCTACAAAGCAGGACTCTGTTTTTCTGTGTACTTATCACACAGAACAATTACTTAAATAATTTTCTTCCCTTCCCCTAAAATAGTTAGGAAAAGTGTGGACCCACGAGATAGAAGATAAATACAATCCATTCTCATTATTCAGGATAGTTAGACTCCATAAGGTCACCAGGGACACCGGCTAATAATGAACCACTATTCTGCAGGGAAACACACACCCACCCACCCGTCATGCAGATTACTGTCTTCAGTCCTAAAAATAAGTCCCCCTGGTAAAAATCTTTTTTATTTTATAAATAAGAGAAGGCGGTTGCAAAGTGCTGCGTTGCCCAAGGGGACCCCCGTAGCAGATGCCAGAGAGGGGACTCAGACCCCATCCACCTGGCCCCAGAGCTGGTGTGTCTGGCTCTATGATGTGCCACCTCTGTTGTCTCCATCCTCTGGTTCTTTGAGAGATGAAACAAGAAGGCGGCGTGTGTCCTTGTTGAACCTCAGCTGGGTGCTGGCCAGGTAACTCGCATGTTTTTCATGCACCGAGCATGTCTGCAGGTGGCTGCAAAAGGCCGCAGGTATTGATGGGGAGGTCACACCTGAATTTTTAAATGTCAGCGCGTAGGCAAATTCGCAAATACAGAATCTGCGAATCGTGGGCATGAATACACTTTACGAGGAGGAGGGCGCCTGTTGAAAGCAGCCTCAGGAGTGCCTGCAAACACCCTTCCCACATCCTTTTGCTGGTTCCTTTTCATCCCTCGAGAGACTTGTCAGAGAATTCTTGTCAACCGTGACCACAAATAGAAAGGACCTTCCTCGCAGGCACATTCAATCACGTTACCCTCTGTGATTGCCTTCATGATCTGAATTTTAAAAATTTATTTTTTGGCTCGTTCAGCCTGTTCCCCCGACGCTTACATGTAAACCATGGATCGTGGAGATTGTGTCTCTCTGGGGACCCTCTCTATGCTCAGCCCTTGGAAGGCTGGCCGATGCACTCTGGGAAGCCAGTTGCTGTTACTCGAATGAATAAATGAGTGGAGAGGTGGACGGATCAGTGGTTGCATGCAGCTCTCTCAAAGGGAAGGCTGCACGTGTTTTCTAAGAACAGTCACAGCTTAAGCCTGTATGACCCTGGCTTTGGCACTTGCAGCCTCCGAAGACGTGTTTCTTGACCCCTAAAGAAAGGCTGAGAACTCCTGAAAGAAGATACACGTTCTAAACACATTTGAGATGCGATCTCATCTTCAAAGAATTTGATTTAGAGTATTTTGCCAAGAGATGGAGTTTACTGCTCAGATCTAGAAGACAGTAGGGGCGGGGAGGATGCATTTCAAGAAAGATGTCAAGCTCCATATGCAGAGAAGATGCGTGCTGAGCGTTGGCTGAAGCCAACGCAGAGATGAGGCGAGGGTGGCTGAGTTTGTCTGCTTGAGGGGCTCACGGGATATTTAGTCATGAGTGCGATGGAGGTGAGAAAACAAGTAGCAGGGAGGAGGCTGGAATGGGAAGAGGGCCCAGCTTTAAGCTGTTTTTTGTCCTGCAGTGTCACGGGCTCCACAGAATAAGTGCCCGGTTTCCGTGGGGGCCCGAGGTGGTATACAGCCGTCACTCCCAGTGGCCATCATTCCTAATTATCTCCATCCTTGCTGTCTTCAGGTCATGGACCAAGAAGGACCACAAAGGTGGAAGTGTAGGTCTCTGAAAGAAGGTTTAGGGTTGTTTCTTGAATCCTTAGATTGGTCCTGCTCAGAGCACATCCATCAGCCTTAGCGGTGTCTGAATCAAAAGATGTGACTCTTTGGAAAGCTAAAATCATAACCAGGAGCTGCCCACTTCCAAACCCAGGCTGGGAATGAAAAACACCTGAACACACTGCACGTAACCAATAAAGCCTGCCACATTCGAATTCATAGCCCATATAATAAATGAAATCCAATCAAGTCATTAACTTTCCTTTTTTTAAGCGACCCATGTAGCAGCAAAGCAGTGGAAAACTTCTTTGTAGTGGAAGGATTTTAGAAATATAGGGTAGCATTCAACTTACTGTACCGTTTGGAATATAAGAATGGTAGCGTTACAAAAATTTTGGAAGCCTCCTCAAAGTGGAAAAAGAGATTCGACTTTGCTGGTTTCAAAGGAAAGTCAACTCTGTATTTCTTGAAAGATCTAAGGAAAATACTTGGCCTGAAATTAACAGATCATATTCCCCCATTTCTGGGAATTTATATTTTGGGACGGCGGTGGTTGTGGTATCAGCTTTCTCACAACGTATTGGGCTCCACAAGGTAGATTTCAGCCCACGTTTTTTGGTAAAACAAACCTATTCATCATAAATATCGAATAGTCAGAATTTTGGATTAAACTGAACCCCGTGTTATGATGGCAACCAGGACACGTTTCCTACCATAGAGGAACTCCAGTCACAATGGTTTTGAGAGTGAAATGATCCCAAGCTAAATCATTATCTATTAATAAAACTACTTCTCAATGCAGACACTACTACCTCAGATCTGTCTATGGCTGCATAATATTATTTATTTCCTTATATACTATTTCACGTACTTACCACAATAACCCCACGTGGCTGAGAGAGCAGATAGTATTCATCTCATTTCAAAAAAACATTGGAGGAGTTCCTATTGTGGCTCAGCGATAATGAACCCAGCTAGTATCCATGAGGATGCTGGTTCCATCCCTGGCCCTGCTCAATGGATTCAAGTTTCAGTGTTGCCGTGAGCTGCGGTGTAGGTCAAAGGTGCGGCTTGGATCCTGGGTGGCTGTGGCCATGGTGTAGGCTGGCAGCTGCAGCTCCGATTCGCCCCCTGGCCTGGGAACTTCCATATGCCGTGGGTGCAGCCCCAAAAAATCAATAACTGAAAAATAGGAAAACTTGGAAACAGAGATATTCCTTGGCTTTCACAGTGTCATCCTACGAAGAACGCTAGTACTCCACGCCACACTTCTTGGCTCTTTCTTTCTTTTTTTTCTTTCTTTCTTACGGCATATGGAAGTTCCTGGGCCGGGGATCGAACCTGCGCCTCTGCAGCGACCCAAGCTGTTGCAGTCGGATTCTTTAACCCACTGCACCACAGCAGGAACTCTCTGCACCTATTTTAGAATTACTAACAAGGCCTCATCAGGTTTAGTCAAAACCAGCATATCTTTAAGCGTAGAATATGCTAGCAATGTCAAAACCTGAGAATCTTACAATGTGGTCAATGATTTTTGGCCAAGGGCTAAGAGATTTCAGGGGAGAAAAGGATAGTCTTTTCAATAAAGGGTCCTTAGACAACTGGATATCCATAAATATAAGAATGAAGTTGGATCCCTACTCATCGTTATACACTAAACTCCATCCAAAATGGCTCAGAGACATAAACGTGAGAGAGAAAAACTTCTGGAGGAAAACAGACATACATCTTCATGACCATGGATTATTGGGCTTCTTAGCTGTGACAGCAAAAGCACAAGTGATGATAGAAAAGTATAGAAATTAGACTTCATCAAAATGTAAAACTTTTGGGGTTCCCCCTGAGGCACCACAGGATCAATGGTGACTTTGCAGCACCAGGACATAGTTCGATCCCCAGGCCAGCACAGTGGGATAAAGGATCTGGCATTGCCACAGCTGTAGCGTAGGTCACAACTGAGGCTCAGATCTGATCCCTGGCCTGGGAGCGCCACATGCTGCGGGATGGCCAAAAAAGAAAAAGTGAAAAACCTTTGTGCTTCAAATGGCACCATCAGGAAAATGAAAAGCTAGCCCACAGACTGGGAGGAAGTGTTTGCGAATCACATATCTAATAAAGGACTTGTATCCAGAACATCTGAAGAAACCATCCAGTTCAGCCATGTGAGACAATGGCCCAATTACACAATGAGCCAAGGATGTGAATGGTCAGATGTCCAAATGAGGTACACACGTGGCCAACGCGCACGTGCAAAGATGCTCAGCATCATCAGCCGTCAGAGCAATGCAAATCACACTCACAGCGAGGTACCACTCCACACCCACGAGGCTGGACAAAACAACAAAGACACTCTCAAGTGTTGGCAAGGATGAGGAGAAATTGGATACCCCACGTCCTTCTCATCAGAATATAAAAATGACTCAGCCCCTTTGGAAAACAGTCTGGCAGTTCCTCCAAAAGTTAGACACAGGGTTGACATGTGACCCTGCAGTTCCACTCCTGTCCTCAAGAAGAGTGAAGACACATGTGCGCACCAAAATGTACACAGGAATGTGAACACAGCAGTATTGTTTATAGTAACCAAAAAATAGAAACACCCCAAACGGCCATCTGCTAGAGAATGGATAAACAGTATGTGCAATATCGCTTACATGGAATCATCTCTGGCATAAAAAGGGGTGAAGCACTGACACATGCTGTAACACGGAGGGCTCTTGAAAACATTACGCTCAGTGATGTAAGCCAGACAAAAAGGATCATATATTGTTTGATTCCCCATGTCTAGAATTGTCCGGAACAGGCAAATCGCTAAAGCAACAGAGCATGGATGTTTGGTTCCCCAAACCTTGCAAAGGGGTCGGTAGTGAGAATGTGGGGTTCCTGCAAATGGCTATTGGAATTCTTTGGGGGACTCTTGAAAATAGTCTAAAGTTAGATCATGGTGGTGATTAGAGAACTCTGGATACACTAAAACCCACAAACTGTGCACTTGAAATGGGTGAATTTTATGATTATATGTATGTTTCAATAAGGCCATTAAAAAAAAAAATCAACATTCTCCCACCCTAAAAAAAAAAAAAATCCTTAGAACGTACTTCAGTGTCTGCATGGTCCTGGAAAACCAATCAGTGCAATACCTGCATGTCACGTGCTTACAGTGGATAACGTGATAGCCACTTGCCTCATCACATTGCACCTTGTCCCAGATGGTCGATGGCGCTGCTCATTGAGTCCACAGATCGTTTCTGACTGCCTGTTCTGTGCCACATCTGGTGCCAGGCGCTCAGGCCAGATGCTTCGTTTGATACGATAGCCAACGATGCCTGCTTGTAGGAAGCTGCAGCCAGTTGCTTTCCCTTGATCATTCCCTCAAAAACACCTTAGCTCTTGGGGTTCATTCTAGGAGATCCTTTTCGAGGGAAGGGTGCTCTTTTCCAGAAATGGCACTTTCTCCATCACAGCGGGCCCGTGGTCTCAGTGTGATGCCATCCTTTTCCCATCTCCGTTGTGGTCGATTATGAAATTCACTTTGAGGTCAAAGAGAATGACAAGAAATGGCCTGAGAGTAGCGGAGTTTGGGGTACATATTTCTTTAGATGGCTAAACTCCTTTGAGAAGCCTCAAGGGGAACCAGAAATGGTGACATGGAAGTACTGGTAAGAGAAGTTGAGCCCTGCGATGAACGTCCTTGAAATAACAGCCTGAGTTCCTTGGTCTGTGCTTCGTCCACCAAGGCATGTTTAATGTTGTCTTTGGCTCCTTAAACCTTTAGCAAATATGTCTGTGTGCTCATCAGACGGGGCGTAATCCCATAGTGTGCTGCACATGGCCACTGATTGTCATTGGCTCAATGAGAAGATTTCTTGAGTAGGCTCCCTGCCCTGTCGTGCAGTGATCAGGAGTCAAAGTCAAGGTATCCTGGCCTCTAGAAACAGGACATGATTTCTTGGAACAGCCATCGATGCGTTTTTATCTTGAACTCCTGACCCTGCTTCCAGTTGATCTCGTTCATAGAGATTGAAATGACTCCAGTTAAACAGAGGCTTCCATGTCAAATGGGCTCAATGACTGGGCCACGAGTTACGCTGGAGCCATCAGGGCCACTGTCCTGCTTCGTTACCCTGCAGCTTCGCCGGCCCTGTGTTAAGATCATAAAATGCATGCATGCTAGTAGCTCTGTTTCCCACAGCTGTGATTTCTGGGGCTCTGTTTGTGAATAAGCATTTCAGAATGGTCCTGAGCTGGAGGAAACCGCAAGTGCAGGGTGTTCCCCAAGCCCACTTGCCAAGAATGAGCTAATTTTAACCATCCCTTGCATACACTGAGTCTTAAAAACTTCAAATACAAGCCATTCTGTCATGAGCTACCTTTCCAGGGGAACGGCGGGCTTTCACTGGAGACCCTTGGTCCTTCAGAAGTTTACCAGAAGTTAAGATTTAAAATTAGGCCGTAAGATGAATAAAACATTCAACCATCCTTTTCCCCTTTGAGGTGTGATCGTGATTAAATACAAAGTTCATGTCTGTATAGAAAAGACAGTTGAACCCAAGGTGACGTCACCTTGCTCTCTTGCTTTTGGAAAATTTATCCAAAAGACACTGGTTACAGTCTGTCCTCTCGCAAGATTAATATTGTTTTCCTTTAACATTTTATGTCGAATGGGCTAAAATCGCACTTCCCTTCAAAATGTAAAAGCAGGAAGTGCAAATATAGTTCGAGTGAGCGTCACTTTTCAATTAATTGGTAATGGCCACGTGCATAGCGTGTTAAGAAAGATGCTGAGGTTGAGTCTGGCTCGGCAAAAAAGACTGCTGTCGTTGGATAATAAATGTTTTCCAAGGATGCAGGATAGGGGGTGGACTTATCAGTCCTGTATTTGCCATCCCTGCATAATTGGAAGGAGAGTGAGCATTTAAAACACCTTTTCATCACCGATGCAGAGAACAAAGTAGTGGTACCCAGTGGGGAGAAGAAAGAAGGGAGGAGAAGGATGGGTGTGGGGCTTTAAGAAGAACAAACTACTATGTATAAAATAGATAAGCTGGAGTTCCCGTCGTGGCGCAGTGGTTAACGAATCCGACTAGGAACCATGAGGTTGCGGGTTCGGTCCCTGCCCTTGCTCAGTGGGTTAACGATCCGGCGTTGCCGTGAGCTGTGGTGTAGGTTGCAGACGCGGCTCGGATCCCGCGTTGCTGTGGCTCTGGCGTAGGCCGGTGGCTACAGCTCCGATTCGACCCCTAGCCTGGGAACCTCCATATGCCGCGGGAGCGGCCCAAAGAAATAGCAAAAAGCCACAAAGAAAAAAATAAAATAAAATAGATAAGCTGCAAGAATATACTGTACAACACAGGGCATATAGCCAATCTTTAATAATAACTATACATGAAATATAATCTTTGAAAATTGTGAATCGCGGTTGTATACTTGAAGCATATAATATTGGACAGCAACGATACCTCAGTTTGTTTTAAAAATATCTTTTCAGCAACTCTCAGAAATATACTAGTCTACGTTAAAAAGAGAACATTTAATTAAAAACAAAAGCCAGGGGAGTTGCCATCATGGCTCAGTGGTTGACGAACCCGACTAGCATCCATGAGGATGGGGGTTCGATCCCTGGCCTCGATCCGTGGGTTAAGGATCTGGCATTGCCATGAGCTGTGGTGTAGGTCGCAGACGTGGCTCGGATCCGGCGTTGCGGTGGCTGTGGTGTAGACTGGCAGCTGCAGCTGTGATTCACCCCCTAACCTGGGAACCTCCATATGCCGCAGATGCAGCCCTAAAAAGACAAAGGAAAAAAAAAAGGCAAATCAATGCTCACCATTTTATCTGTCCCATAGGTCAATGCATCACGTCAGGAAGCCAAATTGATGGAGGAGTGCGATCTTCTCATTGAGATCATTCAGCAAAGACGACAAATTATTGGAACCAAGATCAAAGAAGGGAAGGTACGATTTCTCGGACAGATTTCATGTTCTCTACCGGAAGAAAATAAACTCTCATGCACTTCAGTAGCTTAGGAAATATTGAGCGCCCCTTCTTCTATATTTTTCATCATCTCCTCTTAAGTCTTTAAGATGTCATTCAGATCGCCTTGCTTGGCCTTTTTTTTTTTTTTTCCCCATCCTTTTTTTGTCCATCTCCTTGGCACACCTGCTAGACAAAGGCTGCTCCATCACCCCATTCCGGGACACAGCATGGAGCTCTGCTCTATAATATCCACTGTTTCTCTCTCTCTTCTCTTTGAGGAGGTAGTTTCCAGAGGAAGAGTTCATTTCATACTTATTGCTGTATCTTAGCAGTTAACAGAGTAATAAATAAATGTTTTAAGGAAATCAGACTCTATATATAGAAATTTTAAAGTGCTTTCGCATATGCCCTTGAGGAAATTTAGGGAAGTGTTAATAAATTCATGGTGGCGAAACTCCTGTAATTTTACTATATCATACACCCTTTCGTGGATATATTAAAAGTACGTGGGGTTTTTTTTTGGTCCTTTTCTTGCCGTTTCTTGGGCCGCTCTCACGGCATATGGAGGTTCCCAGGCGAGGGGTCAAATCGGAGCTGTAGCCACCGGCCTACACCAGAGCCACAGCAACCCGGGATCTGAGCCACGTCTGCAACCTATACCACAGCTCACAGCAACACCGGATCCTTCACCCACTGAGCGAGGCCAGGGATCGAACCCTCAACCTCATGGTTCCTAGTCGGATTCGTTAACCACTGCGCCACGACGGGAACTCCAAAAGTACATCATCTCTAATGTTTGCATATTAAGCATTCTTCAGGCTTTCCAGTACACTGTGTTTAAAAAGCAATTCACAAGTTTCTGTTATATTCTTAGGACCGACCGTCTTCTTTATTCCAGATTCATTCAGAAATGCTGATAACTGGAACATCTGTCATTTTTCTTCTCTTTTTAAATGTCATATTTTTATTGACACACTTAGGCTCCACTTTATTTTACCCACTTCTTTGCAACCGGCAACAGCCAGTTTTGCACATACTTAAAAACAGAAGTCGGCATTCACGATGCAACGTGCATTGCTCTTACGATCGCTCATAACTCTAATGAGATGTGCATAATTACGTCCAGGTGGCACGTATGAAGTCATCCACAGAGATGACACCAGCAAGCATAGGGGCTCTCCTCTGCTTTCTGTAAAACTTTAAAGGAACTCCTAATGCTGTGTAATGCTTTGGAATTGCTCGGTCCGTATAGATCGAGAAATATGTGTGCATGTAGATTGCGATGGTGGTCAGAACAGTGGAAGTCGAAGCAAATCAAATAGTTCTGGAAGCTCTTGTTCCGGTGGGTTAGCAAATTAATATGAAATTATTCCCTGGCCAAGGACGGACTCAGATGGGTCGAATAGCTACTCTTCTTCACATGGCAATTATCCTGCGTGTCAGCCCGGACTCTGCACAGGATCGCTTTCCACTTCTGTCATCATGCACCACATTGTATTTCTCTTAAGACTGGCCATCTTCCAGATGCGTAAGACACCTGTTAGCCTGCAAACAGCTGTAATTCATTCTTAATATGCATTCGGAAGGTCATTTGTTGCCTTTCCAAGGTCGCGTGCGGATATCAGCTTTCAATACTCGTATTCCTGTCTTATTGCTGTTGTAACAAATTACCACAAGTTTGGTGGCTTACAACAACACAAATTTATCACCTGAGCTTCTGGAGGTCAAAAGTCTAAAACCAGTCTCAACTGGGCTAAACGTCGAGACTTCGGCAGGGCTGTTTCTTGCTGGTAGCTCCAGGGCAGCATCCATTTCTTGCCTTTTCCGGCTTTGTTTGTTTGTTCGTCTTTTGTCTTTTCTAGGGCCGCACCCACGGCATATGGAGGTTCCCAGGCGAGGGGTTGAATCTGGGCTGTAGCCGCCAGCCTACACCACAGCCACAGCAATGCCAGATCCGAGCTGCGTCTGCGACCTACACCACAGCTCACGGCAACGCCGGATCCTTAACCCACTGAGGAAGGCCAGGGATCGAACCCGCAACCTCATGGTTCCTAGTCGGATTTGTTTCTGCTGTGCCACAACGGGAACTCCCCTTTTCCGGCTCTTAGAAGCCATTCCCATTCCTTGGCTTGTGGTTTCTTGCTCACATTGCTCTGACCTTTGCTTCCACCTTCAGCTCTAGTTCTTTGGCACAGACTCTCCTGGCTCTCTCCTAAGGGCCCTTATCAGTACATGGGGATCACCCAGAAAATCCAGGATAATCTGCCTGTTTTAAGAGGCTTAACTTAATCACATTAGCAAAGTCCCTTTTGACAGGTAAGATAACATGTTTTTACAACTCCTGGAAATTACGATGTGGGCATCTTTGGGGACCCTTACTCAGCCATCAGTGACTCTCCACCCCAGCGTCCTGGCCAGCATGTCTTCCTCTCCCTACTTAACTTCTTAGCATGAGGGTTCCCCTTATGCGCTATGGGTCAAAGTAGCAAAGGGGTGTCCCCAGTTCCGGCCAGGGTGATGCATGGGCGCACGTGCTTTCCCCCGATCACATGTGGGTGATAGGGAACATAGTAAAATAGAAATGCAAAGAGACATAGCTGCAGCCCAAACCAGGTAAACATCTCCATGAGCCAGAACATGGACCAAAACCACAAAGCTGTGATCGTGGCTAAGATGCAGGCGCCTCGGACTTGGTCTGGAAGAGACCAAAGCAGCTACCCCTTCGCTGCCGATGGATGAGTGGTTCTGGAGATGTTGGGCTACAGGGGCTAGAAGTATGGGGGAGTGAAGCCAAGCTTGGTGGTTAATACCTGTATATGGCTTCTCAATTCATGAAAAGAGACTGAATGATGGTTATTGCCCACCTCTAGCTAGGGAAATATTTTTTAGCACGCTTCAGGCCTGGGAGTCTGGAGGAGTCAGTTGTTGGGTTAGAGCCTAGCTCTGCACTGTTTCTGATCCCCACACAAAACGGGAGCCTCAGACATGCGGGCGTAGCACAAGATTCCTGAGTCGGGACTTCCAAGGATGTGGTGAAGGCGACTGTAAGACAACGTAGACGAAGCCAGGCGGCTGAGGGCGAGAGAAAAAGTGTAAATGACTTCTTCCCTTTAAAGCTGGAGCTCACACCCCAGTTCCAAGGCACATGAAGAAATCCTGAATTGCTCAACACACAGCGAGCAAAAGTGACAAAGACTTTTGCTCACGTCTGGTGCGATGAATTTCATGTGGATATCGTAAAAAGCTGTTTGGAGAGATAAATGAAGAAATGACTTCTGTCGCGTAAGAGCAAAAACTTGTGAAACCACAAAAGAAGGATGCGACGTCAGAAAAAATAGATGTAAAAACAAAAAATGAGAAGCTTTGGAGGGAAAAATGTATACACTGAAAGTGCAAAGAAAACTCAGCTGGAAAGGAAGTTTGAAAGCCGCCTCCTGGCCTCCACATAGGGGAGGGATATAAGAATATGAAATGGATCCATACTTTGCACCACGTACAAAAATTAAATGTAATGGACCATATACCTAAATGTCGAAGATAAAAAGTATAAAACCTCTAGAAGAAAGAAAAGATGGGAGGAAATCTTGGTGACCTCGGGTTGAATTATATACAAGCTTAAGATTTTACATTGTATTTCAGCCCAAATTAAAACTTCTCAGGGTTCCCACTCTGGCGCAACAGAATAGGCGGCATCTCTGGAGCGATGGGACGCAGGTTCAGTTCCCCAGCCCTGGCAGCCTGGATCTGATCCCTGCCTTGGGAACTTCATAAGCCTCCATGTGCCTCTGGGTAGCAAATAAAAGCTGACATTAAAAAAAAATTTTTTTTTAAATCAATAAAAACGTCTTTTCAAAAGGCACTCTTAAGAGAATGTAAAGACAAGCCACAAATTAGGAAAAAAATATTTTGAGTTATTTTTTTAATAAAATTGCTTATATCCAGAGTAGATAACAAATTCTCAAAACTCATGAAGGAAATAGGAGTTCCTGTTGTGGCTCAGCGGTTAGCCAACCTGACTGGGATCCATGAGGGTGCGGGTTCGATCCCTGGCCTTGCTCAGTTGGGTTAAGGATCCAGGGTTACCATGAGCTGTGGTGTAGGTCGCAGATGCAGCTTGGATCCCGTGTTGCTGTGGCTGCAGTTCTGATTGGACCCCTAGCCTGGGAACCTCCCTATGCCTCAGGTGCAGCCCTAAAAGACAAAAAAAAAAAAAAAAAAAAAAAACTCATGAAGGAAATAGATGACCCTGCTGCCAAATGGATAAAAGATTTGAATAGATAGGTTACCAAAGAAGGTGTATGCATGGCAATTAAGCACAGAAAAAGATGTTCAGGAAGTTCCCTTGTGGCGCAGTGGGTTAAGTGGCGATCTGGCATTGTCACTGCAGCAGCTTGGGTCACTGCTGTGGCTCAGGTTTGATCCCTGGCCGGGGAACTTCTGCATGCTGTGGGTGCAGCCAAAAAAATAATAAAAGCGCACCTTTGCTCCGGGTCGTGATCTCAGAAGGAGTGTTACTTGGGAAAGCTGAGGGCCCGGTTCAGCTTTCCTTTGAGTTACCACTTTGGCACCTGACCGAGGACTAGTTGATCCCAAACCCAAGAATTTACCGTGACTAAGTCCCTGGCCAGCGCACGAGGTGTCAGAGATACATTTTAAAGAAAAAAGAGCCTGGGTGCCAACACGCTGGAAATTCGAGGTGCCGGGCAGGGCGGGCAGGTGTGGACTTGGTGCCCTGTGAGGGTGCCCAGGGTGATGCCAGGGCAGTCAGAAGACACTGAATCCAGAGAAGGGCTGGTGGGACCCTCTGACCAGCACTTAGAAGTGCGGAGCTGGAGGAAGAACAGCTGGAGGCAGAATCAGGGAGACCCCAAAAGTATATTCCATCCACCTTGTGCCTTTGCCTCCATCTGTCTCTGATGCCAATCACAGTGCCATTAGACCTGGTGGAAACAAAGCGACGGCAAGTCCACCAAGCGGGGAGGTTGCCCAGCAGGCAAGGTGGTCACATGTTAGTACATACTTGTAATTCCTGCTCTCAGACCATGGCACCTTCTTTGAAATAAATGGCTTTTGGAGTTCCTGCAGGGGCACAGCAGGATCGGCTGTGTCTCTGCAGCGCCAAGGCAGAGGTTCGATCCCCAGCCCGGCACAGTGGGTTAAAGGATCTGGCATTGCCACAGCTCCAGCGCAGGTCACGACTGGGGCTTGGATCTGATCCCTGGCACGGGAACTCCACGTGCCGTGGGGTGGCGGAAAGAAGGGAAGGACGGAGGGAGGGGAGGGAGAGAGAGAAGAAAGAAGAAAAGAAAAGGCTCCACAGCCTTTGTATTTGGATCGATTAAGGAGTCTCAAGCCATGAGACTCCTCTGGAAGGAATTGTCTTATTTCTTCAGTCGTAGGGGAAAAATTTCATGTCAACTCAGGCTGAGCCGAGAGCAAACTCCAGATTAAGCAAATTATATTTATGGTAGAAGGCTGCAGCTAAAGAGAAGAAAGGTCCCTTCTTATCCTTGCTTTTATGTACTTTAAGTCTCCAAAATTTCAGATTATTACCTTGGACTATGTGTATAGCCTTCTATATAGCCTTTTTTTTTTTTTTTTGGTCTTTTTAGGGCCACACCTGTGGCATATGAAGGTTCCCAGACTAGGGATCGAATCGGAGCTAAAGCTGCCGGCCTATACCACAGCCGCAGCAACGCCAGATCCAAGCTGTGTCTGCAATCTAACCACGGCTCACGGCAATGCCAGATCCTTAACCTACTGAGGGAGGCCAGGGATCAAACCCACAACCTCATGGTTCCTAATCGGGTTCATTAACCACTGAGCCACCGGCTTCTGCATAGCTTTAAAGAAATGCTGAGAACAGGAGTTCCCGTCGTGGCGCAGTGGTTAACGAATCCGACTAGGAACCACGAGGTTGCGGGTTCGGTCCCTGCCCTTGCTCAGTGGGTTAACGATCCGGCGTTGTTGCCGTGAGCTGTGGTGTAGGTTGCAGACGAGGCTCGGATCCCGCGTTGCTGTGGCTCTGGCGTAGGCCGGGGGCTACAGCTCCGATTCAACCCCTAGCCTGGGAACCTCCATATGCCGCGGGAGCGGCCCAAGAAATAGCAACAACAACAACAACAATAACGACAAAAAAAAAAAGACCCGGAAAGAAATGCTGAGAACAGTCCTTATTGTCAGTTCAGACACTTGTGTTAATTGAGAATCACTTGTTTGGACCTAACAACCTTGAGGTGGGAACCCTATATGTATATATATACACATATGTATGTATGTATGTATGTATATGTATATATATATGCATTTAAAGTGCATTTTTAAGAATGTATATATGTATGTGTGACTGGATCACCTTGCCCTACAGTAGAAAATTGACAGAACACTGTAAACCAGCTATGATGGAAAAAAATAAAGATCATTAATAGAAAAAATGAAGTACATTGTAAATAAAAGGGCCACTTTTAAAAGCATTTGTAGGGTAAAATAAACAGCAAATAACTTGATATAAATAGGCCCATGTCCCCAGTGAAAGGAGATTCCAACAGATAGAGCATTTCCATGAAGAGGGTGGAGTAAATTCCACAAATTACAATGTGTGGTTGGACATACTTTTCAAAGGAAAAAAAAAAAAAGAACGGTGCCAACTTGGAAAAAAATTAAATAATGTATTAAAAAGTGTTTTCCAATGAGGAAATTTGTATTTTGCCAAACAGTGTCTGATTCTTTCTATTTTTTATTTTTATGGCCACACCATAAATTTTTAATGTGGCATATGGATGTTCTGGACCAGGGATTGAATTCGAGTCACGGCTGCCACACTGGCAGATCCTTTAACCCACGGCCCTGGCCAAGGATCGAACCTGCACCTCCACAGCAGCTTATAGCCAATGCCGACACAATGGGATTCTTACCCCACTGTGTCCCAGCGGGAACTGCAAATGTCTGATTCTGAAGTGTGGTGCCATGCGGGGTAGTTTTTCACAGAGGGGAACTCAGATCAGGGCCATGTGATCAGAATCATGTAGGTCAGCAACCTTTTTCTGGAAACGGCCAGAAATAAATATTTTAGGTTTTGCCCTACAGTCTCTGCCGTAACAACTCACCGCCGCCCAGTGTTGTAGTGTGAAGGTAGCCTCAGATGGATGATTCACAAACAGATGCACGTAGTGGCCGTGTGCCAATAAAACTTTATTTACACAAACAGGCTGCATGCCAGATATGGTTCACAGACCATAGTTTGTGAACTTAGAGCAGTGTTTTTCTTTTTTGTTTTCTTTCTTTTCTTTTTTCTTTTTTTCTCTTTCTTCTTCCTTTTTTTTTTTTTTCACTAAAGCCCACAGTGAAAAATATGTTATAACATCAAACCCAGCACAGACACACACACACACACACACAGAGATGTTTTACAAAGCCTAACTTGCCTTTTCTGCCAGGAGCACACTCTGCTACTTTGTTTTCTCGTCTCCTCTTTCATTTAGTTTTTTAAATGCTCGTCCTGTCCATACTGGTGATTCCTCACCTCCAGATCAGAAAACCTTCATCGCTTGTGAAAATGCAGATTCCTGCTGCCCTGCCAATTACAACTCCTCACCTAGGATATTAGGATGTGGGCCCAAACATCTGCAGTTTTTCTTTCTTTCTTTTTTTTTTTTTTTAAGGGCTGCACCCGTGGCATATGGAGGTTCCCAGGCCAGGGGTCGAATCAGAGCTGTAACTGCCGGCCTACACCACAGCCACAGCAACACCAGATCTGAGCCTCACCTGTGACCTAGACCACTGCTCAGGGCAACGCTGGATCCTTAACCCACTGAGCGAGGCCAGGGATCGAACCTGCGTCCTCCTGGATTCTAGTCGGGTTTGTTAACCACTGAGCCACAACGGGAAGTCCTACAGTTATTCTTTAAGAAAAATCAGAAAAGAAAATCATGGACTTGGAAAATAGACTTGTGGCTGCCTGATGGGAGTGGGAGGGATTGGGAGCTTGGGGTTATCAGACACAATTTAGAATAGATTTACAAGGAGATCCTGCTGAGTAGCATTGAGAACTATGTCTAGATACTCATGTTGCAACAGAACAAAGGGTGGTGGGGGGGGGAAATGTGACGTACACAGTAAGGATAACTTGTTCCCCTTGCTGTACAGTGGGGAAAAAAAAAATCCTTAGCTGATCCTTGAGCACACCCGGTTTGAAAAGCCCCAGTCTGGTGGATCAGATGGAATTGTGCACTAAACTAAAATGAAAATGATGCCAACAATTGTTTTCTGTAAAACATTCCTCAGTTTTCAAAAAAGGGTCTCACTTTGGCTTGCTTCAATTTAGGCATGATTTAGGGCTTTTTTTTTTTTTTTTCTTTTCCTCTTAAATCATTTTAAATTTCCGGGAGTATGATAAGAGAAAATAAAGAAGAAAATGGAATTCAAGCATTGTTCCATTTGTTATCTGCGTGGTTGCTACGAGGCATACCGAAAGGACGTGAAATTATTCGAAAGGATGAAGTTCCTGCCATGGCTCAGTGGTTAACGAATCCGACTAGGAACCATGAGGTTGCGGGTTCGATCCCTGCCCTTGCTCAGTGGGTTAAGGATCCGGTGTTGCCGTGAACTGTGGTGTAGGTTGCAGACAAGGCTCGGATCCCGTGTGGCTGTGGCTGGGGTGTAGGCCGGCAGCTACAGCTCCAATTAGACCCCTAGCCTGGGAACCTCCGTATGCCATGAGAACAGCCCTAGAAAAAGACAAAAAAAAATTATTTGAAAGGAATATTCAGACCTTATTTTTGGGAGTCAGCATTGGATGAAATATCTTCAATTCTGCCATGGAATTTAAAGCATTCTTTATCTCGGGGTGATTACATAATCCTTCCTCTGACCATTTCTCATGGAGGTGTTCTCATACCTTCCGTTGAACTCTCTGCCTTTCTTAGCTTCACCTCTGGCTACAGTGATGTCAGAAGCTCAACTCTGGTGTAAAAGTTAAGTGTGCTTTTATTCAACTGGTGAACACAGTCAAACTGCTGTGCTGCTCGCTCTAATTGTATGCGGTGAGGTAGATTGACCAGGCTTAAGATAACATACTCTTTGCCCCAGGGTTTTGACACTTCATTCTCCAACCCTTTGCGTTCAGGAATTTTTCTCACCCTTGCCGGCAATCTCGGGGCTGCCGCCTCTCCCTTCAGCTTTCATTTCCTTTGTTTGCTGGAGCCCTGGAAGGGGATGTTCCTGAGAGGGCCCCCCCCCCACCCCCCCACCCCCCGTTCTGACATCTCCTTCCTTCCTTTGCTTCCATGAGCATGAAAATGATGACTTGGAGAAAGAAGGAATCTCTTGGAGCTTGCAGGAATTCTGGAGGGAGCCCGAGCCAGCCTCGGCTGTGAGACAGATTAACTAGCCTCCTCCCTAGCCTTTCACCCAGGGCTGTTTTCCATTCTGGAATGCTCATCTGGCCGGCCAAGACCTGTCCCAGGACTGAGTGGATGGTGGGGAGGGGCGCGGGGGAGGGGACGGGACACCAGGCGCAGGGCAGTTCCAAAGATCGGGCTCATTGTATCTTGGCACCGGGCCATAGGGCTTCAGCCCACCAGACACCAGAGCGCGTTGCAGACACCAGAGTGCGTTGCAGACACCGGAGCGTGTTGCAGACACCAGAGCGCGCGCGGTCACGCGGCTTGCTGGGGACTGACTTGGACCTGCCCCAGAGGTGTCATGGTCACTCCCTACGTGGTGTAAGGGTCGTTTTCAAGCAGGACGGAATCAGCAGTTGCAAGGGAGGTTTGAAACCAAACGTGCATGTTTCCGCCGACTGGGAAATGCTTATCAAAATAGTTCTTAGTTATCAAGTAAGCACCAAGTGCCTGGAAATGACGTTCCCAGGGAGGGGAAATGGGCCAGCTGTGCTTTTTTTGGCTTTCTCTCGTCTGCTCAACAGGAAGAATATTAATCAATGGAAAAACTGCTCCTTTCTGTTCATTTAACACAGGAGTTTTCGATAGTGTGGGAAATGGTAGTACCCCATGTTTTTACATGACATGGATTGCAGAGAACTTTTGAGAAAATGGTTTTGACCTAAGCCGCACGTTTGCACCTCTAGAGATGGTTTGTTTTCGCGAGGGGCCCCCTGAGAAGCTGAGATCGAGAAAGTTCCGGGGCTCCCTGTAATCTTATAGTGGTGGTGTGGCTCGGTTGAGGTCAGAGGTGCCCCTGTGTCGCTCACGCGGGGCAACACCCTTTTCTTCCCCATCCACGGGGAGGCGGTTCGCAATTCAGGGTTTCCCCATCAAGCACATTAGCAGCACGTCTCCAAGGAGATAAAGACGGAGACCAGATCGCCAGAACTGGGATTTCCGTCCTTCTCTGCCGAATTTTTGATCTTGGCCTGCGGGGCGACCCTCGCCTCCAGCAGAATGCATGCGCGCACCAGGAGGGTCCAGCCCGACCACCCGCATAACCACCTCCCTGCCTCTTTTGTTCAAGGTGATGAGGCTTCGCAAACTGGCTCAGCAGATTGCAAACTGCAAGCAGTGCATTGAGCGGTCGGCATCACTCATCTCCCAAGCGGAACACTCCCTGAAGGAGAATGACCACGCGCGTTTCCTCCAGACCGCCAAGAACATTACGGAGAGGTGAGCGCAGGGGCTGCTGGGACGGTCTCCGCGGCTGGGCTGGGCTCGGGGGTCCTGGGGGTCCTGGGCGTGATTGGCTGGCCTCACCTTGCCTTGCTTTTGTTTGCATTTTCAAGGCTGAGTACCAGAGAGAATAGAGGCTTGGAGTTGCTTTGTCCCAGCTAAAGATGCTTCCCTTTGACATGTCAAAGCCTTTTCACTATCAGCCCAGAGTTCAAGGCCTTTGCAACCAGAGTCCGCCAGTTCGAATAAAATCAGCCTGCTTTTGGGGGGTGGGGGTGGGGGTCGGGGAGAAAGCTTAGGATGGCACAAAACAGCCTTTGCTGTGACTCTCAGACCCGATCTTATCGCACACCTGATGACAAAGAGTCAAAATGAAGACCAGAAGATAAAAGTAAATCTTTTGTGCCAGCTCTGGGCTTATCTAATTTAAAAAGTCGCCCTGGTGCTGTTCTCTGTTAGGCCTGTTTTATTCGGTTGAGAAGCTTTGAAAGGTCAAGGCTGCCTCATGTGGGAGAGAAAGAAGGGACCCACCTGTCAACTTGATACCCCCTTCTTTTAAGATGTTCTTTATTCCAGGGTAGGGAATATAAAGCTGACATTATGGGCATGAGTAGCTTAGCCGTGAAACCGGTGGGGGTCAGTGGTCCTTGAATCCGTGTACTTGACTGGTGTAAAATGCCTCGCCTTCACTGACGCATCTATAGCAGTTCTTGTGGAACCCAAGAAAAGCCCCTGATGCCCCCTAAGTGATATCTCCAGCCCAGGCCAGTGGCTTTGACTTTTCATTCCTTTGCGTTTTCAGAGTCCATGGACCCTTAGCCAGAACTGTCATAGAATCCTAGCACTGCAAGACCCCAGATGGCTCCTTCATGCTTTACCCTAGAGCAGGGGTCTGCAAACCTTTCCCGTCAAGGACCAGAGGGTACTTTTTTGCAGCTTTACAGGCTCTAGAGTCCCCATCACAACTACTCGACTCAGCCACTCTAGGTTTCCAGCAGCCTGGCCTAGATAATACGAAAGGAATGGGCCAAAGGGTATGTTCCAGTAAGACCGTGTGCAAAAAATAAATAAGGGTAGGACAGATCTGGCCCTCGGGCTATGCTTGGCCCACTCATGTCTTAGGAGTTGACCTCCTTCAAGGAAGGAGAAAGGAAACTCAGGCTTCTTGAGTGCTGGCTTGTGTCACACACAGGACCGACTCTCCAAACATCACATAGACGATAGGCAGCCGTAGTTCCCTTGGCACCGTCCCTCCAAGGGGAGGAGGGTACGGTCGTTTTACACCTCCGGTCGAGGCGCCAACCAGCTTCTCTGTGTTATTTCTTCTATTTGCGAAAATGTCCTCTGTGGCTGGTTAGATGCAGCGCTCTTCCAGTGCACGTGGGTGGATCTCAGCTGGCTACCATCCCTTTTATATTCCTTACAACGATCTCATCCCTCTTGCAAGAGCAGCCCGCGTCTTTCCTCATAACCCCGAGGTTCCACGTGTTTAATCGTCTTCGCTGCTCTCGTCTGGACTGTTTCCAGTTGCCTGAAATCTGCATGGTAACGTTAACAACGGCAAACAGCACTAATACTCGAGCATACCCAGGACACCCTACTAGACAGCGTTTACACTTATGTCATGGTTTCCAACTGGGATCCAGCAGTACTTGTTTCCAGCTATAAACTGTGGGCTGTCCAGATGAAATGGCTGGTATGAGCTGCATTTCTCAGCAGTCCCTAAAAACTCAAATCAAGTCTAACATGAATAAATTCTCACCTAGCAGGGGAGAGCATGGGGCCCCGCGATGGTTCAGATAGAATGTTCTGGAAGAAGACCTGCGTTTGAAGTATCACGCACGCGCACGGACACCCGCATGTGATCTCCCTCAGACCCGGCGGGTCATACATGGACCCGGTCAGCTCTTTGTCTCGCAAGCCCACTGCATCAAGAACAGAAACATGACCGATTTCTCTTTGTGTAAATGAACCGTATCATATATACTATATTTCAGGCCTCGCTGGTATATAGTTCTTGGTGGGATGGTATGTGCCCTCTTCTAAAATGAGGTTAAAGAAGCAAAACTCTTCACCTAAATCCAGGCAGAAGAAAGTTGGCCTCTACTCCTTGTGGGAAGTCTATGCTTTCACCAAGGTTGCATATGTGGTGCCTGTACAAATTTGCTAGGAATCCTTGCTGCCCCTCCCCATTTCTGACTCCCCTCTCTTTCTGTCTCTGTGTGTCAGTCCTCTTGATCAGTTTCTGAGCCCTTTTCCCTTTCCAGCACCCAAAATGTAGCAAAAGCTCACTGGACTTGGACTAGGAGTTGGGAAACCTGGGTTCAAATTCCAAGACCGTCCCTTTTTAATTGCAGTTCTTTGGGTTTATTCAAGAGCTATTTTCTGCTTAGAAACCTGGGCGCATAACAGCTACCTCTCTTGGTAGTTGTGATAACATTACTGCTGATTGCTATGAAGAGGCCCTAAGTGTTATAGATGCTCCATAATGTCGGTTGGATTTACGTTTTCATATGACTTAACACCGCTCTCTAGAACATGACTTCCTAGTTCTGTGTCCTGTTGTGTCTGCCAGGGGCTTTGGTGCCTGTGTATTTCTAAAGCATCTTCATTCTCCTCTTCAAGGGGGGAATGCCCAGAACAAACTTATCATCCTGCAGGCCTTCTTCACCTGAGAGTTGGATGCGATTTTTCTGCATCGTTAAATCACTTAATATGGATGTGTTCGCCTACAAGCTGAATCAGACCACAAAAAAGTTGTTCAGTTCAGAAACGGAGCCTCCAGCTTTACATTGTAGGAGATGCATATGCTTTGGAATCAAGCATCTGGCTCTGTGCTAACTGCTCAGTAGTAATCATGGATGTCGTTGCGGCTGCTCGCTAACACTTGTGCGTCTAAATTTGCTTATGCGCTCCTAGCGGGCAGCACCCCAGCCATCTTGTTTTCACCATGATGGCCCCAGAACATAGCAAACTGCCTGATGTGAATGACTGTGAACAAGTCGGGATAAGATGAAATAATGTAGCAAAAATACCAGCTGAGTTCCTTTCACAAGGTGAACATGGAACAAATGCTAATTTCCTTTCTTCCAACTCACGAAATGGATGCAAATGGATTGCGTAATGTACTATATTCTCAAGTCATGCTAATATATGGTTCTCCGTGTGATTGTATGTACACTTTTATAAAATTACATTAAATCGGCGAAAGTCTTCACTCAATCCAAGCATAGGAAAGTTGGCCTATGAGAAATGTAATAGAAAAAATCACTTTTTGGTGTCTTTTTTAGGACCGCACCCACAGCATATGGAGGGTCCCAGGCTAGGGGTCGAATCAGAGCTACAGCTGCTGGCCTACACCACAGCTCACAGCAGTGCCAAATCCTTAACCCGTTGAGCGAGGCCAGGGATCAAACCCGTGTCCTCAGGGATAGGAGTTGGGTTTGTTACCACTGAGCCACAACAGAAACTCTAAAGATCACTTTTAACAGCAAATTACCTGTATCAAGAGGATGGTGAAAAGAAAATTCCCTCTGAACAGTTCCTAGGAAGGACTCACTGCCATGGGCAATTCAGGGATCCAACAGACCTCGCCAGAATACAAAACTAAGAATTCCAGCTGTCAACCAGAAAGATATCACTTTGCTTCTAAGATTTAGAATGCATCTGATGAGTAGTTTTTGAAATGTGTTCTACAGGATGTAAGGTGGTGTTAAAACAAGGTTCCAAAATCAGACGCATTTGGGACATCCTGATCTGACCAAAGTCAACCACATTTTGTTACTATGAGATGTCACAGGATTTTACCATGGTGTTGCACGCCATAGCCCGCCTGTTCGAGAGAGACCCCTTTAGGTGTCATTGTCAGGGGTCAGGCATGGGAGGAATATTAAGTGGGCAGGATAGAGCACCTTCCCCTGGTGTTGACTGTTGGGGCAGAGACGTTGTAAGTACGGTAGCTCTGGACAGGTCTTCCTTCTAGAAAACTGGCCCCATGTGGCTGCTAGCAACTGGGTGACGTGGAGATTAGGAACATCAAAGTCCAAATAAAAGCAGGATGTAACATGCAGCCTAACCGACTCATCATCAAGATAGGACACAATGCCTTTTTTTGCTCCAGTACTTTGCGAGTTTGTCACACACCCACCCACAATCATGCGCACACATGTTCCCCCCCAAACACAGGCACAGACACACAGACATGACTATAAAAGCACAGAATTAAGAAAGTGGCATATACTGAGGTCCCAGTTGGATTGGGGCAATTTATCGAAAGGGCCAGAAGATGGGCAACAAGGATTTGGGGAACAAAAACATAGCCTGAAATGTTGAATTTGGCAGATCGCCGCACACCTGTCATTCTGATGAAGAATTTGAAGTTGTAGCCAAAGATAAATATCGTTCCTTCCATCAAAAAAAAAAAAAAAAAAGTTAGGTGTTAAAAGCTGAGTAATTTCCAAAGAGTCTTGTTGTCAGTCTTTGCCTCCCAGGCTGAGAAACTTTTACCCTTTCGGTTCCCACTCCAGAAAGTTCCACCAAGATGGCAGCCATTGTCAGCAGTGTCCCTTTACTAAAGCATACTTTAGTTAATTCTTTGGGGACCAGTGACCCGGGAGAAACTTGCAAATGAAATCCGAACAGAAGCTTGTGCCACTGGACAGAGGAAATACTAACTCAAGATTATCTGTTCAGCGCATTCGAGAGCCTCAACCCTGGTGAGCACCAGATCTGTGCCACGTGGAAATAGCAGAGAAATGCAGTAGAAAGTTTGGTGCTTGTTTCACAATAGCTTGGTGCAGTGCTCCCTGCTCAACATCATGAAACAGAAATAACTGGGGTTGCACTTTGAAATTTTTATTTGAGGCGTTCAGATGGCACTGTAGCATTTCTTTGAACTTTCCTGCATTGATGCAAGTGTTTGGGGCTCTTCAGAAAATGACTTAATATTTGAAGGGCTTAATAAATATTTGTTGCATAGTCCTAAGATCTCTCTTGAGTTTGAAGGTGTTTTTGTGCCTATAGGTCATAAGGAAAGCATTTTTAAAGTACAGTTTGATCACCTGTGAAAATTGCCTAGCAACCATCCTTTTATCCATCAGTCAGTCTGAATTAGCACTTGTTTGTCATAATAATTAGTCCACTTCCCTTGGGTGCACTATTGAGCCAATTAAAATCATACAGCTGTGCTATGCACCATTTCTTGGTGAAAGGGTCAGGTAATGAATTTAGATTTTCCACCTTCATTCAAACACTTGAAACTTTTCAGAGGTTATGACTCTTCAAACTTTCTTGTATGGATCCCAGGATCATTTCAATTATTATATTTTTCTTCTTTTTTCTTTTTATGGCTGCACCTGTGGCATGGAAGTTCCCAGGCTCGGGGTCACATCAGAGCTGCAGCTGAGGCCTTTGCCACAGCCACAGCAACGCAACTGAGTGAGGCCAGGGATCAAACTTGCATCCCCGGGGACACTGCTGGGCTCTTAACCGGCTGAGCCACAATGGGAACTCCACAATCATTACATTGTTGGTTATCGTCTCTACTTCCCTTCCTATATAGCATTAAATATGCACCCGAAATACAAAGATGGAAAATTTATTTCCAAGGATTTTGAGCATTTCGCAGGGGTAACTTTTTTTTCAAGGTGAAATTTGCATAACATGAAATTAACCCTTGTAAAGCGACCAATTCCCTGGCATTTTGTACATTCACTTTGTTGTATAAATCCTGTCCTTATCTAGTGCCAAAATATTTTCATCACCTGAAAAGAAAACCCCATACCCATTATGCAGTCACTCCTCATTGTCCCGTCCCCCCAGCCCCTAGCAACCACACATCTGCTGTCTGTCTGGATGGATTTGCCTGTTCTAGACATTCCATACACGTGTCATACAATACATGGCCTTTTGTATCTAGGTTCTTTCACTTAGCATAATACCTAAAGTTCATCCATGTTGTAACATCTATCAGTATTTCATTCCTTTTTATGGCTGAATAATATTCCACTGTGTAGTTATTGCCACAGATGTAATTTTTATAGCCAAGGTATATTATCTTTATAAAATCCAAAACTTTCAGAGCCATTAGAAGATGCAATAGGAGGCATATCTCTTAGGGTAACCAGGTTGAAATGTTTCTAGATGAAATGGACGTGTACAGACCTAGAATTCTCCTCCTGGTTGCTGCCAGCTAGCTTGGTGGCCTTGTATAAAGGAGTGTCAAGGCCCTTAATTAGAAAATAAGTAGCTAGATCATGGCTAAATCATTTAAACGTTGTTTTTTTGCTCAAAAATCCCCAGCGCCCTACACAGTAGCCCTGCACATAGTAGGTCCTTGGTAGTGTTTATCAACTTCCTGGAACACCAAAATCATCAACCTTACAAGTCTAGCATAGTTGGACGTGCTCAGAAGTGGTTTATGTCGTGCCATAATTTTCTTGTTCTTAAAAGAACTCTTGCATTTTTTTTTAATTAGTCTAAATGTTCTGCTATTAATAATAACTTGCCAAATCAACTTGAAGGGTCCATTGCAGGAGATGAATACCTATCAGTAGCTTGCGTCTTAGATTATAAATGAGAGGTCTGACCAGCAGGCCTCGTGAAGAGGCGACACGGTGGGTCCATTGGGGGGAATTTGAGAGAAAGCTCATGAATATTTTCCATGGCATGTGCTGGGAATATGGTGCACGCACAGGAACAAAAGGCGAGGGAAAATGAGCCAGACAAAAAGTCCTTTTTGAATGTTTATTTTAGAGAGAGGCTAGTAATTGATTAAACTAATCCAATATCTGGAAACATTCTTTTTTAATCTTCCCCTTGCCTTTTATGCAGCTTGAAATTTTGGAGACGCCTCTTTGAAGTGGAGCAGGGTCGGGTCTGAAAGGAACAAACAGTTTCCCAGACAGATGTGTGAAGAAAGGCCTGGAGCTATGAGCTCCTCACTGGGGTTAGATGTGCAGGGGGCCAGGCTGTTAAAAACACAGCAACGTGAAATAGGAATATTCTTTCCCCTCCGCGGGGAATTGTTTTCCGATAGTAAAAAGGAAGGGAGGACGCTATTGCCCTTTTCCCCCAATTCCTCTGCTTTCTTTTGAAACTTGTGGTCAACTGTTGCTCTCTTGTGCCATTCCGAGATGCTTTTGAAGGCTCACGTGTAAAAACAGCACCATTTTTGAAATGATACTTGTTTTACCTTTTATCCTGTCCATTCCTATGCAGTGGTGGTGAAAGCCAGCCTGACGGTTCTCACAAGTTGCTTCCTTTAAATTGCAGGGTCTCCATGGCAACAGCATCATCCCAGGTCCTCATTCCTGAAATCAACCTCAACGACACATTTGACACCTTTGCCTTAGATTTTTCCCGAGAGAAGAAGTTGCTAGAATGTCTGGATTACCTGACAGGTATCGTCTTTGGAGTTTTCTTTAATACCGTGTACATTTGGGGATACCAAAACTTTGCCACCAGATCAGTTGCCTAAAACCAGAGGTGTGGGCTTCTGATTTAGGAGTGCAGGCTAATATTCCCGTAAACAGTTTCTGGCATTCCCTTTTTTTTTTTTTTTTTTTAATCCCCCAAGCAAAATCACCTAGTCCAAGACTAAACTGGGGACGGAGAGAGGGAGTTCCCATTGTGGCTCATCGGATGGTGAGCCCAACTACTATCCATGAGGACGCAGGTTCGATGCCTGGCCTCGCTCAGTGGGTTAAGGATGATCCAGCATGGCTGTGAGCTGTCGTGCAGGTCACAGACATGGCTCAGATCCCGCGTTGCTCTGGCTGGGGTGTAGGCCGGCGGCTGCAGCTCTGATTCAGCCCCTAGCCTGGGAACGTCCATGTGCTGTGAGTGCGGCCATAAAAAGCAAATAAAGCAAAATAAAATAAGATGGGATCCGAGGGAAACTAAAGCCAATCTTGGTCATCGAAAATATATGTGGGAGTTCCCGTAGTGGCTCAGTGGTTCACAAATCCGACTAGGAACCATGAGGTTGCGGGTTTGATCCCTGGCCTCACTCAGTGGGTTAAGGATCCGGCGTTGCTGTGAGCTGTGGTGTAAGTCGCAGACTCAGCTCGGATCCCTGCGTTGCTGGGGCTGTGGTGTAGGCCGGGGGCTGCAGCTCCAATTTGACCCCTAGCCTGGGCACCTCCATGTGCCGCGGCTGCAGCCCTAGAAAAGACAAAACAAAGAAAAAAGAAAAGAAAATATGTGTGGCATCATTTTCCTCCCTCTCAGAGTGTGGGTACCACGCGTGATAGCCCTTTTGGGCAGCAAAGAGAGGCAGTGTGGCTCTTTTCCATTTCATGTCAGCGAGGCAAATGCCTCTCACTGTGCCTTGGCAGAGAACAACTTGGCAGCTGGTGTCTACCCTGCTCCGGCTCTTTGTACTTGTTTAAGCTGAATTGCGGTAAAGCATTAGAATCCTGATTGTACAAATAGCCAAGGTCATCCGTCCTGCCGGAGGGCAGATAGCCAGGGAGAGGCAGAATTGGGATTTAGCTCAGGTCTGTACAGATGCCAGAGACTGCCCCTCTTTCTAGTAAAAGACTGAATTTCACCTTGCCCAAGGTCGCCGTGGCATATGTCCCCCAAATCACATATGAATTCCTGATGTCATGTTTCAATCCATGCTTTCTGATAGACATTTTTATTTTTTATTTTTTTGGGGGGACAGGGGAGGTGTGTCAAGCTGAAAAAAAAAAAAAAAAAAAAAGCCAAAGCAGCCCTGATAAAGGAAAGCCTCAGGCTACTCCTTATCCCACCCACGCTTCCACATTTTTCTTTGCTGTCAACTGCTAAGGCAAGAACTCACAACATTGGCTGATGGGGTGTGGACTGTTGAGACGGCCTTATTTGTGTGAGCCAAAGCCACTGGTGCCTGTGAGTTCAGAACAGCTCCGTGTGTACCGTAAAGCCAGCTGTGCCCAGACCTTCCGATGGTGCCACCTTCACGAGACCACGTCCCTAACTTGGCGCAGCCCTGGTCTTACTCCGTGTGTGTGCACCTGTTTGTGGGAGAAGGCAAAGTCCCTCAGGAGAGAAGGGCGTTGGTTTGACAGCCTGTGGCTGGAAAGCCAGGAGTTGGGTGTTCAAGGACCCTTGTACCCGGAGGGTCATTTGTTTCTTTGCCACGGCCCAAGGTGCTGTTTTTAGCCTTTCTGCATTTGCGAGCGAGGCCAGTGGTCCCGCAAACTTCTTGTCTTAGGTGGTCATTCTTTCAAACCCCACCGCTCCTGTGAAGGAAGAAGGCGCTTCCGAAGGCACGTACAGTAAGGAACCAAACTCGGTCTCAAATATATATGAAGAAAGCTTCTAACTCTGAAATTGGCCTAATGTAACACTATTCCAGGAAACTTCCGATGACCATAGAAACAGTTTCTATCTGCACAGTCCGTTGGGGTCCCTGCTAGCCCCATGAGACTGTTTTGTGTCATTGTTTTGGTTTGGTTTTGGCCACGCATGCCGCAGGCAGAAGTTCTCGGGCCAGGGATCGAATCCACGCCATAGCCGTGGCCCAAGCCCCTCTGGTGACAATGCCAGATCCTTAACCTGCTGTCCTATAAGAGAACTCCCACATGAGACTATTGAAAATGTCGAAGTGTGGCTAATGAGCTTTTTATTTGGATTTAACGTTAGTGAAATGTAATTGAAATGTAAAGAGGCCCACGTAGCGTGTGGCTCCTGTATGAGCGCAGGTGCAAACTTTCTCAAGCTGAGCCCCTTTTCATGACGGCATCCTGTTAAAAATCTTTGTTCTTCTTGCCTTTGGGAATGAGTGTGGTTGCCACAACAGAACGTCCCATTAGCAGTGACTAAACGCATCAGAGAGCGTTCCTCTTGCAGAAACAGGAGAACAGAGATGTGTCACCCAGGGCTGGTTCAGGGGTGCCTTCAGACCCCAGGCTCCTTTTCTGCTCTGCCAACTTCATTGTACTGACACGTGATCACCCTACGCCTAGTCCACCTTCAGGCATCACGCTCCACTTAGAGGCCTGAGAGGAAGTGACGACCAAAAAGCTCTGTCCGCCAAGTTTGTCTTTGCGCGGAAGACAAAAAGCTTGCTCAGCAGACCCATCTAGCAAACTTCTCCTTGGGTCTCGTGGGCCAGATCGGTGCCACCAGGTCATGCCCCGTTTCCCACGAATTGTTTCCGAGCATTTCGACAGCACAGAGCCATGCTCATCTCTGCGTGCGTCGGCCACGGCACTGGCGACAGGGGCAGGTGTGCAACTAGTTTGCACTAACTAGTAACGTGTACACCATATATCATTCCGATGCCTGTTTCTGCCAAACCGAAGACCATATGGGGTACCTGCTATAATGCCTGCTTCCCTGCCAACTTCAGAAACAAATGTGGACCATTTCTAGACATAACATCAATCCTGGGCCATAACATCCAATGCTTGGCTGATATTGCCAAGTCCAAATAGTTGATCAGACATTTGTAAGCAGGAAACGAAGTGTTCTGGAGGATTAGCCCACCATTTCTTGCGTCCTGTTTATCAGAGAGGCAAGCAAATAACAGTTGTGCTACCAATTCCATGCATATTGAAATTGGCAGCATGCTGTTGCTCTCATTTACAGCAAATTGGATATTGACTTTTCAGGACAAACCCATTGGGCTTACAATCAAAACAGGGTTTGCCTGCGTGGCTGTGAAAACACGATTTTTTTTCCCCCTTCTGACATGCTTCTAAATGGTGCGTCAGGTTAATAACCAAAGAGGTGACATTTCCTCCCTGATTGCAGCTCCTGCCATGTGTTTCCCAGCTACCTGCCCATTTCAAACATGGTTTTCTTTGTATTTAATCCCATATTGCAACGCAGAAAGAACAACATCCTTCTGCGATGGTGGATGAAGAAATAATTCCATGAACTCTTTAGATGACGGGAGAATAAATAGTTCTCCACTGAGCCGTGCAGCGTGATCCCTCGCTAACAGGACCACACAGACAATAATAAGCATGTTTTACGATGCAGCTGGGCCTCCCCCTGTGGAAGGCATCTCCTGATGGTGTGTCACTTACTCATCCACGTCACAGCACATGGCGCTAAATCTTGCATGTGCACACTTCGGGAGGCAGCCGCATGAAGTCACATTCCGGAATATTCCACATTCTCTGTAGAGCCCCTCTGTCTTAATGCACAGCTTGACTCAGTGCCTGCCGCGTGTCGGTGCCCAGTGATGTTTGTGGAATGCACTGACCCAGAGCCTAAGCTGGGCGAATGGACTTAACGCAGCAGACCTGAAAGTTACTTGCTTCGTACGATCCTTGGCCTGGATGTATCTCTGTGTTGGCCAAGTGAAGAATACTAACACGATCAAAGTTTTCCGTTTTACCATTTTCATAATCTTGCCTCCCTCTCTGGGTTTGTTGAGGACTCAGGCATCCTGACCCAAGTCTGGAGCAGGACAGACGTCTCTGATAGTGTAAGCAGACCTTGCTGCTCATCTGTAGGACGCAGAGAACTCTCTCCATTTGAAGTCAGGTGCTGGTGTACAGAAGGATGGCCGTCAAGGCCTGGATCACTTCTTTAAACCAGGGCTCGGCAAACGTGGACTGTAAAGGGCCAGATGGTAAATAGGTTCGGCTTTGCAGGACATACGGTCAGAACTGCTTACCTCTGCCGTTGCACGAAAGCTGTCCTAGACTGTACGTAAATGAATGAGGCTGGCTGTGTTCCAATAAAACTTTATTTACCAAAACAGGCAGTGGGCCAGATTGGGCCCATAGCCATAGTTTGCCAAGCCCTGCTCAAAAAATATGATTGCCAGTGCAAAGCTCTCGCGGCCTAGGCCTTTTTCTTGCTCACAGACACTTCTCATAAAACCAGCTATTGAACTCACTCCAGGAGAAGTCATCGTAACGTCATCATTTTGGTTGGGTTTTGACTGCTCTGCTCCACAAAGTGTTCAAGACATAAAACAGCAGGCTTCCCCAGCAATCAGGTTAATCAAATGCCAAGCAATCCTGTTTTTCTTGGGGAAGAAAATGTACTTCCTAGATATGACTGATTGTTCATCCCGTTCTTAATTCGAAATATCACCTATAAAGCGGAAAGTGAGACAACACTAGAACTACCCTAATACCTTTTTAAGGCACCAAAACATCGAATGAAATAAAATTTCCCAACAATTATATGGCTGATTTCTTGTGGGATAACAAATAGCCATATTTTTCCAGTTGGGTGCCTGAATATAAAAATATGTGGCGTCTCCTAGTTCAGAGGTTGGCTGCCTTTGGCTCATATGCCACATCTGGTCCTGACCTGTTTTGTAAATCAAGTTCTCCTGGAACGATCTGAGTACAAGTTGTCTATCTGAGTACAGATGGGCTGTTTTCATGGAACAAAGGCAGCGTTGCGTAGTTGCCACAGAGACCATATGACCCACCAGGCCTGTACAGTTTACCATGCAGCTCTTTACTGAAAACGTTTGCCCTCCCCACAGTGGGGATGAAATTACAAAAGCTCACCTTGTTTCCTTTTTGTTTAACATGTTTTCTTTCATGAATAAGAGAGTATTGTTTGGGAGTTCCCGTCGTGGCGCAGTGGTTAACGAATCCGAGTAGGAACCATGAGGTGGCGGGTTCGATCCCTGGCCTTGCTCAGTGGGTGAAGGATCCGGCGTGGCCGTGAGCTGTGGTGTAGGTCGCAGATGCGGCTCGGATCCCGTGTGGCTGTGGCTCTGGTGTAGGCCGGTGGCTACAGCTCCGATTCGACCCCTAGCCTGGGAACCTCCATATGCCATATGTTCCTAGCAGCACTATACACAATAGCCCAGACCATGGAAACAACCTAAATGTCCATCAAGAGATATCAAAGAATTAAGAAGATGCCGTACCTATATACAATGGAATACTAGTAAGCCATAAAAAAAGAATGAAATCATGCCATTCGCAGCAACATGGATGCAACTCGAGATTCTCATACTAAGCGAAGTCCGTCAGAAAGAGAAAGACAAATACCATACGCTCTCACTTACATGTAGAATCTAAATTAGGGCACAAATGAACCCATCTACAGAACAGAAACAGATTCTCAGACACGGAGAACAGACTTAGGGTTGCCAAGGGGGAGGCGGAGAGAGTGGGATGGGTGGGGAGTGTGGCGTTAGCAGATGCGAACTATGACATTTAGATAAGCAATGTGGTCCTGCTGTACAGCCCAGGGAACTATGTCCAGTCTCTTGGGGTAGACCGTGATGGAAGATGACATGAGCAAAAGACTGCGTGTGTGTGTGTGTTTGACCGGGTCACTTTGCTGCACAGCAGAAACTGGCGCAACACCATACATCGACTATAGTTTTTTTATAAAAAAAAGAGAGTATTGTTTGTTTAACCTCCTAAACCCGCTTTCGTGATTCAATAGAGATAAGACACCGGCTGGCCAACCGGCTGAAAAACCGCAGTGCTCACCGGCCAACCTGATGGTCTTTGGGTTGGGATCGCCGTCTCTCGGAGAGTCGTTCCGGGGGACGGATTTTAAAAGGCCGGCTGGCACTGTCGCACCTGTCCTCTGAAATGTATCCCTGCGGTTTCTACTCCTCTGCTAAGTGACCATCTTGCTCTGCTCCCCACAGCTCCCAACCCTCCCACGATCAGAGAAGAGCTCTGCACGGCTTCCTATGACACCATCACCGTTCACTGGACCTCTGATGACGAATTCAGTGTGGTTTCCTACGAGCTCCAATACACCATATTCACCGGACAAGCCAACGTCGTCAGTGAGTATTGCGCACCCTGCGCATTTCTCTGTGTGGTGCCTGTTAGCGGATCGATGACATTTCTGAGTTTAAATATCAGGGGCAAGGCAGCTACGCTCCCCACTCTACCACCACCGCCACCACCACCAAGTGCATTGGGGGAAATAACAATAAAAAATACATTTCACAGAGTTCCCGTCGTGGCGCAGTGGTTAACGAATCTGACTAGGAACCATGAGGTGTGGCGGGTTCGGTCCCTGCCCTTGCTCAGTGGGTTGATGATCCGGCGTTGCCGTGAGCTGTGGTGTCGGTTGCAGACGCGGCTCGGATCCTGCATTGCTGTGGCTCTGGCGTGGGCCGGTGGCTGCAGCTCTGATTAGACCCCTAGCCTGGGAACCTCCATATGCTGCGGGAGCGGCCCAAGAAATGGCAAAAAGACCAAAAAAAAATACATTTCACAAAATAAATACGTAAATAAATATATATCAGGGGGAGACACGGAAGGAACACCCTATTTGTTGGCTTACTTTTCCCAACCAAGAAGATGAGCGTGCTCGCTTGTCCTTTGCTAGGCAAAACAACAGGCCAAATAGGGTTGAAAATGACTGATCTCAGAGTTCCCTGGTGGCCTAGCAGTTAAAGGACCTGGTGTCACTGCGGCAGCGAGGTTTGGATCCCTGGCCTGGGAAATGTTTGCGTGCTGTAGGCGCAGCCAAGGAAAGAAACAAGGAAGGGTGCAAGGAAATGACTCGTCGCTAGCAAACCGCATGGATGAATCTTAGAAACGTATCGTTAAGAAGCAAGAAACCAAAGAATGTATGCAGGGCAAGTCCACTTAGCCATTTATAAGTTAACGATAAAAATAAACTGTTTTGTTGAAAGATGCACACACAGGGGTAAGAACTAGGAGATAAAAGTCCAGATGTTGATTACCTCTGGGATGGGAGGGCAGTAGCACCACTGGCAAAAAAACTATATGGGAGGTCAGGAGGTTGACAGCACCTTCTGGGTGGAAGTTACCTGGTGCAGTCATTTTACCATCCATCTTGTTTTCAGTTCTTTTCTGAGTGTCATCTCACAATTTAAAAAAGAAAAAAGAAAACGATTGAATGACATGAATAGCCAAAGAATACCAACCATCTGATCCCCTTTGGAGGAGCAGTGGGCCATCATTTGACATGTTAGGAGCTGGTCCCCACCTGGGAGGAGTTTGAGAGCTGTTTTGAAACGGGAGAAACTCTTCTCTCACTGGGGCCCGTTGAGATCGTCCCTCTCGGACACAGTGCGATGATCTCCAGTAGCAGCAGTAGCTGGCCAGAGAGCTGATAACAGCAGAAGTTGAACTAACTCTCCCCAGAGTTAGTTCAATTAAGTAAAGAGCAAAGGACCAGAAGAAATGGCTTTTCAGGGAAGCAAGTTTGAAACTTCTTTAGCAAACAAAAATAGAACATGCCCAAGTGGAACAGGATAGAACAGCCGTCACTTTTCACCAAAGAAATGTTTTGAGTCCATATCAACTTAACGTGCCTTTGTTATAGAACCCTTTTTCCTCTGAACTACACTGTTCTTTCCTAGCAGGTAATTCTGAGGCATGTGATGCTTAAAATAGAAATTTGATTTAGGAGTAATTAAAAGAGGGATGCTTGGAGTTCCCGCTGTGGTGCAGTGGGTTAAGAATCTGACTGCTGTGGCTCAGGTCGCCGTGAGGTACAGGTTCAATCTCCAGCCCAGTGTAGTAGGTTCAAGGATCCAGCACTGCTGTAGTGCTGGCGTAGGTCACAGCTGCAGCTTGGATTCAGCCCCAGGCCTGAACTTGCATATGCCTCTGGTGCGGTCATTTGCAAAAAGAGAGAGAGAGAGAGATGCTGGAGTCCCCTGGTAGCCTAGTGGTTCAAGGATCTGGCATTGTCCCAGCTGTGGCAAGGGTTCCATCCCTGGCCCAGGAATTTCTCTGCATGCCGTGGGCATGGCCAGAAAAAAAGAGGGATGCAGAAAGACCAATTTAAGTGCCTCAAGTATAAATGACCTGTACCAACAAATGCCCCCCCCACACACACACACGGTCTTATATCCCATTTTTCCAGCTTCTCCTCCTCATCCATCTGATCTTACACTCCTTAATCACTCTGGCCTGGACACTTTTATTATAGTCTTACTGTTTTCTAAGAACATATCATTTTGGAGTGAAAGGGAAAATTGTGAAATGTTGAGAACAGCTTTGGCCAAGCTGCCTGAGGAGATAGGAAGAGAGAGAGGGCGGGCATGGTAGTATAACCAAAAGGTCTTGGGGCAAGGGATCATTAAACTCAGTCTCGAAAAAGCATGGGTACCTATCAGGATGCGAATCCCAGACAGCCATGTCCTCACAAGCCAACCCATCGAGACAGAACATGGCAGGTGTAGTGGGAGGTCTCATCTAATTAAGCCTGACTGGAGAGCAGAGTAAAGAGGGGGAGACAGTGAGAAATGAAGACCGAGAACCAGGATACCGGTCTAATTCTAGAAAGTGCATGTTCTGAATCATCAGTTACTTCATCCTCACTCACAGTACAAAGCTAGACCACGCAGGGTCCCCCAGGCCACACCACGTTTGGATTTGACTCTGGGGGTTTGGGAGTCGTTCAGATCAATGGTGTGATCAGATGTAGACTTAGAAGCCGGCTCAGGTCGCCCTGTGGAAGATACCGTGGGACACGCAGAGACCTGAACTGGGAGATTCGTAGTAACTCACGGAAGTCAGGACCCGCCAGACACTCTAGCAGCAGAGAAGGTAATTCCAGAAAGGCTTCTTTAGCTCTGGCCCCTATCCTTGGGAAACAACACCGTTACTGTCCTCAGACGTTCGACGTGCTTTGGGGGTCAAGGCTAAGAATCCCTAGTACAACAGTAGTTTGGCATCATTTCATTCTCCTTCCACTATTGTGGATTCTTCTGGTATGGCTCCCCATCTCCAGTTCTACATGCCCTGCTCCAAATCCTGAAGAATTACTGATTCTCTAAAAGCTTCCTTTTTAGTAAGCGATGCCCCAAACACTCTGTAATAATAGTGTATAAAATACACACAGTGAAAAGTGAATGTTTTTCAGTGTACCAGCCGCCCAGAATACCCACTGCACCAATTCCATTTCACATGCATCTTTCTTGAGATAGTTTATTTGAGATAAGACTACACAAACACACACATACATTTTCAGGGACACAGAAGGCAGTCGGCCATCCACAGTTCTTCACCTTGCTTTCACTAAATGTTATAGAGTGACTTTTAAAATTTCAGCACAGATTAAGAACTGCTTCATTCCTTTGTGAGTCAGCATAGTATCCTATGGTGAGCATGTACTCTAATTTACCTTGTCTTCTATCGATGTATATTTAGCTTGTTTCCAGTCTGTTGCGCATATAAACCATGCCTCAAGGACTGTTCTTGAATACCTATCCTTCCACACATGGGGAGTTTTATCTGTAAAATAATCTCTTGAGATGGAATTGCTGGGACAAAGATGATTTACATTTTGCTTTTGGTTGACACTGCCACGTTGCCCTTCGGAAAGGTGACATGATTTTTTTTCAATGCATTTTTCCAGGCGTGTGAGCTTATATTTCACTGATGTGGGAGACATACAGCATAAACTTAACATGGAATTAATGTCTAGTAGGATTTTCAAATCTTGATTATGCTTCACCATAAACCTGGAATGCAAATTACTCGATAGTCACTAATGTCTTACTAAATAGTCACTCTTTCATTTAAAGCAGTGATTCTTAGTGGGGGCAGTTGTGCTCCCCGCCCCCCCACCCCCAGAACCATTTGGCATTGTCTGGAGACATTTTTTATTCTCACATCTCGGGGGAAAAGTTGCTACTGGCATCCAGTGAGGAGAGGCCAAGGACATCCCACAGTACACAGGTACATTTACCCCCACACACAACAAAGAATTATCTGGCCCAACATGACAGTAGCATCAAGGTTAAAGAGGCTGAATTTAAAGCAAGGTAAACAAATAGCATCTACATGATGAAATTCTAAATACTGAGAATATAACTGAACGTACCTACCCCCACACCACTAAGTAGCATGGAAGGGAAAACACAACAAAAAGAAGCAAGTAGAATGACTTTCTTTTTGTTTTCACTTAAGGAATTACTCCTGTCATGTTGCGGGATGAATATTACTAGCATACTGGGTAGATTGAGCCAGGGAGGGTATCAGCCATTCGCTTGAAGAAGAAGAAATTCCAAAGATGGTCAGAAATTCCAAGGCAATCAGAGAAAAGGAGAGAAGGGCTGAGAAGAGCAGGTAGAAATGGAGGCACTGCAAAAAATGAACTGGGATCAATAAGCATTATGTCCAACTCAAACAACAAGAGAAGCTTCTCTGAAAACACAAAAAGGATTGATTGGAGCAACATCTGTTGGTGAGTGAATAATACAGCCAGAAAAAGAAACCATGTGGAGTCATTTTATACCTCAAGGGTGATGTTTGGCCCCCAGGAGGAATGTTACATTTTTCTCTGAAATTATTTTTGCTTGATCCAGGAAAAAGTCTATCAGTGTTCTATTGGTGCGTAAGAACGTTTCCCCAACTTTGCAGCTTAAGACAACACCCACTTATTATTTCAGAGTTTCCATGGGGCAGGAATCTGGGCACAGTTTAACCAGGTCATCTTCTCAGGGTCTCATAAGGCTGAAGTCCCTTAGGTTGTTGTCCGAATTTAGTTCCTCATGTTTGTGGGATCCATGGAAGCTTGCTTCTTCACACCTTGCTGCCGGGGGTGGTGAGGGCTGATGGGGAGGGTGTGTCCTCGCTAAACCCTCCTGTAAAAGGATTACCTGGTTGGGTCAGCCCCACCCAGGATCATCTCTCTTTGGATTAACTCCAAGGCAACTCTTTAGGGACCCATAATTACATTCATAAACTCCCATCACCTTTGCCATGCAAGGTACTGTCACAGGAGCGATAAAGATGATAGGACCTTTGTCCTTGGCCATGTTTTATTGGTTAGGTCATAGGTCCTGTGTACACTCAAGGAGAGAGAATTACACAAGGTCATGCATGGTATGGAGTGGAAATCATGGGGACCACCCAAGGGCGGCTCCACCATAAGTGGTTATACCTCTCCTGAAATTTCTCGAATCGAATGCTCACGGGCATTTGGACAGTACATACCACTTTGGCCTGGACGGAGGGGCCCTATAACACCTGACTTTTGCTGAATAGCCAACAACCACAGAACCTAAGTAGCGTATAATTATAAACGTTGACTGCTTGTGCAGTAAACACAAGAGAGCCTAACCAAGACCAGCAGGACCTCCTAGCTGACCCCCAGCTCCGTGACCATGCCAGATCCTTAACCCACTGTGCCACAGAGCAACTCCTGGTTATCCGTTTTATATAGAGTAGTGTGTATATCTAAGACGATTTTTTCGTAATATTACACGTATTTGGAGTGACTGAGAGACCCGGATTTAAGTCCCCACTTGGGACCTCACTGGACCTATTGGGGGCATCTGTTTCTTCATCTCTGAGAAGGAATATTTTAATTTCACATGATCGAGATAATAAAAGCAAAGGTTTTAGTCCTGTGGTGGCCGGTGTCAGCCCATAGCTATTCAACGTTAGTTACTGTTCCTACAGAAATATAGACTGCACTCGCCCATCACTGGAGTTTTTTTTTGTCATATGATACATTAAAAAGGTCAGGCGTGCAACTTGCCAGGAGTAGCTGCGTGAGGGCGTTTCGCAGTCTTCATGAGAAAGGCTGTCCTTGAATGTTGTTTGTTCAACTCACCGACCATTTGAAGCTGTCCTACTAATCTAGGGGCACAAACTCCATTGGAAAATAGGAGAAAGATGCTCCAGAGGTGGCTATAGCTCCATGTGCCACTAGGCAGTCTTTTACTGTCCCGAGGTTGTGGTTCCTTCACTTGTCATAATACATTCAAGTTAATTGTCCTCAACTGAATTTAGTGAAGGAGAATTAAATACTATCTATGGAGCTTTTTAATCTTATATTAAAAAAAAGAGCATCCCTAATCACATTCATACACTTGTATGCAAAATTGAAGACATCGTTAATTTTTTGGTGGGTTTTTTTTTTGGCTGCGCACACGGCATGTGGAAAGTTCCAGGCCAAGGGTCAAGCCTGCGCCACAGCAGCTACTGGAGCCACTGCAGTGACAATGCCAGATCCTTAACCGGCTGAACCACAGGAGAACTCCTGTTTTTTTATTTTATGGCTGTATACACAGTATATGGAAGTTCCCAGGCCAGGGATTGAATCTGAGCCTCAGCTGCAACCTACACCATAGCTACGCCAACACTGGATCCTTAACCCACTGAGCGAGGCCAGGGATCCAACCCACAACCTCATGGTTCCTAGTCGGATTCGTTAACCACGGAGCCACAAACTCCCGATAGATACGTAGTTAATTTTACAATGTTTTCCATGTTTTTTTTGTTTTGTTTTTTTTTTTCAAACCGGTTTTTAATGCGTCATTGAAAATCTTCACGCGGAGCCTTTTCCCAGCAGCCTATTTTTATTACTGGCAGAAGTCAAAAGATCCATGGCTTCAAGCCTTCATGGCAAAGCCATTATCTGTCTTTGATTTATTTTAGTCATTTTGAAAACATTCATGGAGGTTATTAAACATTTACTCTTTGTATTGAGGAGAAGGAAAAGAATGTTCATTTCTGTCCAGTCTGTTGGAAGAGAAAAAGGATGTTAGAAGCTGGTGCGCAGCCGCTCTGAAGGGTGTCCATGTTGCAGAATGTAAATTACACATGATGTTTTACTGTAAGATGACAGTTGCTATGCAAGGCTCTGAAATCCCAAATGTAGGATCTTGTAATGAGTGGCATTACGTAGGGAGATGCTTCTGACTCGCTGCAAATGAGAAAAAATCCAGAAGTACAAAATCCAAAAAACTCAATGGTTGCACTTTCTTTTGAGTTCCATTGTTGTTGCAGTACTTCATTGCTGAATGGGAGATGGTGCGTGTTGGCACACCCTCAAAGGTGACTGGAAACGAATTTAGAGCCAAGTAGAAGTTTCGGTCAGGATGGCTTTGTGGGTGTTTCATAAAGTGATGAATAAAATCTAGTCAACAGTCCCGACACAGTGGGGTGTCAAGGCAGGGAAGTCTGGCGCGGGGCACCATATGCAAGAAGTTAAGTGGTGCTGGCGCTAGACCCACAGTAGCAATGCAATAATGGCGTATTCCATGGCACCCCACTTACTCCAGCCCCCAGAAGAAATCGGTCCATGTTGCTTTCTTGGCATTTGTAATCCACTTCGCAGTTATTGCCTTGCCCATAACAATCATATCAAGGTCAGCCTCAATAGTCATAGTTAGCATTCAGTGAGCGCAGACTGTCCCAGGGTAAAGTTATCCAAATTTTCCTGCTCCATAAACATTTTGTTCTTTCAATAATCAAGGGAAAAAAAATCAGTGACCTCTTCAAAATAATCAGGATAGTCAGGGTCCCTTTTTTTTTTGCTTGGAAAAGGTTTCTGAAACATTTCGTCTTTTTGTTGTTGTTGTTGGGTTAGGACTTTCGATGGTAAGCCAAGCTGCAGTTTGCAGCAATTTCAGACATCTGCTTTCTGATGTTGCTGAAAGCATCCCCCCCCACCACATTAAACCCGGCTTTGGGATTGTACGGTGATGTCAAGTTTATTGAAACATTTTCACATTTGCTTTCTTTGACCACAAGAGTCATTTTACTGTAACATATGCAATTAAACAGGAATGGTGTCAACGCAGTGACATTGATAGGCTTCTCATTTGACTCTGCTGAATGCTCTGTTTTCATTTGTGCCGGACTGCCATGGACAAAGGTCTGGGAATACGAGTGACTTGCCCTAGGTAATAGAAAAGTGCATTGTTTTTTGTTTTATCGCTATTGTAATATTATCATTAAAAATCTAAAGTGAGGAACGGGCTTCTTTGGGCCCAGAGCTCAGAAGCCAACACTGACTCTTCTTTGGCTGGATTGAAATCTACTAGTTGGTCTTGGCCCTACCCGCACGTAGCGAGTTGGTTACGGCTCCTGTTCAAGGAAAAGGGAAGGTGAGAAAGTATCAGAAGGGGTATAGAGTCCTGTGTGACTCAACTATTCGCGAATGTTCCTCTGGGCCTTGGACAAGTAAGAACTGATGGGAGAAGAAAGGGCTAAGAATTAGGGGGAAATGGGGGATTGGGGGGTGTGGTGGATGGCACCTTAATTGCTTACCTACCTCCACCCCCACCCCCCCCAATTCTCTCTCTCTCTAGCTCTTTTGTGAGCCCCACGTCATCCCCTCAGTTTATGGTGGTTCTGTCAAGTCTGGCAGGCCTCCTGGGACACATGTTTACAGACGGAAATGACAAGAGGCGCTAGAAAATTCACAAGGTTTTTTTTTTTTTTTAAACATGTATCACTATGTATGTTTGTATATGTTGATATATTTAAAGACTCACTGAAGTCTGCCTGAAATGACCGCACCCCCAAGGGGGAATTTTCACAATTTAACCAACTTCAGTTCTTGCCAACTGTGAGACTACCATGAGGCGTGTTGAGGAGTTCCCGTTGTGGCTCAGCGGTAACAAACCCAACTAGTATCCACGAAGCCGAGGTTTTGATCCCTAGCTTTGCTCCGTGGGTTAAGGATCCCCACGTGGCTGTGGCTGTGGTGTAGGCCGACAGCTGCAGCTCCATTTCGACCCCTAGCCTGGGAACCTCCATATGCTGCAGGTGTGGCCCTAAAAAGACCAAAAAAAAAAAAATGTTGTATTAGATTCTCAAAGAAGTAAGACCAAATTAAAAGTCTGGGACTGCTTCTTGGGAATGTGGTTAAGGTCTAAGTTGCCTGCAGATCAAAAGGACTAACCCTTTGACTTGCAGATGCACTGAAAGGGAGGGAGGGGAGGCAAGCTGCAAGCCCTCAGGAAGTGGAGGGGCCCAGCCCTCTACCAAGAATTGGTGCGGAAATTCACCAGAGCCAGGAAACTCCATGACAGCCCGACCAGGGGGCGGGGGGCTGGGAAAAGGTTCCTCTGGAGATGATGGATGGGCGGAGAGGGGAGAAAGGGGCCCAGGACCAAAGAGATGTTTTCAGCATCAGCCAGCTGCAAAACAAAACGGCTTCCTTTTTCCTACACGTTCTTCGAAGCGCCCATAAATCCACAGCCTGCTCCTCAAACTACAGCCAGATGAACGCAGCTAGAGCAGCAAGCCTGCTCCTCTCCGATAGCAGCCATGCCAGGGCTGCAGCTGGCCCCATCCCTGCGGATGCTCTCCTACGAGCCACGCTGGGCCCCTGGGCCACTCACAGGTGCCTCGTATGCCCCGCACTTTGTCAGCTCCGCTTTATCCCATCGGCCAGAGCGGCGCCCACGGCCAAATCCAAAGCCACGTGATTAAGACAGTGTCTCCTTTCTCTTTAGAATGAGCAGCTGCAAAGTCACCTAGGCCTGGATCCAGAGCAGGGTAAAGAATTTGAGGCAAAAATGCCATCCACTGCAGCTAGGTTAGAGATGTCACTCCCCCCCCCCCCCCCCGCCCCCGGCTTTCTTTAGTGTTTTTTCTTGTAAAAATGTCAAAAAAAAAAAAAAAAAAAAAGATTCCAAGTGAAATACTTCTCAAACAGGACCCGGGTCTCTTCACACCTCCTGAGTCTCCAAATTGATGAGATCCAACCTTTCATGATCAGCATCATGAGAACAGGGGCAGGGGTTTTTTGGTTTGTTTCCATCCCACAGCGCCCAGTCATGTACGATGCACATATATGGTGGGCGCTTCAGCTCCTGGACAGAACGACCCTCACTGCCCCCATCCGCGATGCGCAGATGCTGCGGCATCATCATCCTGATGGGTCTTTTCCACTTGGAAAGACCAGTGGGACTACATCCTGATACACACAGGGCGCCGTCCTACTTACACGCGGGACCTTGAGCTCTCCAGTTGCTGGGCAGCCTCCCTAAGAAGCGACCGAGCATTCTGCTTCGGGTTCCCAGAACCTCACATTAGGCGACCTGGACGTGACGCCAGCTGGCCCTGTGCTGGCACCGCAGAACTCATCGGGTCTCCTTGGCTTTGCAGGTCTGTGTAACTCGGCCGATAGCTGGATGATTGTGCCCAATATCAAGCAGAACCACTACACGGTGCACGGTCTGCAGAGCGGCACCAAGTACATCTTCATAGTCAAGGCCATCAACCAGGCGGGCAGCCGCAGCAGTGAACCTGGGAAGCTGAAGACAAACAGTAAGTGCCGAGAGCTGGGAGGCTCTCATCTGCCCTCCCTTCCGCTGCCTCCGGCTTCCTTCCTTTTCCTTTTCCCTGTCTCAGCCCTCACCGCCTACAGGGTCAGAACGCACTGAGTGCCAGCAGGGAGTCCTGGATTTTTGCATCCTCAGATCCCTCTCGGTTCCAAGCCGGACATACCGTTGGGGCTCTGTAAATGGCACAGAGTGTTCTTTTCTGTAGCAGCAAAGCCAATTAATAACTTTTTTTTTTTTTTTTGGGTCATTGCAGGGCCGAGGCACCTGGAGGTTCCCAGGCTAGGGGTTGAATGGGAGCTACAGCTGCCAAGCCTACACCACAGCTCACAGCAACGCCGGATCCTTAACCCCACTGAGCAAGGCCAGGGATGGAACCTGCATCCTCATGGATGCTAGTCAGATTCATTTCCGCTGAGCCACAATGGGAACTCCTAATCACTCTTTCTTCAGGAATTTTTTTTTTACTCTGCTTACCTGTCCAGGTGCTCAGTCAGAGGGGATGCTGGCCTCCTGAACACATAAGCAATGTCTGGCCTCATTTTTGGTTGTCAGAACTGCAGTGGATGCTACTGGTATCTAGTGGGTAGAGGCCAGGGATGGTAGGACAGGACAGCCTCCCAGCAAAGAAGGATCTGGGCTATCCGTACATCTTGTAACACTGTCATCCCCCCCCTACCCCCGCACCCACATGTGTTTTATTTTATCCTGTGCTGCTTTCTGTACATCTTTTTGATTTAGAAACACGATGCTACATACCACGGTATTTCTTTGCGTAAGACCTCCCAAGAGAAGGTCAACTGGAGTATGTCAACATGACATCATGGTAGAGGGTTGCCAACCGCTCAACAGGAACTGCTTCTAAGAGGAAGCTTCATTGAACCCAAATCCTTGGTTTCAGTTGTGTTATTTTGTTCCAGATACATGTGTTTAAGATACATACTCTTAAACAAGTGTAAGCACCTTTCTCCCCTCATGGTTTCTGCTGGCAAAGAAGGAAGCGCCTTCAGAGATTAAGGAAAAAATGGATACCTACACTGAGGTTAATTCTGTAGAAGTGACCCTTGACTCATTTGTGCTTCGGTTGGTTTTACGACAGATCATGTATTCATTTCAAAGGGACAGGTCATGTCATCTATTTCTAGACTGTCGTCATTGAACAGATGTTACTAAGTTACATACAAGAGGCTGGTAAGTTTTTTCTGTAATGGGCCAGATGGTAACGCTTTGGTGCCGTGGTCTCGGTCACAGGTATTCAGCTCTGCCACTGTTGTGCCAAAGCACAGCACGGCCCTGCTGCTTTAAAACTGCATCCACGGAGTTCCCGTTGTGACTCAGTGGGTTCAGACCCCAACAAAGGGTCCTTGAGGATGCGGTTTTGATCCCAGGCCCTGCTCTCAGGGGGTTAAGGATCCAGCGTTGCCATGAGCTGTGGTGTATGTAGGTCACCGAAGCAGCTCAGATCCCTCATTGCCATGGATGTGGCTGTGGTGTAGGCCCGCAGCTGCAGCTCCGATTCGACCCCTAGCCTGGGAACCTCCCTATGCCGTGGGTGCGGCCCTAAAAAAAAAAATAAAAAAAATAAAACTTCATCAACAGACGGAGGGAGTGGGCTGGATTTGGGCTACCAGCTACAGTTTGCCAAACTCTTAGGTGGACAAATACGACAATGAATTGAAGTCTTTAATGATTAATTGGTTCCCTGAGCTCTTTGGTCTTTGTTGATGCAAAGCCTCGAATCATAGATAGAGTAGGATCAGAGTTTCCTCGAGAAACACAACGGAGGCACAGGTGGAACGTGCTCCTTGAGGATGCAGGGGGCTGGGCCTGGCCCTGCTCAGCGCATGTATCAGTGAGGGTGTGAGCCGAGGCAAGCACCATGTATCTGACCATTCGAGAAGCCAGTCTTTGCCCGCCTGTAATGTTCTGATCTTCCTCCCTGGGAGAAGGGCAGGCGGAACACAGCCTTCATTTTACTTATTTTTTATTTTTTTTATTATAGTTGATTTACAATGTTGTCAATATATAGCCTTTATTTTTAATTAAAAAAAAAATTTTTTTTTTGCTTTTTTTTAGGGCCGTACCCACAGCATAGGGAGGTTCCCAGGCTAGGGGTCCAATAGGAGCTGCAGCTGCCAGCCTCCACCGCAGCCACAGGAACGCCAGATCCAAGCCGTGTCTGCGACCTACACCGCAGCTCATGACACCACCTTAACTCACTGAGCGAGGCCAAGGATTGAACCCTCAACCTCATAGTTCCTAGTCGGATTCGTTTCCACTGCGCCATGACAGGAACCCCATAGCGTTCATTTTCAATGATGGGTGCTTTTATGGAATTCCTTCCTAATCCGCCCATTAGTGTGTAGTTATTTTTAGGCACATTCTGTCTTCCACCTTTAAAATCTGCCATCTTTTTTTTTCTGGCCACACCTGCGGCATGTCGAAGTTCCCAGGCCAGGGATCGAACCTGTATGACTGCTGTGACAATGCTGGATCCTTTAGCCACTAGGCTACCTGGGAACTCCAAAAAAACTGGCATCTTTGAATCAAAACTATCTTTAAACTTGGCTTCTTAGGGCATACTTTATCCCTAATAGTTGCTGGTATGATCATTCCTCAGAACTTTTTTTTTTTTTTTAAATGAGACAAGCCACAACTTAAATGACACCTGGAATCCAGTAGGTCTTTATAGCCTTTGAGAATACTCACTGCCTGCTCAGCACTGGAGGATTCTCTCAGCTCCCCTTTAAGCTTTTCTGTGTTACGGACAGAAAGCTCAAATGTGGCAGCAAACTACAGCCCATGGACCAGATTCAACGGCCTGATTTTGTAAATAAAGTTTTATTGGCACACCCGTCTGTTTACCTATGTCTCCGTGCTAGGCCAGCAGTGTTGATTAGCCCCAGAAGAAACCACGTGGCTGGCAGAGCGGATAATATTTCCCATCTGGCCTCTTGCAGAAAGAGTATGCTAGTTCCTGATCTAAATGGAAGGATTTTAATTGACGTAGAGTTGGTTTACAATGTTAATTTCTGCTCTACAGCAAGCTGATTCAGTTATACATACATACATACTAATATATACTTTTTTAAAAATACTCTTTTCCATTATGGCTTATCCTAGGATGTTGACTATAGTTGCCTGTGCTATATGCATTGCTCATCCATTCTGTAGATGCTACCTTACATCTGCTAACCTCAACCTCCCACTCTATCTTTCCTTCCCTCCCCCTTGGCAGCCACAAGTCTGATCTCTGTGTCCATGAATCTGTTTTGTAGATAGGTTCATTTGTGTCATGGTTTAGATTCTACATATAAGTGATATCATATGGTATTTGTCTTTCTCTGACTGACTTCCCTCGTCCAATAATCGCTGGGTCCATCCATGTTGCTGCAAGTGGCATTAGTTCATTCTTTTTTATGGCTGAGTAGTATTCCATTGTGTGTGTGCCCCTTCTTCTTTATCCATTCATCTGTTGATGCACAGGTTGTTTCCATATCTTGGCTATGGTGAATAGTGCTGCTGTGAACATAGGGGTGCCTGTATCTTTTTTGAATGATAGTTTTCTCCAGGTATAGGCCCAGGGGTGGGATTGTTGGATCCTCTGGTAATTCTATTTTTAGTTTTCTGAGGAACGTCCATGATGTTATAGTGGTTGCACCAATTTATATTCCCACCAACAGTGTACAGGAGGGTTCCCTTTTCAAAAAATTTAATAGAATTTTTTTTTTAATTTTTTGTCTTTTTGCCATTTCTTGGGCCGCTCCCACGGCATATGGAGGTTCCCAGGTTAGGGGTCGAATCAGAGCTGTAGCCACCAGCCTATGCCAGAGCCACAGCAACACGGGATCCGAGCCGCGTCTGCGACCTACACCACAGCTCACGGCAATGCCGGATCGTTAACCCACTGAGCAAGGGCAGGAATTGAACCCACAACCTCATGGTTCCTAGTCGGATTCGTTAACCACTGCGACACGACGGGAACTCCAGCAATTTGTTTTCATTTGTAGACGCTTTATTATGGCCATTCTGACTGGTGTGAGGTGATACTTCATTGTAGTTTTGATTTGCATTTTCTAATAATGAGCAAATTTGAGCCTCTTTTCATGTACCTCCTGGCTATCCGTCTCCTGTGGAGAAATGTCTGTTTAAGGCTTCTGCCCATTTCTCAATTAGATTGTTTTGTTTTGTTGTAGAGTTGTATGAACGGTATATGTTGGAGATTAAGCCCTTGTCATTGCATCGTAGCAAATATTTTCTCCCATTCTGTCGGTTTTCTTTTGGTTTTTTAATGGGTTCCTTTGCTGTGCAAAAGCTTGTAAATTTGTTTAGGTCCCATTTGTTTATTTTTATTTCTATTGCTTTGAGAGACTGACCTAAAAAACATGGGTACGATTTATGTCAGAGAATGTTTTGTCTTATGTTTGTGTCATATTTAAATCTTTATGCCATTTTGAGTTTATTTTTGTGCATGGTGTGAGGGTGTACTTTAGTTTGGGGGGGTGTGATTTTTAAAAGATGTCGTAAGGAAATGGCAACAGAGTTTTATATATTAATCTTTTATCCTGCTGCTTTGCTGAATTCGTTTATCAGACTGATAGCTAAGTATTTTAATTTTTGATGTGATTTTAAAAGCAATTTTTTTTTTTGCTTTCCATGCTATTTCATGGTTAATGTCAAAGAATGCAGTTGACTTCTGTATGTTAATCTTGTACCCTGCTACCTTGCTGAATCCTTTTATCAGTTCAAGTAGTTCGTGTGTGGAGTCTTTAGGGTTTTCTGTATGTAATATCATGTCATCTGCATATAGTGACAGTGTTACCTCTTCCATTCCAATTTTATTTTACCTTTTATTTCTTCCCATGCTGTTGTCACATAGTGCATCCACATCTTACAAAGGACTGTGTGAGCTCATGAGGGCAGGAACATATGCGTCTTTACTATTTTATTGTACTTTTTAAAGGCTGCATCTGAAAATGTTATCAGTCATTATTACAACCCACAGTTCTTTTCATCTTCCTCTCTTTGTTTTGTAAACCTGCTTCCAGGCCAGCCATTTAAACTGGACCCCAAGTCTGCTCATCGAAAGCTGAAGGTGTCCCATGATAACTTGACAGTAGAACGGGATGAGTCGTCGTCCAAGAAGAGCCACACACCTGAACGCTTCACCAGCCAAGGGAGCTATGGCGTAGCTGGAAATGTGTTCATCGATAGTGGCCGGCATTACTGGGAAGTGGTCATAAGTGGAAGCACATGGTAGGCAATTTTATCTGTTGTCCTCTAATTTTTCTTTAGGTACAGTTGTTTTAAGTGTGGTTGACCTACGATGCTGGGTCAGCCCTGGGTGCACAGCAGAGTGACTCAGTCCCATATACACATGCATAGATATATGCGTATGTCTATATTGATATATCTTCTCCTTCACATTCTATTCCACCAAAGGTTATTACGATATTGAACATAGTTTCCTGTGCTACACAGCAGGACCTTGTTTCTCATTGATTCTGCCCACAGTAATTTGTATCTGTTAATCCTCAATTCCCAACTCATCCTTCCCCCTCCCTTTCCCCTTGGTAACCATGAGTATTTTTTCCAATGTCTATGAGTCTTTTTCTCTTTCATAGGTAAGTTCATTTGTATCATTTTTTTTTTGTCTTTTTGCTATTTCGTGGGCCGCTCCCGCAGCGTATGGAGATTCCCAGGCTAGGGGTTGAATCGGAGCCGTAGCCACCAGCCTACACCAGAGCCACAGCAACGCAGGATCCGAGCCGCGTCTGCAACCTACACCACAGCTCACGGCAACGCCGGATCGTCAACCCACTGAGCAAGGGCAGGGACCGAACCCGCAACCTCATGGTTCCTAGTCGGATTCGTTAACCACTGCGCCACGACGGGAACTCCTGTATCATATTTTAGATGTTTCATTTAAGTGCTAGCAGATGGTATTTGTCTTTGTCTGACTTACTTAGGATGATAATCTCTAGGTCCATCCATGTTGCCGCAGATGGCATTTTCACTTTTTTATGGCTGAGTAGTATTCCATTGTATGTATGTACCATATCTTCTTTATCAATCAGTCAACTGCTGTTACAGTAATGCTGCATAACAAACACCCCAAAATTTAGCACCTTCAACCAATAATCATTTCCAGTTGCTCAGTGACACCCTCATTGTGGGTTAGCCAAAAGGCTAATCTCAACCAGGCCTTGCTTTAATCTATAGGTTGGCTCTAAGTCTGTTCCATGTGTTTTTTTCATCCCCCTTGGACATGTGGGCTACCCAGGCCCACGTGACTCAAGGAACCCAAGGGTGCAAGCCCAACTACATAAGCACATTTGCAACCTCTGCATGCATTCTATCTACTCCCTTCTCATTGGCCAAAGCCAGGCACCTGGCCAGGGCCAGTGGTGCAGGGGAAGCATATGCCTCCCATGGAGTTGAGAAGAGGAAGTGAATATATACCAAGCGAAAAAAAACACTCTTTCAACTCCATTTATATTTTTATTTATGTCAAGAATTGAGTCCTGGGCTCGGGGAGAACTAGTATGCTAGCTCTGTTTTCATGCTGTAAAATGTAGGTCAGCAGACTAGAGCCATTGAACAAAACTGTCTTAGGGGACCCCAGCCAGGCCCATGCTTTTCCGTATTGTCTATTGCTGCCTTTGAGACACACAGCGGCGGGGAGGAGGAGAGACAGAATGCTATGGTCCACGAAGCCCTATTAGCTCTCTGGCCCTTGACAGAAAACGTTCACCTATACTTACTCTCGAACAGCGCTCTCTTCATTATTTAAAAAAAAAAAAAAAAGAAAAGAAAAGCAACTTTCTGGGGCCTTGTGTATTTGTTGATTCTAGACTGGGCCCGTCCAGAGCTGAGGCTGGGGGTGAAGCCGTGATCCTCCACCAGGACCCATTGCAAAGGGCCCCTGGGAGTCGGTGCAGCGACTTGAGCCCACTGTGTTCTCTCAGCCTGAGGACGGAGGTCAGGGCAGTCTGCGCTGGAATTAGTTACCCCCGCGACATTAACCTTAACACGCTGACCTTGCCTTTTCCACAGCCATGACTGCACCCCCTTCTGCTGGCCGTCTGTCTTTCAAATGCCCACTTAAAGGTGCTCAAAAAGGGAGCTACTGAATTTTTATTTAACCAGCCCTTATGCAGCACAAGTGAAACTAGAAGTATTGTATGCTCTAGCAATTCATATTATTAATTATTAGATGATCTAGCAATCCCACTCCTGGATACATATATCCCACTCCAGACAAAACAGTAATTCAAAAAGATATATGCACTTCCATGTTCAGAGCAGCACTATCTACAGTAGCCACGACCCGGCAACAACCTAAATGTCCATTGACAGAGGAATGAATAAAGATGCTATGGAACATAGCCAATGGAATACCACTCAGCCATGAAAAAAACGCAATCATGCCATTTGCAGCAACATGGGTGGACCTAGAGGTTCTCGTACGAAGCACCTAAGTCAGAGAAAGACAAATATCCTGTGATCGTTTATAGGTGGAATCTAAAACACATGAACTTACCTAAGAAATAGAGTCACACAGAAAACAGACGTGTGTTTGCCAAGGGGAAGGAGGATGCGGGGGACAGATGGATTGGGAGGTTGGGATTAGCAGAAGCAAAGTGGTATATATGGGACAGATAAACAAGAGTCCTCCTGCACAGCCCAGGGAACCCTATTCAATACCAATGATAAACCATAATACCAATGATAAGCCATAACGGCTTACTGTGAGGTACTTAAATGAGTGATAGCTTTAAAAACAACAACAAAAAAAAAAAAAACAGGAAACTTCGTAACTGGAAGATGATGCGTAATCGTTGTTAGTTTTGAGGTAAGGATGCGAAAACATTTCTTCTTTCAAAAGCAAGCTTTCTTGTGAGGATCATGGTACACCTATAAATGTAATAAAATGCATGGAGTCATTAACATGAAAAGATCCAAAAGCAACCGTTCTACAGTACCAACTGGACAGAGCACTGGAAACCAGCTATGATGGGAAAAATAAAAATCATTTAAAAGAAAAAGACATTCTGGAGTTCCCATTGTGGCGCAGTGGTTAACGAATCCGACTAGGAACCATGAGGTTGCGGGTTCGGTCCCTGCCCTTGCTCCGTGGGTTAAGGATCCGGCGTTGCCGTGAGCTGTGGTGTAGGTTGCAGACATGGCTCGGATCCCGCGTTGCTGTGGCTCTGGCGTAGGCCGGTGGTTACAGCTCCGATTCGACCCCTAGCCTGGGAACCTCCATATGCCGCGGGAGCGGCCCAAGAAATAGCAACAACAACAAAAGACAAAAAAAAAAAAAGACATTCTACCAAAAAAAACCAAAGCCACCTTTCACTTCAAACCTATGCACATAAGGCACTAAGTCAGTCCTTTGTAATGTTGGTACCGGTCAGCTGAATTCCACAAGTCAACACATAAGCTCAAGTGTCTTATTTCTCTTAACAACAGTGCCTGTATTAGTCAAGCAAGTCGGTTTTTTTTCCATTGTGACCCTCACGATTCTCTTTGCCCAGATCATTCCTGGTCCAACAGCCCCCCTGGAGGATGGAGATCCTTCTGCCGCACTGGGCTCTGGGCCAGGCTAGCATTTACAGTTTGTAGCCGCACTGGGGCAAGACAAAAGCCCCAAGGAAAATACGGTGACTTTTTGCAGGTGCAAAAGAGCAAACATCTCGTGTTAATTAACGGGCTTTATTAATCTGGGAAGGAATCCAGCGTCTAAATAATTAGAGCCTCATTAATAATTACTTATGATAAATGATACCCGATCTTTATGAGCTCACTGCCACTGAGCGATGGCGTGGAGAATTCCCGGGACCACTTCCGTTCTACAAACACCGATCCGCGTTCCCTTGAAAACACCCTCCAGGGGTCAAAACCAACGCAGGAGGTGGGGGGAGACAACTTCAAAAATTAAGAGTCAAAGCGCGGCCATTGACAGATGCATTTGTGTCGACCTCCGAAAATGCACCCCTAGAAAGCTGCTTAAGATTTCCCGGGAGGCATTAGCTGGGACACGGTGACCCTGCACGATCCAATGCCTGTAATCCCTTGATTCGGAACAGCTAATGACACCTTTTCTTTTCTCGGGCACATGTGTCCCGACTTGAAAGTAACACGTTTGTTGTGATCCACGCGATGGGGCGTGTGAACATGGCTCTGCCAATATACTTTGTGCCTTCTCCCGCTCTCCCTGCGTATGTTAATGAAACATCACCTCTGCCTGCACTTTTCCAGCTCAGGAGACATCAGTACCTAGCTTTCCAGATTAATGGTAGTATAATGGTATTTTCCTTTGCTTAATCGACTAGAGACATAGTTACTCTCTCCCTCTAATGCCGTTAATGTGCTCTTGGCGTTTTATGAAAGGGAGTTAACTACAAAAGGGTCCGTGCTTGATGACGGTGCCTCAAGTTCGGGGGGGGGGGGGGCGGCGAGATCTGAATGTTGCTCCTAATTTAACCTTCTCTTGGTTTTCCCATTTGCTAAATGAAGTCACTCATACCTGCCACAGCTACTTCCTAGGGGGTTCAGTTCAAGTTCAAATGGAAAATAAATGTCAAGGTTCTCTAATAAAAAATAAAAATGGTGTACAGCACCAAGAAGGAAACCGTACAGACATGTGGCTATTCTGTGATGCAAACTCAGGTTCCAAATTATCTGCAAAGGGAAATGGTGTCTTCCAGGAAGAGGGACCGTCTTTGGGGAGAATGTTTAAAAATTGCAAAATGAAAACCTTTCCAGAGCATCTGTTAGGGCTCAGAGAAAAAGAGAAGTCATTCTTGGGGAGCCAGATGCCTGCTGGAGCCCTGGAAGCACTGGTCAGGGAGCTGGTACTCCAGTCCACGAAGCCAGAAAGTGAACCCCCAGCCCAGAGGCAAGGATAACCCCCACCAGTTCCCCCACCCCGGCCCCCCGCCCCCAGAAGCTTCTGCCAACTCACCTCTCCAGTGTCTGGGAAACAGGGCGTCCCCTCCTTTTAGAGCTTCTGGACCTTCTGCAAAGGTGTCAGTGGCAGAATCTGACCCGGGCTCCTTCTGGGCAGCGCAGCCCAAGCATCTAAGAAAGGGAAGAGAGGAGGCCAGTCTGACAGCACACGGGCGGCTACACTGGGCTTCATGGATCATCAATTCCATCACCTTCTTTTAACTCGGTGATGGCGTGTTTTTTGTTTTGTTTTTTTGTTGTTGTTGTTGTTGTTGTTGTTGTTGTTGTTGCTATCTCTTGGGCCGCTCCCGCGGCATATGGAGGTTCCCAGGCTAGGGGTCGAATCGGAGCTGTAACCACCGGCCTACGCCAGAGCCACAGCAACTCGGGATCCGAGCCGCGTCTGCGACCTACACCACAGCTCACGGCAACGCCGGATCGTTAACCCACTGAGCAAGGGCAGGGACCGAACCCGCAACCTCATGGTTCCTAGTCGGATTCGTTAACCACTGCGTGCGTGTTTTATATATATGTGTAATATATACACATACTTTTAAACACACCACTTTTTTTTTTTGGTCTTTTGTCTTTTTAGGGCTGCACCCCCGGCATATGGAGGTTCTCAGGCTAGGGGTCTAATCAGAGCTGTTGCTGCCAGCCTACACCACAGTCACAGCAATGCCAGATCTGAGCCACATCAGCGACCTACACCACAGCGCACGGCAACGCCGGATCCTTAATCCATTGAGCAAGGCCAGGGATCAAACCTGCAACCTCCTGGTTCCTAGTTGGATTCGTTTCCACTGCGCCACGACGGGAACTCCTAGACACACCACTCTTGAAGTGATTGTATTTTAAATCCAGCACATGCTTTTTGAAAGAAATGTCATTTTTCAAAGACCAGTGAGGTTTTTCTCCCTGCAGTGGGTAAGATACCATATGTCATTATCCAGTTAGATTGGTTTTTACTATAATCTGTTGAGAACTGAACTCTGGGAGTTCCCGTTGTGGCTCATGGGTAATGAACCGAACTAGTATGCATGAGGATGTGGGTTCGATCCCTGGCCTCCCTCAGTGGATTAAGGATTCCTCTTTGCTGTGAGCTGTGGTGTAGGTCACAGACGCAGCTCGGCTCAGGCATTGCTGTGGCTATGGCATAGGCCAGCAACGGTAGCTCCAATTCTATCCCTAGCCTGGGAATTTCCATGTGCCACAGATGCGGCCCTAAAAAGACCAAAAAAACCAAAAAACAATTGAACTCTGAATCGATTGGCCTTTACTAAGAATTATGTGTTTTCGGGGTCCCTGTTGTGGCACAGCAGAAATGAATCCAACTAGGAACCCTGAGGTTGTGGGTTCGATCCCTGGCCTCACTCAGTGGCTTAAGGATCTGCTATTTCTATAAGCTATGGTGCAGGACACAGATCCTGTGGCTTGGATCCTGCGTTGCTGTGGCTGCAGTGTAGGCTGGCAGCTGTAGCTCCAGTTCGACCCCTAACCTGGGAACTTCCATATGCGGCAAGTGCGCCCCCCCCCCCAAAAAAAAAACAAAAAAAGAATTATATGTTTTCTATATGGGAAAAGAATCTGCAAAAGGATATATATATGTCTGTGTACACATATATACGTATAACTGATTCACTTTGCTGTATACCTGAAACTAAAGCCACGTTGTTGACGTTTTTTAAAATAAAGAATGCTAGGATTTGCTTATCTTAGTAACTATGAAATACTGTGAATATTATGGAGACACACCTCAGCAGAATGAAAAGAGATCAAGACACTTGGAGCATCGAAGAAAGAATTCTTACCTTTTTTTTTTCTTTTTGCCTTTCTGCCTTTTCTAGGGCCACTCCCGCAGCATATGGAGGTTCCCAGGCTAAGGGTCCAATCAGAGCTACAGCTGCCAGCCTACAACACAGGCACAGCAACTCAGGATCCAAGCCACATCTGCGACCTACACCACAGCTCACGGCAACGCCAGATCCTTAACCCACTGAGCGAGGCCAGGGATCGAACCCGCCACCTCATGGTTCCTAGTCGGATTCGTTAACCACTGCGCCACGACGGGAACTCCAAGAATTCTTACCCTTTTTTTGAGCACTGAGAGAACATTGAGAATAACTAGGCTATCCATCTGCTCAGAGACATGTTTAGCTTTTTAAGGAATAGAGTAGGAAATAAAATCAAAAGGACTTTTCTGGTGGGGAAAGACATTCAGTTCTTGAAGTTTGTGGCCTTTTGAAGCATTCTAGGTTCAGATTCTGAGTCCAGTAGTTATTAGTAATATGTCATTAGGCCAAAATTATACATTAATAGTTCCTGAATACTCTACACCAGGCCTTGGGCCCGGGATTTTACACATTCTCTCTCCTCCTCAAAAGAGCCCTCAGATACGAGGATAAGATGAGAACACTGAGGCTGGGAGTTGACAAGGCACTATTAGCCCCATTCACAAAGTCATTTTCCAGGCTTTGACAGACATGATGTCAGTTGAAAAAGTCACAGGTGGTCCAAAGGAGAAGTCTAGGCCTCTGCTAATATGGGAACCATGGGCCACATGCAGCTATGTAAATAATTCGATAAAGATTCGATAAATGTAGGAGGCGCAGTGGCTTGATGATCTGGCTTATTCGTGTGGAGCCACAGGTTTGATCCCCAGCCCTGCTCAGTGGGTTAAGGATCCAGCATTGCTGCAGCCGTGGCTCAGATTAGACCCTCCCCCCAGGCCTGGAACTTCCATACGCCATGAGGGAAGCCATGAAAAAAAAAATTAATTTTTACTTTTTTGTCTTTGTGCCTTTTCTAGGGCCGCTCCCACGGCATATGGAGGTTCCCAGGCTAGGGGGTATCATCGGAGTTGTAGGCGCCAGCCTACACCCCAGCCACAGCCACGCAGGGTCCTTAACCCACTGAGTGAGGCCGGGGATGGAACCCGCAACCTCCTGGTTCCTAGGCAGATTTGTTAACCACTGAGCCACAACAGGAACTCCATCAATTAAATACATTTCAAGTTCAGTTCTTTTTTTTTTTTTTTTTTTGTCTTTTTTGCTATTTCTTTGGGCCGCTTCCGCGGCATGTGGAGGTTCCCAGGCTAGGGGTCGAATCGGAGCTGTAGCCACCGGCCTACGCCAGAGCCACAGCAACGCGGGATCCGAGCCGCGTCTGCGACCTACACCACAGCCCACAGCAACGCCGGATCGTTAACCCACTGAGCAAGGGCAGGGACCGAACCCGCAACCTCATGGTTCCTAGTCGGATTCGTTAACCACTGCACCACGACAGGAACTCCCAAGTTCAGTTCTTGGGTCTCACCAGGCACAGTACCAGTGCCCAAGTGTGGCTCGTGGCTACCATATCGAATAGAGTAGAACATTTCGGTCATTGCAGAACGTTCTATTGGACGCCGCCAGTCTAGAGAATTCACTGTGTGGGTCCTCATCAATGTTAAAAAAAAAAAAAAGAAAAGAAAAGAAAAGAAGGGAGTTCCCCTCATGACTTAGTGGTTAACGAATCCGACTAGGAACCATGAGGTTGCGGGTTCGGTCCCTGGCCTTGCTCAGTGGGTGAAGGATCTGGCGTTGCCATGAGCTGTGGTGTAGGTTGCAGACGTGGCTCGGATCCCCTGTTGCTGTGGTGTAGGCCAGTGGCTACAGCTCCGATTGGACCCCTAGCCCGGGAACCTCCATATGCCTCGGGAGTGGCCCTAGAAAAGGCAAAAAGACAAAAAAAAAAGCAAGCCCAAACACCAAGTTCAGAGTCTCTGGTACTGTCCGAACTGGAAAGGGGACGTGGCCAAGGACAGGGGCCCCTCTCTGCCACTCTGTTGGCAAGGCAAGGCAAGGCACACCCGTGTCACAATGCCTGCCACGCTTTCGAGGAAGGCGAATGAACAGGGGCTCGGAGAATCACACCTTCCTGACACACACACACACCCCCCCCCCCCCCCCGCCAAGGACCACGGAAAGGATGCCGCATCCCCGCACAGCAGGCTCATCGTGGTTGGCCTTGTGTTTCCGCAGGTATGCCATCGGCCTTGCTTACAAATCGGCCCCGAAGCACGAGTGGATTGGGAAGAACTCTGCTTCCTGGGCGCTGTGCCGCTGTCACAATACCTGGGTGGTGAGACACAACAGCAAGGAGGTCCCCATCGAGCCGGCCCCCCACCTGCGGCGCGTCGGCATCCTGCTGGACTACGACAACGGCTCCGTTGCCTTCTACGACGCCTTGAACTCCCTCCACCTCTACACTTTCGACGTCACCTTCTCGCAGCCCGTGTGCCCCACGTTCACTGTGTGGAACAAATGCCTAACCATCATCACGGGCCTGCCAATCCCAGACCATCTGGACTGCACAGAGCAGCTGCCGTGAGCCCCTGGCTCCACCGAGCGATTTGCTGGGGAGTCCGAAGGGTGGCGGCCACCGTATCGGGGACAGAGAAAAAAAGCACAGGCTTCCAGAATGTCATTCCATCTCGCCAACAAGCATCCAGACACCAGCTACACTAGGACGCCCCACAGGCAGTTCCCACCCTTGTCCCGGGTAATGGGATTCAGTTCAGGCCTTCATTCGTGTCTTTAACCGTTTTGTTCTGTATTCACAGGAAAAGGTGTATTGATAAAAGCAACGTAGCCAGGATCACGGACGCCCAGGAATGACCTGGTTTTGCACAGGAGGCGGCCCATACGTTGACCCGCTGTTACCACCTTGATTCCATCACAGTCCATGGGCTTGGAGGAAAAAAAAAAAAAAATCTTGAGTTTTGCGCGCGTCTTTACCTCACATCGTCCATCCTACTGATGCCGCTGTAGGTCCGGTCGCCCCCACGCAGGGCTTCATCTGCAACTCCTTTCAAAATAAAAAAAGAGTTTTGAACCTAGTAGGGAAGTAAACCGACTTTCTAACTCTGGTTTCGCTTGAAGGGGCTTTAACTCTGATGTCTGAAATATGTAGTGGATGCAGGAGGATGGAGAGAGCAAAAGAGCATGGAAAAGAACGGACCTGGGGGCTTGGAATCCGCCGCGGTGAAATTGGTCCTTCCCTTCCTGATGGCTGGTGGGGATGATGCCGACAAGAAAGGTTCTGAAACCTCTGGCCCCATCCTGCCCTGTGTTGCCCGGGCTTAAGGATTCTGGGAGCACATTAAGAATGACAATGCCGCCATTGCAGTTTAAACGTGTGTGTGTGTGTGTGTGTGTGTGTGTGTGTGTGTGTGTGTGTGTGTGTGTGTGTGTGTGTGTGTGTGTGTGTGTGTGTGTGTGTGTGTGTGTGTGTGTGTGTGTGTGTGTGTGTGTGGCATAAGAGGTAGGCATCAGGGTTACCGTTATGATATTCTTGCAGCATCGTCAGCAATGCCAGCCGCAATCCGTGGAAACCCTTTTCTGGCCCCACGAGCCTGAATTGAAAATTAAATCCTATCAATCTGAAAAAAAAGACAAAGCAGGACCGTGCCATCGAAATGAGTCGCTTTGACTCCAACGGCTAATTCAAAAGTTCAGGCTGATGAGCGTTTTAGGAGAGGGAGGATTCTAGGTCTTGCTCGAAATGTATTCTTTGAGTAGTTTCTTTAGGCCTGTGACGTGTCTTCACTGTGTTTAAGAGCCTGTGCCCCCTCCCCTGAGTCATTTTCCTTGGTCGCTGGGAATGAGGAATCGGCCTTCTCTGTCACACGTGGCAGCACCGCTTTGGATGGCTTTTGCTCTCCTGGACACTAGCACGTGGCCCCAACCCTCGCTACCACATCCAACTATAGGTCACCCGAAAAACACTTACTATTTATGAGTTGTTAACAAGGGATGTTGCAAAAAAAGTACTCTTCTCTAGTATACGTGCCTCAACAGTTATTATAAAGACTTTGAAAAATCAAACACCTCTTGAAAGATGTAGAAATCCCTCTATATTCTAGTATAGTTTGCCATAGAGAGGTCCGAAAAAAACAAAAAAACAAAACAAAAACAATCAAACTCCCTCTTCTCGTGCTGGAACCTGCTCAGAGAACCTACGAATGCAGTGTCAGATGGGATTCTCAGCATGCTCATCTGACGACTAGGAGCGATCCGTGCATTTAGGCTTTTTTAAGCGGGCCTTGAACTTGGACCAGGGATCTGGCATTGGGTCTGCCTTGACAAAGGGTAGGACATCTATAAATCCTTTCCCTCACTAAAATATTTATCTGGACTCCTGGGTTGGCCATTTTGACTGCACAGAGCGATGGAGCTAGACAGTGTTTTTACCCGTTGTTTTTATGGAGCCCATCAACCAACTGGTTCTTTGATAAGCGTCCATAGACCGGCTGTTTCAGCATCACCTTATTCGATGGCGAGTCTGGACGGCACAGGCGGCCTTCCCCGGTGCTTCTGGCAGATGTGCTCCTTTTTTCGTAACAGATAGATTCTATATATTTACTATATTATTTATACCCAGATGAATATTTTGATAGTTCCTTAGGACAATTTCACACCTAAAAGATGGGCGCCTCAATGGGGGAAAAAAATCATTCTCTGCCAACTTAAGGGGTTTGTGGTGGTTGTTTTTTTTTTACAATATGAAAACCATGTGCATTTGCCTTCCTGCGTAAACCAGAAGGGGTGGCTGAGTAGTTTTTACACGCTTTTTTGGTAGCTGGATAACAGATATTTTCATGCACTTTGTACACGAAGAGGTTTGGAATGAAAGAGTCTAAAACTCAGCTTCTGAGGTTTTTAAATCATGGTCTCCAGGTACAATAAACCCTACAGTTTGCCTTATGATGTTCAAAAAAAACAAAGCATTTATGAGGACACTTGTTTCCATGAATATAATGCTTTTCAATCTAAAGAAGTTACTCCTCCAATTTTCCCTGCAAGCCATTTAGGTTATGTTCTGGCTCTTTTTCTAAAGGACAGGAGGGATGATGTTATCTTTTTGTTCTGGAAGTCTCGCTCTTTGCTAACTTAAAAACATTGCGGATAGGAGCAGTTCCTCTTTTTTCCATGTTGTCCTATTTACAGAAAAAGATGTATATGGTGCCAGGGCCACCGTGTCGCCTTTCCTTACTGTAATGATGTCGAAAAGATTTCCATGGGGATCTTTTTTTGGAATGTTTGAAAAACAGATGCTGTCAACATTTGCTGCAGTACAATTCTTGAAATGGATCGGGGGCCCGGCCTTTTGCTCTCAAGGTTTCTAAGTTCACAGGAAGCATCGCAATACAGAGGAGAAGGAGATGGCAGGGCCGATTAAACGAAGCCACAACACTGCATGCAGTGCCAAGCAAGAGTGCCAGGGCCGACGTCATGCATGGGTGAACGGGGCTGTCGCCATCTCGAACTGCTTAATCGTGTCTGGACAAGGGGCCTGCGTTTTCAGTTTGCCCTGGGCCTATGCCAAGTATGTAGCCAGCCCTCCTAACAGAACTCAGAAACACAGTACCCACCCGTCTGGTGGGTACACATGAAGAACCCTAGGACCCAGGGTTGGAAGTGGCTGGCCCAATCAAGCAGCGATCTGGATGGAGAAAGATGACAGTGGGGGATGCGGGGGCGGGGGGGGACGTTCTTTCCAGCTTGAAAATGACTTTGAAAGCAGACTGCACCTATTGATGAGAATTTCTGCTGGAGAGGAGGAAAAGGCCTGATGACAAACAGGCATTTTATTACAGTGCTGAGATGCGACTTCCGGAGGAACCGAGCCAGCGCCGCCCCTGACCTCCCCCCCCTCCCGCCCCGGGAACGTGGAATTGTGTTTCGCCTCCAGGCACAGAGGCAGTGCTTGCGGAGACACACAGATGTAATGCTGTGCTTTTGGTATTGCGAAGCCGGCGATCTGGTCTATCCTTCGAGAATGTTTAAAAGGACTTAAAGACGGTCAAAGGGGGCAGGAGGATGTTTTTAAAGTAGGGGTTCTCTACTGGGGGGCGATCCGGCCAATGTCTGGAGGCATCTGGGGGGGGGGGGGTCACAACTGGAGGTGGGGAGGATGCAACGGGCATCTAGTGAATAGAGACCAGAGATGCTGCTTAACATCCTACAAAGCACAGCACAGCCCCCATGACAAAGAATTATCTGGCCCCAACCATCCGGTAGTGCCCTGGCTGAGCAACTTGTTTGGTTGGTTTTCTAAGCCCAACTTTCCTCAATATTTACTTTTCCTGTCATCGAGTTGATGCCTGGGGTACCAAGAAAAGCAAAGCAAAGGGGGCACCGAATCCTCCACGGCAGAGGCTCCTTCCCTTTAAAAAAGATGTAGGAAACGGTTTTCAAAATCTGCAATCCGAAAAGCAACCCACGCCTGTGTCAGTCGGGAATCTACGGCGAAGTGTCACAAAGCTCTGGGTGTCGCGGGCTTAGTTTGGAAATGCCAGGTCGGTTCTCTGTACACTGCTCCTTTCACCTCAACAAATTCAGTCCCTGTACCCGAGTCACACCGCCACGCCCTCAGCCCCACTGTCCATTGCTGTTGCTTTCTGATTCAAAATAAAGTCATTTTTGTGGTTCCAAAGCCCTTGGTCTCTGCCTGTCTGTTGCCTTTTCACCACTGTGTGTGTTCACATTCCAAATGCCACAAAGATTTATGCAACATCATCTATTTTTTGGTACTGCTGTGCGAGATGGAATCCATTTTCTTTCTTTTTTGTCTTTTTGTATTTTCTTGGCCGCTCCCGCGGCATACGGAGGTTCCCAGGCTAGGGGTCCAATTGGAAGTGTAGCTGCCAGCCTACGCCAGAGCCACAGCAACGCGGGATCCGAGCCACATCTGCAACCTACACCACAGCTCACCACAACGCCGGATCCTTAACCCACGGAGCGAGGCCAGGGATCAAACCCGCAACCTCGTGGTTCCTAGTTGGATTCGTTACCACTGAGCCACGACGGGAACTCCGGAATCCCTTTTCTTTTATGCCTGAAACTTTGCCGAGTCTACCAGGCAGCCTCTCTCTCCGTTCAGAATACGGTTTCAAGATTCAAAATACTGCCCAGGGAATTTAAAGACACAAAAGAAAACCTCTAGAGGTACAGAGAGGAGAAGAACAGCTTGCTTTCCAGTCTCCTGGACTGGTGGAGCAGAAGAGGGCAAGGATGGTTTGAGCAGGTGAGTTGGGGGGAAGGGGTCTTTACAGCTTGATCTGGAACAATCCCAGCAGTTGGTCCAGAAATCCATCCCCGCCCCCTCCCCTGGCTCATGGGACTTGACTTTCAAGAAAGATGCAAGCCTTTTTGATCTAAGTCAGTGCTCTGTGATATCGATGGCACCTGTGCCCTTGTTCGAAGTGCCAGCTCTCCAGCCCTGCTCTGCGGAACCTGTGGGGTTGGGACCCAGCCATCAGCCAGGCAACCAGCCCTCGGGGGATTCTGACACTAGCCAATGTGTGTGAAGTGTGCACTTAAAGAGAGTTCCCTTTGTGGTTCAGCGGGAATGAACCTGACTGGTATCCATGAGGATGCAGGTTCGATCCCTGGCCCCTCTCAGTGGGTTAAGGATCCTGCGTGGCTGTGGTGGAGGCCGGCAACTGTAGCTCCAACTTGACCCCTTGCCTGGGAACTTCTGTATGCTGCAGGTGCGGCCCTAAAAAGACCAAAAAAAAAAAAATGCGCTTAGAGCCTGAAGTATCTTTTCAAGGATAAAAGATATGTGACATCATCTAATGCACTGACTCTCAACCTGGCTGAGCATGAAAATCTTTTAATTTTTCTTTTCCCAAATGTCGATTCCTGGCTCCCATCCTGAAAGATTACAGATGAGAAGGTGGAGCGCTTGGTCCAGCACCCCATGCTTTCCTTCAAGGCCATGCTCAAGTGCAAACAGGATTGGCAGCGCTCTAGTGGCCCCGGGCTCAGCCCCTTATCTGCAAAGGTCAGGGAGTGGCTATTTTAGGGTTTGCAGGCCACACTGTCTCTAGCAGCTGGAGAGTGACGGCAGCCAGAACAGGTGCATAAATGAATGGCCAAGGCTGTGTTCCAGTAAAACTAAAAAACAGGCACGCGGCTGCATCTGGCCCCTGCTGTACAACTCCTGCTGTCACAGATACAGCCCCGGGGCTGGCAGCCTGAAAGCCCCAGGGCTTTTGAAACCCTCATTTGCGGAGGTCTCAGCCCTGTCCCCTCACGGCTCTGGCCTCAGTACGCTCACGAGTCCTTTCCAACATTGAGTTACAGCAATTCTGAAATCACACAACTCCTCATGCAGAATTAGTCACAGGATGCTTAAGAAAAGGCCACTCAAAGGCTTTTCAAAGACCCTTTCGTGCAGCCGAGTCGACTGTACCAGTTCTTTTTTTTTTTTTTTCTTTTTTAGGGCCGCTCCCGCAGCATATGGAGGTTCCCAGGCTAGGGGACGAATCGGAACTGTAGCTACTGGCCTACCCCCACAGCCACAGCAACACCAGATCCGAGCCACGTCTGCAACCTACACCACAGCTCATGGCAACGCCGGATCCTTCACCCACGGAGCGAAGCCAGGGATTGAACCCGCAACCTCATGGTTCCTAGTTGGACTCGTTAACCACTGAGCCACGATGGGAACTCCTGTGCCAGTTCTAATGAGATTTACCTCCTGTTTTTGACTTCAATCAGCCCTGCTCCCAAGTGACAAGTGTGTAAAATAGACTCCCTTTAGGAAGAGTGTTGAAGTACATTTCATTTGACCTTTTGAAACGGAACAGACACTGCTGGAAATGAATCACCTTTCAAAGTCAACTGGCAAGGCATATGCCATTCGCCCCCGAGAGTAGTCCCCATCCCCCCTCGGCTTTGAAACAGTAGTATTTTGTAAAATAGCGAAGCCAAAGCTGTTGAAGAAAAGAGCTGCTCGCGCTGATCGTAAGAGCATCAAGAGAGACATGCGCAACTTGGAAACATCATTTTCCCTTGAGGACCGTTCTCGCTGTGGGATGCACATTCGGGAATGTAAATTACAAGCGGCTCCTGGAAAAACCTTTCTTGCCGTGGTCCCATCTTAACGTGAGGGATTCATGGAAAGGAATTCAGGTCTCCCTTTGAATCTTTTTCAGCCATGTCCTCCAAGAGAAGTATAAAAGCATGATTAAAGAGCAAGTACAGCAATTAACAGGCAAATAGGTCATGGCCAAAAACCAATTACCAATTAAGGAGCGACACAGAAAACTGATGTAATGAACACTGGCTCTTTAGCACGGTCTATTTCTTCTCAAAGCTCGAGTTTTGAGTATGGTCATTACAAGGGGTTCAGTAAAATACTTCAGATCATGAAACTTATCTCACCCCCTTCCCCCATCTTATTCTCCCTTCGGCTTCTGCCCTCTCTCACCTCTTTGCCATCAAGCTTCTCGAAGGGCTGTTCAGATGTTCTGCTCCTGTTTCCTCACTTCCTCACATTATATTCCCCCCCCCCCCCACTGTGTCTCCAATCTACTCATCAGTGCTCGGTGATGTCAAAAATACCATGTGTATCAAGCCATTGTCCCCCAGATGCTTGACTGGCCTCATCTGGGCATGTAGCAGCTTCTGAGATGCTAAGCACTCGGGTTCTTTTTTAATCCCTCCCCAGGCAATGCCATCCACACCACCTCCTCCTTCACCATTTGGTGCATATGCCTCCCAAACCTCTATCTCTAGGTCTCATTTCCCTGCTAAGCTCAGCCCCATATATTGACCTGCTTACTGGGGTATTGCTTTGAGATGCCCACAGGGCACCCCCAACTCAACAAGTGCAAAACTGGACTCCTGGTCTCTCCCCCAAACCTCGCTATATATGCAACCATTTCCTGAACCAAAAACCAAAGGTTCATGTTTGACGTCTTCCTCATCCTCCCTGTCCACATCCATCACCAAGTCCCGTTGATCTTCTCTCTGCAGTGTCCCTTTAACGGATCTCCTCCTCACTACCACGTCTGCACAAAACCTCCAAGTCCAGATTTTCACATCTCTCGCTCTACAGCTGACATAACCAGCTAACTGGTCTACCTGCAATCCACACTGCGCCTTCTCTTTCAATCCATCATCCCCCAGAGCAGTCAAGGTAACTTCTACACTGGATCATGTCACACATACCCCCACAAGCTTCTTCCGCCATCCTCAGCCCTACTTCCAACCCCCACACTCCGACTTAAAATTCATTTTTTTTTCCTTTTTGCCATTTCTTGGGCCGCTCCCGCGGCACATGGAGGTTCCCAGGCTAGAGGTCGAATCGGAGCTGTAGCCATTGGCCTACGCCAGAGCCACAGCAACGCGGGATCCGAGCCGCGTCTGCAACCTACACCATAGCTCACGGCCACGCCGGATCCTTAACCCACTGAGCAAGGGCAGGGATCGAACCCGCAACCTCATGGTTCCTAGTCGGATTCGTTACCCACTGTGGCACGACAGGAACTCCGACTTAAAATTTTTCAAAGTCTCCCACCTGCTGGCCTTGAAAGTCAACCCCAATGGCTATCAGATACTCCATAGTCTGGTCCCCGCGCATCTCCCCAGCATCTTCTTGGATCATTCTCGCCTCATTCCCTGCACTCTGACTACACTGCCTGTTGCAGCCATGCTCTGCTCTGCCACAGACTTCTACCTGGACCACTCTTCCCTCACCTCCTTACGCACCACTGATATTTTTTTTGTTACGTCTCAACCATAATGTCCCAGAGAGTCTTTCCCTGATCTTCCTGCCTGAGCCAGATTCCCCTACGATGGATTCATGAAGCAGGATGTCCCTTCATGATGGTCGTGACAGTGGCAAACTAGCATTTCTTTCTGTAAATTCTGTGTACCATTTCTGCTTCGTTGCCACCACGAGACTGTAATATTCCTAAAGGCTGAGACCAGGATTGGCTTGGCTCAATGTTTGCCACATAGCAGGTGCTTGAGAAATACTTAGAATAGAATTCCAATTGCTCATGTATGTGATGCAACTTTCTCATAAACCCACTGTGGGAACTCCATTTTTAATACAAGTCTTTTAAAGAAAACAGTGGATGTGTGGGCTCGACCCCTGGCCTGTTGTAGTGGGTTAAATAGAATCCAGTATTGCCACAGCTGCAGCTCAGATTCAGTCTCTGCCCCAGGAACTTCCATATGCTATGGGTATGGCCGTAATAATAATAATAATAATAATAATAATAATAATTACAGAATAAATGCTTCATATTTTCAAAACCACATATACCTACAGAATAAAAAATGTCAAAATAAAAGCTAGAAAATCTACCTTCTAGCAAATTCCATCCTCTCTTTACGGTTGCTTCCGGTCATCCAGCAAAAAAGAAAACCTTAGGTATGGGCAAGTACATCTGCCCATCAGCGTCTTTCGTCATCTCCCGCCTGGCTCCCGTCCCTGAATTCCAAGTCTGAGGTTGTACTTACCTCCATCGTACTTGCTGACTTCGCTCCTCCCACACGAAGACAATCCAGGTGCAAATAAAATAAGCTCTAGGGTATCACGGTCGACCCTGGTCTTGGAGAAGGTCCCCCTGGACCTTGGGGCCCCCCCTTCGCAGAAGCTCCGCCCATTTTCCTAAAAGCCAGACTCCCTGTTCTTCACGACAGTATCACAGAGTCCCGGCCTCCTTTCTCATTTCGCAGCAGGAGCACCCAAGCGGTGACCTAAGACCAAGATGAGCAAGCAGGCGACACAGGCATAGGGCAGAATGCAGCGTGGCCAACTTTGGCTGCCTGCCACGTCATCAAGTTAGAAAGAGCTCGAGGACAGAGAACTCAGCTATGGTTGCGCCGGGGTGAGGTTCCCCTCGTAGGAATGGCCAGTGATACAACACCGCCCCCCATCAAAAGCAAGCCGGGGTACCCGTATTCACAACAGACAAAGGAGACTTCCCAACAAGGAATACTTCCGAGGAGCCAATTCACTTAACCAAGAAAGCAGGATTCCCTCCTCTTCCCCTGGCCCCCCCATCCCCAGAAAAATGATAGAGTGAAGACAGGGTCAGTTGAGGAAAACCGGGTCTGAACTCAGCAAACGTGGAGCAGACCTGTCCCAAGAGTGGGCTCTGCAGCCTCTCGGGTGGGTCGACTGTACTGGGGCATCTGTTGTCGGCACCCAATAAACAAGTGACTACAGATGATAACAGCGATGATTTTTCTTGGTTTAAATTCCTTTTGTCAGGCCTTGGGGTGAGTCCATGTGGGTGAGGCCAGGTTCAGAAGCAGCAACGGATACCAACAAGGAGTTCCCTCTGGGAAGCAACAGGATCCAGGTTCAATCCCCGGCCCAGCGCAGTGCGTTCAAGGATCCGGCATTGCTGCTGCTGTGGCGGATCGGGTCCCTGGCCCGGGAATTCCATTGAGAGAGAGAGAGAGAGAGAAATCAAAGTCCAGCCATCCTTGTAGACTGATGAGCCCCATCAAGGCCTCTGCCTTTCGGCTCCTCGCCTGGGGACTTGGTACACAGAGAAAGGAGGGGAGAGCAGCCCAGTCGCAGCCTCTGTTACCAGTGGCCTCTTGCTCTCTCCCTGCCTTCCAGGCCCGGTACTCAGGACATCTTGAAATGGAGAAGGGTGCTGGGAGGAATATGTTTGAAACATCCAAATGATTGACTGGCGGCAGAACTGCCAGGGCATGAACCCTCAACTCCAGAGTTCACGGGGCCAACCTACCTGCAGAGCCTGAGCCCTTGATCCTGCTGGCCAGGCAGTTTTCATTAAGCAATGCCGTTGGCCTTGGTGCCAAAAACATAAGGCCGCCTGCTCCCTCCTGGGCTTTATTTCTAGGCTCTGAAATACATGTATTTTTAACATCCCCAAGCCAAGCTGTCTTTTCTTGGTGGAATCGCACGAGCAACGCTAACACTTATTGAGCAAGAGATGAGAGTACAAGTGTCCTCATAGATCGTCACAGCCCCCCCCCCCCCCACATCCCACCCGCTGCAGGGAACAAGGCCAAAGAGATGCTTCTCGCTCCGCACAGAAGCAGCACTCTGGGCTTCTGCTGGAACGATTTCCGAGAGCGCCTGCCCAAGTTGGGGCAGCCGGCCTTCAAAGGCAGCTCACTCTTCCTGAGGTTTTTGCCCTTAAAACCAAGAGGTCCGCAGGGACAGCTCTGACTGGAGGAAAATCAACACCGCTCAAGACAGCCTCCGAGACACAAATGTGAACAATTTCCTCGAATGCTGTCGGACGCAGCCGTCAAACACATCCCCAAAGTGCAACGGCCAGGCTCTGTGTTACAGAAAAATTCCACTACAGGGAGATTGAAATCCTGACACCTTTATGGCTCTGGAAGGAAATGAGACGACTGAGTGTTAAAATGCCCTGGTGGCTTGGGGGGAAAAGAAAGAGGAAGTTGTTCATTCTTGCTAATTACAGTCTGGGTGTCAGGTTTTCATTTTCAATTTAGGCAGGATATGACAAGCTTCGTTTGCTTATGTATTGGGGGTCTGCTGAGAAGGCCAAGGACAATCTTCTACCCTCTTGGACACACAGGACGGCAAAGTCAGTATCTTTTGAATATACTTCCAGAAATGCTTTCTCTCCCTCATCTCACTTGCTCTGTGGACAAAGTCTTCAGATGCCCATTTTCAACTCTGTTCCATCCTTTCTTGAGCTGGCCTTTCTCTAAAAAGCAGGAGTTCTGTGCCTCGGCACCATGGACATTTGGGGGTTGCCAAGGTCCTTGCTGTGGGGCTCTCCTGTGCCCCGGAGGGCATGTAGCAACATTCCTGGCCTCCAACCCCTAGATAACCAAATGCATCCCCTCTTGCAGCCACTAGCCATGTCCCCACACGCTGGCAGGCAAGATGACTCCTTTTTGAGAACCAGCGGCCCAGTGAACACTTGAGTGGTCATAGCCATCTGATATCATTACAGTATCCCTTCTGCCTCCAAAATCTGCTCATGTCACCTTCCTACCAATGTTCCATTCCACCCTCTGCTCCCAGGACCCTGGGTCACTTGTCCTGAGTCTGCAGAGAATGCAGGCCTTGTCCAGCTCACTGGCTCAACGTCCCAGGCCTGCCCTGGGGGCTGCGATACATCAGGAGGGGGACGGGGCAAGATGTTGGAAAAATCAGCATGTCCCTCTTCTCTCTAGAACTGTAGGCCTCCAAAAAAGCAAATACAGAGATGAGCCAGGATGGCAGAGGACCAAGAGCCAGAGCTCACCTCCTCTCATGAGCACGCCAACAGCACCGTGATTTGCACAACAACCATTGATGAAAAAAGACTGGAACCTACCAGAAAAGATCTTCTACAAAAAGAAGGAAGCACTCAGCTCCCATAGTGGCTCAGCAGGAATAAACCTGGCTAGGAACCATGAGGTTGTTGGTTCAATCCCTGGCCTCGCTCCGTGGGTTAAGGATCCGACATTGCCGTGAGCTGTGGTGTAGGTCGCAGACACAGCTTGGATCTGGCATTGCTGCGCCTGTGGTGTAGGCCGGCAGCTGCAGCTCTGATTTGACCCCCAGCCTGGGAACTTCCATATGCCGCAGGTGCAGCCCTAAAAGACAAAAAGAAAAAGAACGAACCAAAATGAAATGGCTAGGAGGGGCGGACTCATGATATAATCAAGTCCCACATACCCAGATGGGTGACTCACAGACTGGAGAATAATTATATTGCAGAAGTTCTCCCACAGGAGTGTTCTGAGCCCACCCATTTGGCTCCCCAGCCCAGGGGTCCTGCACCAGGAAGACAAGCTCCCCGAGTATTCGGCTCTGAATCCTAAATGATTGAGGGGAACAAAGGCTTCACCACCAAAGTACACACACACAAATCTCATGCACACCGAGACCCAGGGCAAAAGCAGCAACTTGATAGGAGGCTGACCAGACCTACCTGACAGCCTTAGAGACTCTCCCAGAGATGCAGGGGTGGGAGGTGGTTGCAGATCACCTTGGGTACACAGGTCCTGGCAGCAGCCACTCTTGGGAGCTTCTCCTACCATGTGGACACTCATGCAGGAGGGTGCCATTGTGGAATCCTCCCTCTGGCTCATTAGCACCAAGACCTGGCACCACCATATAGCCAATAGGTACCAGTGCCGGGACAGGCAATGAACTGGGTAGAGACACATGCCCACTCATCAGCGGACAGTCCGCCTAAAGATTTCCTGAGCCCACAGCCATCTCTAGACACAGACTCGCCCGCTAGAGAGCCAAGCAGCAGCTCCACCCACCAGTGAGCAGGCACTGGCCCTGACCTCTAGGAAGCTTGCACTGCTAGCCTCTAGACCAGCCTTGCCCACCAGGGGGCAGACACCAGGTGCAGGAAAACCTCAATTCTGTAGCCTGCAGACCCTGTCTGCCCGCAGCAGGCAAGATCCTGCCCTGGAACCAGCTGAGACCCATCACTGCCCACTAGCAGGCCAATGTAAGGTTCAGGACACCCTGGATCTTGCACCCGACTGTGTCAGGAACCACCTCCCACCTTCCAGGGATCTGACACCAGCTCTGGGATCGCTGGGCCCTGCAGCCAGACTCGGGGGCATACCTCTGCCAGTGACAAGTCCAGTACTACTAACCCCAGGACCTGGCCTCACCCACCAGCGGGTGGGCAACAGGCCAGTGTCTTATGGACCCTGATTCTACCTACCAGTGAGCCAGTATTAGCCCTGGAGACCCCTGGGGTTCTGCAGTCAGCCGCCTCCTGACCAGTCCCTGCCAAGCAGTAGCCAACAGCCTCCACACAAGGCAGGGTCTGGTAGCCAACTGCATTAGGGGGCAACCAAGCCTACCAGACCATTCACATAGCCCACCACAACAGAAGGACACACACAGCTCTCAATATCCAAACATCTCATACAGATTTATAACAAAAAACAACCCAACACAAAAGGGTCAGAAGATCTAAATACCCATTTCTCCAAAGAAGATAGACAGATGGCCCAAAAGCTCATGAAAAGATGCTCAAAATCACTAATTACTAGTGAAATGCAAATCAAAACTACAATGAGATATCATCTCACACCCGTCAGAAGGGCCATCATCAAAAAGTCTACCAACACTAAATGCTGGAGAGGGTGTGGAGAAAAGGGAACCCTCCTACACTGCTGGGGGGGAATGTAGATCGGTGCAACCACTATGGAGAACACTGTGGAGATACCTTTAAAAACTAAATATAGAACCACCATATGATCCAGCAATCCCACTCCGGGGCACATACCCAAAGAAAATCATAATTCAAAAGAATACATGCACCCAAATGTTCATTACAGCATTATTTATAATACCCAAGACATGCAAGCAACCTCAATGTTCATCAACAGAAAACTGGATCAAGAAGATGTGGCACATATATACAATGGGATATTACTTGGCCCTAAAAAAAAAAAAAAAAAAAAAAGATGAAAGTACACCATTTGTAGCAATATGGATGGACCTAGAGATTATCATACTAAGTGAAGTAAATCAAAAACAAATATCGGAGTTCCCGTTGTGGCGCAGTGGTTAACGAATCCGACTAGGAACCATGAGGTTGCAGGTTCGGTCCCTGCCCTTGCTCAGTGGGTTAACGATCTGGCGTTGCCGTGAGCTGTGGGGTAGGTTGTAGACGCGGCTCGGATCCTGCGTTGCTGTGGCTCTGGCGTAGGCCTGTGGCTACAGCTCCGATTAGACCCCTAGCCTGGGAACCTCCATGTGCCGCGGGAGCAGCCCAAGAAATAGCAAAAAGACAAAAAAAAAAATCAGTAAAAACAAATGTCATGAGATCCCTAATATGTGGAATCTAATTAAAAGTGTACAAAAGTACTTATTCATTAAACATAAATAGACCCAGAGATTTCAAAATCAAACTTATCGGTTACCAAAGGGGAAGTGATGTGGGGAGGGATAAATGGGGAGGTTGGGATTGGCATAGTCACACTACTATATACAAAATTGAGCAGTAACAGGGACGTCCTATGTATCTTGGGGAAATCCATTGAATACTCTGTGATAGCCTATATGGGGAAAGAATCTGAAAAAGAATAGATATATATGTACATGTACGCTGATTCGCTTTGCTGTAAACCTGAAACTAATACAACATTGTAAGTCACCTATACACCAATGAAATTCATTAAAAATAAATAAAAAATTTAAAAAGAAAGCCAGATTAACAATACTTACATCAGACAAAATAGACTTTAAAACAAAGACTGGTCCAAGAGACAAAGAAGGACACCATGTAATGACCAAGGGATCAATTCAAAAAGAAGATACAACAGTTATATATGCACTCAACATGGGATCATCAAAATATGTAAGGTAAGTATTAATGGACATAAAAGGAGAAATTGACAATACCAAAGTAATAGCAGAGGACTTTAACACCCCACTTACATCAGTGAACAATCAAGACAGCAAAACAGTAAGGAAACACTGGCCTTAAATGACACATTAGACCAGATGGATGATGGACTTAACTGACATAGAGAGAGCATTCCATCCACAACTAGCAGGATACTCATTTTTTTCAAGTGTACATGGAACATTCTCTAGGATGGAGCACATGAAAAGCCACAAAACAAGCCTTGGTAAATTTGAGAAAACTGAAATCATATCAAGCATCTTTCCTTTTCTTTCTTTTTTATTTTTTTGGCCACACCCATGGCATGTTGAAGTTCCCAGGCCAAGGATCAAACCCATGCCACAGCAGTGATCCAGACCATTGCAGTGACAATGCCAGATACTTAACTTGCAGAGATACACAGGAACTCCTCAAGCATCTTTTCTGACCACAATACTGTGAGACTAGAAGTCAACTACAAGGAAAAACCTGCCAAAAACCTCAACACATGGAAGCAAAACAAAATGTTACTAAACAACTAATGGATCACTGAGGAAATCAAAGAGGAAATTAAAAAATACCTGCAGAGAAATGAAAATGAAAGCACAATGATCCAGAAACCTATGGGATGTAGCAAAAGCAAGTTCTAAGAGGGACGTTTATAGTGGTACAAGCTTACTTTGGAAAACAAATAAAACTCTAATATACAACCTAGCCTTACACCTAAACCAACTAGAGAAAGAACAAACAAAACCCAAAGTTAGTAGAAGGATAGAAATCATAAAGATCAGAGCAAAAGTAAATGGAAATGATACTAAAAAACAATAGAAGAGATCAATAAAACTAAAAACAATAGAAGAGATCAATAAAACTAAGAGCAGGTTCTTTGAAAAGATGTACAAAATTGATAAACCTTCAGCCAGATTCATCAAGGGAAAAAAGGGGAGGAATCTCATCTACAAAATTAGACATGAAAAAGAAGTTACACTGACACCACAGAAATACACCTATCCTTCTCCAACTATTTCACAAAAGGGCAAAGGAAGGAACATTTCTGAACTCATTCTATGAGGCCAGCATCATCCTAGTAGCAAAACCAGACAATGTATCACAATAAAAGGTCATCAGGCCGATATCACTAATGAACATAGATGCAAAAATCCTCAACAAAGTCTTAGGAAACTGAATCCAACAGGACATTAAAAGGATCATACACCATGATCAAGTGGGATTTGTTCCAGGGATTCGAGGATTCTTCAATAGATGTAAATCAATGTGATACACCACATTAACAAATTGAAAAATAAAAACCATATAATCATCTCCATAAATGCAGAAAACGATTTTGACAAAATTCAATGCTAATTTATGATACATATTCTCCAGAAAAATGGCATAGAGGGAAATACCCCAACATAATAAAGGCCGTAAGTGACAAACCCACAACTAACATGATAGTCAACATTGAAAAGCTGAAAGCATGTCTTCTAAGATTAGGAACAAGGCAAAGATGTTCACTCTCACCTCTTTCATTCAACATAATTTTGGAATTCCTAGCCATGGAAATCAGAGAAGAAAAAGAAGTAAAAGGAAACCAAATTGGTAAAAAAGTAAAAATGTCATTGGGTGCAGATAACATGATACCATACATAGGAAATCCTAAAGACACTACTGGAAAACCACTAGAGCTCATCACGAGCTTGGTGAAGTTGCAGTATAGAAAATTAATATACAGAAATCGGTGGCATTTCTATACATTAACAACAAACTATCATAAAGGTCCCATTTACCACGCATCAAAAAGAATAAAATACCTAGGACCAAACCTACCTGCAGAGTTAAAAGACATATACTGAGAAAACTGTAAAACACTGATGAAGGAAACTGAAGATCACACACACAGATGGAAAGATATACCAAATTTTTGGACTGGAAGAATTAATACTGTTAAAATGACCATACTACCCAAGGCAATCTAGAGATTCAATGTTATCCCTATCAAAATACCCATGGCATTTTTCACGGAACTAAAACAAATATTTTAAAAATTTGTGTAGAAATACAAAAGACCCTGAAGAGCCAAAATGATCTTGAGAAAGAATAAGAGCTGGAGCAATCAGGCTCTTTGACCTCAGGCTATAGTTCAAAGCTATAGTCATCAAAACAGTATGGTACTGGCACAAAAAAAACAGACACAGAGATCAACAGAAGAGGATAGAGAGCCCAGAATTAAACCCACACACTTATGGTCAATTAATCTATGACAAAGGAGGCAAGAAGATGCAATGGAAATAAGACAGTCTCTTCAATAAGTAGTGCTGGGTGAATTGTACAGCTATATATAAATGAATGAAATTAGTGCATTCTCTAACACCACATACAAAAATAAACTCAAAGTGGATTAAAGATCTAAATATAAGACCCAAAACCAAAACACTAGAGGAAAACATAAGCAGCATACTGTGACATATTTTGGCTCCATCTCCTAAAGACAAGGAAATAAAAGCAAAAATAAATAAATGGGACCTAACTAAACTTAGAAGTTTTTGTCCAGCAAAGGAAACCATTACACAAGGACAACCTAGCAAATGGGAAAAAATATTTGCAAAGGATATGACTGATAAGGGGTTAATATCCAACATATAAAAATGGCTCATACAACTCAACATCAAGAAAGCAAACAACCCAATTGAAAAATGAGCAGAAGACCTGAATAGACGTTTTCGAGAAGAGGAAATGCAGATGGCCAACAGGCTTGTGAAAAATGATCAACACTGCTAATCATCAGGGAAATGCAAATCAAAACCAGAATGAGATATCACCTCACATCTGTCAGAATGGCTAAAATCAAAATGAACACAAATAACAACTGTTAGCAAGGATGTCGAGAAAAAAGAACACTCCTACACTCTTGGTGGGAATGTAAATTGGTGTAGTCACCGTGAAAAACAATGTAGAGACTTCTCAAGACACTGTCAATAGAATTACCCTATGACCCAGTAATTCCACATTAAAAAAAAAACAAACAGTAACACTAACTCAAAAAGATACATGCGCCTCAATATTCATAGCAGCATTATTTACAATAGCCAAAATATGGAGGCAATCTAAGTGTCCATCAACAGAGGCATGGATACAGAGATGGTCTACACACACACACACACACACACACAGAAAACTAATTAGCCATTCCAAAGAATGAAATTTTGCCATTTGTAGCAACATGGCTGGACTTGGAGGGCATTATGCTAAGTGAAATAAGTCAGGCAGAGAAAGACAAATACTGTATGATACCACGTCCATGTACAATCTACAAAGTACAAACAACTAGTGAGCATAACAAAAAAGAAGCCAACTCACAGAGAGGGTAACTAGCGGTTACCAGTGGGGAGAGGGAAGGGGGCAATAAAGAGGTGGGGGAGTAAGAGATACAACCTGTTATGTAAAAAATAAGCTACAAGGATATGGTGAACGACATGGGGATACAGCCAACATTTCCTAACTATAAATGGAGTAGAACCTTTAACAACTGTTAACCAACTCTACTATTTATCTGTAACTTATACAATGCTATACATTAACTGTACTTCAGTTTTCAAAAGCAAATAGGAGTTCCCACTATGGGGCTGTGGGTTAAGGACCCGGCCTCGTCTCTGCAGCAGCTCACGTCTCAGCTGCAACTCAGATTCGATCCTTGGCCTGGGAACTTTCATATGTCACAGGTGTGGCCAAAACTATGTATCAAGTAAAAAAATTTAAAAAAAGCAAGTACCTAAAGAGCTGAGTCTAGATATACTTGGAATTCAAGCAGAGGAAATTTCGGCGTATTTGCTGATCGTCGTTTTTAAATTACTGCCATTGCAAAAAAGATTACAATTTGTGTTTTTAAAAACACTTAAAAGGAGTTTACTTAAGCTCTTAACGTATGGCTTTACACTGCAAAAATAGATTATTGCTAGACTTTCTTTCAGCACAGGAAATAGTGGTACCTTCACCTTCCAAACTAGACCTCGAGGCAAGACACTGCTTTGGGTCAATGTCACGTCTACCACACTATTGCTCTGCTGTCGGGAAATGAAGCTTCTCTTCCTGAGGCTAACTTGAGCGAATAGGTGGGGGTTTTGTTTGTTTTGTTGCTACCAACTAGAGACATCGTCTGCATGGAGTGATATGGAGAGACTGCTTTCTGAAAGAATATGCTTGCTCCAGAGGAGAGCTAGCCTATCTTCTCTTTCCTGCCTTCCTTCCACGGCTCAGAAGAATCCACCAATTTCTGGTGTCCCATGAGGGATTGTTTTCCCCCCTGTTGGAATGTAAGCTCCTCGAAGGGGAGGGGTTGTGCTTCAGTTTAACTTTTTAATATCTCTGCTATGTCGCACAGTTTAGGATATGTACCAAAAACTAAATAAAAAGGAAGGAAGGAGCAAAGAAAGGAGAGGTTGAGGGAGGGAAGAAAGGAGGGAGAAAGAAGGAAGAAAGGAGGGGGGGCAGGAGGAGAAAGGAGGAGAAAAGGGACATGACAGTGAAAGAAAAAGAGGAAAGGACATCAACGTTAGATTCAGGTCAAACATAACTCGGATTTGTTGCGAGCGCTAGCTAACGAATTGATCCAAGTGATGATTAGCCTCACTCATGCATCTGTCATCATGTAACCCAGAGATCAGCCGTGCTTCCAGGATCCAGCATCTCATGCAGAACAAGAAGAAGTGATGTGCTGGTTTAGGGGACACAGGAGACACAGTGGAATACAATGTGACTGCAAGAGAAAATAAGCAACGATGATGAGCCCAGAGATGCTCAGTAAATTCCCATTAACTTAGTGTTAGGGAAAAGGAACAAAAGCTTCTGCTTTGGAGCCATAAAAGAGAAATGGCACTAGACTAGAAGGACAGGCAGAAAAGACAAGTCCCCCAACCCATCCTACCACCTTCGAGCAAAGCCAAAAACAATTTTTTTTTTTCCTTTTCAACAGACATTTGAAGGAAACTCCACTTTTAAAAGGTTCTCTGAGTCACATCAAGTTTTTGACTCTCGAATTTAGTCTGTTTTCTCTAGACTCGTAATAGATACTCACTGAAGACTATTTTGAAAAATGGCAAAGAACGTAAAAGAGCAAAGCAAGTGTCCATATGGTTCTGGGAGTCATGTAATCAATGAAAATTTTCATTTCCGAAAAGCCTCATTTCTGCTACGTATTATTATATGAATCATTCTGCATTTACATCCCGATTCAAGACCTAATGCTTTATTCACCATTAATGAGAAGTGTTGTGTATTTTTGAAGTGTGTTTAAAAGTCTTATTTTAGGACAGGGGCCAAAAGGCAAGGTTCTCCAACTCATTAACCTGCTCCATAAACTTTAAACCACTGTTTCCTACGGGAGAAAAACATACCTGGGAATCGTTACCATTTTAATTCTTTCCTTCTATTTCAAGCCTGGTTTACCCCCGTTTCATCTGAATGCAAATGACTCGAGAACGTTTCCTCCCTTGTGCAGGAAGAGCCTTAACGATGCCATTCTGGTTAAGAAATCCAATGGCTTTCAATGGTCAAAGAACCAGAAGCTCAACCAAAATGAAGACCCCAAGGAAATCTGTCATGACGGTGTAGGGGGGCCCACGGAGGGTGCTGCCAATCAGAGGGACAGGCAGACGCAACTTCGAGACCTTGTTAACTCCGCGCTGAGTTTCCACAAGCTTCTGCCTTAAGAAGGAACAAAGCAGTGCGGCCTTTGTACTGCTCATCCACAACCATCTCCCAACCACTTCCTTTCCATAAGGCGATTGATGGGTTCGGTGTGTATGAACTTCCTTTGTTTTTCCACTTCAAGACTATGTTCTTTGGCTGGGATTGTGGGCATGCGGCTCCTGCAGGCCCCAGCCTGAAAGCCATCACTGCTCCAACTTCTCCAGGCGGGAGCTGGCATCCGGGCCACTCAGGAGGCTTCTCGGCTTCCAGGGGGCCCGCGGCCAGGGCTTCCTGCTCTGCTCAGGACAGCCTGCTCCTAAGGCCTGGAAGGCGGCTGCCTTCCGGACCAGGGGCTGGGTCCATGCCCACATTTTAATGACAGGCTGGAGCCAAGTGCCTTTGTGATTGAGAAAGCTTTATGCTTGCTTGGGGCTTTTTAGTCATAAAAAGCCTTTGCAGGCATTGTTCCCAGGCTGTTTCCACCTTGGCCTTGAGGTTGTGAGCTCAAGAGTCCGCACTCTGTTATCGATGGTCAACACACTTTGCCAACACATTAGGGCTCGCAGTGTGGTCTGGCCTTGTGCAGAATCAATAAAAGACATAACCTCTCTCTCAAAGACCTTGTGCCCCCAAAGCCTGGTAAGCACATGTAGATATGAATGCCGACAATCAATCATTGACAAACATCTGAAACGTAGTAAGACCTTGTTAATCCACTGTTGCTGATCCAAATAGCATGTAATTCAAAGCAACTGCTGTTTCTGTCCTCCATTGTTCTTTAATGAAAATATTAAATAACTCGAAACTGGTGATGGGATGCTGACTTTTTCAGATCCCTGGCATTTCACATTTTCAAGACGTTGCTCTAATTGTGTTTTCATGATTAAGTAATAGATATTATTTTCCTATATCCGCCCATCAAGTTCTCCCCACGCAATGTCATCGCCGCATATACAAAGGCATTAGTGTTCCGATCAGAGAGCTACGTCTCATATCGTCCAAAGAAATCGTTAATGTCAGCTAGAAATCTAAGTGTGGATTAGTGACTTCATTTCTTAGCGGAATTGTGATCTGATTTTTAAAAATGTTTATTGCAGGGCATTAGGAAAATAAAGACTAGCACAAAGGAAAACCAAAAATATGCCCATGATGCCACGAACAGAAGACGACACGGGTTCATTGACCTCAAGCTCAAGGTTATGAAGAAGTGGGAAGAGGGGAAGAGGAGCAAGAGAGACACTCCCTTATTATCTGCTCTTTCGTCTTGAAAAGGTTAATACCTTCTTCATATGAATTTGGACTCAGAGATCAGAATGCAGTCACTGCTGCCGACATCCTAATGAACTCTGTTTTCCATGAAATACAATTCATGATAAATTAGCCACAGCTCCCATTTCAATTCCTGAAGTAAAGAGAAACCCATCAGAAGGCGGTATCACACAGGCAGTGCAAATACACGCTTAGCCCCAAAGACATTTTTATATGCTCGATGTTACACTGAAGAGACCGAGTTAAATCAGTGGTTCTCATTTTGGGGTGATTCTATCCCCTAAAGGACATCGGCAGTGTCTGGAGATATTTGTCACAGCTTGGGGAAGGGGTGATACTGGCATCTCATTGAGAGAAATCAGAGATGCTGCTCCACATCCTACAATGGACAGAACAGCCCCCATGACAACAAAGAATGATGCAGCCCCAGGTGTCAATGGTACTGAGGCTGAGGAACTCTGAGTCGAACTCATCCCATCCTTGAGGGAGGGGTGGATTGAGGGGTTGGGATGGATATGTTTTAAAATCAAAATCAAAATGTTTTATCGGATCAAAATGTTTTATGATGATGGTTGTACAACTATAACAAAATTCACTGATTCAAAAAAAAAAAAAAAAAAGAACACTAGGGACCATGGTGGACCGGATGATGCATAAGGTACCACTGAGAAATTAAGTCCTAAGTTACATTTTGAATGATGGGAAAGACTAAAAGCATCAGAGTAATTTTACTTCCCTAAAAATCCTCTCCACTCTGCCTGTTCATCTCTCTTTTCCACTGAATTTTTTTTTTTTACTGTGTCCCTAATTTTGCCTTTTCCAAAATGTCACATGGTTGGAATAACACAGAACGTAGCATTTTCAGATGCTTCTTTCACAGAGTAGTCTCAACTTAAGTTTCCTACATGCCTTCTCATGCCACGGTAGCGCCTCTCTTTTTAGTGGTGAGTAATATTCCATTGTCTGCATGTACCTTAGCTCATTTATCCATTTACCTACTGAAGGACCTCTTGGCTATTTCCGAGTTTTGGCAGGATCATGAACAAAGCTTCTGTGGAGAGCAACAACAACAACAACAAAGTAGCAGAGAGAACCAGAGATCAAATGGGTGGCCTTTCCGATGGCTTGGTGGGTGGATGGCTACTTTGACAGCATAGCATCATGTTGAAAAGCACTGGGGCGAAGACAAAATGAATGTCCAATGGTCTAATGCCTGGCACTCTGTATGTGGCTCTATAAAGGATTACCACTATCCTCGTGGGCTAAAGCCAGTAACTTTTCTTTTGCCACATCCACAACAGGTGGAAGTTCCCGGGCCAGAGATCGAACCCAGACCACAGCAGCCACAATGCCAGATCCTTAACCTGCTGCACCACAGGGGAACTCCCTACACGCAGTAACTTTTGACACTTGGCTTCCAAACTGAGATGCACAGTTGAGATCCCCTCTCTGAACAAGTCAGCAAAGGGCTCTCAGAAAAAAGTGGAATCATTTCTTTAAGAGTTTCCTTGAGATTGAAACAAGAATAATGCATCACGTGGATGGAAGCCTTTGCTGGGCTACCCTTGCTCCGCAATCATGGCATAATCAAGGGGTCTCAGACATTCTTCAGGCCATAGATTGCTTCCCCGATGGTAACCACTTTCTAAACGACAAACACTCAACGAATTTGGGGTAAACGTTGTAACGATATTCCACTGAGCAGTTTTCCAGCCAAGTAAATCTTTGGCTTTAGAATTCTAGACAGCTATCATCTGGCCGTCCTTCCCCGCATTAACTAATCACCAGTGAAAAATACAAATGTCATTCACAAATCATATCAAAGACGGGAACAGCTGGAATCAAATTCAAGAGACTGCATCATTTTATCATCTTGACATTAATCATTCTACATGGATCGCACAAGCAATCTGGAGCAAGGAATAATTTATGTTGCAATATAAATGTTAACCATTTAGGCCTGGGAGACGCGTTCTAGGCCCTACCCCTGCCCCCCAACCCAGAGCACCCCTAGAGACTCAACTCCAAGCATTACATGAAAATGTTTTAAGAAACATTAAAGTAGCCAAGAGAGCTGGAAAAAAATATCCCAATACATTCAAAGCTGAGCTGCCTCATCATCCAGGTTAGGGGTCAGCGAACTACAGCCCACAAGCCACATCCAGCTCAGTGCCTGTCAATACATTCAAAGCTGAGCTGCCTCATCATCCAGGTTAGGGGTCAGCGAACTACAGCCCACAAGCCACATCCAGCTCAGTGCCTGTATTTCTACGATCCACGCTCTCAGAATGATTTTTTTTTTGTCTTTTGTCTTTGTTGTTGTTGTTGTTGTTGTTGCTATTTCTTGGGCCGCTCCCGCGGCATATGGAGGTTCCCAGGCTAGGGGTCCAATTGGAGCTGTAGCCACCGGCCTACGCCAGAGCCACAGCAACGCGGGATCCGAGCCGCGTCTGCAACCTACACCACAGCTCACAGCAACGCCGGATCGTTAACCCACTGAGCAAGGGCAGGGACCGAACCCGCAACCTCATGGTTCCTAGTCGGATTCGTTAACCACTGCGCCACGACGGGAACTCCTCAGAATGATTTTTACACTGTTAAACGGTTGGGGAAAATTTAAAGAGTAGTATTTGGTGACATGTGAAAATGACACGAAATTTAAATTTCAGTGTCTATAAAGAAAGCTTTATTGCTACATAGTAGCGCCCATTTGCTTACCTGTTGTCTGAGGCTACCCTCAGGCTACAATGCAAAGTAGAGCAGCTTTTTTTTTTTTTTTTTTTAATTCTTGGCCACACCTGCAGCATGTTGAAGTTCCCGGTCCAAGGATCGAACCCACACTGCAGTTGTGAACTGTGCCACAGTGGTGGCAATGCCGGATCCTTAACCCGCTGTGCCACAGGGCAACTTCTGAGTGGAGCACTTTCGCCAGACACCATATGGTTCACAAGTCCCCAAATGATTATCATCTAGCTTTTTATAGAAGAACGCTTGCTCATTCTGACCTGTGTATCTAGAGACGCAACACTGTGCTTTTCCTAAGCAATAATTACAAACTCACAATCTGTTGGGTTTAACTGCTTCAACTGCTACCCCCACCTGCACCCCCATAGGATACTCCAGGATCCTGATGGGCAATCACCTCTCCCCCATTGTCAGTGGTCTTGATGGGCAAGTAATTCCCAACTCACTCAATACACTTGCTACTCACACCTTAGTGTGCCCTGGATCTGCATCTGTGACTTCAGGGGGACCGCCTTACAACAAATTCTTCATCTATTTATTTCCCCAGTATCTACGGAGCACTGTGTTGGCTATTTCCCAGGCTGTACTTGAGTCTGCACAGGTAAACAAAAACTTCGTACCTGTGCAGTCTCCATACCTAGGACAGATGGTCAATAGCCAACCAAGTCCATGGGCAAGTAACTCCAGGTAGTGCTAGGCGTTACAAGGACAATCAAAGTGGCTATTTGACACGGAGTGGGAGAGATTAAACTGGTTTCAGTTTTTAAAAAAAGAAGAAGAAGAAGAAATAGACATCTGTTGCGCTATAACCAATATAGATTTTGGCACCTTTTGTTCATAGCAGTTCATCTACCTTAATACAAACCTGAACCCGTTATGAAGTAAGATACCCTGGGGTAATGTGATGGGCCATACACTTACTGGCCACCCCTCTCTGGCTGGCAAGTGGCACGATGCCATCTCAGAGAAGGACTTCTATCACCTTTGCCATCATATTTTATTGGTTATAAGCCCGTCACTAGGGCAGCCCACACTCAAGAGATAAGAATTATATGGGACCTGAACAGGAGACAGAGAGCGTCCATGGGGCGGGGGGGGGGGGGGGGGGAGAATATTAGAGACAGCCCGCCACACTGTGTAAAACAAAGCAATTGTAATCATGAAATATAAGTCCCTCTCTCCTCCTTTATGACAAAGCGATTGCCTTGTAGAACCATCAGCACAGAGCGAGCTTGAAGAGACATTAAGGGCAGGGAACCCTATAAAAGGACAGGGTCCCCGTAAAAGGATGGGACGACCATAGCAGACAAGTTTCCTGTTCAGATCAATAAGCCCTTTGGTCAAAACTCGACTTCGACGGGATCATCTCTATGCTTCTCCCCTCTCCCTTCCCCAAACTAATTCATAAAACAAGCAAAAATAGCAAAGCTCCAAGTCTAACGAACCGTGTCATGGTCAACATGTGTCATTAAGTTGGGACATCTATGTGTTTTCCACAATTCAACAATGACGTCATTTTGAGTAACTTAATAACATGCATGTTTAAATCCTCTTCTTTGGAGCCAAGAGCAGGAGAGCGGGAGCATCTGGCACCTTTATTTTATTCATGATTTCAACAACCATGGACCTCTTTGGGTTATTTTCGTTCTTGGTGTTGAAAAAAAGAGGAAAAAAAAAAAGAGGTCTAACTAGGCTAAACCATGAGTGGGAGATAGAAAGCTGAAATGAGCTTTCTGTCAATTATTTAGAGATGCCCAGAAGCCATTCTGTAAGACCAGTATTTTCGAGGACCAAGTGAGGGGTAAACATCAATGGTTAAGCGCTGTGCTACCTTATAAAAGTTCTCAGACGAAATCTCGAAAGGAAGGATGCTCCGTCAAACAGATAAACCCAGAGCATCTGATTAAAGTTTAGATGAGCCATGGAGCATGACATCTGCCACAGCCCCCCTCGCCTCTCTCCAGTGGGCGCTGAACTTGTCCCACAGAGCAGATTTGAAAGCCGTGGGGCTACACAGCTGGGTGGCACTGTTCCTTTATCTTTGTGGGCATTCACGCTCCAAGGTCAATCTAGTCTGCTTTTTTGCCCCAGAAATCCTGGCAGGCAGCTGCTTGTCAGATAACACCTAGGCATTGTATTTGGAGAAGGGTATTTTGTGTTTTTGTTTTGTTTTGTTTTCTTGGCTGCACCCCCAGCATGTACCAGTTCCAGGACCAGGGATCAAATCCAAGACACAGTGGCGACCCAAGCTACAGCCCGGATAACCTCAGATCCTTAACCCACTGAGCCACCAGGGAACTCCTGGAGAAGAATATTTTAGAAGAGGCTGGATGTTTTGGACCAAAGTGTTTGCCTGCTTCTGAGGCCCAAACAAAAGGGGAGCAGGGACTTCCTTAACTTCTATGAGGGCTGAGCTGGGACAAGGATGAGGTCAAGAACTGCCTTCAGGAAGATTCTGGAAAACACCCTTCAAAATCACTTCTGACTGGGCCTTGGAAGTACTTGTCTCCAGTTTCTTGAGCATGACTTTCAGAACCCTAAGAGCAAATACATTTTAAAATTTAAGAAACTGTAGGCGTTCTTTTGTGGCTCAGAGGGTTAAGGATCTGAGGAGTTCGAGCCCTGGCCCAGGAACTTCAGCATGGCCCTACCAATTCACATTCTTCCCTCTCTTTAAATTCACTGTTAAATTTATATAGATTAAAAAATTTGTGGAGTTCCCATCGTGGTGCAATGGTTAACAAATCCGTTGCGGGTTCGATCCCTGGCTTTGCTCAGTGGGTCAAGGATCCGGCGTTGCCATGAGCTAGGGTGTAGGTCACAGACGTGGCTCGGATCCCGTGTTGCTGTGGCTCTGGCGTAGGCCGGCATCTACAGCTCCGATGAGACCCCTAGCCTGGGACCCTCCATATGCTGCGGGTGTGGCCTTAAAATGACAAAAAAAAAAAAAATTTGTGAAGACTTGCTATAATCATTGTCTTCTGTTCCTGTGTCCCAAACTTAAGAGTAAACCATTTGGACATCAAATTCATGGACTCTTCATCTACAGTGTTCCCTTATTTGTCATACTTCTTTGCTGTGTTAATGGCAATGGCTGTAAATTCCTGAGAATGTCAAATGAAGCATTATTCATTTTAAGAACTTTTCCAAAGAAAAGAACTTTCATAGCAAAGTTTAACTCAAACATTTGTCTGCTCTTTTTTCCAGTTAATGATATTGACATTTTACTATATTAGTTCATTAGAGCATGAAACTTCCTGTCTTATTTTTGAAAAGCTATTTTAGTACTTCATATAAAAGTAACTTTATACCACTGGGACATAGCAAATGCAATGAAACGATCAACCACTCAGTGGGAAAGAAACCCTTGCAAGCCACTAATCATTATTTTAAATGGAGCACATTTGAGACCTCTCACCTCATATACAGTCCGTACTTTTTACTAGGACAGGTTCTTCAGAGTTTCTCTAAACACCAGGGTGGTGAAAAGTGGATCCTCTCTTTTAAACTCTTTGCCGTGCCCTGCAAACTCATCGTTACCTAAAACCCACCCTTGAACTAACCAGTTTCCAGGCAGTCTCTCTCTGCTGTCAGCTTCTGGAATGCAAAAGCCACCTGTCCTGGGATTCCGCATCGCTGGTACCCACACAGTGGTTAAGGCATTTGGGGTGCTCAGTAGACACTTGAGGACTGGAAGAACGACACTAAGTTGCCATGTCGTGTCACTAAATTGCCAACCAAATGGCAAGTCGGTGTCCCTGCTACTGCTGCTGTACCACAAGCCATCCCCAGTCTAGTACCCCAAAGTAACCATTTTATTGTTCCCAAGTCTGTGGGCCAGGAATTGGTTAAGGCCAGAGAGGAATGGCTTGTCCCTGTTCTACCATGTCTAGGGTCTCAGATGGCAACCCAACAGCAGGGGCTAGTGTCATCTGGAGGCTCACTCATTCACACATCTGGCCATTGATTCTGGTTAGGACCGAACTCCTATGTATGGACTCTCTCTGTAGCTGCTTGGGCTTCCTCACAGCATGGTGTCTGGGTTCCTAGAGTAAAATTCCACCGAATAACCAGGCTTGGACGTCACCAGAGTCACAAGCTCAGTGAGGTTCAAATCACCAAGGGCCTTGGGCACATAACAGTACACACCCCAGCGTGAACATCCAAGGGCCATCTGGACATTCTGCAAACAGCCGTCTCCTTGGCCAGCTTTCGGGCCTGGGGATGTGCCCAGCAGCACAGTCTCCCCTCAGGTAACATGAGGGACATTGGGAAGAACCCAGGCAGGCTGAGAAGCAGCCTTGGGCACTGGGGCACAGAATTCCCAGGACCTGGGTACAGGGCGTGTGGTCCAGAAGGGGGCACCACATCCACTTAGCCCAAAAGACTCCGGCGCTTAAGAGGAAGAGTACACAGAGACAGGCTGTGCTAACACGAGGTCCAGGACTGGGGTCTAGGGGAGACACACTGGGGTTACAAAGTGGAAGTGTTTTTCTAACTCAGCCGCTTAAAAAAGGCATCATGGACTAGATGGCATCTGTCTTGCTTTTTCAAAGATGCGTTTGTCTGGAGTCATGGCTACTGGCATTGATGCAGATTGTGCAAGTGCTATTATTCAAGTTAAATGGTAGACAGAAAACCAGTTAGTTGACTCAATAGTTTCCTTCCACACCAGTTTCGGTGCAATGTAGGAATCACAACTTCAAACACAAATGGCCATTACACAGGGCCTGGCTTTGAGTTGTAAACCTGAGCTCTCTTCTGGGCTCCCACTACCATCTGTATGTGCGACTTTATGAAGGTAAATTAACCTCTCTGAGTCTGGAAAAAGAGCATGAGCCTTGTACCAGATGTGCAAATCTATAAGCAAACAGACTTAAAATTCTTGAGCGGAAGGTATCATATAAATGGACTGAAAAACCGCCAATTGCTCATTGCTCCAAAGGAAATGAGCACCATAAAATAAAGTCAAATGAAATGAAATAAAGTACAAAATAAAAGCTGAGACTTTATTACCTGTGCTTCAAGTTAAGGTGTGGCATCAGCAACCATTTTCTGTCCCGTGACAAAGAGAAATCTTTTCGGCTTTGCCAGTCTTTGTCCTAACTACTCAGGGCTGCCATTGTAATGCAAAAGTAGCCATAGGCAATGTGTAAAGAGATGAACATGGAAGAGTGTCCCAATAAAACTTTATTCACACATACATGCAGAGGGCCGGATTTGGCCTAAAGGCTGTAGTTTGCCAACTCCTGCTCTGTGTTAAGTAATAATGTCTGGGGTCATTCCAGTCCGTTAAGCAGTGTGAACACTTTCAGTCATTATATTAAAAATAAAACTAAGCAGGAGTTCTCAGTTTGGCCCAGCCATTAACATACCCGACTAACATATGAGGACGTGGGTTCAATCCCTGGCCTTGCTCATTGAGTTAAGGATACGGCATTGCTGTGAGCTGCGGTGTAGGTCACAGATGTGGCTTTGATCCCTCATGGCTGTGGCGTAGGCTGGTGGCTCCAGCTCTGATTGGACTCCTAGCCTAGGAACCTCCATATGCCATGGGTGCGGCTCTAAAACGACAAAACTAAAAAAATAATAATAATAAGCAATGAGTCTAATCTTGACCAGGATCTCCAGAAGGTGCTGGAAATAACTGGCAATGTTAATGGACACCTTTGCCTTGTTTTGTGAGATGGTTTGTTTTTAACTGTAACACAAATACTAGCATCATTAGACACAACACAGGCATTGGGATTCTATGCTCACTGAGTTCATCATGTGGGATACACAGAAAAGAGCAATATAAAAGGGAACATTTTTTCTAGAAATAAAAGGCTGTTTTTACTGCTGAGATTACTTACCTTTCTTTGGAATGCTGTTTTTCCTAAAGTCCTGACCATCTCTAAAGTAACAACTCTCAAAACTACAAGCGTTGCAGATTTTTTTTTTTAAAATTAAAACTATTAAGATACGTAAAGTCATCAATCTCAAAAACGAGATAAGAGAGAAAATAAGAATGAAGAACCATGATACAAAACTGAGCAAAGCAAGCAGAGAGCCATGGCTTTTCAAGACAGGAGGAGCCCTTACAAGGCATCTGGGGCAGACCCTGTCCTGTGCTTGGACTGCATGATTGCATCTCTGAAGGGGGAAGTTCTCAGTCTTTGCAGAAGTACCACGTGTTAGAGCCCATACTCAGGAACCTGTCGTTCTTAGCAGGGAAATCAAGCACCTGCCAGGCAAGGGGGCTGCGCTCCCACAGCCAGGACAGAGGAGTCATGATGTGTCAATGGCTCAGCCCTGATAATGCAGAACCCGGGGCAAGGAAAGCAAAACCCGTTCTAGATCACCCATGGACTTGAGATGGGTAAGACAGACCTTCTCAGCGCCAGTTAGGACTGGCCCAGAAACTGCTGAGGAAGGAACATACAGTGGCAGCCCTGGGGGCAGGCTGGGGAGACAAGGCGGGACTGACAACAGGGGACACTGACTCACCAGTATTGGATCAACCAGTTTTCATGGATTCTTAAGATTCCTTGTGTGCCTGCTTGGTATGGATTAGTACTTTGAACAGAGAAGGTTCCTGTTCAGTGTGGCACCTAAAATCTTTAAAATCTGCAATTTCCTGAGTATTAAAAAGTACACAGAGAAGAGGGACCATCCTATTTCACACAACTAAAGATTAAAATGGACTCTGGCAACGGCATATTCTATCCTACCCAATCTCGTTTTCACCTTGCTGTTTTGCCTCGCTGTGTCATTTTGAGCAAGTTATTTAATGTCTCTGTGCTTCGGTCTTCTCGCCTTACAAAAATATGGGGAAAGTGCTTTCTATCCACTTCACAGGACTGTTGAGAAGATGAATGAACTCATCATGCCTGTAAGTGCTGCCGTGGGCAGCTTCTGCTCTGTTGCCCAAACTTGACCTACTTGTATGAATTATGTGCTTATTTTCTATATACCATGATGCTTTGACATTTAGGGGTTGCTGATCCTGGCAAGATGCACCCTCCCAAAGCTAATCCCTGGAGAGAGCAAGCTAGCCAATCTCCAACTCATAGCTGGCACCTACCTCCTTGAGACAGCTCTCTCAGATTGAGCCCCTGTCCTTGTCATGATCTGAGTGTTTGTGCACCCCCGCAAATGTCTATGTTGAAATGCCAACCCCCAACATGCTCGAAGGAGGTGGAGCCCTTGGAAGGTGCTAAGTTTATGAGGGTGGGGCCCTCATGGATGGGATTAGTGTCCTTATACAAGAGCCTCCAGCAAGTTGTTCAGTCCCTTCCACCGTGTGAGTGTACAATCCAGAAGAGGGCCCTGGCCAGAATCGGACGGTACTGGCAACTCTGATCTCAGACTTGTAGCTTCCAGAACTGTGAGAGGTAAATGCCTGTTATTTATAAGCCACCCAGTCTATGTCATCCCATTATAGCAGCCAGAATGGACTAAGACAACCCCCTTGCACTATTATTACCCCAGGGCCAGCTAGCAGGCAAATAGGGGCTTGCCCTCTATCCCGAAACTCACTGAAATTGTTCCAACTAGCCCAACTCAAGTCTGTTCATCCTGCCTTGCCCCTTCCTTGCTTTGAAAACTACCATAAAGGCTTTTGCCTGTGCTTTTCCCTCAGTCCTCCACCCCTTAACCAGCTCTGGTCCTTCCCGGTGTGGCCTTGTGTGGGGTGTCATGATTCCTATTTCTAGAGATGTGGAAGTTTAAACTTTCTCCTTTGTGACAATCATTTCTGTGGCTGTGTAGCTCACCACACCTGATTGGAACAAATCTCGGGTATATTTTAACACACTACCCTACTCCAGTCTCTGTATCCCCACTTCCCTCTGGGGCAATGTATTGGTTGTCTATTGCTGCATTACAAATCACCACAAACTTGGCAACATAAAATACACTGATTATTACAGTTTCTTTGAGACAGCTTAGCTAGGTCCTCTGCTTCATGGTCTGTCCTAAGTCTGCAACTGAATGGCTGGCCAAGGCTGGGGTATCATATGAAGGCTTGACTGGGGAAGGATCTGCTTCCCTGTTCACATGGTTGAAGGCAGGATTCACTTCCTAGAGGGTGGTTTGACTAAGAGCCTCTATTACTCAATGGCTACTGGCTGGAGTTGCCCAAAGTTGGTGGCCATATAGGCAACTCCAACATGGCAGCTTGCCTCATCCAAGTGTGCAAGCTCAGAAGGCAAGAGAAAGTCTGAGAGCAAGAAAGAAGTCACCATCTCATGTAACCTAACCAGAGAAGTGACATCCCATCACCTTCACTATACTCTCTTGGTTAGAAGCAAGCAAGTAGCCTCGCCTTGACCCAAGGGAACAGGAATACACAAAGGCATAAATACCAGGAGGCGGAGTAGCTGGGAGCCATCTTAGAAACTGCCCACTACAGAGATCATCCCTCCTTATTCTTGGCCTTTAGGTTTTTGGTAGGCGTAGGGCATGTGATTAGGCCTTAGCCAATCAGAATACTACATTTCCCAGGCTTGGTGATTACTGATTAATTTCAGTAGAGGCACATCACCCATTCAGCATCAATGTAAGATTCCAAAAAGGCACCTCTCGACTCCATGGGCTTGAAGCTAAGAAGATGCAAAAGTCTAGATCTGCTGTGCCATCTTGCTATCCCGTGAAGTTCGAGGTTGAACCAATATCAAGTGGATGGAGCCAAGAGATGGAAGGTTAGAAAAGGAAGTGGTAAAAGAGATTGTTGGCAAGCTCAATAGTTTAACAGGGCTAGAAACATTCATCTCACATTGCTGAGGCCAAAAGATTGATCTACAAACATATTTTGCCATCCTTAGCCATTTTTAAAAGCTGAGCTAAACACATTTTTGATGAAAAAAGCACCCCATCTCCCATTTACCAAATCCAAAGACAATGTACACGACTTGGCCAAAGCAGACAGAGAATAAGATATTTTAATTCCTAAAAATGAAGTCCCATACAATCCTTGGAGGCGTTCGCTAGTTAATATTTAGAATTGAGGATTTAAAAATAATCAGCCTCCACAAAAAGGCCCCTCTCCCCCTTTTCTCTTAATGCATTTTTGACCAAAAGTGTTTCATAGACTGGCCTCTCTAATGAGGGACTATTTATATGACATACCAAAGCAGATGTGCGTCTCATTTTATGAAATTCAAACCCAGATGGTCTTTTCTTTCCATTGTCTTATGTAATTTATAGGAAAGCAGACATGAAAAAAATTCAAACGTAATTTCTTTTCCACCATTTACGCTTAATGGCCCTGTAATCACTTTCATGGCCTCAGTTTCTCTGCCGAGTCCCCAGAGGGTCTGTGAATTAGTTCATGTCACAGAGGTGCTTCACTATTGGAAATGCCCAGCAACAGTGGAAATGTCTTATCGTGAAACATGCATTTCCAATTTAAGTTACTCTACCATGTGTCCTCCGTCAAGAGTCCAAAATACTCTTCTAATTTGAATCAGCCCAGAGGGTATAAACTCAAAGAAAGTCCTGTAGACAGAAAAAAAGCAGAGAAAATACTGACCCTGAACTCAACATCTTTAAAAGGAGTTTTCTTGGGGGAATATTCTATTTTGGTTGGTCATCTATGGGGAGATGGCAAAGAGGGTTGAGAGATGAAAGGGAAGAGACAAAAGCGCTCCGAGAGGTGTCCAGAAGGTGCTTTCTGCTTGAGAATTCCTGGAATATGACGGAGAGAGGGCTTAATTTTTCCACTTGGCTTAGTGACAGTTTCTGCCACCTTCCCAGACATTACCTTGACAACCAATTCATGCTCCGTTCTTGAGAATTCGTTAGCAGGCTCCGAACAGAATAATAACACCCATTTAGTTATCCTCGATTTAAAGTTGTATTTGTAAATGTTGGCTTCAAACGCTTGAAAGGGCATTTGGAGCGCCATGGATTGCATTAAATTGGACTGTGTAATGGAGTATATTTTCCAGCACCTCATAAATTGTGCCGTATTCTTATATTCACAGTGTAGAGATATCTCAGCGTCTCTTTGAAATTACAAATTATTTTCTCCTCCTTTCTCCTTGAATCCACCTCCCCACATTCCCAAGCCTGTAAGTAATTGAGTGAGCGGAGGGAAGTCGGAGTTTCTCAACCAACAGTGACCAGATACCTGGACAGCTGTGAGGTGGCGGCGAGGGCTGGGAGCCAGGGCTTCAGGAGCCTGAGCAGCTGGAGGCAGGTGCAGGGAGGGAGGTCTGAGCAGCCAAAAGAAAACTAGTATCAGGGCCCTGGGCGCCTGGGTTCTAGAAATTTCCCCAAGCCCAGGAGAGCTGCCATTTGGATGTTGTTTCTGAGCACCAAATTCTCTACGCATTTAATTCAGGGCATCCAGTGCTTTTTGTTCTTTTCCTCTCCGTGCTTCTACAATGAAATAAAAATCTGTTAAAAGCTTTACCCCATTTGTGGGCGGCAGCTAAGAAGCAACAAGAGAGTTTTTAACCATGGACATACCTCCTAACACTGGGAGCTTTTATGCAAAGACCTGCCCCCTCTTATTCCACTTTCTTTGAAGTTTATTTTTTTCCGGAGATGAACCTTAAAACAGCTTGCATTTCCCGTTCACCCGGTCTGTCCTTCCGACAGCACCTTGACTCCCCCAAGAGAGTCTTGTCAGTGAGCATCCGTCAGTGGAAGCCAGTCTACCCTGCACTCCTGCGGCTCCCTCCCCCTCTGAGCTATCCCTACCTTTGACATTCCCCTCGCACTTGACTGTGAACGTGGAGTCCTAGGAAAACGCACGCGCATCAAGACTGTGCTAACTTGCCTGAGCGCAGCACAAGGCTGCCTTGCCCATGGGTTCATGGGGCAATGGCTCGGGTCCCAGAAGCTCGAGTTCACGGAAAGCACACAAGGCGGCCCAGGTCACAAGTGGACTCTTGTGCCTTGTCAACTTCAATGCATTAGGAGCAAAAACTTCACGTCATCGGTGCCATGTTCACCCAAAAGTCAGAAGTTCCCGGCTAAGAGCGACTTAACCCTGCGCAACGAACATCCCCCTTCTGCTAGTGATGGAGCAGCCACTGCATGCTGTCATTCCTGGAGGTCCCCATGTCCCCACAGCACCAGGGCCCACTGCCCAGCCCACTATGGGACAGAAACTTAGTTCTTCTAATCAAAGAAGAAACAAGGACATTTGGTGGTTGAATGATTTATATCTCCGAGGCAGCTTCACATATTTTTAGAGTTATATCAGTGACTAAAACCACACAGTAAATACCTCCAGATTCAGAGAACTCTTAATTTAAAAAAAAAAAAAAGAAAAAAAAGAAAAAAAAAACCCACTAACCTTCCAATCTAAGAAATGCTTTGGTCATTTCCATAAAACACAATTGATTTTAATAACTAAGTTACCCCCAAAGAGAGCCTTAATGAGTACCACAGATCTCCCTAACTGGAAATGGTTCTGAATCTTAGAGTCTTATGAATAGAAAGGTATATTATTTGATGATTTTCTATGCAAATAATGTCTCGTGGATTTCAGCAGCCTGACATTTCCACTGCAAACGTGTTTGTGTCGTGAAACCATATTTTCCCCATTAGAAATTTTGTTTTCAATGAAGCCTCGCGCAGAAAAAGCGAAGATAAGCATCTAATTTGAGAACCCTGGGAGGTTCAAGTTAGATTTTTGATCATGCGGCTTAGTGCCTGTCTCTGGCTGCAAATGTCTGGCTCTTCGCACACAAAAGCACACTGCTCTCTGCTCCTCGTGTTTTTAACTTTCATCTCTGCTATAAAAAAAATTGCATTGTTGGCGCTTGAAAAGCTTCGACTCTCAGAAGGAAATATAATCACCTTTCCTGCACAGAGGCCAGGTGTCCTGCCGTAACAAGCCTGCTGAAAGAGGGGCGAGGCATCTTTGACGGCTCTGTATTGCTAATCTCGCTGGGTTGCCGTTAAGACACTAAGACCCGTGGGCTGAGCAAACCACACCGGCTCACACAATGGAGCTGGGCTGGGGCGGGGTGGCTGGGGGTTGGGGAGGAACTGCTGGGAGACTTGGGAAATACAATAGGCTTGATCTCTCATGTGGGAAAATCCATGGTGTTTAATAGCTTCATAAAGTGGTGCGCTTTTGTCTCTGCATATAAAGTCCCCTGTAAATTCTTACGTTACCATCATTATAAAACGCAGCCACGGAAACGCTGAGCTGTGCTATGCGATCTCAAGGGGCAAAGGCTAGGAGGAACCCAAATTCATAATGACTTCCAAGAAAATACTATTAGAGTGTCATTTAAGGAGGCTTTGCGGCCGTAATTTTCAGGGCAATGCAGAACGTGCTTTCGTGACATCCACACCCCCACCAAACTGGTAACGCTTCCCAAGGCAAATTGACAAGAAGAAAAGAGATGAAAGGTCGGTAGGGAAATGAGAAGGGTGATCGCTGGCGACAATTGGCTCTGCTGCGTGAATTCAAGCAGAGAGACCACATGCTGTTAGATACGGTTCCACGGGCCTGGAGAAGGACCGGCTCTCCCTTTCGGAAAGGACACTGCTTTCTGCAGGACTCTAATTGCGGTGTGGACCTCGCGCCTGTGATTTGAGGCTGAGACGGGCATTTCCATGTAATCCTCCTGGCTATTGCTCACATGGTAGACACGTACCTTGCTAGGGAGCCCCGCTGGTGACTCAGATGTTTATGGAAACACTCATCCGGATTTTCCCCAGAAACAGTCTTTCGTGGGTGAGCCTGCGTTCATTTCACTGTGGATTGCGGCTTATCAATGAAGAAGGGAGCGCGTGCTCATTAGGATACTGGCACGACCAAGTCATACAGAAAACCCTCTGCTCCCCACTGACCTGGGTAGTGGGGGGCTATGGCTATTTAACTACCCAACTTCCTATTGTCTACATGCATCAATTTTCTGTGAAATGAAAGACTGTAATAGTTACTTCATATTCACTTAAAATTCAAGAAAATTCCACAAGTTTAGAAAATGCTTTGTAGGTGATAGGCTAGGCCAGGGAGCTGAACAACTCTGTCTACGTAGGACTGAATCAGCAGTATTTCAGGCATCGCAGGCCATGCCATCTGTCTCAACTGCTTCACTCTGTTCATATACAATAGAGAAGGAAGTAGCATGGCTGTGTTCCAATAAAACTTTATTTACACAAACAGGCGGTGAGCTGAACTGGGCCAGTGGGCCGTAGTTTGCCAACACCTGGTCTAGAACAGCCCTGCCCAATAGAAACATAGCATACATGACATAGGTACCGTTCAATTTTACTAGCCACTTGAAGAAACATTTGAGGAATTATTGAAATTAATTTTACCTAACCCAGTATATCAACATCACTAGCACAACACCTGTCAGAACAGCTATCATCAAAAAGAACACAAGTAACAAATGTCAGTGAAGATGAGGTAAGAAGGGAACACTCCTACGCTGTTGGTGGGAATGTCAATTGGTGCAGCCACTGTGGAAATCAGTTGGAAGGTTCCTCAAACAACTACAAATAGAATTACCATCTGGCCTAGCAATTCCACTTCTGGGTATATATCCAAAACAAACAAAAACAAACAAACAAACAAAAAACCCACTGATTTGAAAAGATACATACATTCCAGGGTTCTTCACAGTACTATTTATAATTGGCAAGATATGGAAGCAACCTGACAGTCCATCAACAGAAGAATGGATAAAGAAGATGTGGTATATATCCAGTGGAATATTACTCAGCCGTAAAAAGACTGAAATCTTGCCATTTACACCAACATGGATGGACTTGGAGGGTATTATGCTTAATAAACTAAGTCAGACCAAGGCAAATACTGTATCATATATATATATGGAATCTTACAAAGTACAACCAACTAGTGAATATAACAAAAAAGAAGCCAACTCGCAGATACAGAGAGAATGATATTAGTGGTTACCAGTGGGGAGAGGGAAGAGGGAAATACAGGGGTTGGGGAGTAAGGGTTACAAACTATTATGTGAAAAAATAAGCTAAAAGCATACATTGCACAATATGGGGAATATATTTTATAAAATCAGTAAATGGAGTATAAACTTTAACAATTATTAATCACTATACATATATCTGTAACTTAAATTCTATTGTCTATCAACTATACTTGCATAAAAATTATCCAAAAAAATGTTATCACAGATGTAGTCAATATAGAAATTATTAAGATGTTTTATACTCTTGATTTTATTATGTCTTCAGAATCCAGTGTGTGTTTCACCAACATAGTACATTCCAATGGAGACTAGCCACATGTCAAGGGCTCCACAGCCATAAGCACTAGTGGTTCCTATTTTGGAAAGGGCAAATTTAGAAGCTTCATCCCAATAGTAACCAGATCCCCTAAGATTAAAACTATCCATCAACAGATGAATGGATTAAGAAGATGTGGTACATATATACAATGGAATACTATTCAGCCATAAAAAGGACAAAATAATGACATTTGTAACAACATGGATGGAACCACAGACTCTCATACTAAGTAAGTCAGAAAGAGAAAGATAAATACCATATGATATCACTTATATGTATAACCTAAAATATGGCACAGATCTTCAAAACAGATCTTGGACATAGAGCAGACTTGTGTTTGCCAAGGTAGGGGAAGGGAGTGGGATGCATGGGGAGTTTGGGGTTAGTAGATGCCAACTATGATATTTAGAATGTATAAGCAATGAGGTCCCTCTGTACAGCACAGGGAAATATAGCCGATCTCACACACACGCACACACACACACACATATATAAACATACATAAGTCATTTTGCTATACAGCAGAAACTGAAGGAATACTGTAAATCAACTAATCTTTAATAAAAAAAAAACAATTTTAGGCGTTCTCATTGTGGCTCTGCAGAAATGATCCAACTAGCATCCATGAGGACGGTGGTTTGATCCCTGGCCTTGCTCAGTGGGTCAAGGATCCAGCATTGCCATGAGCAGCCATGTAGGTTGCAGATGTAGCTCAGATCTGGTGTGGCTGTGGTTGTGGCGTGGGCCAGCAGCTACAGCTCCGATTGGACGCCTAGCCTGGGAACCTCCATATGCTGCACGTGTGGCCTTAAAATGACTAAAAAAGAAAAAAAAAAATTTTTTAAAGAAGACTTTGTCCTCCGCGATTGCTGAGTGATGGAATCAGAATGACTGGCGTGAAATACCACATGGCATCCTTCCCCAAAAGGAGAAGCTAGGACTCACCGCAGAGAAATGGCACCGGGTTTCAATATTCTAAGCTCAGGGGCCCACCAACTGCTGGACCAACCTCTCGCCCTAGAGGACACGCTGAGAGGGGGGCCTGTCGGCACAGCCACTCCCACCTCAGAAGATATCAAAGAGGTCATGATGTCACTGTGAGGGACACACACTGCACTGTGCTCCTCTCTGGGCAGTGACAGAACTCCAAGACCTGATTCCTTCCCAAACCAGGGGGTAGAACGCCCCCAACTGTCTCACTACCACCTGCAGGAGAGCATCCCATTCGGCGATGGAATACTTCTTTAGCCACTACACCTGCCGTCTGGCTCCAGGGTTCAGGAGTGGAATGAGGAGCCCGAGGACAGGTGGGCTAATGGGGTCAATAGAGGGGAAGGGGCGGCTCCTGCTGGGTGTGGAGGATGGCTCCCACAGGTGCCTGCCGGCCCAGAGCGGGTGCTGCTGGCAATTCTTTGGCATGGGGATTTCAGGTGCATTCAGGGCAAAAAGAGGCATGCCCTGTAGAGGGCCGGATGCCTGTGGGGCTATAGGTAGCAAGGCTGGGTCTGCCAAGTATGGGCCTGCAGAGATGGCTCGAGCCACAACCCTAGGCTTGGGCTTCAGGAAAGGAGAGCTGTGAGTGGCCTTAAAATGCACAGGACTGGGTCTCCAACACAAGACGGTCAAAGTAACTGCCAGGGACCAAAGTCATGACATGAGACTGCGCCGTGTACTAGGAAAGCCTGCTGGCCAGGGCAAAGCACAACACCGGCTGCAGGCCACTGCGAAGAGCACAATCATTTGACGTGTGATGGGTCAAGACTCCTCCAGGGCCATGGTCTCCATCATGAGGCTTTTCACTCAGTGGACACAGGCCTTGATAATGACGGCATCTCCAATTTCCTAGGAGTTCCCGCTGTGACACAGTAGGTTAAGAACCTGAGTGCAGCAGCTCAGGTCACTGCAGAGGCACAGGTTCAGTCCCCAGCCCAGCGCAATGAATTGAAGGATCTGGTGTTGCTGCACTTGTGGCTCTAATTCAATCCCTGGCCCAGGAATGTCTATACACCACGGGTGCGGCATAAAAAAATATTGTCAAGGGCTAAACCATTACAGGGAAATTTTTCCATCTAAGGAAAAGCTGTGGCCTTACAGCCAATTTCACACCGAATTCCTGTTGAGAAAAAGAAAAGGAGCCCATGACATCAGGAGCTGGCAGACACGCCCAGCCAGGCCTCGGTGCTCTCCTGGTGACCATGAACGGTGCCACCGAACAGCGACATCACCCTGTGACCATCACCCTGTGACATGATGGATCAAGACAAAAACAAGAGTCCTCTCTAGTCCTATCTGAACACAGACCAAACAATCACACTGCCCAAGCCGCACATTGCGAAACCTCCCCGTCTTCCAGCTGATACAAGTGATGGCGGCCTCTTTATCAATCACACCTTTAGGCCTGTTCTCATCGTCCCTCCTCCTAGGTGAGGTGTATCACCGCGCCTAAGCCCAGAATTACCCTTGCTTCCTGAGAATGTACCATCGAGAGCCAAGTCCTGCTTCCTTACACCTCCCCACAACCACCAATCCCAAGTTCAAATCCGGTAGTGAGTGGGCCAGGGATCCCCAGAACCACTTTGCAAGGGAAACCCTCAACTCAGTCCTCATCTGTCCAGTTATTACTCCCAGAAGCCCCTTCAGGAGTGAGGCTGTGACTCTCACCAGCCAACAAGACCCCGGACCCCGGGCAGCACGACACCAAGGAAGTCAAGAAAGATGAGCCCACGCCGTGGCTGTGAATATGCCTCCCAAACAATCACTCCTGGGTGTGCATCGAACACCTACTGCAGACAGCACACCCGGTGGAGACAGAGGGAGGTCAGGCTTTGTCCCTGCCATGAGGGCAACAGGCATCGGTGCCTAAGAAGCTCAAGAATTTAAATGGTCCCAAAATCCCAAATAGACATGGCAATGACTCAACTATTGCTCCTCGAGTAAGGGGAGCAGCTGGGCAGGCAGTTCTGAGCTGCGTGCCTGGTGTATATTCTCTGCCTTGAACCTCACCAGAATTCCCCAAGGCAGACCTTGTGTGCACTTCATCCTGGGCAACTGGATTGTCAGGAAGGAGACGTCATTCACCCAAGATCCAAGCGTAGGTGGCAGAGCTAGAATGTGATCTCAGGGTCAAGTGGCTGGAAATCCCATGCCCTGAGCATGTGCATCGGCTCTTAGATGATGCGACTCCCATTATCGTCCCACATCATAGAGGAAGGATGGTGATGGGGCAAAGGCACGAAGGGAGAGAAAAGGCCAGACAACTTGTGGGGGAGAGTCCCAGGCAAGGTGCTTGGTTTTACAACTGTGGGTAATCATGAGCCAAATCCATCTTCCCTGCCTTCGCTGCTCAAGGTCATTTTAAGACTCGCAGGTCCTCCAAGCGGCATGGAGCCTGAACAGTGTGTTTCTCCGAGTTGTTTCCAGGAACGTAGGGTCAGCTACCTCTAGTTTGAGCTGAGCTCCTTAAGACTGGATAGGCCCACCGACCCTCCAACTGGGCATGCGTGAGTGTCCAGGCCTCGCCATGAAAGGACCAGAAACTCCCTGCTCGCATCACACTAAGCACTTCCATTTTTGAACATGCCGAGGCCCGTGGCTTAGTTATGCCTGAGCAGAATGACCACTACTGCACCCATGTCCTTATCATCCTTTCCCACCCCCCCCAGCCCTCAGACCTCCCTGCTTCTTCATTCGTTACCCTGTAAACATCCCAAGCCTCTCTCGCTTTCAAGGAGGTCGATCTCAGACTTGGTCTCCGGACCCGATGCTTGGCTGCTTTGCGAGTAAAACTAAACCTCGTCTTGGCTGCCAAGCTCGACGTCTCAGCATATCGGTTTGCTGCTTGCAGGCCAAGTGAAACTGCTTTGGTAATAGCCAAGGAAGCTCAACTGTGCGGATCTTACAGCCAAGAGCAATTTATTTGGAGGTTCAAAGGGTAGCTGTGGGGTAGCTGTAGAAATGGGCCCCGAAAACCTGGGGCCAAGTGGGTAGGGAACGAGAGCGGCACCTGGTAACAGCGAAGCCTGATATTTACACTCTTATTTCCCATAACCCTCATCACATGCTCATCCTTTGGTCAGTGAAGGCCCCTCAGATCTGCAGGCCAAGGCTGGCTGTGCAGTTATTACCCTGGAGGGACTACAAAGTAACAGGGGAGCAATAACCATGTAAGAAGAACCATAAAAGCAGGAGTCATGGAACAGCACCCATTAAATGCGAATGGAAGTAACAAAGAGGGAACAATTAGTCCCACGAGGTGGGCACAGGCGAGTTTTATAGGATTGTCTATATTGTCTGAAAAATGTTCTATTTCCTCACCTCTTTGTGTCTCAATTCCTAAACTGCATTGCAAGTTGTTCAAACATAGGGAGTCTACTTCCTTATGACTTCACAGACAAGAACCCCTTAGCATGGTACGGGAATTCAAGCCAGGGCCCAGGGCAGACACCCAGAGTTTGATCATAGGCATCAACTGCATGTGATACAAGACAAAGGTTATTCTTCACCCCTAGCTGAGGCTCATTACGGAAAAAATAAATTTGCTTTAAATCATCAGCATGTCACGCATTTTCTTTAACTCCCGGATTAATAAAACACCAAATAGCTCTCCTCAAGTTAACTATTTTCGTTGACAATACTCATCTCCTTCAATAGTTTAACTGAATTTGGTGGAATTGCTTTCTCTACACCCAGAAACTTGGGACTTTGGAATACAGCCTGTAAGATGGTTTAATTTATAGTATCTACCTCACTGGATTGTTTTAAGGACTCAATGAGATAAGCAAATTGTCTTTTTTTGATTAGCATACTGATGTATACAAATAAAATAGCTTTCACAAAAGTAAAACCTGCAAGACATATTTTCACTAGAAGTGAAATAGTTTTGTACTTACTCATCCATAGACCCATATATGAATTCACTTTTCTCTGTTTTGTGTACCAAGCTTTAAACACATAATGAAATATGAAACAGACTGTTGAAATATACTTCAATAGAAGGTTGTTTGTTTTTTTTTTAAAAAAAGCAAGCTTTGTGTCCTTGTGACAGGTTTACAAAATAAACTCTGAGGTCATTTTCAGTTTTAACCATCTATGATTCTACGGATGAATCTTTCTCAAGAAATAAGTATTTCTATAATTGACAATATTTTCATGCAGAGACAAGGAAAGGAGGGTGCAAAAGACAGGAGCCTAGGAAATCAAAAGGACTTCTTAAAAGGGAAAGTAGAGAGGCCTCATCTATGTGCACAGATAGCACTAAGACAACACATAAAATCTTCCTTTAGTGTGAATTTTATTTGAAACTATTTTTTAATCCCCTGTTTTGAAAAGATATGGGGTCAAATGTAATTCACCACATCAAAGAAAAAAGAATCACATGATTATCTCTACTGATGTAGAAATAGCATTTGACAAAATTCACACTTTTATGATAAAAACTAGGAATAGAAGGAAAATGTTCAACATAATAAAGACCATTACTAAAAACTCACAGCTAACATTATACACAGTGGTTAAAGATGGGAAATGCTTCTTCCAAGAGCAGAAATAAGGGCGAGGATGCCCACTTTTACCACTTGTATTCTAGTCTTAGTACTGGAACTCCTAATCAGAGCAATTAGGCAAGAAAAATAAAGACAGTCAAGATGAAAAGGAAGAACAATAATATCTCTGTTCATAGATGACACAATATTAAATACAGAAAATCCTAAACATTACCCCTGTCAAATTGTTAAGGCTAATAAATTCAGCTAAGTTGTCCAATACAAGTTCAGCATGTTAAAGTCAGTTCTTTTTCTATACACTAACAATGAGCAATCCAAAAAGGAAGTTGAAGAAATAATTTCATTTACCATAGCAAAAAGAATTAAATACTTACAAATAAACTTAAAGAAGGATGTAAAAGACTTTTACACCAAAAACTATAGGACAATAAAAAAGTTAAAGAACGCACAAGTAAATGCACAGATATCCTGTGTTCATGGATTGGAAGATGTAATGTTGTTAAGATGTCCCTCCTATCAAAACTCATCTACAGATTCAATCCCTATCAAAATCCTACCATTTTTTGTAGGAATAGGAAAATCCATGCTAAAATTAGTATGAAATCTCCAAGGACCCCAAATAGCCAAAACAATCTTCCAAAAGAGGAGCAAATTTGGAAGTCTCACACTTCCTGATTTCAAAACTTTTAAAGCTGCAGTCATCAAAACAGTGTGGTACTGTTATAAAGACAAACATATACATACTAATGAAATACAAAGGGTCATAAGAGACTACTGTATGGAACTATATGCCAATAAAAGAGAAAACCTAGAAGAAACAGACAAATTTTTAGAAAAGTACAATCTTCCAAGACCAAAACAAGAAGAAATAGAAAAGATGAACGCAGAGTTCCCGTCGTGGCACAGTGGTTAACGAATCCGACTAGGAACCATGAGGTTGCGGGTTGGGTCCCTGGCCTTGCTCAGTGGGTTAAGGATCCGGCATTGCCATGAGCTGTGGTGTAGGTTGCAGACGTGGCTCAGATCCCATGTTGCTGTGCTTCTGGCGTAGGCTGCTAGCTACAGCTCCAATTCGACCCCTAGCCTGGGAACCTCCATATGCCACGGGAGCAGCCCAAGAAATGGCAAAAAGACAAAAAAAAGAAAAGAAAAGATGAATGGACAAATCACAAGTACTGAAGTTCAAACTGTGATTAAAAAACTTCCAACAAACAAAAGTCCAGGACCAGATGGCTTCACAGGCGAATTCTATCAAACATTTAGAAAAGAGCTAACACCTATCCTTCTGAAACTATTCCAGAAAACTGCGGAGAAAGGGATACTCCCAAACTCATTCTATGAGGCCACCATCACCCTGATATCAAAACCAGACAAAGATACCACAAAAAAAGAAAATTATAGGCCAATTTCACTGATGAACATCGATACAAAAATCAACAAAATACTAGCAAACTGAATCCAACAATACATTAAAAGGACTGTACATCATGATCAAGTGGGATTTGTCCCGGGAATGCAAATGTTCTTCAATACCCACAAATCAGTGTGATACACCACATTGACAAACTGAAGAATAAAAACCACATGATCCTCTCAATAGATGCAGAAAAAGCCTTTGACAAAATCCAACACCCATTTCTGATAAAAACCCTTCAGAAAGTGGGCATGGAGGGAACCTACCTCAACATAGTAAAAGCCATTTATAACAAACCTAAAGCGAACATCATTCTCAATGGTGAAAAGCTGAAAGACTTCCTGCTGAGATCAGGAACAAGACAAGGATGTCCACTCTCATCACTACTCTTCAACATAGTTTTATAAGTCATAGCCACGGCAATCAGAGAAGTAAAGGAAATAAAAGGAATCCAAATTGGAAAGGAAGAAGTAAAACTATCCCTATTTGCAGATGACATGACACTATACCTAGAAAATCCTAAAGACTCTACCAGAAAACCGTTAGAGCTCATCCATGAATTTGGCAAAGTCGCAGGATACAAAATTAATACACCGAAATTGATGGCATTTCTATATACTAACAAAGATCAGAAAGAGAAATTAGGGGAACAATCTCGTTTACCATCACATCCAAAAGAATAAAATACTTAGGAATAAACCTACCTAAAGAGACCAAAGATCTGTACTCTGAAAACTCTAAGACACTAATGAAAGAAATCAAAGATGACACAAATAGATGGAAAGACATACCATGCTCATGGACTGGAAGAGTCAATATTATCAAAGTGACTATACTACCCAAGGCAATTACAGATTCAATGCAATCCCTATCAAATTACCAAGGACATTTTTCACAGAACTCGAACAAAATATTTTAAAGTTTGTCTGGAAGCACAAAGGAACCACAACAGCCAAAGACATCCTAAAAAAGAAAAATGGAGCTGGAGTTATCAGGCTCCCTGACTTCAGACTATATTACAAAGCAATAGTCATCAAAACTGTATGATACTGGCACAAATACAGAAATAGAGTTTAGGGGAACAGGGTAGAAAGCCCAGAATTAAAGCCACGCACCTACAGCCAACTCATCTATGACAAAGGAGGCAAGAATGTACAACAGAGAAAGGACAGCTTGTTCACTAAGTGGTGCTGGGAAAACTGGACAGCCACATGGAAAAGAATGAAATTAGAACACTCCCTAACATCATACACAAAAATAAACTCGAAATGGATTAAAGACCTAGATATAAGACCAGACACTATCAAACTCTTAGAGGAAAACACAGGCCAAACACTCTCCAACATAAGCGACAGCAACATCTTCTCAGATCTACCTCTTAGAGTAATGACAGTAAAAACAAAAATAAACAAATGGGACTTAATTAAACTTCAAAGTTTCTGCACAGCAAAGGAAACCCTAAACAAAAGAAAAAGACAACCCACAGAATGGGAGAACATCTTTGCAAATGAAGCAACTGACAAGGGATTAATCTCCAAAATTTATAAACACTTTCTACAGCTCCATACCAAAAAAACCAAACAACCCCATTAAAAAATGGGCAGAAGATATAAACAGTCAGTTCTCCAAAGAAGACATACAGATGGCCAAAAAACACATGAAAAGATGTTCAACATCACTCATCATTAGAGAAATGCAAATCAAAACCACGATGAGGTACCACCTGACACCAGCCAGAATGGCCATCATCCAAAAGTCTACAATAAGTGCTGGAGAGGGTGTGGAGAAAAAGGAACCCTGTTATACCGTTGGTGGGATTGTCAATTGGTGCAAGCACTGTGGAAAACAGTATGGAGATGCCTCAGAAAACTAAACATAGAACTACCATTTGATCCAGCAATCCCACTCCTGGGCATCTATCCAGAGAAAACCATGACTCGCAAAGACACAGATACTCCCATGTCCACAGCAGCACTCTTTTCAATAGCCAAGACGTGGAAACAACCTAAACGTCCATTGATAGAGGAGTGGATCAAGAAGATGAGGTACATATACACAATGGAATATTACTCAGCCATTAAAAGGAATGAAATAACGGTATTTGCAGCAACATGGATGGACCTAGAAATTATCAGGCTAAGTGAAGTCAGCCGCACATTGAGCCACCAACATCAAATGCTTTCACTGACATATGGAATCTGAAAAAAGGACGCAATGAACTTCTTTTCAGAACAGATACTGACTCACAGACTTTCAAAAACTTAAGAGTTTCCAAAGGAGACAGGTTGGGGGGTGGGGGAGGGATGCACTGAGGGTTTGGGATGGAAATGCTGTAAAATTTGGTTGTGATGATTGTCATACACCTATAAAAGTAATAAAATCGATTAAGTAATAAAAAAATATACATACTAATGGACTAGAATAGGGAGTTCAGAAATAAACCCTTGTATATATGGCCAAGTGAATTTCAAGTGAGCCAAGACCATTCAATGCGGAAAGGACAGACTTTGGAAAAAACTGGCCATCCAAGTGCAAAAGAATGAAGTTGAACCCTTACCTTACATCAAATACAAAAATTAACTCAGAATGGATCAGACTTAAACACTAGAGCCAAACTATAAAGCTCTTAGAAGAAAACATGTGAAGAAAGCTTTGTAACTTTAGAATTAGAAATGATTTCTTGGATATGACACCATAACAGCAAATAAATTTGACTATATCAAAATTGAAAACTTCTGTGCAAAGAACACTATCAAAGTGAAAAGGCCACTAGGAGAAAATATCTGAAAATTATCTATCTGATCAAGAGTTAATATCCAGAATATATTAAGAACACCTACAGCTCAACAAAAACAACAACAAAAAACAATTTAAAAAATGGGCAAAGAATTTGAACAGACATTTCCCCAAAGATATAAAAACAACCAATAATCACATCAAGTGATACTCAGCTGCACCAAGAATTAAGGAAAAGCAAATCATAACCATGACGAGATACCCTTCACACTCATTAGGATGACTATTATCAAAAAAACAAAAAGTAAGTGTGGGCAGACACATGGAGAAGCCCTTGTACGCTGCTGGTGGGAATGTGAACTGGTGCAGCTGCTATGGAAAGCAGTGTAGCAGTTCCCCAAAATTTAAAAGGAGAATTACAACGTGTTTCATCGAGTCCACTTCCAGATATATATTGCTAAGAATTGAAAGCGAGGACTTAAATATTTGTACACCCACGTTCACAGCACCATTACTCACAACAGCTAAAAGGTGGAAGCAACTGAAGTGTCCATCAATAGATGGATGGATGGATAAACAAAATGTGGTCTATACACTCACTCAGTGTGTATTAATCAGCCTTAAAAAGAAAGGAAACTCCAACATATACTACAACATGGATGAACCTGAAGACATTAGGCCATGTGAAATAAGCCAGTCATGAAAGGACAGACACTGTAGGATTACACATGATTCCCTGCTTTTTTTATTTTCTACCTCTATCAAAATTTATGGAATTAAAGAATTCCACCATTTGAGCTGCTCTTAGCATATTAACTATTACGTGAGATTATTAAATATATTGTCCCTACTTCACACACATCTTGACCAAATAAAGAAATATACACATCTTTCAGAGACCAAATTCATTCTGGGTGAATTTAAACAACTATCTGATTAGGATTTCTTAAGCTAGCGTTCAGGCAAGCCTTACAACTCTTGCAATGTGAGGCACATATTAAGTGTGTAGATGTGACTCTTTCCTCTGAAATCCATGGTTTCATTTAGATTCTCAAAGGAGGAGGACGCCCTAACATTTGAGGATGCTTGAAAGCATTGAGACCTCTTTAACTCTGAATAAAATGTCACAATGACATGGAGATGAGTCATCAGGTAAGGTGGAGAAGATGAGAACAGACCCAGCGCAGGACAAATCAACATGGCAACTCCCAGTTCCCCTGTTGAAATTCGGTCCTGCTCTCAAAGTTCTGCTGCATATGGAAATGCAAGCACATAACCCTGGCTTCATACTGAACCCATGTGGATGTGATTACGGTAACATTCACTGGGAAAGTACCCCTGTTGTTTCAGTTTTTATTTCATTTGCCTGATTATAATTAGTTTTAGCTTATTATTTAGTGGTTATGGAATAGATTTTTCCCATTGCTGCTGGATAAAAGGCAAGCCTAAAACTCTTATCATGAAAACTTCTTGATACTCACTTGGGAGTCTAGTCATGGTTTTCAAAGTGTCTTCAGATTAAGACTGGGAGAAGGTGTTTCAGGAATATACAGCAAGGGAAGGAGAAGCCAAGCTGGACTCTCAACCCAGGTTCCAACCAAGAAGTTTTTCTTCTCTCTCTCTTCTCCATGTATTTCACCAGAAAATTTTATCAACATTTCTGGTTTATACCAACTCCACGAAGTATCAAGTTTGTATCCGTCAGTAGAGACTAGATGATACTACAGTAACAAAGAGCTTCCAAATCTTAGTGCTTCATCCAACAAAAATCTCATTCTGTCTTACAGTATGGAGATTCCTTAAAAAACTAAAAATAGAACTATCATATGATCCAGCAATCCCACTCCTGGGCATATATCCAGAGAAAATCATAATTCAAAAAGAAAATGCACCCCAGTGTTCACTGCAGCACTATATACAGTAGCCAAGATGTGGAACCAACCTAAATGTCCATCAACAGAGGAATGGATAAAGATGTGGTACATACATACAATGGAGTATTACTGTGCCATAAAAAAGAACAAAATGTCATTCGTGGCAACATGGATGGACCTTGTTATTATCATACTAAGTGAAGTAAGTCAGGCAGAGAAAGTCAAGTATCATGAGACCACTGATATGTAGAATATAATAAAAAAGATACAGAAGAACTTTTTCACAGAACAGAAAGTAACTCAAAGATTTCAAAACCAAGTATATGGTTAGCAAAGGGGAAACACTGGGGGAGGGATAAGGAGGTTGGGATTGATATATACACAGAACTATATACGGAATGGGTAAGTAACAAGGACCTACTGTATACCACAGGGAAATCTACCCAATACTCTACAGTGACCCATATGGGAAAAGAATCTGAAAAGGAATGGATGTATGTATATGTATTACAGATTCACTTTGCTATACACCTGAAACACAACATTGTAAGTCAACTATACTCTAATAAAAATTTGTTAAATCTCATTCTTTCTTGTATTAGATGTCCAACTGAAGTTTGCAGTTTTACGCTCACTGCAATTGCTCAGGCAACCAGGCTGATGGAAGCACCATCTGGACTTTGTTCCATGATAAATAAGGTAGGCAAAGGGTAAATGCTAAATTGTATAGTGACTCAGAGCATCTCCTCCCCCTTTTAAAAACCAATCTGAGGAGTTCCCGTCGTGGCGCAGTGGTTAACGGATCTGACTAGGAACCATGAGGTTGCGGGTTCGGTCCCTGCCCTTGCTCAGTGGGTTGACGATCCGGCGTTGCCGTGAGCTGTGGTGTAGGTTGCAGAGGCGGCTGGGATCCTGCGTTGCTGTGGCTCTGGCGTAGGCTGGTGGCTAAAGCTCCGATTAGACCCCTAGCCTGGGAACCTCCACATGCGGAGGGAGCGGCCCAAGAAATAGCAACAACAACAACAACAACAACAGACAAAAAAAAAAAAAGAAAAAAACAAACAAAAAAAACCAATCTGAGTCATCTGATCATGCCTGCCTTCAGAATACATCAAAGGAGTGACATCCTATGGAATGCCAGGAAAGCCAAGATAATTAGAATATCTATGACAGTAGTAAAAACCTCTATATTGTTTGTATTACTTAAGCTACAATCATCTAAGAAATGTTTTATAAAATGATTCATAGTTTCAAGTTCTGTTTGGAATTATCTAATCTTCAAGGAGGAAAGTGTGTTAGAAATTTTCCCACAAAATATTGTTGTGTTTTGGAAGAAGAAAGGTTACGAAGTCAAACTAATCATTTATGATTCAGGCAGTGACAATATTTTGTTATAAAGTGTATTCTATACCAGAGGTAAATTTTGTACCAGTTGGTATAGTTTAATCCAAAGATTCCGATGACTTGCTGAGTTTGTCTTTCTAAATTAGATAAAGCAGTTGAGCCACAGTAAATAGACTAACCCCTTCCACCCACACTCCTCTCACTGGGCCTAAGGGTATAGTAAACCAATGAAAGAACAAAATCTGGAGCTAAGGAAGGGAGGGGCCAGGAAAGAACCACCCCATACTTCCTGTAATTGATAAGCATGGGAGTGGGGCATGGAGAGCAGGCTAAGCTAAGGCCACTGGAATTGAGCAGGTCCATCCACCATATTCTCTGAAACTCAGTTCTCCTCCTCTGCTTTTCTCAGACAGGAAAGATGAGGACAGATTTTCATGACCCATCTGTGAAACATGAGGGGACTGATACCATACCACTGTGAGCCACATTCTCAAGCAAAGAACCAATGCTTCACTAAAGAATACTGGCAAGAAGCCAAGGTGGAAGCCAGATACCACAGTAGGCTTCTTCCCCATGCCCACCACCTTTCCTTTTATTTTATTTTTTGTCTTTTTATGGCTGTACCCATGGCACATGGAGGTTCCCAGGCTAGGGGCTGAAATGGAGCTGTAGCCACCAGCCTACGCCACAACCATAGCAACATAGGATCCAAGTCACATGTGCAACCTACACCACAGTTCATGGCAACGTGGTATCATTAACCCACTGAGTGAGGCCAGGGGTTGAACCTGTGTCCTCATGGATACCAGTCAGGTTCCTCACCACCGAGTCATAACAGGAACTCCTCCACCTCCCTTTTAAATGTTTTGTGTACCAACCACATAATTTGATGGAAACATGACCGTCTGGATTGGTCTTTGGAGTACTGAAGTAGGCTGACTTTCAGTTACTCAAGCTCCTACAAAAGTAGGTTACAAAAGATCTAACATTCATTCATCTATTCATTCAGCATAGATCCACTGAGCAGGCACTTTTGCTTAAACATGGTAGATTGAAAACACGTATTAGCCACTGCTCCCTCCTACAATTCTCCTAAGGCAGCTCCCTCCCTGTGTCCCCTCCAAAAAAATTATAGGCCACATTTCTCCAACTTGGAAATGGTTGATTCCGCTTCCCATTAATACACACTACTACCTCTTCCCCTTCCTCAAATCCTTTCCTGAGCTCTCATGACTGTCAATAGTCACAAAGCAAAAGGCAGACACCCAGCACAACAAAGGAAAAGAGATAATGGGAAGGAAACTTCAGCAGCTGGTGAGCAGATGGATATGCTAATTGATTTCACAGGCCCAAGAAAATGGAAACCTAAAGCAGCAATGGAGAAAGCCAGGGGAAAACCAGCATTAGGGAACGCCCAAAGGCTCAGGAATTGATTGACCTAGACACTCCAGCCAAAAAAAAAAGAAAAAAAAAAGTGCAAATGTGGAGCTAATGATAGAAGAGTTAGTAGAGTGTTTATTTAAGAAAGAGCTGAGATCCTCCAAACAACTTAGGCTCTAAATCCACTAAACCCAGAACAAAAATGGGGTGTTTATTCTTAGAAAAGAGACAACCAGGGAGCCTCTAGCCTGGGAAAGTGCTTGTCAACTTGGGGTGATTTTGTCCCACAGGGAACATTCGGCAATGCATGGAGACATCTTTGTCACAACTCAGGGTATGGGTACTACTGGCATCTAATGGGTAGAGACCAAGGACATGGTTCAACATCCTACACAAAGCAGCCCCCACAACAAAGAATCATGCCACCCAAAATGTCCATAGTGCCAAGGTTGAGAAACTCTAGGTTAGGGCAAGGATTCCACGCTGTGGACAATGGTATTAATAAAAATATAGATTCTTGGAGTTCCTGTCATGGCTCAGTGGTTAACGATCTAGTCTACTATCCATGAGGACGCAGGTTCAATCCCTTGCCTCGCTCAGTGCTAAGTATCTGGTGTTGCTGTGAGCTGAGGTGTAAGTTGCAAACACGGCTCGGATCCTGTGTTGCTGTGGCTGTGGTGTAGGCCGGCAGCAACAGCTCCGATGCAACCCCTAGCCTGGGAGCCTCCATATGCCATGGGTATGGCCCTAAAAAGAAAAAAGACAAAATAAATAAATACACACATATATACATACATACACATTCTCAATACCGACACGAACACTACAAGTTCACCCAGCTTCCCGTGATGCTGATTAATTCTGCACGGTTCGACGAGATGAGAATGTAAGAGTCCTCCCAGAGAAATCTTATCAGCTTGAGAGAAACACGTCTAAAGAGATGGCTATCAGGAAGTTCCAGATCAAGCAGGCCAGTTGGCTTAGAACTGAGCCTTTGCTCAGTAGCTCCATCCAAATGCTCAGAGCTTCCTGTCAGCCCTAGTGCCCTACTCTTACACATACAGTCCAGGACTGCCCAACATTTGAGGGAAGTGGTATATAACATAAAAGGAAAAAATATGGAGCAAGAAGAGACTATGCAAGGAGATGAAAAATTCAAGGATATTAATATCCTTGGAGAAACAGTATCACATGCATGAAACAAGGACAGATGCCACAAAAAAGGAACACAGAATAAAAATAACAGCTATTAGAAATTTAGAATATGATAGCAGAAATGAAATACTCTTAAATTGACAACATCTACCACAACATTGCCTTAAAAAGGGAAAATGGGAGAAGAAAAAACAATGAGCACAGGGAAGTGACATTAAATGTCCAGAAACACAAAATTCAAAAAATAGGGGTTACAAAGTAGAGAACAATGAAAACAGGGACTTGGAAATGGTCCAATGATTCAAGAATATTTTTCCAGAAATGGGAGCCTCCATGTTGCGATTTGGAAAGTTTCCCACAGCGAATCCAGAGCTTGACAAGAGACTCACACCAAGTCATCTTGTCGTGAAATCTGAGACCACTAAGCACCAAGAGAAGATGGTCAGACTGTCTGGAGAGAGGGAGGAAGAAGGACCAACTGTGACCCAAGGATCAGGAATCAGAGTGCCACTCAAAGAGCACCAGATGGAAGATGAAGCAAATTGAAGCGACACCTTTGAGTTCCTATCATGGCTCAGTGGTTAACAAACCCAACTAGTATCCATGAGGATGTGAGTTTGATCCCTAGTCTCCCTCTGTGGGTTAAGGATCCAGCGTTGCTGTGAGCTGTGGTGTAGGTCACAAATGCAGCTTCGATTCAATTCCTAGCCTGGGAACCTCCGTGTGCTGCAGGGCCCACAAAAACAAAAAACAAAAAAAAAAAAACCAAGACATAAAGCAATGCTTTCCCCTTGCTGCAGGAAAATGACATTTGGCATGGAATTCCAGGGCCAGATCAATAAAGGATCAAGACATTTTTTCAGCCATGTAATGTCTCCAATGACTGTCCCATAAACCTATTCTCAGAAACCAACCAAGGGATACACTTCACCATAGAAAAGAGTCCATTAGAAAGCTGATGAAAAAAAAAAAAAAAAAGGAGTTCCCATCATGGCACAGTGGTTAATGAATCTGACTAGGAACCATGAGGTTTCGGGTTCGGTCCCTGGCCTTGCTCAGTGGGTTGACTATCTGGCGTTGCCGTGAGCTGTGGTGTAGGTTGCAGACGCGGCTTGGATCCCTCGTTGCTGTGGCTCTGGCGTAGTCTGGTGGCTACAGCTCCGATTGGACCCCTAGCCTGGGAATCTCCATATGCCGCAGGAGCTGCCCTAGAAAAGGCAAAAAGACCAAAGAAAAGAAAAGAAACTGATGAGAGGAAATAGGATATCTGGGGCAGAGGGAAACCTCAAGATGCTGGGTCAGGGAGACATCAGGGTGGTGGAGAGACAAAACTGGCAGAAGCTCTGGGAAAGATTTTCCAAAGATGAAATGGACATACCTCCTGGTGTGTTTCAACGCACTCAAGAGAGAGATAAAACCAAGGTAAGGCTTGACAGTGCATCTCATACATGCCTAGAAAACGAAGTCCACCAGAAAAACTCAAAGACCATTTCTCCCTCCAGAGGGAGTCTGTCACAGTTGGGATGGCTCCTTGATCACCCGCATTCCCTCGTCACGATCACGCCAACTCTGAATCTTGATTTAAACCAAGTTCTAGAATGATTCTTTCCACGATAGAAGGATGGTGGGGGGGCACGGAGGTGGTGACACAGAAAAGAGCGCTCTACCATCAACCTCCAAACTGGGAAGCCACTGCTTAGGGGAGAAAGTGAACAATGAAGAAGCGTTGATGTCAGTATAGAACCTAGAAGGCGTGAAGATCAGCTTCCGAACAGTTAGTGGAAGCTACTTGCTGTGGGAAGCAGGGAATGAGTGGGGAGAGTGCGCCGGAGAGCCACTTTTTAAAATCAAGCTTGGGGAACCATGTAAGTTTAAAAACTAGGCACAAGTAACCTGCGTAGTAATAATGACTGGATTACCAAAGAAAGGTTAGCGAGCGTGTATTTTGTGGTAGACCCCGTGCTAACCTGTTTGGAGAACCCAATGATTAACAACGTACTGTCCCCAAACTCAAGGAATTTATACCATGGGGGGGTAAGATGGCCCTATGTGTTGGGAGTAAATAGCCCCAAGTGTTACAAACCCTGAAAGAAGGAAAAACTACTCCCTGCTTGGGATGGAAGCTTGAAAGCAGGGCTATCACAGCAGACTTTGTGGAAGAGCTGGAAGGCTAAGTGGATTTTCTCCAGCTGGGACGAAGATCAAACACGTTGGCCCAACATTACAGCGAGTCAGCCATCTCAACGTTATGACGCACGGCTGGACTCTCATCTAAATGCTTTCAGTGTGGCAATTTTAACTGAGAGGGTTTCAGCGGGGGTGGGGGGGTGTTTTTGTTTCTGTCTTTTTGTCTTTTTAGGGCCGAACCCACAGCACATGGAGGTTCCCAGGTTAGGCGTCGAATTGGAGACGTACAGCCACACCAACTCCAGATCTGAGCCTCATCTGCAACCTACACCACAGCTCATGGGAACGCCAGATCCCCAACCCACGGAGCTAGGCTGGGGATCCAACCCAAACCCTCATGGATACTAGTTGGGTTCGTTAAGCACTGAGCCACAACGGGAACTCCCAGATGGGGTTTTTGAACTGAGTTCATGATTGGCAAACCAGACACCAGGAAACCAAGAAATAAATCAACAAACTTCCCAGTTGAAATCTTGACCTCTGCAGATCAAAGGTTGAGGCAGATCAGGCTCCCAGTGGTTTCATTATATACAGAAGATTCCAATCCCCAAGCCCTGCCAATCACAGAACCAACACTGGGTTTCCGAAAACACACCTAGGGCTTTCTCTCTTGAAGCAATTTCTGCATTGGTAAATCATTTTTCCAAAAAGTCTTGTTTTAATCAAACTCACCATTGTCTTTTTCACATGACACAGATGATGAGTCCCAGGTAAGAGAACTTGCCCAAATTCCAAAGGCTGTTTGCTGCTCTCATTCTCTAGGCTGATGCTGAAATCAGAGAATGGAAAATGAGACATAGGAAAAGTTAAAACAAACAGCCCTGCTTTCTTATTTATTTTATCAAAATGTGCCTTATTCCTTATTATGAGAATAAACTTTCAGCACAAAGGAGGGCATAAACTAGGGGACACATGGGAGAGCTCACGAAGTACCCCCTGGAGACCCGACAAGAACGTTAACTCGCAACGTTGCAGGCACTTGTACATGCACATGTGTTTTAAAACCAAACCATGATCATTTAACACATTCTGTTTAGAGACCTACTTTTTTTTCCATGAGTAAACATTTTCCCCCCGTCAGTTTACCCCCACTTTCTCAAATTACATGAAAGACAGGGTTTTCTTTTTTGCATTTTTAAAGTTTCCCCCTCTTTATCTTCTTTTGGGGGGATGGGCATATCCATGGGATGTGGAAATTCCAGGGCCAGGGATCGATCTGTGCCACGACAGCGACAATGCCAGATCCTTAACCACTGGGCCACCAGGGAACTCCCCCCACCAACCCTCTTTGATTGCTAGGTCTTCCACTCCCCCTAAAAATGGAAAGATGGTGGGTGGCAAAGGTTCTTAGCTGGAAATCACATTTACCTCTGGGTTCATTTGCTTCTGTATCAAATGAGGGAATGGAAGCAAAGTGTCTCCAAGATAAGCTTTGGGAGGAGAGCCCAGACTTAGCATCACAGGGGTGAATCGTCAGCTTTCTCTTGACTAGTCAAGGGCACCTACGGCAGTGGCTCAGCTTCACTAAGCAGGAAGGGACTGGAACCAAGTCTCTTGAACAGACATTTGTGGGGGCACTTCCTGTCTGGAAATCAGGCGGGGACCTGAACCCAAGACAACAGATGATGTCAGATTGCCCATGAAGGATTTGCTGAGTGGCTTGCCCCGACCCTGTGACCCTTGCTCATTGTGCACCACCTGCACCCACCGGCACACAAGGGGAAAGGGGAGCGCAGAGAGAAAGGAGGTGCAGTAAGGGGGGCAGGGGACAGGGGGGCAGTTTGGGATGCAAGTACAACCTCCTCCCCTTGGGGCTCTAGCCATTCAAGTGCTCTCCACCTGCTGCAAGGGGACAGGCCAGCCTCGGGGACTATCATCTCCCTCACGTCCTAGCCTTTGGGCCGTGGAGACTGGCCACCAACTCCTCTCTTTCTGGGCAAGTTGAAAGATCAAGGGAGAAGTCAGAGGCAAAGACGGCCACAGCATGCAGCCCCAGGGCTTGGTGGGGCTGCGGCTTCCTGAGGCTGAGAGTGATGCTGAAGGTAGCTGGGACAGAGTGATCTGCCCAAGGACACCCCTGCCCCAACAGAACCAACAGAGTCGACCAACTAACAGCATCTGAGGACCCAAGGGTGTAGAGAACCCCACACCCCACAAAAGCACCACAGATGAAGAAGAGTGCCCCAACAGGACCCCAACAGGAGATTGTTAGCTCAACAGCCCAGCACAAGGCTCTGCTGCCTCCTCTCCCCACCTCCTCCACTGTGGAGGGGAAGGGTGAGGCTGAAGATCTCACAAAAGACACTCTGCGCCTTTTCTTCTCTAAGGTTTCCAAGCTGTGCAGGCTGTGCAAGAGGAAAGCCGAGAGCCTTCGAGTTGCTTTGCCTTCAAAACACCAATTTAGATTGGCCCAAACTTAAAAGCTGTGAAGGTGACTACTGTTTTAACGCCCAAAAGACACCAACAAAGACAGATGATCTGGTGGGACAGGGGTGGGGAAGCCAGATATACCCAGTAGATTCTAAAGGTGAGGAGGGAAGGAAAAGAGAAGCATTTTCTAGGAAACCCTACCTTGACTCCGAGCGCTCACCTGGGTCTCGTTAAAATGCAGATTCTGACTCGGAACATCTGGGACCATGATTCTGCGCTGCTAAGAATCTCCCAGGTGAGGCTAGTACTGGTACCCACGGAGCTCGCTTTAAATAGCATGAGTCCAGACCAAAGCTCTACCAACTGCAGCCCATGGGCCAAATCCAGCCCACTGCCTATTGTTGTCAATAAAACTTTATTGGAACATGGCCTTACTCACTCTTTGATGCCTTGTCAATGTCTGCTTTCACCCTGCAATGTGGAGGTGGATGGCCCACAAACCTGAAATCACTTACAATGTGGCCCTTTGTAGAAAGAGTTACCAGTTACATAATCACACTCGTCTGTTGAGCATCTGATGCAGTGATGGTGTTTTGAAATCCACAAAGAGCCTCACATATAGGGCCCAGTAAGATTCTACAGTCCCCAACATGTTTTAAAAGGATGTGACAAAAGCAAAGGTGATAAACCGAGATGACTAATAAGAGATAAAAAGTGGTTAAATACAGATCCATCATCTACTAGAACAGCCCCTTCTCCTCTCCTAGAGAGAACCAGGGAATTTTTTTTTTTTTTTTGGTCCGCCATAAATCATACAGTTCTTCTACAAGATCTATGAGTATCTTTGCAGCCCAGCTGTGAAGTCATCTGACTGTCTTCTTCTAAGCATCCCCTCGCCCCAACTTCTACTTTGACTTGGCCATTTTTACGGGGAAAGGGCTCCTTTACTGCTGTGTAGAGATGTGGATGGGGTTGGGCAGCACCGGACGGGCCTGCAACCCCTGTCCTTGCCCAGCCTCAAGAATAAAAAAACATCCCAGAGTCAGCAACAGAAACAGCAATGGTTTAATAGATGGGGGGGGGGGCGTAGGGGGAGCTTACACACCTGAAGCAAGGTCCTGGAGCGACACCCCACCATGTCCCAAAGAGAATAAACAGAACGCAGCAACAACCAGCACAACCGCAGAGCCCATGAGGCTTCCATTTATAGGGGGAAATGGCGTCAGCTTGGCTCATCAGTTACCAGGGAAACCAGCAGCTGGCATGCCCCTCACAGCCCCTTAGGTTAACGATCACCAGGTTAGCTATTTTCCTTTAATAAACTAGCCAGTATCTGGCCTAAGGGACAGGGGCAAGCATGCTTCTGTGAATAGGGTGTCAGTGAGCAGGCACCAGGAGAGCAAGAGAACAGCCATCTTGAGTGGCCTGACCAAACAGGTGGGTCTTGTTTTTTCCACTGAGTTCACTGGAACATACATCAGGCATCTGAAGCTATTGGCTCCCACACCCAAGGGGCACTCTGAAAGCGTCTCAGTTTCCAGAGGAAACAATACCCTTTATTTCTTGATTTCAGGATGAAACCCTCCTCACAAACACGAGGATGCTAACCTAGACGTTCTCCATGAGTCTGTCCACACAATCTCTCTGCCTTAGATGCTCCCTTCCTCCTCCACCCAGAGATTAGAGCAGAGACCCTGCAGAAGCTCCTGTCTTGTCATCTTTGGTCCTTCTTGACTGATCCTGAAACAAGATCCTCTGAAGGTCACTCATCTTTCACATCACTACCTGCCACCAGACGGTTACATCTCTGGCTCAACACTGCCTTCAAGTCAGCACCCTTTCAACACCTATTTGTGGAGCATAGATGGGTTCTGGGCACTGTTCTACTGGGTACTGGGATTTCTGCTGTGACCTGGAAAAAATGCCTGGCCATGCCTTCAGTGACCTTCCAATCTCTAGGTCTGTTTCATGGTCTCAGGGGCCACTTGGGGCTCAGATGACTATCCCTGTAAGATTTTTAGATGGAAGCATCTTTGAGTTATTGAAGCTCCACATCAGTAGATCTCAACTCACGTATGACTGGGGAGATATATGACTTTGAGAGTCTACAACAGAATGTGCCAAATGTGGAATGAATTACGATGTGAACACAGGTGATTTAGGCCAAATCAAGAGCAAGGAGACAGGAATTCCAATAAAATTCTAGAGAAGCCAGAATCCAGCTATGCTCACAATTGCTTGGGAATGCCAATTCTTCCCAAATGGAAGGGGTCCCTCCCAGTGAAATGTGACTAATGGCCTCTGTAGTTGACATCCTCTCATTATTATATCTAACAGATATGTCCTTCATGGTCATTGGAAAATCCTCCAGTTGCTCAGCTTTTTTAAAGGGTGAATTTTAACCTATCGAAGGTGTCAAGCACAAGTTCCACTGATTTTCAAGGCTTGTGGTTGATCAAAGCCAGGTGGGTATGATTTGAACAGGAGTTTTCCAAAGGATACCCCAGTGTCCCTATACCTGGATATAGGATATGGACTATATGGAATATATATCCATATATATACCATACACACATACTATATATGTACCACTTGATTCTACAGATAAGAGGATGGTCCTTTCTAGAACATTCCAGCATCAATAAGTAATAGGCTAGAAGGCGTCCATGCCTCTAGGACCTCATCATGCTCCTTCCTCTAGACGTGCTGGAACCCCGAGGGTCTCTTGACTGTCCTGAGACTAATGGTATCACCATGCTGACCTGGCCTTTTTAAGCATCCACATTTTCAAGGTCTTCCACCGTCCTCCTTTATTGCACAGTGTTTGAGGGTGCTCTGAATGTGCTCATAATCCTGTTTTATAGTGGCTGGAAATAAGAGAGCTCCAATGACTCAATCTAAGTCAGACATCAAAGCAGATACTCAATTAGAATGCAGGTCTCCATGGTGTTTTGTTAAACTCGTCCCTTTATTAAATGTTACACATAATAAATTTCCAAGGCAGCACCATTCCCGGAATGCACAGTATACATTACCCAGGGCCTGGTGGAGTTAACTTTGCCACAGATGCCTTCAGCATCATTTCTGTTTGTTTCCGTGTTGGTGCGTTTTTAGAAAAAACATTAAGCTTTTCACCCATATAGGACAGAAAACATCATTTCCCCAGAGCGATCTCTGAATGTGCCTGCTCCTTTGCCAGGTTTACCATCTTGGAGATGGTTCTTTTCCAAAGAGTTGATCAGCCCAATGGAAGCAACAGAATAAATTACCCAAATGGAGAGACTATTTTTTTCTAAATAAGTAAACAGGTAATTTTTTCCCCCAAAGCCTATGGGTTTCTTTCTATGGGCCATTTGAGTTAATAATAACAACAGATGAAACTTATATAATGTGTAACCTTGGACAAGCTGTGTGCTAGGTACTCCACATGAATTTATTTGCATTTCACAACCACCATTCAAAGATATTATTATTATCTTTATCAACATTTGACAAGCAGCTGAGTTTCTGAGAGGACAAGGAATTACCCAAGGTGATGGGGTCAAAATGTGAACCCATGAATCAACCCCAGGCAGCCTGGCAGCAAAGCTGTGGCTGTTAGCCCCCTCTATATCTTAGTTCTCTGGTTTCCAGAAAATCTGCACATTGAAGTCATTTTCAGAGACTGCTCCAATTTTTTTTCACTACTCAACAAACCACCCAACATTTACTGGCTTTTAAAACAAAATGTATTATTAGCTCTATGATTCTGTGAGTAGATTAGGCTCAGCTGATGGTTCTTGCTCGAAATCTTTCCTCAGGTGGTGGCTATCAGATGGAGGCTGGGGTTGAGGTTCATTTGAAAGGTTTTCACTCATACATATGGTGCCTGGGATGGCTGGGCTTGTTAGAGCTGGTCAGTCATCTCTCTCCATGCCTCTTCTCCACATGGCTAGCTTGGACTTCCTCACAGCATGGTGCCAAACTCCCACTAGAGCAAGCATTCCAAGAGAACTTGGCAAGACTTCTTACATCCTATCCTTGGCAATTTAAAAATGTCCATTCTACCATATTAATTAGAAATGCTCTCTTCTATTTTTTTCCTTCTACTTTGAGAAAAAATTCTAATAATTTTTTTTTCTTCTCTTTTTCCTCCTTCCTTCCTTCCTTTCCCACACCTACAGCATAATGGAAGTTCCTAGGCCAGGGATTGAATCTGAGCTGCAGCTGTGACCTATGTTGCAGCTGCAGCAATGCCAGATCCTTCAACCCACTGTGCTAGGCTGGGGATCTAACCCACAGCTCTGCAGCAACCTGAGCTACTGCAGTCGGGTTCTTAACCCACAGTGCCACAGGGGGAACTCCTCTTTTCTTTTTAATGGAGATAAAATTGAATCCATCTCTGAAAAGAGAGATTAGTTAAGTCTTTAGGGATGATTAGTTTCATTTCATTACTCTTTGTATTTGTAGATTTTCATTCTATCTCTCAGTCTTCATAGCTGGCGAAAGTTGAAGACATCCAAACAGAGCTCTCAAGTTCATTCCATCCCCAGGAACACCAACAATCCCATTGCCAACTGTGAAACAAAAAGAGGTCTAAACTGAGCCCATCACAAAAAGAATGTGATGCCAGCTTGGATTTTCCTGTATATAGAATCATTTGTCACTGATTCTTCAGCTCCATCCTGGCCTCCAGCTCCTCACAAGAGTCTTGGCCATCTATCATCTATCTGAGAGAAAGACCCTCTGCAACTGAACATTTCAAACAGCTATGAAAATGTAAGAACCAGAGGACTTCACTCTGTCCAACTTTTCCCCAAGAGGTAGATAAGAGACTCTCGACCAGAGTTCAAATCCTTTGGTGGCAATTAGGGTAATGGCACATTTTTCTTCCACTAGACACTTTGTAAGGTGGTTGAGATCTGCCTCTACCTTTGTTTCTTCATTTCATAAAGCAGGTTTTTCTCTAGAGGAACCCAGAGGGTAAATCTGAAGACAAAGTTGCCTTTAAACCTAAAACCTTGTCTCTGTGGAAACACCTGTGATAAGAGACTTCAGGCTGTAAATGCACGGTGAGGTCATTGTATTAGCAGCATTCTTTTGTCTCTTGGAAGCAATGGTGGGAGAGGGGTCAGACCCATCTGGTATGGAAAAAGCATCTATTGAACAAAATGCATCTGAATGACCAAATATCCCTTTTATTAAAAAAAAAAGAGAAAGAGAGCTTTCAGAGAGGTGAACTTGACTGGAAAGAGGGACTATGTTTGCTCGTTTTAATGAGACTTCACAATGTCCTTGACCTAGTTGAGAAATAAGACTTGGCCCAGGAATTCCCATTGTGGTGCAGTAGTTAACCAATCCAACTAGGAACCATGAGGTTGTGGGTTCGATCCCTGCCCTTGCTCAGTGGGTTAAGGATCCAGCGTTGCCGTGAGCTGTGGTGTGGGTCACAGACAGGGCTTGGATCCTGCGTTGCTATGGCTCTGGCGTAGGCTGGCAGCTACAGCTCCGATTCGACCCCTAGCCTGGGAATCTCCATATGCTGCGGAAGCGGCCCAAGAAATGGCAAAAAGACAAAAAAAAAAAAAAACAACACGTGGCCCAACAATGAAAATTACTTATTTCAATGGATGAGGCAAGCCATGCCCACCTTCTTCCAGTTGCTTGGGATTAAGTCTTTAGCGACTTGATTATTTACTCGAGTAGACATCCTCTGCCTGGTTTGTTGTCTTAATGTTGACTAAACAAAAGTGGCAGTAGCTTATACCCAAACCAAGCTCTCCTGACTCGCTGGAAAAGTGGAAGCTATTAAGGAGCTGAAACTTAAGACCTGATTTTGTTAAATTGAATCATTGTGCTGAACTTAACTCTAATTGTTGAAACAGCTGCCATTAACGAGCTGATTCCACCTCCTCCAGGTTTCCCTAAAGCCCATAGCATCTTCTCCCCCATCTTATCTGGGGTGGATTTGAAAAAGTCATCTGTTGTTGAGAAATTGTTTTTCTCAGTTTGGAGTGTCAAACATCCCAACCTAGCCATTGAAATCTGTGTTTAAGGGATAGAAGCATCACCATGTCTTAAATAGACGCTTATCTTCTATGGGATATAGCCCTGGGTTTTGGCCTTGGAATCTAGTCCATTCACAAGCTGCCTTTGCATTTTACCGGCTGGAGGGTCTCTTGCCTAAACCTTCCATCACAATTTGCATGGATCACAGTCCCATCTCTGTCCCTTTGCACACATGACTTTCTCCATCCAAGCAATCCTTCCTTCCTCCTCTTCATCCTTTGGAGCTCAAATCCAGTCCCAAATCTTCCATGAAGTTCATGCTTGACAATTCCAGGTCCCACTCATCTCTTTTCAGTCTCAACTCCTATGACTCATTGCCCATACCTGTTAAAAGACACATCCGTGCCCTGTATAAATTTAATTTGTTGTCCAAATGAGGATGTTTGGGAGAGTGAGTGTGCTATTAATAATTCTACTGGGACAACAGGCATAAACTGGGACACTATGGTGTATGTGGTCCTTCCTCCTAAGTGGCAAATGATATATTCTCCAATGGCACTTAAAATACAAAGAGATTGTGGAGAATTACTGAGAAATACCAAGTGCACTGATAAATGCGTAGACTAAACGTATACGATTAAAGCATTCCTGTCATTCGCTTTGCCCGTTGCCACTCAATCTTGTGTTCAACAAATATTTATTGAGCTGCTACCATGTGCTTGGCCCTTTTCTCCGCTCCCTAAATATAGACAGAGGTGAGTAAATAACCCTGCAAACATAGATGCAGCAAAAAAGTAAGCACAAAAATATTGAATAGTATCAATGAATATAATGAAGAAATGGATAAAATAAATGAAATATAAACGTGGCTGAATGCTATAAAAATCAAACATTGCAAGGATCAAAAGTGTAAGTTGTGCAAGGAGTTGCTAGTTGGCTACTTAGATAAGGTGGTCAGGAAAAATTGGTGGTAAATTCAAGGAAGTAATTTTTTAAAAGCATTTTGGTAACGTAGGATACTTACAATGTTGTGTGAGTTTCAGGTGTGTGGCAAAGTGAATCCATTATACATACACATATATCCATTCGTTTTCAGATTCTTTTCCCATATAGGTTGTTAGACAGTATTGAGTAGAGTTCCCTGTGCTATACAGTAGGTCCTTGTTACTAATCTACTTTATATATAGTAGTGTGTATATGTTAATCCCAACCTTCTAATTTATCCCTCCCTCCCCAACATTTCCTCTTTGGTAACCATAAGTTTGGTTTTGAAATCTTTGTTTCTGTTTTGTGAATAAATTCTTTTGTATCATTTTTACTGTATTCCACATATTAGTGATCTCATATGATATTTGTTGTTGTCTGACTTCACTTAGTGTGAGGATTTCTAGGTCCATCCATATTGCTCCAAATGGCATTATTTTTCTTTTTATGGGTGAGTAATATTCCATTGTATGTATGTACCACATCTTCTTTATCCGGTCTTCTGTTGATGGACATTTAGTTTGCTTCCATGTCTTGGCGATTATCAATAGTGCTGCTGTCAACATTGGGGAGCATGTTATCTTTTCAAATTATGGTTTTCTCTGGATGTATACCCAGGAGTGGGATTGCTAGATCATATGGTAGATCTAGCTTTAGTTTTTGAAGGAAACTTCATACTGTTCTCCATGGTGGTTGCACCAATTTACATTCCCACCAACACTGCATGAGGGTTCTCTTTTCACAAGGAGGTAACATTTAAGCAGAGACCTTATGGAGATTATCCTAGGCAGGAGGACAGTGGGGACAAAGCCCCTGGGGTGGGACCAGCAAGCAGCCCAGTGTGGCTAGAGAGTAGTGATCAAGTTGGTGATCTAGGCAGCATGACGGTGGAGAAGAGGCAGGGGCCAAGTCAGGCAGGTCCTGGCAAGCCATGGAGAAGAGGTGAGGTTTAGCCTGAGTATAGCGGGAAGCCACTGAAGAATCTTGGACAGGGTGTCATGAGGTCTGTTTTCTGTTTTTTCAAAGACCACCCTGGCAGTTATATGGAGAGGAGACTGCAGGGGGACAAGCGGAAGCATGAAGAACAGTTAGAGGCTATGGTGGTTCATTTCTCAGGGCAGTGACGGTCCTCTCTTAAGGCTTCCCCCTGTGCCCATGGAGATGCTGCGGGTTAGGCTGCTGTTTCTCAGAGGCTCTGCAGGTGGTGAGGGTGGGCGGCAGGTGCAGTGGGGAGGCGAGTGGGGTGGGGAAGGTGGACTTCCTGAGCAAATAACCCAATGGTGAGCTTTTGCTCTGATTATGAGACTTTGCTCCCCCTTCTGCAAATCCTTGCCTGCTGCATTTGTTTCTCAGGTATATGTTCCCATTCTGTTCTTGCTCTCTGTTCCTTGGCTTCTCTCTCCATAAGACTGAGATCCTTGGAGTTCCCGTCGTGGCTCAGTGGTTAACAAATCTGACTAGGAACCATGAGGTTGTGGGTTCGGTCCCTGCCCTTGCTCAGTGGGTTAAGGATCCGGCGTTGCCGTGAGCTGTGGTGTAGGTTGCAGAGGCGGCTCAGATCCTGTGTTGCTGTGGCTCTGGCGTAGGCCGGTGGCTACAGCTCCGATTGGACCCCTAGCCTGGGAACCCCCATATGCCGCGGGAGCGGCCCGAGAAATGGCAAAAAGAAAAAAAAAAGACTGAGATCCTTAATCTGAGTCAGCGTTGCCCATCAGGGGACATCTGGCAATGGCTAGATGCATTTTGGGCTGTCGAAACTGAAGCGGGGCGATGCTCCTGGCATCTAGTGAGTACAGACCTGGGATGCTGCTCAACACCTTAGAGCACACAAGACAGCCTCTCTCTCATGACAATTACCTACTCAAAAATATTGATAGTGCCAAGATTGCAAAATTCTGCCAGAGGGTGCCCACCTGGTGCCCCATCCTCCTCCAGGCATCTCCCAGGGGAGGCCAATTCTTGCCTCTGGGCTCTGACCCATGGGGGCTCATTCTCAGCTCACCCCATCCCTTCTGCATGTTCCAGACCCTTCAGCCTGGACTAGAGTCGAGGCTCTTCACCTTACACTGGAAAATCATCCTTTGGGTCATAAAGAACCAGCCTCCACATGGTGCCACCAAGACTGGTCCCTTCTGGGCAACCCAACAATCTTTTTTCGATGGTGCTTCTTTAAAATTGTTTTTGGCCATACCCACACCATGTGGAAGTTCCCAGGCCAGGGATCAAACCTGCACCACAGCAGTGATCCAAGCTGCTGCAGTGACACGGCTGGATCCTTAACCTGCTGTGCCACAAGAGAACTTCTCTATGGTACTTCTTGATTCTTTAATGAATACACTCCTGAGCCCAGGAGCTGAGGATAGGATCACATGTGAGTTATAACGAACCCTCTAAGATGCACGGGCCTTGGGTGCCCTGTTTCTAGACAGAAAGTCAATCATGAACACACTCAAAGAATTTCAAAAACATTCCTTCACGTTTTCACTGAGTGGATTTTTAGTCACCAGATAAAATACAGACTCCCAGTTAAATTCGAATTTCTGATGAACAATGGAGTTTTTTAAGTCTAAGTACGTCCCATGCAATTGTAGGAGCAAAACAATGTCGTAAGTCCATATTTGAGACATATTCCTATTAAGAAATTATTTGTTGTTTAATGAAATTCAAATTTAACTAGGTATCCTGTTTTCTGTTATTGTCGGCTTTTTGTTTCTTTGTGGGTTTTCTGGTCTTTTCTGATTGTTTCTTGGCCAAATCTGGCAACTCTATTTTCTGAGTTCCTTCACTTTCGGGTAGCTTCTTCCTACATTTTTTCTTCCATTCCTTTGACTGCCCAACTCCTCTTCCTAAGATGGGTTTTTTTTTTGTTTTGTTTTGTTTTGTTTGTCTTTTTTGCTATTTCTTGGGCCGCCCCCGTGGCATATGGAGGTTCCCAGGCTAGGGGTTGAATCGGAGCTGTAGCCACCGGCCTACGCCAGAGCCACAGCAACGCGGGATCCAAGCCCTGTCTGTGACCCACACCACAGCTCACGGCAACGCTGGATGGTTAACCCACTGAGCAAGGGCAGGGACCAAACCCTCAACCTCATGGTTCCTAGTCGGATTCGTTAACCACTGTGCCACCACGGGAACTCCCCCTAAGATGGGTTTAAACTCTCTCCCTCAAGCATCCTAGACCTTTTTTTTTTTTTTTTTTTTAACTTTTTGGCCACACTTGTGGCACATAGTTCCCAGGCCAGGGATGGAATCTGAATTGCAGCTGCAACCTATACCACATCTGTGGCAACACCAGATCCTTATGCCACATTAATGGGCTGGAGATTGAGCTCATGCTGCCTCACAGACAATGACAGATCCTTAACCCACTGCACCACAGCAGGAACTCCTGTGACACATTTTTTTAAATCCCCTTTCCACCAAAAGTGGATAACATTGAGGCATAGCTGTGTGGTAGTGCAGAAACATTATTCTTTCAGAAAAGAATATTTTGAAAAGCCCTACACTGGGAAAATGAAATGACCTGAACTGAATATCAACATGTCACTATTTTTATCAAATCTGGTTTTTAAAAGTTCTGCTTTAGGGATTTTCTAGGTGGCCTAGCAAGTCGAGGATCCAGCATTGTCACTGCTGTGCTGCAGGTTTGATCCCTGGCCCAGGAACTTCAGCATGCTGTGGGCATGGCCACCAAAAGTTCTGCTGTACAAAAATATTAATAATTAAATGATTGCCTTCCTCGTACAGTTCCTTTACATAGAACATCTGATTTAATCTAAATGATAGAATTGTTTTAAAAATATGGACTCAGAGAATGTTGGGCAAATAAGTATAGAAGAAAAGATAGAAGAGGAGTTCCCATCGTGGCTCAGGGGTTAACAAATCCAACTAGGAAGCATGAGGTTGTGGGGTTTGATCCCTGGCCTCACTCAGTGGGTTAAGGATCCAGCATTGCCATGAGCTGTGGTGTAGGTCGCAAATGCAGCTCGGATCCTGCATTGCTGTGGCTGTGGTGTAGGCCAGCGGCTACAGCTCTGATTAGACTCCTAGCCTGGGAACCTCCATATGCTGTGGGTACAGCTCTAGAAAAGGCAAAAAAAAAAAAAAAAAAAGAAAGAAAGAAAGAAAGAAAAGAAAAGATAGAAGAAAGAAATCTGGGACAAGGAAAATCTTTTGCAGAAAAAAAAAAAAAAAGACTTGGGAGGTAAATGTTTCAAAGAAAGGACCGTACATGAAAGGGATTATTTGTTAAGTAGTATGATATGAATTTAGAGGAATCTGCAATCTTTTTCTCCCAAAGTAATTAAATAGATCATTGTGTTCAATAAGTGTTTGCTGAAGTGAATTAAGGACTTAGTCTCTATCCTCAAGGAGCTCTCAAACATTGAAAAGAACAAATTTCAAGTGGAGAAATTAAATTATAAGTTTTGTGTGACCTTTGTAATCAGATAATAAAGTCCTTATAAGTGAACAGTAAAATCTAGGATACAAGCAATTATATGAATACTCTATTTGTAGTGTCTAGAATTTCAGTGGCTTCTACTGGGTTGCCTGGTCCCTGTGTTGTGCCCAAAGGGGATACACTATGCTTCGTAAACTGATCGACATCCTTATGATTCATGCAAAGGAAAGATGAGTTTCAGAAATGATATCATCATATTAATGGTTGAGAAAATAGACTTGTAAAAGGCAGGGACTGGACCTGTCATATTTACCTCTTTCCCCCCAGTACCTAGAACAGTGCTAAGGCAAAGACAGATATGTGAATGAATGCTTACATGAGCATAATCATTATATTATGTAAACTTGCCTTTATTTCCACGACGAAATGAATGAGGACAAGGCATACCTCATGTGATAAACAGAGGAGGTAATGGCATTGAATGACACGCAGCTGATTCCCCTACACCTTCAATTACCACGAACCTCACTTCATCCTCAAGAGCTACCATGTCTGAAATTCTCCCATTCATGATGCCTTCTTTTCAAGGAGAGGCAACGTCTACCAAGATTGACTGAGCATCTTTCTACTCTGGACCAGGCACTAGAATACAAAGTTGCTGTCTTTAAGAAAGACTAGCCAGAGGTAAAATATTAGTTTCAATTCCTAGAACTGAAGAAACTGTGTATCCTTATAGCAAATTAAAGTGCCCTAAGTCCCTAGAAGGTATATTCTAGAGAGAGGATGATGATTGAGCTGAATCTCGAAGGCCACCTATGAGATCATTACAATAGTCAATGCAGGTAAACTGCTGTGACAAACAGCCCAAGATCTCAGTGGCTTAACACAACAGAAGCGTTTGTGCAGAGACAAAGCCCAAGGGAGATGTCCCCCCATCACATGGCTGTTCCAAGCAGCTCTCTTTCAACCATGCTCCTTCTGTTTGGAGGTTCCACCAATCCTCAGCGCCTCAGAGACCTCCAAAGCCTTGAGCACACGGCTGAATTCTCTCTAACTGGCCAATCCATCAAGAGGGGATGAAGGTGGAAGACGGTGCAAGCCTTTCAAAAGGCCAGGCCTGGTGGGGGCAATCATCACCACTGCCTCCCACCCATCGTGTAGACATCATCTCATGGCGCGCTCAATGAAAGGCGGAAATGGAAACAATTTTGTGAACCCAGCATTGATGCTACCATAAGCATCAATGGAAGAGGAAACCAGGCAGAGAAAGTGACTCGTCCTGATAAAATGAAAATGGGGGGAAACCAAGAGGGAAGTTTAAAGTAAGAAGCATATTTAGAAAGACCAAGGGCTCTGATGGAAGGCAACAAAGAGTTCTGTGTGGTATAATATCAGGAGGAAAGTCACCCCTAAAAATAGAGGCAGAGGGGAAGAAGTGTGTCGTGACTAGAGAGGCAGGAATGACCCATGGATATTTTCCAGAAAGAGATATCTAGAAGGCTACTCTTGCCTCAACTGCCTTCAAGAGTTCAGTTATGCATTTACTTATTAAATCTTCATAAGATTATACGAACACAGCTCTGATTTATACAAATCTAAGACTTCTTTATGTTTCTGACTTTCTCCTTTCTGCAAGTTATAACAACAAGAAGCTTTGAAAGTGGCTAATAAATATACAGGAATGCAGTCCTTCTGGAAAAGCCACAGGGAAGGGACTAAGTGTACCTAATATTTATGTAAATTTTAACCACATAATGGGCAACTCAGGAAATAATGATGTGACCGCTGGGACCAATCTCTCAAACTGCAAAAGTGTTTGATTCACAGGGAACAGTGGTGATTATTGCCCTGTGCAGCCTTGCTGCTCTGTCAACAGTGTAGGTTTCGCATTTAGATCAGTTTTGGTGGGAACTGAGAATAGCAACCTAAATATTAATGAACTGAGTGATGTTTGTAAGAAACGTGCAATTTAAAAACGGATGTACAGCGTGAACAGTTATTAGTCACACTGAGTTGTAAAAGAGCCAATATAATGAGAATACGGTATTGAAACATGAAATAAGTTGACCTTTGAGATGCCAGATTTCAATGTTTTCTCTTGCTATTGTGCCCTTTGTGTTGCATCAAAGAGTGGAAGAAATGTATATGAAAATATAAAACTCCTCTCCTTCCTGAAGAGTTCTTTGAAAAAGGAAAAACTTTGTGAGAAAACAAAATGAATGGTTTAATATGTTACACTAGGCTGGAAGGGAAGCAAGCCGAGGATTTGTTTATTTAACCCCTTTCATTTTCTGATCATTTTCCTCCTCTCTCTCACACTTTATTTATATGGTTTATTTTGGGTGTATGTGGTGGTTTTGCATCTGTTCTAAGCATGCTCCTAGATTTCAATATTTAAATAGTGCCTCTATGTTTTCCCCCATCCTGTCCACAATTGAGAATTTATTTGCATCATTATTACCATACTCCTCAATTTTATTACCATCTTCAACTCTTTGCAAATGGCTTGTAGACCAGAAGTTCCATTTAAAATTTAAATTCTCCTAAGAATCATTTGCATCTTCCAAACCACTCCTAATTCATAATTTTCTGTTTCCTCAAAGGAGGTGCATTTATTATTTTAAGAGTAGAGCCTGGTAAATAAAAGAGTTCTCAGGAGCCCTGGCTCCCAGGTTGGGTTCCTGCCTCTCTGTTATCAGCTGGATTGCCGCAACTGAGACTAACCGGAAATAGCAAGGAGCAAAGTACTCCTGGGTGTATTAGCCTAACAATTAGTCAGTTAGTCCCACTTGGTTTAAAAGCAGCAATGCTTATTTCTGCAAATGAAACTGATCTAAGAGACAAATCTAAAGCATTTTTAATGGTACATTTATTACCACGCTACTGCCCGCATTACAAAGAGAAAAGGTCATTAAAATGTAGAAGACTTTTGTCTGGTTATTTAGCTCTCGGGACAAAAAAGAGCATTTCCGAGCCAGTGGAAATTAACAACTTGATCCCTTACCAGGAAACATGTCAGTTCCTCTCTATAATTCCTCTTAAACATCATAACTAGTCAAAATCGATTTACACTTGAGAAGGTCACACATATACCCCTGGGAAACACTGTCCTGCTCAACTACATTCCGAGGCAGAGACATTATGAAGAACAGCTCTTAGCTGACAGCACATCCAACTTCCCTTTCTCGACCTGGGAACTCGAAGGCACAAGCAACAAGGGGAGCTGTCTTTTTTAGTCATTCACAGCAAAGACAGTTGAATTTGGTTTCGTTTAGAGTTAATTGTACATTTTGAGTGGTTCGGTTTTGGCAAAATCCAAAGCATATTTTGCAAATCGCTTTCCCCATTAAATGCTAAAACCCTTTATTTTTAAAAGGAAATGTAATCCATATGCTTGGAATTTGTTTACACTAAAATTATAAAATATATATATATATTTTTTTATTCATGGTCCAGAAGCTTTCTGCACCATTTTGTGCCTCTTTCAAAAATCAAGACGTCATGGATTGCCAAAAACTAATGAGAGCAAATCCATAAATGTTAGAAATATGGATTTTAGGGTTCCTTATGGTCTGACCTTAGAAAACCATGTCTTTGGTTTTCAATCATACTTTTAGGGAACTGCATTCTCACCACATAGGAAGGTTTATTTTGCCTATGCTTATCAAGTTGCTTGACCAAATTAAAATGTGAAAATGATTTCATTCCATTTTTAAAATTGCCAACATGAGAAAGTAAGAATTTATGAAATGCTTGCTTATTAAAAACCATATTCAAGATGGTCAAGTTCAACTCTCAGGGTTCATTAAACAGGAGGAGGTGTCACACAGTGAAAAATCTCCCACCTGAAGATTAAGGAAGGTCGAGAGGAGATAAGACCCCAGATGTTCTTTCATAATGAGGCTGAACATGAAGACAAATTTATCGCTGCCTAGGAGCATGAAGTTGTTATTGGCTTACAGCAGGGATCAGCCAAATGTTTCTGAAAACGACCTGACAGTGAATATTTTAGGCTGTGCGAATCACGTGGTTTCTGTCACAACCACTCAAATTCTGTCACAGAAATACAAAGGCAGTCACAGGCAATACATAAATGACTGGATGTGCTAGTGTACCAATAAAACTTTCTTAGCAAAAACAGATGGCCGGAGGAATTTAGTCCATGGACCATAGTTTGCTAAGGGCTTAGAGTCTCTTAACAAAATACACAACTCTCTTTGGTATTAGATCTAAGATAACATTTGAAAAAAATTGGATGATGAAAGACAAGGGAGTTTTTCATCTCTTCTGTTGGCATTCTTGAGACTCTCATTTTGAGACCCAAAGAATTAACTTGTGAAGAGACCAAAGACTTGTTCCTTGTGCTCATAAACACTATTTTGGATGACTAAAGTTATCAGCGCCAACCTAACCCTCCTGAAGCTGGTGTACTTGTAGCCTACTGTGCACTTTTGGACCTTGTATCATGGGCAATGAATTCCCAGTGGATGTGAACAACATTGAAATGTTGGCGAAGACTTAGTTTTTTACAAACATGATCCTGATCTGGTTATACTGTCTCCAAACTTACAAGCTTTTGCACAGCAAAATAAACAATTTTAAAAAATGAAAAGACAAACTACAGAATGGGAGAAAGTATTTGCAAACTATGCAACAGACAAGGGCTTAATTTCCAGATTATATAAACAGATCATACAACTCAACAACAACAACAAAAAACAAGAGAAAAAAATGGGCAGAAGACCTAAATAGACATTTCTCCCAAGACATACAGGTGGCCAGCAGGCAGATGAAAAGATGCTCAGCATCACTAATTATTAGAGAAACGTGGATCAAAACTACAATGAGGTAGCACCTCACACTGTTTAGAATGACCCTCATTAATAAGTCTGCAAATAACAAATGCTGGAAAGGGTTTGGAGAAAAGACAACCCTACTAAGATCTTGGTGGGACTGTAAATTGGTACAACCACTATGGAAAACAGTACGGAGGCTCCTCAGAAAACTAAAAACAGAATTACCTAGAATCCGGCAATCCCACTCCAGGGCATATATCCCGACAAACTATAATTCAAAAACATCCTTGCACTGCTCTGTTCATAGCAACACTATTTTACAATAGCCAAGACATGGAAACAGCCTAAATGACCATCAATGGGTGAATGGATTAAGAAGATATGGTACATATATACAATGGAATACTACTCAGCCATAAAAAGAATGAAATAATGCCATTCACAGCAACATGGATGCAGCTAGAGATTTTCATAGTAAGTGAAGCAAGTCAGAAAGAGAAAGACAAACATCATATGATATCACATATATGTGGAATCTAAAACATGGCACAAATGAACCTATCTATGAAACAGAAACAAACTCATAGACATTGAGAACAGACTTGTGGTTGCCAAGGGGGAGGGGGGTGGGAATGGGATAGACTGAAATTATGGGGATAGTAGATGCACATTATTACATTTAGAAAGGATAAATAGGAGTTCCCACTGTATCACAGTCGTTAAGGATCTGACTTCAGGGGCTCAGGTTGCTTCGTAGGTATGGTTTGATCCACAGCCCAGTAGCAGTGGGTTAAAGGATCTGACTTTGCTGCAGGTGTAGCATAGGTCACAGCTGTGGCTTGGATTAAATCCCTGGCCTGGGAACTTCCATATGCCATGGGTGTGGCCATAAAAAATAAACAAATAATTAATTTTTAAAGTATAAATAATAAGGTCCTACTATATAGCACAGGGAATTATATCCAATTTTATGGGATAGAACATAATGGAAAATAATATTAAATAAATATATATATATGACTAAGTCATCTTGCTATATAGCAGAAATTGACACAACATTGTAAATCAACTATAATTTCAAAAAAAAATTTAGATAAAAGTAATCTATTTGCTTAATTAATATATTATGTTGACTTGTGATCAAAGGTTGCAAACCCAAACCTTGGGCCATGTCTTCTGCATAGTGATGGAGAGCACAGGCTAGGGAGCCAGACTAAGCCAAATCAGACAAATACCCCATCTGCCCCTTCCTAGCTCTGTGACCTCAGAAAGATGTCAAGGTCAGTGGTGATGCTTCTCTTCTCTCTTACGGCAATAAACTCTCAGTGTTTTTCAGGGTATACAGCTCTGAAGAAACAATGGAATAGAAACCACATTTTTCAGCCTCTCCTGCAGAGAGTTGTAGTCTCTTGTCCAAGATCTGGACAATGAGAACAAAAGTGATATGAACTTTAAATCCTGTTGTCTAAAGTTTAATGAGTTTATATGGGGATTTTTTTTTTTTATCCAGCTTGGGATTCAGTGGGCTTCATGTCTTTGATCATGTCTCAAAGTTTCTGATCCTTTACCACTTTAGAATTGCTTCTTTCCCAGCCTCTCTCTCCCTCTCCCCTTCTCCCTATCTCCCAGTCCCTCCTCTCCTGCTCTCCCCTGCCCCCCACCCCTCCTCTATGTCTGGGACACCAATTAAACCATTAAGCTTTACCACTATCTTATGTCTATCTTCTGAGTTTCACCTTTGGCTTTCCATGCTTCACTCTGGACTGTTTCTTTGAGCTTATTCTCTCTCTTTTTTTTTCTTTTTTCTTTCATTCTATTTTTTTCTATTTATAATGATTTTTATTTTTTCCATTATAGCTGGTTTATAGTGTTCTGTCAACTTTCTACTGTACAGCAAGATAACCCAGTCACACATACATGCACACATTCTTTTTTCTCTTTGAGCTTATTCTCCATCTGCTATTAACCTTGTCTTTCTCAGATCTAGAATTTCTATTTTGCTCTTGTACAAAATTGCTGTATCAATTTTTATCTCTTCCAGTTCCCTACCAGTTAAAAAATATTTTTTAAATATTCTCCAACAATCGAAGAATAAGGTGACGCTTTCTAAGTTATATGTCTCTCTCTGTTAGGGACCTGAGGCTAGTGCTTGCAGTTTAGCATCACCTTGAGATTTACATTTACATCTGAGATTTTACATTTGAGATTTTCTGAGGGAAAGTTTTACATTTGAGATTTTCTGAGGGAAAATCCTATTTTAGCAAAACTGCGTTTCAGATGAGGCAGGGGTTGGTTTAGTTCCGGTTTACCTTCACTTCTTGGAGACAATCTTTTGGGGCCCAGCCTAAAGAGGATTCAGATGTGTCCTAGTCCCCTAATGTCACCAAAAGGACAACCAAATGTTCCTGAGGATAAAAAGGCTTTGCTCATTTTTTCCTGAGTTCTCAGCCTCTCTACGATGTTAGACCAATTGCTCAGAATCTTATTAGCTCTTGAATGCTTCCTGGGTTTAAAAGATAATCTGTACATCTTTTATAGTTGTGAGAGATTGATCCATATTGCCAAGTAAATATGAGCAGGAGTGGAAATCTTGAGATTTTTTTTTTTTGGTCTTTTTTTGTGTGTCTTTTTAGGGCCACACCTGTGGCATATGGAGGTTCCCAGGCTAGGGGTTCAATCGGAGCTGTAGCTGCCAGCTTACACCACAGCCACAGCAACATAGGATCCAAGCCACATCTGTGACCTACACCACAGCTCATGACAACGCCAGATCCTTAACCCACTGAGCAAGGCTAGGGATCGAACTTGTATCCTCATGGACACTAGCTGGGTTCGCTACCACTGAGCCACAATGGGAACTCCCTCTACTCATCTTCTTAAGTTGGGAGAGGTATACTTTCCTTCCCTCCCTGAGAACCATCTTGACTTGGGAACATGGTTGAAGTGATGGCCAGTCTCAGACCATGCAACGACTCCATCACTTGAGGGCAGAGAAAGCAGAAAGAAGGATCCCAGGCACCTGGAAGCCTTGTTGAACGCACCGAACACACACATCTGGACCACCTCTCTTTGGACTAGTAATGATCCATGTGTTGTGTATCTCTATTACACACAGGCTAGCCCACATTCTAACTAAAAGAAAAGTCACTTAACCCCTGTGGTAGATGTCTGCGATGACAGTTCTTCCCCTGACTTCAAGACAGCGGGATGCAAGCAGACTGAAGAAGTGCTTGTGCCTTTCTTCTCGTCCTACGGATCGCTCATGCACCCCTACCTCTCCCATGGGACAAAGCCCAGCTAGCCTGTGGAAGGGGAGGTGACAGACATGGAGGAGGGTCCCCGTGTAGTGAAGGCAGCCCAGCAGAAGCCATTCTAGACCTATGGGCAGGGGACCCTGGACAAATGAGTGAGCCCAGCAGAACATCAGCTGACCTCACCCTCGTAATACATGGCTGTTGTTAGAAACCACCGAGTTTGGGGGAGCTTTGTCACACAGCATTACGTATGATGAGAGCTAACGATCACATGGAGATAATTATTATACTTACCTCATAGGGTTTTTTTATTTTTTAATTTTTTCATAGGTTTAATTTTAGACTTAATTGAGTTGTTTCAAGTATGACCCCTAAGAAGATTCATTGGTACATAGTAAGCATTCTAAAAGTATTATCTACTCATATTATAGCTGCTGTTATTATTACTATAACTATTATTGAGACCCATGATTCCTTCCAAGCCAGGAAATTCAGTGATTATCAGCTGTAATAAGTCCAGTGTCTAAATTATCAGAATGTTCTAAGGCATGGTTATTCCCTTTGTCCTTCTCCCCTTCTCCCTTCTTATAAAATCTTACCTCTCATGTTTAGCACCTCGAAGTTCACTTTGCTGACTCTTTCTGAACATCCCATAGATGAAGTATGTGAGTATCTGGGTGAGTTCTTTGACATTTGGCTCCAATTCAGCAGAGGACAGAAACTGTCTGGGTAGCAGACTACTGAACCAGGAGTCACGAGGCAGGGTTGTTATCCCTGCTTTCTCCACTAACAAGTTGTAGGACTCAGGTAAGACACCTTAGATCTCCAGGTTAAGTTTCTTCACACAAGGACTGAGATTTTTGATGACAAACTAGATCTTTTTTTTTTTCTTTTTTCTTTTTAGGGCCACACCTGTGGCACATGGAAGTTTCCAGGCTAGGAGATGAATTAGAGCTGCAGTTGCAGGCCTACACCACAGCCACAGTAATGCTGGATCCAAGTGGCATCTGAGACCTATGCCACAGCTTGAGGCAATGTGGATCCCCAACCCACTGGGTGAGGCCAGGGATAGAACCCGCATCCTCATAGATACTAGTCAGGTTTTTAACCAGCTGAGTGACAAGAGGAACCCCCTGGATCTTTCTCATTGCATCTTCATGGCTGATACATTGCAGCCTGATATGTTATAGTCACAATTACCGATACATAACATCCGTAAATGTTTGTGGATTTTATTGAGTGGAATTGAACCAAATGGAGTGTATTGCATTAAGGAAGTTGGCTAAACCCCAGAAAGTTCCTTTTTAGCTTAGTCTTTCTATAATTTTACCACATTTTTCTTTTTAATTCTCCTCTTTGAAATGATACCTCTCTATTACAAACAAACAAAATAAAATCAAGTTGGCTTCTAGCAGAAATCACTTTCATCCTTTCTTCTCAGTCGATGTTGTTAGGAAAAGATACTAAGATTAGCCATTTTCTTTGTCTCCATAGACTTTGTCTTCCTGAAGTGATAGGCTAATTTACTACCTTTATCTCCTCAACCTTGCACCAGTGACTGTGCTGGGCAAACATGACAAGCAGGACTCTAATATCAAGAAAAAGGATTGACTTTTTCTATTACTGTTTTAATGCAATAATAAACTGTAATAATTATGGAGAAATCACAACATGCGAAAGCCTGAGAGCTATCGATTTTCCACCTTGGAACTTCAAACCACAGGAAGCAAGCCTGCAATGTGAATCTTAAACTAGCCTCTTATAAAATATTTCTCTTCGATATGTTGATTTAAGTTTTTCGTATGTGTTTCCTATTCATTGTTTTTGTCTGAATTAAAAATAAAAAACAGGAGTTCCTGTCATGACTGAGCAGGTTAAGAATCTGACATAGTGTCCATGAGGATGCAGGTTCCAGCCCTGGCCTCGCTCAGTGAGTTAAAGATCCGGTGTTGCTGCAAGCTGTGGCATAGGTCACAGGTGCGGCTCAAATCCGGCATTGCTGTGGCTGTGGCGTAGGCCAGCAGCTGGAGCTCTGATTGGACCCCCTAGCCCAAGAACTGCCATATGCCACAAGGGCAGCCCTAAGTAAATAAATACATAAAATAGTTTACTGTAAGTATGTCCATATGTATGTTGCTTTTGCAAATAAAATGGAATTTTCTCTTACAACAAAACCTAAGATATATTAAGGTTTTCAGGAAAGTAGGCACGAAGTTAATGGGGTGTCTTAAGGATATAATCACTATTAAGATGGCAGCTTTGTTTCTGAGTGGGGAGGAATTCTGAACAGCTCTGTTTTTTTTTTTTTTTTTTTGCATTTCCTGATACCAACATTGGGAAGTGCCAGGTCTGAATTGTAAAAATGTCAACTCTGATGTTTGGAGGAGAGTTATCAACACTAACCTGATGAGGTTTTGAAATTAAGATAAGCAAGAAATGCATCAGTCAAAAAATGAGATTGTAACACACACACAAAAAAAACTAGAAGAGAATACTATGAACAATTATATGCCAACAAATTTGACAACCTAGGAGAAGTGGACAACTTTCCAGAAACATACAGCTCACCAAAAGTGAATCAAGAAAATAGATAATTTGATCAGGCGGATCACTGGAAGTAGAATATATAATTTAAAAACTCCTAAGAGTTCCTGTTGTGGCACAGCAGAAACAAATACAGCTAGTATTCATGAGGATGCAGGTTTGATCCCCGGCCTCAGTGGGTTAAGGTCCGGTGTTGCTGTGAGCTGTGATGTAGGTCACAGACATAGCTAAGATCTGGTGTTGCTGTGGCTGTGGCATAGGCTGGCAGCAATAGCTCCGATTAGACCCTTAGCCTGGGAACCTCCATATGCCGCTGGTGCAGCCCTAAAAGGGCAAAGGACAAAAAAATAAAAATAAAATAAAATAAAATAAAAACTCCCAAGAGTTCCTGTTGTGGCACAGCAGAAACAAATATGACTAGTATTCGTGAGGATGCAGGATCAATCCCTGGCCTCGCTCAGTGGGATAAAGGATCTGGCATTGCCATGAGCTGCAGTATAGGTGGCAAATACAGCTTGAAACCATGTTGCTGTTGCCGTGGCTGTGGCATAGGCAAGCAGCTGTAGCTGGGATTTGACCCCTAGCCTGCGAACTTCATATGCCATGAGTTCAGCCTGCAATAAATAAATAAATAAATAAATAAAAACTCCCTACAAACGAAAGTCTAGGACCAGATGGCTTCATAGGCAAATTCTACCAAACAAAGAAGAACTTATACCTATTCTTCTCAAACTCTTCCAAAAGACTCAAGAGGAAGGAACACTCCCAAAGACCTTCTATGAAGCCTCTATTACTCTAATACCAAAACCAGACTAAAATACCACCAAAAAATAAAATTATAAGCCGATAACTTTGATGAATATAGATGTAAAAATTCTCAACAAAATTTCAGCAAACGGAATCCAATAGTGCATTTTTAAAAAATCATACATCACAACCAAGTGGGATTTATCCCAAGTTCAAAAGGATGGTTCAGCTATGCAAATTATCAAAGTGAAATACCACATTAACCAAAGAAAAGACAAAAACCACATAATAATCTAAATACATACAGAAAAAGCATTTGACAAAATTCAACATCCATTCATAAAAAAACTCTTACCAGAGTTGGTATAGCAGGAATATATCTCAACATAATAACAGGCATTTTTGACAAACCCACAGTCAATATAATACTCAATGGAGAAAAGCCAAAAGCCTCCTCACTAAAATTGGGAACAACACAAGGATGCCCACTTTTATTCAACATAGTATTGGAAGTCTTAGCCACAGAAATTAGACAAGAAAAAGAAATAAAATCTATCTAAATTAGAAGAGAAGAGGTAAAATTGTCACCACATGCAGATGACAAGATACTATGTATAGAAAACTCTAAGAACACCACAAAAAAACTACTTGAATTGATAAATGACTTCAGCAAAGTAGCAGAATACAAGATTAACATTCAGAAATCAGTTGCATTTCTGTATACTAACAATGAAATATCAGAACGGGAACAGAAAAATACAATACCTTTTAAAATCACACCAAAAAAAAAAAAATACAATACCTAGGAATAAACCTGGCCAAGGAGGTGAATTATATGCTAAGAACTATAAAACATTAATAAAGGAAAGTAAGGAGGATTCAAAGAAACAGAAAGATATTTCATACTCTTGGATTGGAAGAATGTTGTTAAAACAGCCATACTACTCAAAGCAATCTACAGATTTAATGTGATCTCTATCAATTACTCATGACATTTTTCACAGAACTAGATCAAATAGTCCAAAAATGTATATGGAATCGGAGTTCCTGTTGTGGCTCAGGGGGTTAGGATACTGACTAGTATCCATGAGGATGTGGGTTTGATCCATGGCCTCGCTCAGTGGGTTAAGGATCCAGCATTGCTGTGAGCTGTGGCATAGGTCACAGATTCAGCTTGGATTCAGTATGGCTGTGGCTGTGGTGTAGGCTAGCAGCTGTATTTCCGATTTAACCATTAGCCTGAGAACTTCCACATGCTGCATGTACGGCCCTAAAAAGAAAAAAAAAATATGTGGCTCCATTAAAGACCCAGAACTGACAAAGCAATCCTGAGGGGAAAAAAAAAAGCAGGAAGCATAACTCTCCCAGACTTCAGACAATACTGCAAAATTACGGTAATCACAACAGTGTGGTATTAGCACAAAAACAGACTATGGATCAATGGGAAAAAATAGAGAGCCCAGAAATAAACCCACACACTTATAGTCAATTAATTTTCCACAAAGGAGGCAAGAATATAGAATGGGAAAAACAAACAACCCAATCTTCAGCAAGTGATGCTGGGAAAACTGGACAGCTGCATATGAATCAATGATGTTAGAATACACCCTAACCCCATGCCCAAAATTAAACTCAAAATGCCTTAAAGACTTAAACTTGAGATATGACACCATAAAACATCCAGAAGAGAACATAGGCAAGATATTCTCTGATATAAATCGTACAAATGTTTTACTAGGTCAGTCTCCCGAGGCAATAGATGTAAAAACAAAAATAAATAAATGGGATTGGCATATGCACGTTGAAGTATATAGAATGATTGGCCAATGGGAACCTGTTGTATAACACAGAGAATTATTCTCAGTATTCTGTGATAATCTACGTGGGAAAAGAATCTGAAAGAGAACAGATTGTGTACATGCATAACTGAATCACTTTGTTGCACAGCAGAAATTATCACAACATTGTATATCAACCATACTTCAATAAAACTTTAAAAATGGGACGTAATCAAACTTACAGGCTTTTGCACAGCAAAAGAAACCACTTTTTAAAATGGAAAGACAAACTATAGGATGGGAGAAAATATTTGCAAACAATGTAACTGACAAGGACTTAATCTCCAAAGTATACAAACAATTCATACAACTTAACAACAAAAAAAACAAACAACCCAATCAAAAAATGGGCAGACCTAAGTAGACATTTCTCCAAAGAGGTACAGATGGCCAGTAGGTGTATGAAAAGATGCTCAACATCGCTAACTATTAGAGAAATGCAAATCAAAACTACAATGAGATACCACCTTACACCAGTCAGAATTAATAGGCCTAGAAATAACAAATGCTGGAGAGGGTGTGGAGGAAAGGGAACCCTCCTACACTGTTGGTAGGAAAGTAAATTGTTACAACCACCACGAAAACAGTATGAAGTTTCCTCAGAAAATTAAAAATAGAATTACCACAGAATCCAGCAACCCCACTCTTGTGCATATACCTGGACAAAACTATAATTCAAAAAGATACATGCATTCTTAAATCCACAGCAACACCATTCAAAATAGCCAAGACAAGGAAATAACCTAAATGTCCATCAACAGATGAATGAATAAAGATGCTATACATATATACAATGGAATGCTACTCAGCCATAAAAAAGAATGAAATAATGCCATTTGCAGCAACATGGATACAATTAGAGATTATCGTACTAGGTGAAACAAGTCAGAAAGAGAAAGACAAATATCATATGCTATCACATCATATGCAGCTCAACTATTACACAAATGAACCTGTTTACAGAAAGAGACTCACAGACATGGAGAACAGACCTTGTGGTTGCCAAGGAGAAGATGGTAGGGAGTGGGATGGATGGGGAGTTTGGGGTTAGTAGATGCAAACTATCATATTTAGAATGGCTAAGCAATGAAGTCCTGCCGTATAGTGCAGGAAAATATATCCAATCTCCTGGGATAGACTAAGATGGACAAGAATATAAAAAAGAATGTACGTGTATATGTAACTGATTCACTTTGCTGTACAGCAGAAATTGACACAATAAGGTAAATCAACTATACTTTAATTTTTTAAAAAAGAAATGAGATTGTGATTCCTCAGTACTATAGTACCATGCCACTTACAGGAGGAGAGCAAGATCATGTTCCATCCACCAGTGGGAAAATGAGAGGGAAAACTATGGACAGCTATGGTAGATAATGAGCTGTATCTTCCTCCTGGGCATATAGGAAGACTACATTTCCCATCCTCCCTTTTGGTTAAATGGGGCCATATGACTAAGTACTGGCCGGCAGAATGTGATAGGAAGTGATGTAAGTCATTTTCCTCTCTAGTCCTTGAAAACAGCTCTCAAAATCCTTTAACCTTCTCTTCCTTGCTTGGAATATAAAATTTCTTGGAAGCTCTAACAGTCAATCTATGTTACATGATAAAAATACCCCAAAGGGCATTCCCGTCATGGCACAGAGGTTAACGAATCCGGCTAGGAACCATGAGGATGTGGGTTCAATCCCTGACCTTGCTCAGTGGGTTAAGGATCTGGCACTGCTGTGAGCTGTGGTGTAGGTCGCAGACGTGGCTCGGATCTGGTGTTGCTGTGGCTGTGGTGCAGGCCGGAAGCTACAGCTCCGATTAGATCCCTAGCCTGGGAACCTCCATATGCCGTGGGTGTGGCCCTAGAAAAGACAAAAAAAAAAAAGACAAAAAGAGACCAAAAAACCCCCAAAGCTTAGTAGCTTAAAACAAAAACAAATATTTTATTTCATGAGTCTATAGTTCAGCATTTTGAGAAGGGCTCAGCTGGAATGACCTTGTTTAGGATCATTCATATGGCTGGTGGGTTGATCAAGGCGGGGCCTCAGCTAGAGCGGATCATCTCTGCTTCATGTGGTGTCTAATTAATGTAAGGAGGACAGCACTCCTATCAAGTGTGGGAATTGGCACTTATTACCACATTCAGAATATAACCTTAATATAAAACCATACATTTACTTCCCAGGACCCTTACCTCTCACTTAGTTGATTATGAGCCTAGAGTTTCAGTGCTTATACAGTTGTTACACATACATGAACTCATTTAATTCAGATATCAGCTGAAGAAATAGATAAGAGGATCAGATGTTCTTAAGAGGTTAAAAAAAGTTCAGGCTCCGTGTGAAATGATGCACAAAGACCACAAAGGTAGGATGAGCAGGGATAATACTGAAGTCTGGATCTTCTACCCTTTATTTCAGCAGACTCATTACCTTTACATAGGAAAATCTTGGGTCATTCCCAGTGCTTGGCATAGGTCAGCCATCAACAGAGAACGGCATTATCCTACCAGCTAACATTCCTTGGAGAAGAAACAGTAGCTTAACCGGGGGCCCTATGGGAAAAGAAAAATAGGAAGTCTGTTTGTGATAGCACTAAACCCAAGGGGAATGGGACATACTGAGTGTCTCCTTGCCACCAAAGCTGATAGATTCAAAATCTAATGGTTGGCTTGGTGTCACCAAAGAGAAGGGCCAAACCTAACACTAGCTAGAGAAGGTGCTTCAGGCATGAAGAGCATGTAGAAAGAAAGGATGCTTCTGCAAGGTCAGTTCCAAAGCCTGCAATGGATGGTGGAAGACATGATAGAGTAGACATGGAGCCACCTTTGAAGCTTGGAGAGCCAGAACCAGGCCAGGAGCCAAGAGAGTACACACAGCTATAGAGGTGAAATGATGGGGATTGCCCAGAGCTGGACCATGTGGCTATGGTGTCTGCTCACAGAGAAGACTTGGGACCAGGTTCCAGACAGAGTCTATCATCTATCAAAGTGATGGTCAACTGGGGTAGAGCAGGACCTAGCCAAGTACGACCTCTGTGTCAAATCCAGCAGCTTCCTGCTTTGGGGGGTGGGGGGTTGTGTTAAACTTTTTTTTAATGGAGTGATACTTCAAAATTCACATAATATAAAATCAGCCATTTTAAAGTGAACAATCCCATGGTCTTTAGCATATTCGCATTGTTCTGCAACTACTACCTCGGTTGTGTTGCCAAACATTTTCATCACTTCAAAATAAAAGCCTGTACGCATGAAGCTGTCACTCCCCTTCTCCCTCTCCCCAACCCTTGGCAGCCACCAATCTGCTTCCTGTTTCTATACATTTATCTATTCTGGATATTTTATATGAATGGAATTATACAATATGTGATCTTTTGTGTTTGTTTCTTCGCTTAGCATGCCAGCTCTGAGGTTCATTCACAATGAAACAGGTATCAGCACTTCATTCCTTTTTATGGCTAAATACTATTTCATTGTATGGATAGAACACGGTTGGTTTGCACGTTCATTCATTGATGGGCCTTTGGGTTGCTTCCACTTGATGGCCATTGTGAGCAGTGGCGCCATATGCACTTGCGTACAAGGATTTGAGTACCCCTTTCCAACTCTTTTTGGTGTATACTCCCCAGTGGAAGAGTTGCCTGTTTTTAAAAATAAATTTGAGGTGTTCCCGCTGTGGTGCAATGGGTTACAGCAGCTCAGGTCACTATGGGGGTACAGGTTCAATCCCTGGCCTAGTGCAGTAGGTTAAGGATCTGGCATTGCCACAGCTGTGGCATAGGCTACAGCTGCAGCTCAGATTTGATCCCTGGCCCTGGAACTTCCATTTGTCATGGGTGCAGCCAATAAAAAGATGAAAAAAAAATTCTCTTGGAGCATAGCCACACCCATTCACTTCCACATCATCTCTGAATTCTTTCATGCTACAATCGCAGAGTTGAATAGTTACAGCAGAGACAATATGGCCACAAAGCCAAAAATACTATCCAGCCCTTCATAGAAAAAGTATGCTGATCCCTGGGAGAGGGGAAGGGCCATCCCCATTCCTTCAGACCTTGATATGGCGTATACCTTAAGCCACTCCTCTCCTGGTCTTTGGTGAAAGGAACCGGAGTGTTTCTTTAATTTGTGACAGCTAAGACTTGGTGGGTAAGTTTTTGTTTGTTTGTTTGTTTCTTTTTGTAGGGCTGCACCTGTGGCCTATGTAAGTTCTCAGGCTAGGGTTCGAATCAGAGCTACAGCTGCTGGCCTACACCACAGCCACAGCAACATGGGATCCTTAACCCACTGAGCAAGGCTAGGGATCGAACTGGCATCCCCATGGATACTAGTCAGTTTTGTAACCTGCTGAGCCACAACGGGAACTCCCTTGATGGGCAAGTTTTGAACGAAACAAACTCATGGATTTCAAAACCAATCATGTGGTTACCATTGGTGAAACCGTTAGGGGAAGGGAAGAATTGGGAGGGTGCAAATGACACATACATAATATTGTATAAAACAGACGATTAATAAGAGCCTACCGTATAGCACAGGAAAATCTACTCAAGAGTTTTAATGAGCTAAATGGGAAAAAAGACTGGATATGTTTAAATGTATGACTGATTCACTTAGCGGTACACCTGAAACTAACCCAACCTTGTAAATCAACTGTACTCCAATAAAATTAAAATTTTAAAAATACAGAATATGTACTGGTGACCATTGCTCTCATCCTCTCTGCCTCTCCCTCTTCCCTCTTCCCTCTTTCTTTCCCTCCCTTTGAAAAATGCCAACATTTTGCTCAGTAAACAAAGGGAGGGGGAACACTCCGCACCTGTCAGGACAGGTGGGGGAATCAGTGCTCTGCTCACTGCCAAGTGCAGAGGTGGCAGCAAGATCCACATTGTGTGTTAGTCAGGAAAGGGCCCGCACAGCTGGGGCCCAAGCCGGGTGGAGAGCTGGTGCTGTCTTGTGGCTTTTATCCGCACTTTAACGTGCAAGCGAATCACCTGGGACCTTGTTAAAAATGTCGATTCAGATTCAGTCTGGGGTAGAGCTTGAGACTCTGCCTGTCTAATGAACTCCCAGGGGATGACGACCCTGCCGGGTCAAGCACAAGACTTGGAATAGCAAAGAGGGCACTTGTTCCCAAGCAAGGCTGCGCTTTGCAATCCCCAGGGGATTGTAAAAAAAAAAAATCCTAATGCCTGATGGAGCCTTGTTCCCAGAGATTCTGATGAACTTGGTCTAGGGTACAGCCTGGGCATCCAGCTACACAAAATTCCCCAGTGGATTCTAATACACGGCCAAGTTTGAGAGACAGTGTTCTAGAGTTCAGGATGTGAGGACTGGGGTTGGATGAGCAATGACTACTTTCAAAAGAGATTATAAGTAAAATACGAATAAGGATAATACAGTTCAAAAATCAAATTGACCGGCTACCCATCACCCATCGAGTGAGTTCTATCCACTGTCCTCCACTATATAATGAATTTGGGCTAACAGGGGAATCCATGTAATTCAAAGCTGGATGCATTTTACAAATAAGTGATCTGATTTCATTACTCTTTTCCCTGGGAATTGTGCCTGGCCAAGCTGTGATCAGCTTCCTGCCTCTCATTGTATCAATAAATACGTCAGCATCAGGCCACTGGGACCTCATCTACGCTGAGAGCCGAATGTGCAAGACGATCCAACAGTTAATGTTTTAGACTTGTCTCTTCCCATTTTCAAATTACACACTTATTGTATTCAGGCAAAATCAACATGGGGCCAAGTCTGCAGATGTTTGAAAACTTCCAGATGAGTCCTTGCGTTGTTCGTTTTTCATCCTGATGTAAAGATACCTGCATTCGTGGTCTTTATTGGATATTTTTTAAGTGTTTCAATAAACCCAAGCTTTCTAGTCTTCCGTGTCTCCAGACTAAGAGAGAAAACACATAAACATGTTTGTTTTGGTTTGGTTTGGTTTTGGCCATGCCCGTGGCCTGCAGAAGTTCCTGGGCCAAGAATCCAACCAGCGCCGCAAGGTGCAGTGACAATGCCAGCTCCTTAACCCACTGAGCCACCAGGGAACTCCCATAAATGTTTATTAGTGCGACAAAAGTGCTGGTTGATAACATGGTATTGTAAGTCAACAATACTTCAATTTTAAAAAAGGAGAGAAAGCACCTGACCTAAATAAATAAATCCTAGTCGATACGTTGCCGCCCTGATGTTCCCTCTTAGTTCTGAGGTCTGTCTGCGCTGCTCCCCATCGATTGTCTTCAGAGCCTTGCATTCCAGTCCTTAGGGATCAAAATCCACTTTGAAGACCAGTCCCTCTTGCACCACCACACCACCAACACTACTGGCATCCTGTCCTTGCAGTCGAGTTTCTCTGGATCATGATCCTATTCCCTCCGTCTATGACATCCAAACAACAACAACAACAACCAAAAAAAAACTCCCACTGAAGAACACAACCATTGCTCTCCACACAGCATAATCTGACAAATATGGTTAATCCAATTTGTCCTGCGTGCTTTACATGAGTGGTTCTTGGACCAGCAGAAGCAGCAACACCAAGAAGGTGGATCCGGGAGTTCCCCTCGTGGCTCAGCAGGTTAAGAAGCTGACACAGTGTCTGTGAGGATGTGGGTTCAATCCCTGGCTTCGCTCAGTGGATTAAGGATCCTGCGTTGCTGTGGCTGTGACGTAGGCTGGCTCGGATTCAACTTCTGGCCCGGGAACTTCCATATGGCACAGGCATGGTCCTAAAAGGAAAAAAAAAAAAAAAGATGAAGAAGCAGGACATAAGTGCAAATTCTTGGGCTCCAACCCAGACCAAGTGACTCAGGCTCTGTGCATGTGGCCCAGGAATCTGTGTTTCACAAAAAGGTGACTCTGGCATGAGCTCTAGTGGAGAAATGCTGCTGTAGATGGATCTGCCGTTATCCTGTGACTTTTCTGCTCTGCTCTCACCGGGTGAATTAGATTCACTTTGAAAGACACCACCATCAAAGCTCAGGGACACGCAGCTCCAAACAGTTGTTTCTCCCTCATGCTTGCTCCCTGCTCCTGCAAGCTGGCGGCAGACCAGCCTCAGAGGGCAGGGGAGTTTAGGTGTTCTCTTTGCATCTTGTTCTGGGCTCGGGCTGGAGGAGTGGCCGCTCCTTGGGCATGCAATTCTCATGTCCGAGGTCAGAAACTCCCAGAGGGCCGATCTCCTAACGCCTCGCCTCAAAACAGAGACATCATCGCTTCTGCCCTCATTTCATTGGCCTAAGCTGACCACACATCCAAGCCCAGGGGGGCAGAGAAATATACTCCCATGCAGGTTGCATGGGTGGGCGAGCCCAGTAAATATGTGCTGAACAAAACATCAAATAGACCACCTTGGGACCATGGGTGAGCAAACCCAGTGTAGACCCCGCCAGCTATAAATGCAATTAAATTTTACTAGGCTAACAAGTGTAATCAAATGCGAACAGTAGATGCTTCAAGAGAGTAGCAGTCAGCCTATAGACAGTTTTTGTCATTCTCCCATATTCATGTGATAAACCTGAGACAAAGAATTTCCAAGAGTTCCCGCTGTGGCTCAGTGGGTTAAGAAGCGTATAGTATCTGTGAGGATGAGGGTTGGATCCCTGGCCTCGCTCAGTGGATTAAGAATCCAGCATTGCCAGGCAGCATAGGTCCCAGATGCAGCTCAGCTCAGGTCTGGCATTCTGTGGCTGTGACCTAGGCCGGCAGTTGCAGCTCTGATTCGACCCCTAGGCTGGGAACTTCCATATGCCGCAGGTGCGGCCCTAAAAAGGAAAAAAAAAATTTCCAGCCAGATTTCCTTTCTGGTTCTACTTCTAAAGGACATGTGCAGTATGAACTTAAAAAAAAAAAAATCAGGGGAAATACCTGCTGCCGCATTTTCCCTGCAGTTATTTCCACTTTGAAAAGCTGACCAAATATTTATCTCCCCTACTGTGTTTTTAAAAGAAAACTCTCTTCAATTCTCACCATTGACTCTCTAACCACACTCAACTGGCAAGAGCCAGAAAGAAAAATAGATTCCCTGAAGACACAGTGAAGTCCACCACTTGTAACAGGATTAATCATGGGCCAGATGTGGACTCTTTACAGGACTGGGGGCAATGCCATCACCCCTGGGAAGGTGAGAAGACAATTTCAAATCCTCTGTGATCGGACCAAGAGAGCCTTCACTTCTGAGCTCAGCCACTGGGCCACTAGGCCACTGGGCCTGATAAGCATTTGTTGAAGAGAAAATGCATGGATCCTGCTCAAGATGCCAAGTAACAGGGGATGTTCTGTCAAAAGGGGAGCAAAAGGAAGCCCATGAGTAATTCTGTTAGAAGTGGCAGCCTTCACAGTGTCTTCAGGGAATAGGAAGTGAGGCAGCCCAGCAGCCAAGTGCAGAGGTTGTGCACTGCACCACCCCAGAGGAGCCATCTACATTGACCACAACGTCTGCTCCAGCCTGTCCCTCTACGGGAAGAGGATCCGTCACCCACTTCTCCTGAGGGTCAGTATTATTCCCAGACAGAGTATTCTATCTGTCAACGGACCATTTCACATACAAATACATCTGAGCCTCAGAGCCACCCAGGCATAATTATCCTGATTCTACAGGTGAGAAAACCGAGCTGAGAAGGTTTACGTAAATTACCTAGTGTCTAACAATGTAAGATACAAGGCCAGGGCTGCAACTCAAGATCAGGATTTTTTTTTTTTTAAGGCCACACCCACAGCATATGGAAGTTCCCAGGTCGAATCAGTGCTGCAGCTGCCAGCCTACATCACAGCCACAGCTAAACACAGGATCCTTAACCTGCTGAGTGAGACCAGGGATCAAACCCACATCCTCATGGATACTAGGTGGAGTTCTTAACCTGCTGAGCCACAATGGGAATTCCAAGACCAGGAATTTTAACTAATGGCCCACTTTCCCCCCAAAGTCTCACTTTGTTCTTTATAGAGCTGTGTTTGTTTGCTGTTTGTTTGTTTTGTAAATCCGCTCTTCCCAGAGATCTTCTTCAGATAAATCAGGATCGTGCGTGCCGTCTGCACTGGGAGTTCACTCTACAGGTGTTAAAATGTCTCACCCTGTTAGAAAGTCTTCAGATAGACTTAATCCACACACAAAAACATGTTTGCGCAGCTGCACTGCCCCAGCAGGTGGAGTGCCCCGGCTTCCCTTTACGTGCCATGGCTCGTGGCAGGTGGGTGGACCTCACTTCTCAACTCTCATTCAAGGATTTTATAGGGAGAAAATATTCGCTTTTCCCAGGTAGTAAAGAAACTCCACAGGTATGAATTTTAAAGAATTGTAGCCTTCAGCATGTTTTGTGGCATTTGACTTGTCTTTCAACATAGATTCCAGGTTCCTTGGTTTGGTATTTAAGAGTTTACAGAAAATAGAAATGTTGCATATGGTTTTCTCATTGGGTCCTTTAGAATTAATTGCACACAAGCACCAAAAATTTATAGTAGCTCTGATATAAAATGATTCTTTTATTCCTAAACTTAAATCCCATTTTTTAATATCACGGGTTGCAATTTCTTTTTTAAATCTCATGAACTCTCCTTAGGCACACTTTAATCTGGCTTGTAAATTCTAAGACAGGAGTAAGATCGCTTCTTTGGGCCACACTGATAATTGCTCTGATTTAGAAATATCCTCAAATACCCTGCTCTCCCACTCTGCTCTGCTGTTACAGGGTCATGGATGCCTTAAAGAAGTGGCCGCTGAGTACAATCAAGCCTCATGAAAGTCTTCTGTGAAATATCAAATACAAAATAATTCCTTCTATTCCACGTCTTATCCTTAATGTGGTGTAACTGTGGAGGATATTTTCAACTCTGATATTCAACAAACCCATAAAAGTTTCCAGTATCTCCCAAGTCCCATGGCGAAGTCTTCATAAATTTTAGTTTTCTTCCTCTCCAGGATCTTAGAGTCTGAACTTAAATGGTCATACTTGGTCATCTAAATCTATTATATCTGTAGTATTTAACTGTTTTCAGAGACTGCCCATATGTGAAAAGAAATATACAAGCCTGTGATGCCAATCTGTGCTACAAAAAAGACAGGGACACTTTGATTTCCACTTGATTCTGGCCTGGGAGTTAGCACCCACCGTGGCAAAGATGGCTCTTTTAATTCCATCTAGAACAGTTGCTCTTGACCAATGAAACACAGCCTCCATGACCTTGCTAGTCAGAGTGTGGTCCATAGACCAGCGGCATAAGCATCACTGGGAGCTTGTTAGAAATGCAGAATCTCAGTCCCCATATTCCTATTTGCCTAGCAAACCCAATAGGGCACAAGGGTATGAAAAAGCCAGAAAAAAGAACAAGGAGGAATGAGTGATTATAACTATAGTGCCAGAGATTTGATAAATATACGTTAGCAATATGAAATTATGGCAGCATCTCCCTTAAGCAGTTTGTCTCGCCTCTCCCTCCAAATATCTACCAGAAAAAAAATTTAGTGAAAAAATAAATACTTTAAAAAAGAGCTACATCCATCATCACATACATGAAGTACTGAAGTTTTATTTTATTGGTCAGGATTCTGACTAGCAAACAATGGAATCCATTCTCTAGTGAGTTTAGGCAGGAAAAGGGTTTATTGAAAGATATTCAGTAGCTCCGGAATCACTGGGAGGGCTGAAGAAACAAATCCAAGGCGTAGCTTCCAGGAAGAATGCCAAAACCATGCTGCAAATTAGCCTGATTTGGGGGGAGACGCCACTGCCGCTTTACTGTTGCCACCACCAAACCCCTCGTGCCAGGATTCAGCTTGATTGCAAATGATAGAGTTTCCAGCCTCTGGCCCTTCTGTATCAGGAACCCAAAGGTGCAGCCACAGCCCGCACCCCTGAAAGTCAGCCAGCGGGGAATGTCAGCCTTGCCAGGAAAAATGGAAGCTCATGGCAACACCGTTTCCTTCTGAGCTCAGCACTGAATCCTGGTCTTCGGTGGTTTTTAAAATTTGAAATGGCAGAGCCTTGGTTATCTGCCACATCCTAGCCCCCAAAGAGCTTGGGGATTGAACTCTGATTCTACATCTGGGAGTTAAGACCTAAGGTGACTAACTCATCTCAACTTGGGCAGGATTGTTTCTAATTAATTTTTTCTAATTAATGGTTGAGCAATTAAATCCTATAGCCCAGGAAACTTCTTGGTCCCAGGCAAACCAGGACAATTGGCCATTCTACTGAGAACTCATAACCTGGGCATTTCCCCAAGTATAGAAAGGCTTTGAAAAAGATGATGAGTATCACAGCTATGATGTATATCCCCTATAATAATCAATACACCTTGATGAAAAGAGAAATTCACAGCAATTCCATCTGCGGTCCAATTGGTCACTAGGCCAGCTGCCCCAAATGCTGATGAACTGACTCATCTCCCTTCTTCTCACTACCCAACTCATGTGTCATTGTCTGTTCCTATTCACACATAATTATTGGAATCAAGGGCAAATGGTTTTCCTGGTCACCTTGCATTTATTATGTAGGCTAGTTTGTGCCTGACAACTACTAAATTACATTTAAAGTGGCTTTTACATTTTAAACCACCCTGTCAACACACACACATATACACATTGGACAAGTTATCAAGACAGGTACCAAAAACTGTCTCTTCAACACATATTCCATTTGACTTCCAGCATGGCTTTCTGTAACACTGAGGCTGGAAAAGTGAAAACCTTTCCCGACTCCCTTGCAGCTCAGGTTTTGCATGATACCCAGAGTCCTTTGAATGGCTTACAGCCCCTGAATGCTGCAGCCTCTCTTATCTCTCTGCATCATCTCAACTCTTCTCCCCCTTGCTTGTTCTGCTCCAGCCACACCACCATCCCGTTTATCCCTGAACACTCCAGAGAGGCTGGGGCTTCACATCTTTGCACTGGCTATTCCCTCTGCCTGGAATGCTCTTTCCAAATATTCACACAGCTTCTCCCTCAATCCTTCAGGTCTCTCTCCAATGCATCTTCACACTGAAACCTTCTCTGGCCACTTCTTCTACAGTGACAACCCACTTCCCCATACTCCCAGTAACTCATCTCAGCTTTAATTTCCTCCTTAGCACCTATTACTATCTAAAATACTATATATTTTGCTTCATTTTTCTTATTTATTGCCTCTTTCCCCACCTAAAGTGTGACGTCATCTAGAGCTTTTTTTTTTTCTGTTTGCTCCCTGTTCTATCCCTGTACCCAGAACACTGCAGACACATAGGAAGCACACAGTAAATAATTGTTGAAATGATGACTAAACATGTCAAGTCACCCTTGATTAAAACCAAAATGTAAAACTACCTCAATAGAAATGCCAATTTTTAACAGAACTAAAGTTGATCTCAAAACCAAGTAAGAAAAAATAGCCAAAAATTTTCTTGAAAAAAAAATAATAAAAAAGAACTGGCCTTACAACATATTAAAACACATTATAAAACTATGATACTTTAAACAGGATTTAGCATGGAAATAAAAAAAGATCATTGAGCCAGAATAGAAAGTCCAGAAATAGACCCCAAAACATCCAAGAATTTCAGTATCTGATAAAACTGCCATCTCAAATCAATGAAAAAAAGATTAGTCAATACATTGTGCGTGGTATAAAGGATTAAAAATTAGCAGAAAAATAAAAATTCAAAAATTTCTATAATTAAAGCGTCATATAAGGGTAAATATCAGATAAATAAATGAATTACCTATGTTTCATTTGTGTATATATAACACATACACAAACATATATCATATATTCACATATATCATATATCATATTTATGTATATAGGTGTACATACATAAATACATAGACATATATATACTAGAAGAAACCAAAGACAATTTGTGAGGTCTCAGAATGTCAAAGACCTTTCAAAGCATCTATCCATATGATCATGTGATTGTTCTTCTTTAGCCTATTAATGTGATGGATTACATTATTTGACTTTCAAATGTTGAACCAGCCTTGCATACCTGGGAGAAATCCCACTTGGTTCTGGTTTGATATATAATTCAATTTCTACCTTGTTGAATTAAATTTACTAATATTTTGTTGAGGATTTTGCATCAACGTTCATGAGAGATACTGGTCTGTAATTTTCGTTCAATGTCTCTGTCTGATTTTGGTGTTAGGGCAATGCTTGTCTCATATGTTTGATTTTATTAAATTTTGTTTTCTCTTCTACTGGCTTATAATTTAAAGCCTAGAAGATGTATCATGTATACTTAAACTATAAAATTGATCAATATCTTAATGCTTTCCCAACATACTCAAAGACCTTAGAACACTTAACCCTAATAATTTCTTCCCACCTGGCACACTACTTTTCTAAAGTATTTAAGACAATATCTTCATATTGTTAATTTATAAAGATAATGCTCATATGCTTTTATAAATGTATATTATCACCATTTGTTGTTGCATCTCAAAACCATAATTCAAAAAGATAAATGTACCTCAATGCTCATTGCAGCATTACTTACAATAGCCAAGACATCGAAGCAATCTAAATGTCCACTGACAGAGGAATGGATAAAGAAGATGTGGTACCTATATACAGTGGAATACTATCAGTCATAAAAAAAGAATGAAATAATGCCATTTGCAGCAATATGGATGGACATAGAGATTATCACAGTAAGTGAAGTAAGTCAGACAGGAAAAGACAAATACCATATGATATCACTTAAATGTGAAAATTTTTTAAATGATACAAATGAACTTGTTTACAAAACAGAAACAGATTCACAGGCTTTGAAAACAAAATTATGGTTACCAAAGGGGACAGGTGGTGGTGGGGTTGAGACTGGCATGTGCACGCTATTGTATATGGGATGATGGTCAATGGGGACCTGCTCTCTAGCACAGGGAACTCTACCCAATATTCTGTGACAAGCTATTTGGGAAAAGAATCTGAAAAAGAATGGATGTGTGTTTATGTATAACCGAATCGCTTTATTGTACAGCAGAAATTATCACAACATTATAAATCAACTATACTTCAGTGAAACTTCAAACAAAAAAAAAATTAAAGTTTATTCTGAATGTATTTTCCTTCATTCTTCTTTTTTTTTTTTTTTGTCTTTTGTTGTTGTTGTTGTTGTTGCTATTTCTTGGGCCGCTCCCACGGCATATGGAGGTCCCCAGGCTAGGGGTCGAATGGGAGCTGTAGCCACCGGCCTACGCCAGAGCCACAGCAACGTGAGATCCGAGCCGCATCTGCAACCTACACCACAGCTCATGGCAACGCCGGATCGTTAACCCACTGAGCGAGGGCAGGGACCGAACCCGCAACCTCATGGTTCCTAGTCGGATTCGTTAACCACTGCGCCAGGACGGGAACTCCCTTTTCCTTCATTCTAAAATAAATCTCTTAGAAACTCCTATGATGTACCCTTATTCCTGAAGTATAGTTTTGCTGAGAACACAGTGCTAGGTTGAGAGCTATTTTCTGCCAACATTTAAGAGATAATCACCATTATTTAGCTCATACCTCTGAAGATGAAAATGTCTTTTCTCAATGGCTGCAGTTTTACAACTCTATGTTTGGGAGTATATTCTTTTTATTTACCATTCTTGATATATATGGTGTTTCTTCCATCTGCGAATCCATAATTTTCATCAGTTCTGGCAAATGTCAGCCATTACTATACCTTCAAATATTTCCCCTCCCTCAGTGTAGCTGTTCTCTCTGCATGGAACTCCAATTAGATATATATTAGCCCTTCTCTCTAGCTTTCCTATCTCTTCACTCTTATATATTTTCCAGTTCTTTATTACCCACTTCTTCATACTGGGTAATTTCTTCAGAGTTTTATTCAATTTAACTCAATCTTTCTTCATCTTTATCTAATCTGCTGTTTAACCATACATAATTTAATCACTTTTATTGTGAAATACCACACATACACAGAAGTTTATCTTAGTCCATTTGGGTTGCTACAACAAAAATACCATAGTCTGGGTGGCTTATAAACAACAAAATTTTATTCCTTACAGTTCTGGAAGCTGGGAAGTGCAAGATCAAGGTGCTGATAGATTCAGTGTCTAGTGAGAGCCCACTTCCTAGTTCATAGATGGCTATCTTTTTGCTGTGTCTTCACATGGCAGAGGGACAAGGGGGCTCTCTGGGCCTCCCTCCTTTTTTTTTTTTTTTTTTTTTTAATAAAAGCACTAATCCCAGAGTTTCCATGGTGACTCAGTGGTTAATGAATCCGACTAGGAACCATGAGGTTGTGGATTCGATCCCTGGCCTTGCTCAGTGGGTTAAGGATCCGGCGTTGCCATGAGCTATGGTGTAGGTTGCAGCTCGGATCCCAGGTTGCTGTGGCTCTGGTGTAGGCCGGTGGCTACAGCTCCGATTGGACCCCTAGCCGGGGAACCTCCATATGCCGTGGGAGCGGCCCTTGCATAGGTAAAAAGACCAAAAAAACCAAAAGCATAATCCCATTCATGAGGGCTCCACCTTCATGACCAAAGCACCCCCCCAAAGGCCACACTTCCTATTACCTTCACATTGTGCATTACATTTCAATAGTTAATTTAGAGGGAACATAAACATTCAGTTTATAGCTGTGTATAAAACATAAAATTCAGCAAATTATACAACCATAAGTCAAACATCTGTGCAACTCCCACCCAGGTCAAGAATTAAGACATTATGAGTACTCCAGAAATCTCCACATGTTGCTACTCAGTCACACCCCTGCTCCCTCCCCACCACAGGAAACACTTCCCTGCCATATCCTGCAAGCACTTCCTCACTTTTATTTATAGTTTTATTACCTATGCATGCATATATCCAGAGTTTCTCACTATAATGAATTTTTTTTTCATTTCTAAAAGTTCGATTTAGTTCTTTCGAAAATCTGCCTGGATACTTGTTATTGTTTCCTGCTCCTTGCTCACTGCTATTCCATCTGTAAACACTTCGTAGACATACTGTCATTGCAGTCTTTATCTGATAATCCTGATGTCTTAAATCCTGAGAGTCAACCTCTTCTAGTTGGTTTTGCTGACTCAATTATATGGGCTGGTTTCCTCCTGTATTTAGTCATTTTTTATGGTGAGATCATATTTATTGCTATTTCCTCTAACAAAGGTGTGTATTGACTTCTGGTAGACACCAGGAGCTACTTATCTGGAACTACTTTAATTTATTCACATTTAGGACTAGCATAAATCTGAACATCGGTGAACATAGGTGCTAGCAGGTCAGTGGCTACAGAGTTATAAGGGAAGACCTCGTTACAGTCTTTATCATCATTGTCCTACTTCATATCTTCATGATGGTATTCTTCACCCAGAAACCTCTCACAGGATTCTGGCTCGGTGCAGGAATGTCAGAGCCAGCATCCCCATTTTTGAGAAAGCCCTAGATTTAGTACCCAATTTTCTCCCCCTACCTAGCCCTGCTTCAACAGTAGTGGCATTCACGCCCTGGGTAACTAAACTTTGTTTACTTCCTGCCCAGTTCCTTGGTCTGATCATGCTTGTTGTTTTTATTAAGATGATCATCATTTTTCCTTGATGATTTTCCTTCTCTTTATTGGGTACTCAGAAGACGTATGTCCAGAATCTGGATGTGTTACAGCAACAGAGCTCTTCAGAGCTTCTAGTACTGGGGAAAGCAACATTTCCATGTCAAAGATGACTTTTAACAAGTGGAAGGGTAAGAAAAGAAATGCAAATTAAATGCACACTGAGATACCATTTATCACTATTAATTCAGTAAATATAAGTTCAACAGACTGTCGGTGAGAATTTGGGAAAATAAGAACTCCGGTATGCTGCTGTAGAAAACTGGTACCACTTTTAGGGAGAGCAATCTAGCCATTTCTGTCATAATTAGAAGCACATACACCTTTTGACCCAGAAGCTCTACTTGCAATAATTTTGTCTATGCACACTAGTACACGTGAAGCTTATTCATTGCCCCATTACTTATAATAACCAAACATTTGAAAGAATTTATATGCTGATTAAGAGGGAACTATTTTGGAGTTCCCGCTGTGACACAGTGGGTTAAGAATCTAACGGCAGTGGCTCGGGTCACTGTGGAGGTGTGCGTTTGATCCCTGGCCCAGCGCAGTGGGTTAAAGCATCCAGCGTCACTACAGCTGTGGCACAGGGTGCTGCTGTGGCTTGGATTCCTGGCTGGCCCAGGAACTTCCATATGCTGTGGGTGCAGCCCAAAAAAAATAAAATTAAAAAGAGGGAATTATTTTGATAAATTATAGCACATCCATGCAATAGAATATTGGGTGTTATTTTTACAAATGAGAACATTTTAATACCCTGATCTGAGGCAATAGCCAGGATACATGTTCAGTGGAAAGTGCAGTACATTTTATGCTGTGTTTTTTAAATACATATTCACATGTTTGTTTGTAGAGCTCTAAAATAATCTTGAAATAATCATAAAACATTCTGTCGGTGTTGGCTGCCTCCAGATTGGGGACCTGGGGACCTAGAGAAGGAAGGTAAGAGGGATATTTATCACTGTAAACCCTTTCATACTTGTCTTTTAAACCATGTGAATACATTATCTTTTTAAAAAAGTGTTTGTCAACTTGTGGCTGGCCTTACCCGGAAGTGCCTAAGAGGGAGTGCCCAAGACAAACTCTGCTTTTTTTCTCAGTTGTGCCCAAGGCTGTTCTCAGCCCAGGCAGAGAGGGAGTGTGGAAAAATCTGGAAGCCAGGTTGTCCAAGAAAGACAGGGCAAGTCAGTGCTGATTCATCATCCCAGCGATCTGCTTCCTGACCTCGTCAGGTAACTAGTAACAAATCCACTCACTCTTTGTTTTATTGCTTTTCACCCAGAAATTTGGAATGTTACAGATGGTTGTGTTTTGACAGGAATTTAATGCACACTCAAAGGTACAAAATGCCAGAATCAAAGTCTTTAAAAGCAGCAATTCCCTCTCTTTCTCTTTCTTAGGGTCTGAGTTCTATGTTTGGTGCTCCTGATGGACACCTTGGACTTGAGACATAGTACCAGGTAACATTTCCAGACATCGCACTGGAGGAGCTCCATTTCTAGGTCTAAGGACTTAGGAAGGGAAAGGAAATAATTAGGTTTCTTAAGTGAGTACTATCACACAGCAGGCATAGCGCTGGAATTCCAAAGTAGAACTAGAAAATTCCAAATTAAAACTAGAAAGTTCAAACCTCAAACTAGGAAGTTCGAAATTCAAACTGAAATTCCACCATAGGAAAAACTCCCAATTCCACCCCTCGATGGTACAATATTGCTTCCGAAAAGGGGCCCCCAAATGCAAATGCCACAAAAAAGCTAATCTTTTTTTGTTTGTTTTTCCTTTGTTTTCTTAGTATGAAATGTTTCAGGTATATAGAAAAATAAGAGGACACTCTAAAGAACATCCATGCACCTACCAGAAAACATCGTCAAATCTTAAACATTTGCCTTATTTGCTTCAGATAATTCTGCTAAAAAAATAAATAATTTTGGATGCAATTTAAGACTCCTGGGTCCCTCTTTCCTCATCCCATCTGCTTCTGTGTCTCCTGAGATGTAACTGTCTCTCAGAATTTGGTGTCCCCCATTCCACCCATATGCCTTATGGTTTTACAGTGTGTATAGGTATTTGTAAACAATATATAATGCTGTTTTTCGAGTTTGAAACATTAGGTATGTGATATTCTGAATGTGCCATTCAAGAACTTCTTTTTTGCATTCAACTTTTTAGGACATTTGGGTTACTTCCATTTTTCTCCCCCTTTACCAAAAATGCTGCAATAGAAATTTTGTACTTGTCTCTCTTTTCATACATGAGGCTCTTTGCCTGAACTCAGAGACAGCAGATGGGAACAGGATATGCCCATCCTCATTGTTTCTGGATAACAAATTTCTCTCAAATGTAGTCATCCCACTTTACCCTCTGTGGGGTTTTTGTTTGTTTGTTTTATTCGTTTTGTTGCTTTTTAGGGCCGCATCCTGAGAAATGAGAATTTTTATCTCTTGTTTTTTTATTTGTTTTTGTTTTTTGTTTAGGTCTGCACCCACAGCATATGGAAGTTCTCAGGCTAGGGGTCGAATTGGAGCTACAGCTGCTGGCCTACACCACAGCCATAGCAACGCAGGATCCAAGCCACATCTGTGACCTATACCACAGCTCATGGCAATGCCAAATCTTTAACCCACTGAGTGAGGCCAGGGATTGAACCCATGTCCTCATGGATACAAATCAGGTTCTTAACTCACTGAGCCACAGTGGTAATTCTCCCACTTTACCCTCTTTGAAACAACCCTCAAGTTTTCCAGGGATGCTTCATAGCCTCATAGAACAGCAAGAGAAAAAGACACTTGGGATGCAAATACTAATCTGGCAAATGAATCTGTAAGCAGATGCTGTCAGCACCTCCCTACCCCCATATCCCCTCCCTCTTACCACTTCGGTGAATATCAGCCAACTCTCAACTGGCAGGACCTGCATTATTTTCTGCCTGGGAACATTCTCTGGCTGCCAGACATAATATTGCTGTTGGGGCAGCAATAGCAATTAGGACAACCTGGGGATTTACATCCCTGGGAAGCTGCCTCAAGCAATGACTGATGGGAATCAGTGCATCAATACTTAGGCAGGATAACCCTGAGGCACCTGTTTTATCCAGATTTTTGGAGTGCCCAGCAAGATTAAACCACAATTGTCCACAGTCATCATCTGCCTACTACCAAACCCTATATTCAACAATTCTGTCATAGTTTCCTTCTCTCCTTCCCCAACTAGTGTCCCTAGCCTACCTCTCAAATAAACTACTTGTGCTCAAATCTGGGCTGAGAGTCTATTTTGGGGGGAACCAACTGGATTCCAATTAGCTCTCATGTGAATGTGTTCAGATGCTAGTCATGCTCATAGGTGTGGAGGAAATTGTCAGCACTTGTAGAGTCTGACTGTAACCGTACCATAGAAAAAGGTAAAGAAGGCATTTGCTTATTATTCAGAGACAGGATACAATCAATGCTCGCAGCTTGGTTATTGGTGGAGATTAGACAATTCCACAGATGAAGTGTTTCTAGCTGCTGTGCCAGGAGACTTTCCTTTGAAAGCCACACCTTTCATTTCCATTCTCAACATTTCCCAGGGCTAGAGGGAAGGGATTTGTGTATAAAAATCACCTTACTTGCCTAAGGTTGCAGAAAAGGTTCTTTTTCGAGCCTAGGTTTCGGTGTAGCTTTCTGTGGCATTTTCCTCTTTGTTGTTCTATTTTCCAAAACTTCACAAACAACAGTAGCTCTGGGCATGAACATTAGGTGGCAGTTTTGCAGAGTCTTCAAACCCTGCACCTTGATCTTCATTTTGGAGAATACTGCAGATGATTTTTCTAAATGTTTATCTTTAGCGAATTTTCAATAAAAGAGCATTTGTTGCAGTGGGCCCTGCAGAGATAATGCCCAGTGTTGGTTTTCTGTTTTGGAGGTTTTCTAGCTACAAATTGTGAAGTGAGGTAAATCATGTAGTCACGTGAAGGCCAAGGTTATTGCTATACACTGAATGTTTGTGTCCCCCTGAAATTCATATGCTGAAACCTTAATTCCCACTGTGATGGTATTTGGAGTCTTTAGGAGGTGATTAGGTCATAAGGGTGAGGCCCTCATTGAATGAGATTAGTGCCTTTATAAAAGATACCCCAGGGAGCCCTCTCACTTCTTCCAGCCATGTGAAGTCACAGCAAAAAGGCAGCCATCTATGAATTAGCAAGTGACCTCTCACCAGATACTGAATCTGCCAGCACCTTGATTTTGGACTTCCTAGTCTCTGTAACTTTGAGGGGGATATGTTTCTACTGTTTAAGCCATCCAGGCTATGGTATTTTTATTATAGCAGCCCAAGCTATGGAAGCTAAATTTTACCAGCCTGGAAAGGTTGACAGGACTAAAACATAAGACCTTTGATCCATCACTGCTACAAAGTGCATTGTATCCTCCACCTCCCCAAATTCCGATGTTGAAGCCCTCACTCCCGATGTGACTTTATTTGGACACAGAGCCTGTAAGGAGGTAAGTGAAGTTAAAATTAAATGGGGTCATAAGAGTGGGGCCCTAATCCAATAGGACTGGCAGCCTTACAAGACAAGGAAGTGATCTCTCTCGCCACACACACCAAGGAGAAGTCATGGGAGCACACAGCAAGGAGATGGACACCTACAAGCCAAGAGAAGAAGTCTCAGAGTGAAACCTACCTGACTGGCACCTGGATATCAGACTTCCAGCTTCCAGAACTATGAGAAATAAATGTCTGTTGTTGAAACTCCCTGGTCTACGGTATTTCGTCAACAGTAGTCCTGGCAGACTAAAACAATCCTGGAGCATGAAGCACCCTGCACTGAGGAGCAGACAACCAAAAGTTCATGTCCCACTTTTCATATTGATGGAAACAGCTTTGTGGCTACAGGCATAGCTGCATGGCTCACTGGAGCGCTGGATTAACTGACTTATGAAGACCTGTCTTCAAATTCAAGGGCTCGTTTCACTGCATTTATTAAGATACAGGCCATATTGATAGGTATTACAAACTTCATACTTAAAAGTTCACTTTGTAAAGTAAGTGTGAGTTGAATATTGTATACCTGGCTTTTGCAGTCCCAGCTCAGAGTCCCTTGGCTACTTTTTTTTTTTTTTTTGGTGTGGGTGATAGGAAAATTACTTCATTTCTCTAAATGTAGCATCCTCATATGTAAAATAGGCATAATCAGAGTTCTCAAGCCATTGCGTCATTGGGACAATAAATGATATTCCCCTAGAATTCAGTAACTGGTCCCTCTGGGATGAGCAGGAGGCCGCTGTTATTTGTGAATTTTTTTTAATCATTTGTTTTAATTTTTCTCTCTCTCTCTCTCTTTTTTTTTTTTTTTTTTTGGTCTTTCTTTTAGGGCTACACCCAAGGCATATGGAGGTTCCCAGGCTAGGGGTCAAATCGGAGTTGCAGCTGCTGGCCTATGCCACAGCAACACCAGATCCAAGCTGTGTCTGCGACCTACACCACAGCTCATGGCAACACTGGATCCTTAACCCACTGAGTGAGGTCAGGGATCGAACCCGAAACCTCATGGTTCCTAGTCAGATTCATTTCCGCTGCACCATGATGGTAATCTTGTTTTAATTTTATTATTATTATTTTGTGGCTGCACACACAGCATATGGACATTGCCAGGCCAGGGACAAAATCTGAGCCACAGCTTCAACCTACAACACAGCTGTGGCAACACCAGATCCTTTAACCCACTGCACCAGGCCAGGGATCAAACCCATGCCTCCACAGTGACCCTGAACTGCTGGAGTTGAATCCTTAACCTACTGCATTGCAGTGGGAACTCCTGTAACTTGTGAATCTTATAGCCAAAAGCAAAGAGGCAAAGGTGAGCTTTAAAAGAATATTTTTTCTAACTACCTTAAGTCACATTAATGTTAAAAAAAGAAAAACTAGAATATACAGGAATACAAAAAATAAAAATCAAGCAGTCTCCTATCACCTTAGAGGGAAGCAACAGTTATCACCTACTTATGCATATGCCGTGGCCCCCAATTTTTATGCAAAAACTGGAATTCATTAAGGACGGCATTTTGTAAGCTGCATCATTGCTAAAAGTTCAGGAAAAGTGCCTCACCTCACTGAAGGGTCTTGAAAACGTGTTTGTTCACATGACTGGCTGCTGCTACTTCTCATGAAGGTACAGGATTTATTTCACCAGTTTAGCCAATTTCCTTAGGCCCTTGGCTTTGTCTTTTCCCAGTGTTCAATGTTTCAATGACATTCTTTGATGATACACCTTTGTGATGTACATCTCTGTTCCCTTCACCCAAATTCCTAGACTAGCAATCACTCGTTCAAACGATACAATAAGAACACTTTTAAAACTCTCCTCCCAAAAGTCTGCTCCAATTTGCACCGTGATTCATGGTGTGAGGGGGCGTTTGAAGACATGAAATATTTTATCACATGACCAAGAGTTACTGCAGCTGCTCTGAGAGAACCGGGGCCTCCAGGCTTGATCATACATCCCAGCCTTATGTTCAGTTTGGTTTAAACATGCACTTCAAGACATTTAGAAATTCTAACATGTCTTTGTTCTCTGGAGGCTAATGGACAAATTGCGAAGGCTAAATCAGGAATACCAAGTGTAGTCCTGAAACGACTGTTAAAAATCTGTGATGGGAGCTCCCATCCTGGCGCAGCAGAAACGAATCTGATTAGGAACCATGAGGTTGTGGGTTCCATCCCTCACCTCGCTCAGTGGGTTAAGGATCCAGCATTGCCGTGAGCTGTGGTGTAGGTCGCAGACACGATTCAGATCCCACACTGCTGTGACTGTCTGTGGTGTATGCAGGCCAGCAGCCACAGCTCCAATTGGATCCCTAGCCTGGGAACCTCCATATGCTGCAGGTGCAGCCCCCAAAAGACAAAAAGAAAAAAAAAAACGTGATGATTGCTAGGCTCTAGAGGGCACAGGCCACGCTGATTTGTGTCTTCCTCTTGAGGACCTGCCCCCAGCTAGGGTGTCTTCCGTCCCAATATTGCTGAATGAACCCTCTATGGCACTTCCGGGTTGCGCTAGTTGCGCATCGACATCCAAGGTACTGAATGAATCCCTATGTTCATGGATAGCGATGCGTTTTCTTTCATTCAACACTTAATAGGCACCTATCATGTGCCAAAAAACTCTGCAAGGAACAAAGATGCAAAGTCCAGAGGCCTTCACAATGAAGGTAACTGTTAAACTACTCAAAAATGAGGGCTTCCAACGTTTAACGCAAAAAACTGTCATGTAACAAAGGAAGAAACACAAATGGCAAAAAAAAAAAAAGTCCAAAAGGCTGAGTATTTCTGATAGTGATGACTGGCTGATCAGCTACACCAAACCACCTGCACTCCCAGCACCCCTGTGTGACACACAGCGTTCCCTGTGCGACAGCCAGCACCCCAGTCCTGGTCCCTCCAGCCTTCTCCCCGCCTGCGTGCCTTCTCCTTAGATGCCCCCCAAAGTGCTCTTTTCTGATATGAAAAAAGCCACAGTGGTTTTAGCTGCTCGGGTGTCTGCGTTTCACAGTATCTGACAAGATGGCCTGCCGGCAGGTGCCTGGACAGCAAAAGTCCTTCAGTTTCGTGCAAGATGACAGATGTTTCATCTGCTTTCCTACTGTTAACTCCGCCACCACCCCCCGCCCAGCACCCTGGTCTCCTGCAGCTCACTCACCCTCAGGTCCTCAGCCAGGACGCTTCCGACAACCTCGCACCTCTGTCCTATTTCTGCTTGCCTGGGTGGAGCCACATTTTATCTTTTCTGCTTCTAACCCATAGAAGTACCTACAGAAAATCCAGAGAGAAGTCTCTGTGTTGTAGGAAGACCTCAATTAGACTTTACAATTGCTGCACGTGGAAATCTAAAAGAGGGCTTCAAAAAAAATCCCAGACGTGTTATCCTACGTAATGACCTTATTTTTCAGCTGTGGTGCGTGTGATGTGAAGAATTTTGCCATTGATCTTGAGGCCACACTTGCTTGTGGCCATTTTCAGCTCCAAAGAAGTTAAAGATCATGAGCACAAGGCTGCTGACCATGCTCTCTCCCCATCCCTCCGGAAGTGGCTTCTTGGAGCAGCTAACTGCTTTAAGTTCCATGGAGGAAGTGGAATTATTAGGTCCCTAACTCAATGATTTTTTTTTGTCTTCTACAGATTATATAATGCCTCTCCACTCTGTTCCTTTTGGTAGTTCTCTTCTCTCTTCCTACCAGCACAGAGACGTCTACTTTCTACCAAATAGGTTGTCTTTCAGAGACCATTTATTGATGTTGATGACATAAGGAGAAGAAAATAACAGCTTCTACATTATGCTAGGCCTACCAGCATCAAAAATCACATGCTTCACGACATTTTGGTCTGGACAGTTCTTTGTTGGGGGGGCATTGACTTGTACATTGAAAGATGTTTATTAGCAGCATCCTTGGCCTCTACGAGATGCCACTAGTACCTTCCCGAAAGTCTTGACAATGAAAACATGCCTCCAGAATCCAAATAGTCCCTGGGGGACAAAAATCATCTGACGTTGGGAACCATTGGTCTATGCTCCATGGAACCTGAATGTTTCCAAAGGAACACAAGCTGAGATGAAGCCACACTTTATTTACTCACTGCAAGCTGAGTGGCCAATTATCTTGATCAATAAGGCTCATCAAGCCAAGATATCTATATATAGTGTCTTATAAACATAAGGCCATTTATCACCTTATGACTATCTAGGGACTTTGAGGAGAACAAAGTGATTGAGACTGACTGGTCTCACCACTAAACAGAATGACAGGACAAATTAGAAATTGTACATAAGAGTGGACATCATCACCCATTAAACTCATAGGACCTATGTAGTCCCAGAGAAAAACAGGAAAGATTGATCAGTAAATTGGCCAGCATAGGCTACACGGGTCCGCCATAGTGGCCACAATGGTGGCACCGGGGAAAGACATTCAAGGGAATTAGATTAAGGTTGGCATATCAGATTCCCTCAGACTCCTCTTCAAAAATGGATTGGGGGCATTTTGGTAGGCATGGAGAGAGCAGTTAGGAGGCCACTGGAGTAGTTCAGAGAAGGGACAATGGTACCCTGGGCTGCATTGCTCTCAGTCTAATGGCATCTAACAAGAGCAATTAGAGAATCAGAACACACAGGTGAGCATAGGCTCTAGATTACTTAGCTCTATGGTTATTTGGGGCAAGACATTTCACCTCTCTAAGGCATTGGTTTGAGGCTTTACCACATTAAAAGGCTAGTGTCATACTGCCTAAGGGCCTTTCCCATTCTCTTCCCTCCCCTCCTCCCTCCCCCCAAAAGCTATGGGTTCGAAAATAGGCCAGTGCAGATGACTGAAGGACTAAAGCTCCTCACACCTATTGTCTCAAAGCAGAATGAGAAGGAGCATGAATACGAGCCAGTGTCAGCAGATGCGGGCAAACCCCTCCAGGTTGGCGCCACCAGCAGGAGAAAGCCAACAGAGCACCTCCCTGCCTGCTTTGGAACCACGAGCAGGAGGCCAATGTTTCTGAAGGCAAAGAAGCTGTGAAAGAAGGGTCTGATCCTCTAACAGCCAAGTCCAGAGCAGGCGGGCAAACATACACTGAGACGAACTGACAGCTCATTTACACAGGGCAAATTACCTCCCCGGATTATCAGCAAAACTCTTCAGCTTCATTCTGATGGGACAACATCTGAGTCAATCTCTGGGGTTAGGAATTGCCCGGATTGATTGGCTTAGACATGAATCACCTAAATCAATGACAGAGGCCAGGAAGTTGAGATAGGTTTAATCTAAACAGAGCGTCACACTGAAGCTTGGAGTGGAGTTATTGCTGCCCACTGAGAGCTCCTGAGTCATGGAGTAAGGTAGAATGGATACTGGGGAGCCTGCCACAGTGCTCCCTATACAGTTACATAAATGTCTCATATAGAGAGTAAAAGAGAAGACTGTCAAATGAGAGGGCCTGGTAAAGCATTTAGGGCTGACCCAGAAGGTTCATTTCAAATGTGAATCCAGTATTCTTTCCCTTGTACTAATAGGGCTCACGTGGTTGTGTACCTGCAGTCAGCATCCTAATGGGATTAACATATGTACTCTTAGCTCACAATACCCAATACTCCGATATCTACAAATACACAATTTTGTTCACCTCCACGGGTGGCACAACACCAAACCCAGACAAAGACCTCTGAGTTTGTCTAAGGCCATGCCTCTCAGGCAGAACCTCACTGGATTCCAGGTTTTTTTTTTTTTACTTATATGCTGATCTCATCCATTACCTGTGAATGTCTCTTACTTTATCACCAGAGGGTGTTCTTATCAATGAATAAATCACACTGTTCCATTAAGCAAACACCAACTTTGAGACTAGTTTATATTTCTATATTGACTGTCCTATCGAAAAAAAAGGATGCTTGAAACTTAAAAAAAGCAAACTTCTAAAACAAATTCTCCTAATCATTTAACTATTTGACTCTGTAAGAATAAAACACACACAAATCTGTTTTTTTAGGTAATGAATGCAAGAACTGATAACGATCCCTGCAATGGCCCAAGAGACTTTTCTCATGTAAGTCAGTGTTTCCCAACCTCACTTACTCATCATACTTGCTACAGAACTTTTAAAAACACAGTTCCTCAGGTCCCATCCTGAAATTCTTTCTTAATATATCTGAAGTCGATGAAGGAACCGGCATTCCTTAAATGTCCCTGGAGAGATGGTATTATTCTTCACAAAGATTTGCTGTGGCTCCCCCCGGGGCGGGGGTGGAGGGGGAAGAACCATACTTCCCAGAACCCACTGTGAAGCTGGACCACGTGACTTGCCCTGGCCAGAGAAACTGAGCCAGGCTCTCTTTCATTTCTGCCATGACAACAAGGAGTACTGCAGCTGGAGGCTACTCTTGTCACCTTGGTGTCGCAGTGAATGCCAGAGGGAGCACAACTAGGGCTGACCCATAATGAACTTGGATCATGGGCAAGAACTCTTTGCCATGGTAGGTCACAAGATGGGGGGACCATTTATCAGGGCCGTACAGCCAATCCAATGAGGACTCAGCCATTCCCAGAAGTGATCACGATAAACAATCATGACTGAGAATCACCAGTGTAAACGCACTCAAACATCACATATATACACATGTCTATGTGAGCAGTGTTCATAAGACAAAATATGGGAGTCCTAGGATGGCGATCTGTCTCCAGGCTTGGAGATTTCTGGGTGATACATGAAATTCTCATGAATGAACTTTCCATGAAAAACTCTACTCATCACTGCTAGTTACCTCTCCCCTCCCCTCCCCACGCCCAGACTCCCGCCAAAAGAATCTGTGAAAACACGATGTCTTTCTCTGAGGCCTTGTTCAGTTCTCTTTGAATATGAATTAATTCCTCATGGTTTTATAAGGAATTCTAAAATGAATGGAACCAATTATTCCCTGCACTGTCTCCATCACATCCCTGCAGAAATGGGCCTTTCTAGACTCCACATTCCCCCGGAAGAAGGAGACAGGAGAATTCAGCCTCATTTGGACCAATATGTTGGCTGGAGAACCAGGCTGAAAGTTATTTTTTAAAGGCTACTCTCTTTCAGTTATTTAATAACTATATTTTAATAAACAACTGCTTCATTAAAGTCATTGACAAACTGAACTATCCTTGGTGAAAGCATAAAGAGACTTGTATCTCTTTAGCAGAACAAAAACACTTTACCTTCACAGTAGTTTCGAACAGAGACACATGGATTGATTAAAACTCATCAGCACACTTGGAAACACATGAACTTAGATCCTCTGTGGGGCCATCTCTCTGGGTCAGCACGCTGGGCAGGATGTCAAGGGCGATGCAGTAGCAGAGGGCAATGAAATAGCCGTGCTGCCAGCAAAAACACAACTCCAGTCAGCATGACTCATGCTACCTCCCCAGCTTCCTTCCTCCATCCTCCCTCCCCACCAGTGACCTTGACTCTGTCACTTCCCTATTTTGCTCTTGTGAGAGCTCCCGCACACACTCAACCTGCCACCAATAGCTTTGGGCGTTGCTGTTTACAGATGTCCCGGGAATGATTCTGCTTCTTGACCCATAGAATGGCAGGCTGTGAGGAGCAGGGAGGACCAGGGGGGCCCAAGAGATGATTCATCCTGGGCTGCAGAGAAGGGTCCCCAGTGGAACCTGTGCTTCTAGCAAATCCTGAAAAAGGCACCAAATGGCTGACCCGATCCTTAGTGGACTTAAGTTTTATAGCAAATAATGTGGCAGAGGAGTTCCATTGCAAATGAACCCACGTTTACCTTTGCTCAGAGGATGAGTACTCCCCTTAAATGTGTAGGTTTACACCCTAAAAGATGGAGCCAGATGCACCTCTTCTCAGAACACAAAGTGGGAAGCGGCCATTGTTTTTAGCATGGTATACACAGAACCCGCCCCCTCCCCCTCGCTCCGAGCATCCTTCTCATGAATTCCAGAATGTTTTGTGCTGTGCAGTCCACACTATATTTCACGTCCACCAACTGTACCAAATTATGACTCTCATTCATTAAACTGAAAAATATATCTGAGAATTCTTCATGGATTCTGCGTCTCATTCAGCCTGAAAACAACTCGTATTTGTTCCAGTTTCAGCAGTTCCCTCCCTCTCTCTCCCTCACCCTAATCTGGGTTGGATGGATCAACCCTGACATGCTTGAGAGAAAAATCTAACATAAATTGGCTGATTGGGCCTCTGGCTCTCGCTTCACTTAACACAGCAAGAAGGAGTCTACCCTTGCAAAGGTCAGAGATTCCCTGACCACTTAAGCACAGAGAGGATCATCATAAATTCATTATCTGAAGCTTTTATCAAGAAATGCATGTTTCCAGGTTCATTCAAGCACCATTTAAATATTAAAGGGATAAAAGGAGGCGGGAAAAGGAAAAAGGGGGTAACCTCTCACTTGACCGAAAAGAGAATAACTCCTAGAAATTTCCAAAAAAAAAAAATGTTGAAATGGCCAGCAAGGACAGAATTTAAATACGTGTGTGTGTTTTATTCTTAAGGTTCTTTCCAGGGATTTTGTGAGTTGGTTGGACCTAAATAATCGTGCAAAGCAGAAAGAATCCTCCAGTTGTTCCTGGATATTTCTTATTGGCAAGCGTGAGGGATTCAGGAAGAAGAAAGAAAAACATCAGTGTCTTTAGCTTTCAAGGAATTTCCATTAAATGAAATTTAAACCAATATAAAAACGCAAGTTAGCGGGATTGGTACTTGTCTTTACCTTCCTTGGACTTAAATTAGATGCTAATTAGGTCAGCTTTCTCAGAGCTGGGGTGCCTTTCTGCCATTAAATAATAAGAGATCTGTTTCTACCTGCAAACAATGTTGGTATAAGAATGTACACAGAAATTTCTATCATCAAAGGCTTAACTGGACATGCAGGACTCATCAAGGGCAGAAGAGCGTGCTGTAAATATTAGACTTTCTAAACTTGAAACAAGTTTGAGTTACGGGATTTCCAGCTCTGGGGCAGGAACGTGAGAGATGGGGTGCCTGAGTGATTTTCCTGCATGGCGGGCAAAGCATTGTTTTGTGGCACTGTGACGCACCAGGGGTAAGAGCAGAGTGAAAACTGAGGCGGTGCGGTTTCGGCAAAGAAATTTAATCATAAGAGACAGTCTATGCTAAGCATGCCATCCTTCAAGCTCTTCTTAATATAATACATCAGACAAAATACATCAATTAAAATAATGTAACGAAACACGGAGGAGAGGAGGAAAGAGAAAATTGCTTGTGGTACTTCAAAGGTACTACGTGGCCCCCGAATTCCCCAGAGGATTTCCTGTATGGTAGAAATGCATCGTGAGCAAACATGTTTTCCAGCTGCAAAGGCCAAATGCAAAGACTGATGAAGAGGACTCAGGTTCTAGCTCTTCAAATAAAACACCAGGTGTTTACCTCAGTGACTGTCTGGAAGAAACACGTACAATTGGATGCTTAGAAATGAGACTACAGGAACTTAACCATGAAGGAAAAAGCATCCATCCAGAATTGACTTGAGTCCCCAGCACAGGAGATGCGAGTTTGACATGGTGTCTGGCTCCGATTGTCCAGTCCCTACAGGGGAGGAAACACCCCCCTTCTCACCCCACCCTGCACCTCCAAATCCGGCTCTTTGGAAATTCAGTTATGCATACTTCAGGGTGAAAAGGAAACTCTAAGTCACATTTGACGGTGATGAAATTTTCTTCCACAAAAGAGACTTTTCTCAGTGTGCTATTAATTTAAAAGGCATCTGGCTAAGCCATTTATAAAGGTGCAGCCTCCAAGAAAAAAAAAAAAATGAAGAAAGGGGACTCGCTCTTCTTGAACATTTCTATTAAGGAAATGGCTTCTCTTTGCTTGCAAAGATGAGGATTTGTGTCAAAAAAAATCTGCTGTGGGAGTTCCCGTTGGGGCACAGCAGAAATGAATCCTACTAGGAACCATGAGGTGGCGGGTTCAATCCCTGGCCTTGCTCAGTGGGTTAAGGATCTGGCTTTGCCGTGAGCTGTGGTGTAGGTTGCAGATGCGGCTTGGATGCTGCATTGCTGTGGCTGCAGTGTAAGCCGTCACCTGTAGCTCTGATTCAACCCCTAACCTGGGAACCTCCACATGTTGCGGGTGAGGCCCTAAAAAGAAAAAAAAAAATCTGCTCTGCCCATTTTTTTTTTTTTTAAGCCTTTCCAAGAGAATCGGCTAAAAAGAATGCAAAGGTTGGGCCTTATTAACATTGTGGGGATGACAAGATTCTGGAAACAAGAACTACAAAAACTGTGACTTTCCACACGCTGGCCATGAATCCTGGAGTAATTGTATCAAGTGATGAAAGGCTCTGGAGAGACAACCAAAGTAGCCAGGGGGAGACACGGGCATTTTGTTTCATTAAGGGGATAATTAATCTGGGGTTGGGATCATGGCCGAGCTGGGCTGCGAGGTGGTGTGCAAACGAATCCTTATTATTTTGACAAGCACGTGACTTGACCATGTCATTGTGAACCTAGGGCCTGCCCTATAAACTGTGATGTACTAGGAAGTTCACACTTGAAGCCAATGATTTATTCCAGATGAAACACTGGCTTTTCTTTTGATCCGTAAAGATGGTCAGGATCATAAGTCAGATAATTCAGCTTTCAACTAGGGATGCGATGGTGGATATGTGGACGGAACCTTTGGAGAGACCTAGAGAGCCCATTGGGTCCAGTGTTTTGTCTCCAGACATAAATGGCTAACAGTTTTCAACCCCTTCATTTTTTTCTTTTTCTTTTCCTTTTTTTTTTTTTTTTTTTTTTGGTCTCTTTTACGTTTTCTTGGGGCTCATTTTCCAAACTTTAGATAGTTATTTTGGTAGTTTTTGTATATTTGGTATTTCCTTTTTTGGTCTGCTCACGCTGGGTTTTTAAGATCATTCTCGTGATACTGAACAGACATTGCTTGAGCTCTTATTTGCTAGTCCCTGCCCTTGAACTCCCTATGGTGCTAATGAGTATTTCTATTTCTTTTTGTTCCTCTTTAGGGCCGCATCTGTGGCATATGGCAGATCCCAGGACAGGGGTCGAATCGGAGCTGCAGCTGAGGCTTACGCCACAGCCACAGCAACACCAGATCTGGGCCACATCTGTGACCTGTGCCACAGGGTGCAGCAACACAGGCTCCTGAACCCACTGAGCAAGGCCAAGGATCAAACCTGAATCCTCACAGAAACAATGTCAGGTCCTTAACCCGCTGAGACACAACGGAAACTCCTAGTTTTTTAATTTAATTTTATTGGGGTATAGTTGAATTACAATGTTGTATTAGTTTCAGGTGTACAGCAAAGTAAATCAGTCATGCCTATAAATAGATCCATTCTTTTTTCCCCATACAGATTATTATAAATTGTTGAGATTTTCCTGTGCTATAGAGTATGTTCTCATTAATCACCTATTTTATAGAGTAGAGTGTATATGTTATTCCCACCCAATTCTTCCCATCCACCCTCTCAATTCTTCCCTCCCCGCAACAGTTTCACCTATGCTAACTATAAAATTAGTTTTGAAACTGAAGATATTTTTATTTGCCACAACTGGGAGGGGGTGCTTCTAAAATCTAGTGGGAAGGGGAGTTCCCGTCGTGGTGCAGTGGTTAACGAATCCGACTAGGAACCATGAGGTTGCAGGTTCGGTCCCTGCCCTCGCTCAGTGGGTTAACGATCCGGCGTTGCCATGAGCTGTGGTATAGGTTGCAGATGCGGCTCGGATCTCACGTTGCTGTGGCTCTGGCGTAGGCCGGTGGCTACAGCTCCCATTCGACCCCTAGCCTGGGGACCTCCATATGCTGTGGGAGCGGCCCAAGAAATAGCAAAAAGACAAAAAAATAATAATAATAATAAAATCTAGTGGGAAGAGGCCAGGGAGGCTGATACACATTTCCCAAGGCAAAGTGTTTGAGAATTCCACACAATTTTGACACTATTTACCTGGAGATAGTATCAGATGTCACAGCTAAAGAGCTCAGTCCCACAAGAGCTCCATCACTTCGAACTGCCATCACAAGCCCAGGTTGTTACCTGTGCTTCTGAATAATCACCTACAATTGTTTTATTTATTTTTTTCTTTTGTGGCCACACTGTGGCACATGGAGTTCCTGGGCCAGGGATCAGATCTGAGCCACAGCTGCGATCCAAGCCGCAGCTGTGGCAATGCAGGATCCTTAACGCACTGTGCCAGTCTCACTGTGCTGGTCTGGGGATTGAACCTGCATCACACCACTCTCAAGATGTGGCCAATCCTGTTGCACCACAGTGGGAACTCCAATCAGCTACAACTGTAGGTTCCAAAGACCCCCTCAACTCAGGATGCTAATCCAAACTCCAAGTTGTTGCCTGTTCTTCTGATCAACTGGCTATAAATCAGAGGTTCCCATGACCTATTCCTTGGGTTTGATTAATTTGCTAGAGTAGCTCACAGACCTCAGGAACCCCATTTACTCACTAGATTACCAACTTATTACAAAGACTATTAATGGATACAAATCAACAGCCAGAGGAAGAAATATATAGGGTGAGTTTCTGAACAAAGGAGCTTCTGCCCTTGTGGAGTTTAGGGCCTGGTAGGGTGGCATGTGGAAGCATTCTGGTTCCCCAACCTGGAAGCTCTCTGAACCACCCCCTTTTGAATTTGTATGGAGGCTTCCTTACCTAGGCATTGTAAAAAAATAATAATAAACAGAAACCTCAATTCAACAGACTGGGAGAAGAGAAGAAGAAGCTTTCTGCCCTGAGAACTTTTGAAATGCCCAAACTTAATTTCCTTAAAACTGAGTTAGATTAAATAGCTCAAATTTCCCTAAACCAAGTAGAATGCTTGTTTTGATTGATACTCTGAGCTTTCCCAGTGTTATTGGGAATCTAAAATTGCCTCTTGGCATGTATCCAAAAAAGACAAAACCCTCATTCAAGAAGATACATGCATCCCATGTTCACAGTAGCACTATTTACCATAGCCAAGATATGGAAGCAACCTAAGTGTCCATGGACAGATGAAGGGATAAAAAAGATGTGGTATATTTGTGCAATGGGATATAACTCCACCATAAAAAAGAATGAAAGAATGCCTTTTGCAACAACGTGGATGAACCAAGAGATTATCATACTAAGTGAGGTACAACAGACAAAGACAACTATCATATGACATCACTTATATGTGGAACCTAAAAAATATGACACAAATGAACTTATCTACAGAACAGAGACTCACAGACAAAATGATCTTATGGCTAAATTACTAAAGAGGAAAAGGGGGAGGAGGGATAAATTGGGAATTCGGGATTAACAGAGATACACAACACTATATATAAGATAGATAAACAACAAAGACCTACTTACAGCACAGGAAACTATATTCAATATCTTGTAATAACCTATAATAGAAAAGAATCTGAAAAAGAATATATATGTGAACGTCTGAATCAACTATACTTTAAATTAATTTAAATAAATAAATAAAAGAAAGCTTGGAGACAGGATTAAGATGGCAGAGTAGAAGGGCTGGAGCTTACCTTCTCTCATAAAAGCAACAAAATTACGACCGACTGCTGAACACCCTTCAACCAAATAGACTGCAAACTATCAAAAAAGATCCTGCTTCAGAAGACAAAGAGGAGGCCACATCAAGATGGTATGAGGGGTGATTATGCAATTTAAGTAACCCCATACCACCAGGTGGGCAGCCCACAGACTGGAAAGTAACTGTATCACAGAGACTCACCTACAGGAGTGAGAGTTCTGAGCCCCAGTTCAGGTCCCCATGCCTGCACATCTGGCACTGGGAGAAGGAGCCCCCAGGATATTTGGTATTGAGGGCCAGTGGGGTTTGTGTGCAGGAACTCCACAGGGATGGGGAAAACAGAGACCCCATTCTTCAAAGGTACACACAGGCTTCCATAAGTACTGGGTCCCAGGGCAAAGAAGAGACTCCAAAGGAATCTGGGTCAGATCTGACTACAGTTCATGGAGGATCTCCTGGGAAAACAGGGGGTGATCATGGCTTGTTGTGGAAGAAGGACATTAGAGGGAAAGATCTTGGGAATAATCATCAGTGTGTGCTCCCCTAGAGGGGGTCATTTTGGAAAAATCTGGCCCCATCCATCAGCACTGAGAAGCCCCAGGCCAAATAATAATCAGCCCCTCCCATCAGCAAACAGGACTGCCTAAGACCCCCCCAGGCACACAGCTGCCTCTAATCTCTCCCAGAGACAAAGCCCCACCCACCAGAGGGATAAGAACCAGCCCCACCTACCAGTGGGCAGGCATCAGTCCCTCCCACCAAGAAGCCTACAGCAAACCCCTGCCAATACCAACTTCGGCCATAAGGGGGGTAGGGCAGACACAGAAGCAAGAAAGTCTACAAAAAAAAAAAAGAAAGTCTACAAAAAGGAGACCATACCAAAAATCTATACAAAATGAAAAAGCAGAATTATGATTCAGATAAGGGAGCAAGAAAAAAAAAAAACAGAAAAACAGCTAAGTTGTCTGGAGATTATCAACCTCTATGAAAAAGACTTAGCTGATGATAGTGAAGATGATTCAAGATCTTAGAAAGACCTGTACTCTGAAAATGAAAAGATGCTGATGAAAGAAATCAAAGATGATATGAACAGATGGAAAGACATACCATGCTCTTAGACTGGAAGAATCAATATTGTCAAAATGACTATAATGTGCAAGGCAATCTACAAATTCAGTACAATCCATATCACATTACCAAGGACATTTTTCACATAACTACAACAAAATATCTTAAAGTTTGTTGGAAGCCAAAGCCAACCTGAGAAAGAAAAATGGAGCTGGATGAATCAGGCTCCCTGATTTCAGACTATACTACAAAGCTGCAGTCATCAAAACAGTGTGGTACTGGTACAAAAACAGAAATACAGATCAGTGGAACAGGATAGAAAGCTCATAATTAAACCCACGCATCTACAATCAATTTATCTATGACAAAGGAGTCAAGAATATACAAAGGAGAAAAGACAGCCTGTTCAATAAGCGGTGCTGGGAAAATGGACAGCTACATGTAAAAGAATGAAATTAGAACACTTTCTAACACCAAACACAAAAATAAACTCCAGATGGATTAAAGGCCTAGCTATAAGACCAGATACTATAAAACTCTTAGAGGAAAACATAGGCTGAACACTCTCTGACATAAACCACAGCAATATATTCTCAGATCCACCCCTAGAGCAATGATAATGAAAACAAAAATAAACAAATGGGACCTAATTAAACTGAAAAGTTTTTGTATAGCAAAGCAAACCCTAAACAAAATGAAAAGACAACCCACAGAATGGGAGAAAATATTTGCAAATGAAGCAACTGACAAGAGATTAATCTCCAAAATTTATAAATGCTTCCTACTGTTTAATACCAAAAAACAACCCCATCAAAAAATGGGCAGATCTAAACAAACAATTCTCCAAAGAAGACATACAGTTGGCCAAAAAACACGTGAAAAGATCTTCAACATTACTAACCACTAGAGAAATGCAGCTCAAAACTACTATGAGGTACCACCTTACACAGGACAGAATGGCCATCATCAAAGAGTCTACAAACAATAAATGGTGGAGAAGGTATGGAGAAAAGGGAACCCTGTTACACTGTTGGTGGGAATGTAAATTGGTACAACCACTGTGGAAAACAGTGTGGAGATTCCTCAAAACACTAAAAATAGAACTGCCATTTGATCCAGCAAGCCTACTCCTGGGCATCTATCCAGAGAAAACCATGACTCAAAAAGATACATGTACCCCAATGTTCATTGCAGCACTATATACAATAGCCAATATGTAGAAGCAACCTAAATGTCCACTGACAGAGAAGTGGATAAAGAAGATGTGGTCCATAAACACAATGGAATATTACTCAGCCATAAAAAGGAATGAACTAATGGCATTTGCAGCAACATGGATGGACCTAGAGATTATCATGCTAAGTAAAGTTAGTCATACAGTGAGACACAAACATCATATGATATCACTTACATGTAGAATCTAAAAAAAGGATACAATGAACTTCTTTGCAGAACATATACTGACTCACAGACTTTGTAAAACTTATGGTTACCAAAGGAGACAGGCTAAGGGATGGGATGGGGATTTGGGATGGAAATGCTATAAAACTGGGTTGTGATGATGATTGTACAACTATAAATGTAATAAAATTAATTGAGTTTTCAAAAAGTAAGCTTTCTATGGATCCAGAAGCTAAACCCTTAATTTCTTATATCCCCTGGACTAAAACTGAACTTTGAGCCATAGTCAAAGATTCTCCCAAAGTAACTGAAGATCCTCACAGATGTGCTGAGGAATTTAACACAGTTACTTAAACTTATCAAAGTGGTTTTTCTGACTTATATCAGCTAGTTCATATGCATGTCAGTAAAGGAGAACCCCAGCATTGGATGAAAACCTCTAATTGGGAAAGTCCAGAAAAGTACCTAGAGTACAACTGGGAGAACAATCCCCTAATGTAGTATATATTTAGTCTCAGTAATCACTAGGCAACTTCATGGAGCAATTTCTAGGGCTTCCCCAAAGCCTGATGATTGGAATAAAATTCAGGCTTACACACAAAAATCTGGTGAACCTGTTCACAACTATGACAAGCAACTCCAGACTGTTTTTAAAGAAAAATCTGGTCTTCCTTGAGATGCTGATTCCACCTCAGTAGCTTTCAACTCTATGTCTCCTAATGGGCTGAACCAGGACCTTTCCCTTCTAGTAAAAAGGACCAGAATGGAAAGAGAAACCATTTTTCACTCCAGATTTAGTTCATCTGGCAAACCAGCTCACTCTCTCTCTCTAGAAGAATGACTTCCAAGGAAGATGGCCAAAATCCTTAATCTTCAACTCCAGCAAATGAAGGCTCCTAAATGAAACCAAAACCCTCTTGTTTCTGTGATTTTTGCAGAGGGCCATAGCTTTGGAAAAGAGATGTTTACAAATTTAAGCACTTTAGGTGCCTCTGGAGCTCTCACCACCTTTCCAACATCCTCCCAGTTCTCAGTGATGGGGGGATTCCCAATTCCTCCTCTTAATTGACTTGGGGGAACATTTCTCCAGATTGGGGATGAATCGCCTAGTTCTAACTGATGCCAGAGCCACATTCTAGATGCTCAGCACTACTACCCTGAAACAGGCTTTGCCTTGAAATACCAACAACAATTCAGAGAGAGAGGATCCCTGATGAACCTCAAGAGGTTCCTGCCTCTGAACTTATTCCCTTATGTTTAGGCCCTGGGAGAGCTACAGACCCCTTTCTCAGTTCCTCTGCCTCTATGCATATATTAGGCTGAGACTTAGAGAAGTATCACACTGGAACTTCTTCTTCCCAAAAGTAGGAAGTCATTCTAGAAATTGACAGCAATCATCAAAGTAACCTACCAAGTGAATTAAATGACCCTCTGACATCTTTGATTTGTTCTATCTCTCATGGAACTAAAGAAGATTCTGGAAACACTGATCATTTGTCATTACTGAATCAGCTACCACATTTCCTATAGGCAAAATCTCCAACTGATATTGGTAAAATCCACGGAGCAACTCCAATCAAAATTGAAATAGACTCCTCAAAACCTCTTACCATAATTAATCAATACCCTGTAAGTAAAGAATCTCTTCAAGATATAAAGCCCATCATAGAAAATTACAAGGCTCAAGGCCTCATAATCACTTGTACTAGCCCCTGTAACACTCCCATTTTACCAGTAAGAAAACATAAGATGCCAAGCATGGAGGTTTGTCCAGGACCTCTAAGCGATAAACACTGTTAATCCTTGACACTCTGTTGTTTCCAACCCTCATGTTACTAACATCCACTGCCATGGGAAACAAATTCTTTGCTATAATTAAGTAGCATATTCTTTAGTATTCCAGTTGACAAAAAAAAATACCTTTTGCCTTCACTTGAGAGGAAAAACAATTCAGTTAGGGTCATACTGAGAATTTTTCTTATTTCTCAAAAATCATGAAGGCTGACCTGGATGACATAAAGTTCCCTAGAGCTTCTGCTGTGTTGCAATGTGTGGATGATTTGCTTCTTTGCTTTCCTTCTCAAGTCTCCTCAGAGGAAGCCAGTATCGACTTGCTAAAGCTTTCAGCTTTAAAGGGACAATGTTATCACTGTCAAAGAAAGAGTGTAGTTTGCCGAAACTCAGGTTCACTATTTGGGGCATCTATATAAGAACAAGGGCTATACCTACGTCCAGAAAGACTTCATGGTATCCTAAGTATTTGGAAACACAAAACTAAGCACTAACAGCAAGGTTTTCTCCGGCTAATTGGTTTTATTTATTTATTTTTTTTTTACCAAAATTGAATTCAAAATTTCCCTCTAATGGCCAAATCTCTGAATGTTTTACTCAACAGTAACAATCCGGACCCAAGTTTATGGGAAGAATCGAATGGCATAGGCATCAAGGCCTTAGAGTTAGATAAACCCACTTGCCTTTGGGCACCCCAACTATCATATCCCCTTTTTCCTTTTTCTATATGAGAAGGAAGGGAATACCCTTGGGGTATTCACCCAAAAACACAGGGTCCATCATTAACTCATAGGGTATAATGGCTGGCAACTGGACCCCATAGCATGGGGATACATCCCCTTGTCTCAGAGCTATTATGGCCACTGCCCTTTTGGTTGAAGCCACCCAGAAAATCATGTGGGAACCCCTTTAACTATTTTTGTACCTTAGGCAGGAAAAGATCTCCTACATTCTCATCACATTCAACAATCCTCAGCCAGGCACCTCACCTCCTATGAAGTCTTTTTTTAACTGCTCCTCACATCACCCTTTTACACTGTAATAACCTTTACCCAACTACTTTTCTCCCTTCTGTCGCCAATGAAGTATCTCAGGACTGCTTAACACTGATAGCCCATGCCTGACTCTTCATGATGATCCACAGGAAATTCCACTGGGTAACACCAACTTGTCATGGTTCGCTGATAGTTCTTATTTAAAATGTGACAATAGTAAATACCATGTTGGGTATAGTATTACAATTTCTTTTGATGTTGTTAAGGCAGCATGTTTACCTATGGCTAGTGTGGCCCAAGAAGCTGAATTATACACTCTTACATGGGCTTATACTTTAGCCAAAGACAAAACTGCCAACATTTATACTAAAAGTATATATGCCTTCAGAGTAGCTCATGATTTTGGAATGTTGTGGAAGCAATGTGGTTTCCTTACTTCTAGTGGATATCAAATTTAAAATGGCCACCACATTCAGGAATTAATGAATGCAATACTTTTATCTACTGTTTAGTTGTTATTAAGATTCCAGGGCATTCTAAACTTGACTCTCTGGAAACTAGGGGAATCATATTGCTGATATTTCTGCAAGGAATGCTACCCTTAAAGGGACCAACAGCAGCCAAACCTCTGTCATGGTCCAAAGAGATATTTCCCCAAATGATAACCTAGAAAACTGGCTAGCTCCAACAATTTGCCTCAGAAAAGGAAAAACAAGATTGGAAATTTAGCAATTGTGGGTTTGACAAAAAGGGAAAACTCTCGTTGGAACCAAGTAACAATTCAGTCCTCTATCAGAGACTCTAAAATTCCCACTCATAACCACCATACCTGCATTAAACCATTGTTCTACTGACAAAATGATAGCTTTCATGACTCATTATTTGTGGGGAAACATTAACAAGGCCACAAAAATTGCCTATCTCATTTGTCTCCCTTGTCCAAAATACAACCCAGGGAGGTCTGTTTGTGCTGCTCCCAGACATTTGAAACTTTATAGTCCATTCTAAGTCTGGAAAATTGATTTAATACAACTTCTTCCATCTAATGGAGATAAATGTTTTAGTTTTGGTCTGTATGTTTTCACACTGGACTGAAGTCTCACTTGCAGAAAGCCTACCCTGCCCCTTCTGTGGCTAAAGTCCTTTTAGAAAAGATTATCCCTACCTGAAGGAACTCCCCTCAAATTTCATAGTGATCAAGGAACCTGTTTTTACTGGCCAGGTGCTTCAACAAGTCTGGGCAATTTGGCTGGTTTTACAACACTTTCATTGTGCTTACCATCCTCAGTCTTTGGCTTCATTAACACTCAAACTGGCAAAATTTGTAGAGGCTCTCCAAATACCTTAGCCAAGAGCATTGCCCTCTGTCTGTCTAAATCTCAGATCCACCTCTTTTGGAACTCATAAACTCTTACCCATTGAGATAGTCATAGGATGCCCAGTGCACTTGGCTCCTGCTTCTTTTGACCCACAACTAATAAAAGAAGAGATACTCCAATAATGAAAGGGCCTAATTGCTTTTAGTAAAAAATAGCAATGCTTTAGTAGAACAACCTTTTCACAGTGTGCCCTTAGGAGAAGCCCTTAAGCATCACACTTTGCAACCTGGAGATTTTGTCTGTTGGAAAAGAGGAGTACCAGGAGAGGTCTCTTCCACCTTGCTGGAAAGGTCCTTATCAAGTACTGCTAACCAAAAGATGTGCTGCCAAACTCCAAGGAATAGAAGCTTGGATTCACATGACACACCTAAATTAAGTTCCAAACCCTGACTGGATCTGCACATCACTTGATAACCTGAGAGCAAACATTTCCCAGAATTGAAGCAGATGAAATCTGATGAGACAATTTTCCCCAAATATCCAGATCAGGCCTGAAAGAAGTTTGTCACCAAATTTTTTATGATGACTTAACTCTTCAAATGATCTTCAGTGCATGATCTTGATAATATATGAACTTTAGATAAAAAGTACCTGAGAGTTCTCCCTCCTACTATTTCATATAACTCCAAATGTGAACTTAATGGGTTTCCAATCTGTACTTTACCTCCAACAACATGAGATACTACCTCCAGGAAACATCCTTCCTGACAGTGAGGAAAAAAAACATGTGAAGCTAGAAAACTTGACTCTTGATTATCAATGCTTTCAGAGAAAGATCCTGATCAGAAGGGGGAAATGTAAAAAATTAATAAATAGAAACCTCAAATATATAGAGTTGGGAGACCAGAAGTGGGAGCTCTCATATCCTGTGAGAATAGTAGAGCACAACACAAAGAAGAAAGACTCCTCTTCTTTCCTGGTAAGGACTCAGCCAATGAAAAGCCATGGATTCTTTGTTTACTATAGCCACTCCAATCTCATTTTCCTCCCTATAAAATTGTTTTCCTCCCCTTGCCTTCCACACAGCTTGCTATTGTTGCAGATTCCAAATTGCAATTCTCTGCTGATCCCAAATAAACCCATCTTTGCTAGAGAAATAACTGGTCAGTCTATTTGTTTCAGGTCAACAGTACAGTTGATTAACTCATTGGCCATTGGTGACTGATTCAACCCCCATTCCCTCTCTCCTCCCCGGAAGTTAGAGGATGGGACTGAAATTTCCAACCCTTTAATCAAGGTTGATTCCCCTGGCAACCAACCTTAGGTGCTTTCGAAAATTACCTCATTAAGGGAGTTCCCATCATGGCACAGTGGAAACAAATCCAACTAGGAACCATGAGGATGCAGGTTCGACCCCTGGCCTCACTCAGTGGGTTAAGGCTCTGGCACTGCTGTGAGCTATGGTGTAGGTCACAGACGCAGCTTGGATCCAGCATTGCTGAGGTTGTCACCATAGGTTGGCAGCTGCAGCTTCAATTTCACCCCTAGCCTGGAAACCTCCATATGCCACAGGTGCAGCCCCAAAAAGAAAAGAAAAAAACCAAGTGCATAGAACAGCTTCCACCACAAAAAATCATCTGACCCCAAAGGTTGAAAGTGCTAAGGTTGTGAATCTTGGCCTAAAGAGTAAGTTAGAATTATTTATGGGGGAAATCTGAGTATGGTTTAAGAGCAATATGCAAAGTCAGGCAATCAATTTCTGCGCAAGTAATTGCCAGGGTTCAGGCAGAAAATAGAAAGCCAACTGAACTGATAGCCAAGTGATGCTATCATGCACCTCCTGGGATTTCTGTGCCATGTTTCATTCATGGCAGTTCCTTCAGTCTTCTTATTCACAGGTAGCACCTCCCTCTCTTTGTTGCAAAACTGCCCTGAGACTACTGGAGCCTGCTTGGCCCGAAAAAGGAGAGCCAGGAGCATGGTGAAATTCATCTTACCTTAGGGTTGCTCTTCACCAATGACTCAAGGATACAGGAACAGAAGGCTCCCAGGTCACTTGCCCTTTAGGTAACTCCTCTGAGGTATGGAGGCTCCAGACAGAGTTTGCCTGCAGTGGGCTTGGCTAGATACCACACCTTCAATGGCCCCATTAACTTGGGTCCACATCTCCCTCTGCCCTAGGATGCGTTTTTACTCAAACCCACCTTTACATAAATCCTTATCTCTGGCTCCACCTCTGGGGAACCTAACTCAAGACAGAGATGACTTATAAGTATGGGATGGATCTAGAGAAGTCTTAAAGGCCAGTGCTGTATCCCCACCTCCCTACCCTAATCTCCATCCCAGCAGAGTTTCTGGGAAAGAATGATGAGAAAGCAGCTGAATGGACTCTGGGGAGGGCTCTCTGACCACAGGGAAGTGAGTCAGTGACAAGCAGGAGCAGTCCAGCCACAGGGGGCAAAATGGAGGAGCTGCAAGCTTTGGAGGTCACCAGGAGATGACACTTTGAAGGCCAAGGGGCCCCTAGCTAGCCCAACAGCCCTTGAGTGGAGGAGAGTTCTGAACACAGGCTCAGCTGCAGCTGCCATATGCTGGGAAGAACAGCCATGCCCAGGACAGAAGAACTAAACTGTGGGAGAAAGCCAGCATCTCCACATGCACACTTATCTGGGTGCTCCCAGGGGCAGAGACCACAGAATTTTTTCTTTGCATGTCTAGCACCCAGCACAGGGTCAAGCCAGGGTAAATGCCCAGTGGATGTATGTCGAGTGAACTATTTAATTACCAGGGACCAACCTCGGAGTAGCTGATATGGCGGCCTCCTGATCCCCACCTCCTGCTGTTGATGCTTTGTGTAATTTTCCCAAGTATTATTATGCTTATCTCTGAACGTGAGACCATGGGTAATCATTTAGCAAATCCAATTCACTTATCTTTACTAGTCAAGTTGTTTCAACTGTTGCTCCAAAAGCCTTGTATGTCCTCCAAGCACCACGTAGCCGAAATAATAAGATGTTTGTCTGAGTTGTTTTCTAGGGACTTGGAGTCATCTGTGTCTAGCTTTTTTTTAGGGGGGGTTGGGGTTAGTTTTTTGTTTTTTTTTTTTTTGGCCTTTTATGGGAACACTCATGCCATATGGAAGTTCCCAGGGTAGGGGTCGAATCAGAGCTGAAGCTGAGTCCTACACCACAGCCACAGCAATGCCAGATCTGAGCCTCATCTGTGACCTACACTGCATCTCACATCAATGCCGGAGCCTTAACCCACTGAGTGAAGCCAGGGATACTAGTTGGATTCATAACCTGCTGAGCCACAATGGGAATCCCAGCTGTGTCTAGTTTGAGCTGAACTGGTTAAGATTGGATAGGACCACCAACCCTTCACCTGGACATGTGTAAGTATCTGCTCATTGAGCAATGACTTTTTGACTCAAAGGACCAAAAACTCCACCCTCAAGTCATGCTGAGCACCTCCACTTGGGAAAATGTGGAGGCCTGTGGCTTAGTTATGCCTGTGCACAATGACAATCACTGCACCTATTTCCTAATCGCCTTTCTCCATGCTCCCCACCTCTCAGACCATCCTGCTTCTGAAACCGAGTAGGGCCCTGTGGGCCTCCTGGGCCCCAAAGCCTTCCTGTGTCCCCCATCTTTTGTTTTTAGGAAATTGGCCTCCTTCAGCCTCCACGACCTTCCCCGAATTCCAAAGGTTAGGTTCAAACAGTTACTAATCAGGGAAGGGAGGGGATGCAGAGACCAGGGAGGAGCAGGCAAGAGACACCAGTGCAGCCTTGGGGCAGGGTCCTGGCTCCTCCTCAAGGAATGTGTACAACAATATCTTTGAGCTCTTCTGCAAAACTAAAACCCCCACCAAATGAATTTCAGAAAGGAGGAAGACCACCAGAACCGATCCTGGGGCCCCTCAACAGAGAACAGACTTGAGGTTGCCAAGGTGGGAGGGAAATGAGATGAACGGGGAGTTTGGGGTTGGTAGATGCAAACTAGGACTTTTAGAATGGATAAGCAATGAGGTCCTTCTGTTTAGCACAGGGAACTACATCCAATGTCTTGGGATAAAACACGATGGAAGATAATGAGAAAAAGAATATATATATATATATATATACATATATATATATATATATATATATATATGTATGGCTGGGTCACTTTGCTGTACAGCAGAAATTGGCACAATGCTGTAGATTAACTATAATTTAAACAAAAAACAACTAAGAAAAAGAATGCAAGCGTGATCTACTCTGATTCTTCTCGGCGGCCCTGTTTTCCACTCCCCAAACTATAAGACCACCTCCTCTTCTCTCCCAAAGGAAGGCATGGTCTTTAGAGCACTAACCTGCTGTAGCCTCCTTTGCCTTGCAAAGCAGTAAAGCTGTGTTTTTTTCTCCTTTGCCCCAAACTCTCTCTACGCATTTGTCCTCTGCACCAGTGGACAGAGGCCGAGTTTCAGCAACATTTCATTATTCATTATCCCAGAAATACTCGACTCCTCACCTTCAGAGAGGTGGGTCTGAGAATCGTTTTCCTGTCTCCTCTCTCAGCTGCCTTGCCAAGAAACCCTCCTTTTGCTGCAAGCATTTTGGCTTGCTGGAAATTAAGCAAAATGAATCGAGTTCGCTAACAAAAGGAGTCTGTCTCCCTTTTAATATAATCTCCTATATTTAGCATCCCAAAACGCTACTGAAGAAGCATATGAGATGAAGACCATGGCTGCTGCCTTTACCAGAATTTACTTGGTCAAGAGTCTCATTTTAAAACACACTTAAAGTGGCAGAAGCTGAAACCGGTGCTAACACTGGGTAAGCTCCATCTTTCATTGGACTGGTTTTGCCTTGACCTTTGAACTCACAACATGTCATCCTTTTGTACCCAGAGCTAGCATTGGGTAGGTTTGTTTTTTTTTTTTAATTTCTTTTTATTTTTCTAAAAAAAAAATGGAGGTTCTCTAAGATTGAACAGCATTGCACATTTCTGTAATGGGGGTCATTATACAGTTTTAAGACGCAAAGAGCCCCACTGCCTCCTGGTTGGCTGTTGAGAAATACAAAGGGTTGGCAGAATTTAGCCGAATTGCTCACATTTGGGGTTTTTATGTGTAATTTTTAAACATATGAAAGACAAAATAAGGTGCAAAACCCCTTTCCTAAAAGGCCCCATCTGCTGCAAGGAAAAATATTGTTATCATGTGTGAAAATTCAACTACATGGTTAAGGGGGAAATCAGAGCATAATCTAAAAGTAAAAAAGATCACATGTTACCTTAAATGCCATCTCTTATTCTGTCTCCTCCAGTTCATTCTGGTATAAGATACACATAGCAGGCCTTCAGCTCTCTGCAACCGTGGCACCAAGGAGAGCATTTGTTTTTAATCACGAAGGACCTGATTTTCATTCATGTAAAGCTGAAGGTAACCACGAACTTATGTGGGAGTTCAAAGTCAGGCTAGAGATGCCCTAGGCCCGCCCCCTAGAGAATCTGGTTGGTCAGGGCTTTGGGCTCACGGTGAATTGCTTTCACCTGCCCAGTGTCCACTGGTTGATGCTGACTCAGGCTGCCAGGGAACGCTGCCAGGGCTCTGAAGCCAGCTAACCTGGCGCCTGATCTTGGAGGCCTCTGCTCACTTGGTATTTGCAACACGAAAAGGTCTCTGCTTCACTGCTGAATGTATTCTTTTGACCCTCCCTCAGAGGAGGCGGAAGGATGACTTATGGCCAGCAGGATTCGAAAAGACAAACAGTGACTTACAAATCGCCAAGTTAAGAGATTTGTCAGAGATCGCAAATGCAGCTTGAGTTTAAGGTCATCTTCAAAATATTCATGTGGAAGAGCTGTTTTCCATCTCAATACAACACAGAGTCTAGAGTGATGTTCCGTGTAGGCTTTTATCTTAGGGGGAAGAGGTGTAGTATTTAATGGTACCACTGTTTATCCAATGGCTCCAACAGGAAGTTCTCAACCTTCCAAGCCCAGGGAGTCCAAAGTTCTATTGATTCAACAATTTTTCTTTCCTGGGAGTTCCCATTGTGGCTCAGCAGTAACGAACCTAACTGGTATCCATGAGGACACGGGTTCGATCCCTGGTCCCGCTCAGTGGGTTAAGGATCTGGCATTCCTGTGAGCTGTGGTGTAGGTCGCAGATGCAGCTCCAATTGCACCCCTATCCTGGGAACCTCCATATGCCACAAGTGTGGCCCTAAAAAGCAAAACAAACAAACAAACAAACAACAACAACAACAAAAAAACCATCAATCTTTCTTTCCTATTGGACTTATTCCTAACTGAACACACAAGACTATTCAGGCTACATATGTTCTGAAATTCATTATAAAATATATCCCTGTGTGGCATCACTCCATTAATTCAAGAAAAATGCACATTACTATTATTTTTTACCCTACATTTCCCACCTCAAACCCACTCCCTTTGCCAAGGGACCTCAACCTCAGCACTACTGATATTTGGGACTGGATAACCGGTTGCTGTGGGAGGCTGTCCTGTGCATTCTAGAATGTTCATCTGCCTCCCTGGCCTCTACCCATTACAATTCCAATAGCACCTCCTCTGACAAGAAAACCAAAAATGTTTCCAGATATTGCCAAACGTCCCCCAGAAGCCAACATCACCCTTGTTTGAGAACCACTGCTTCGGAGGTACATCTTATCCTGAATTTTTTTGTTTTTGTTTTTTGGTCTTTTTAGGGACACACCCATGACATATGGAAGTTCCTAGGCTAGGGGTTGAATCAGGGCTGAAGCTGCCGGCCTGCAACACAGCAACAGCAACGTGGGATCTGAGCTGCATCTGTGACCTACACTGCAGCTCACAGCAACGTCAGATCCTTAACCCCCACTGAGTGGGGCCAGGGATCAAACCCATGTCCTCATGGATATTAGTCGGGTTCACTACTGCTGAGCCACAATAGGAATGCCTCATCCTTCATACTGAATTTTGTGTTTGTTGCTTATAGTTTTTAATCACCTGTATTTGGTCTTTAGGAAAATATATACACAGCTTACAATTAAGGGGAAAAGGCACACTGCATCTACTGATCAAGTGGTAGACAACAGATATCTTTACAATCCTGGGTTTTTGGCACTTTAAAATATGCCCCAAAACTCTTTGACATTCCCTTCGAAAGACAGAAACTGTTTCTCCTTCCCTTGAGTGTGGGCTTGACTTAGTGACTTGTTTCAAATAAATAGACAAAAGCAGAAGTGACTTCAGAGACTCTGTCTTTATTGGCTCGCTCTCTATCCAGGACAAGCCAGCTGTCACAGTGCCATCTGGAAAGACCTGTGTGGTGAGGAACTGATGCCTCTAGCCAATAGCCAGTTCAGGACAGATGCTTTCTGCAAACAGCTGTGTAAGTGATCTTGGACATGGACCCTCTACCCTAGTCAAGCTCTCAGATCACTTCATCCCCCAACTGACATCCTGACTGCAACCTCACAAAAGACCCCGAGCCAGAACCACACAGCTGGTCTGCTCCTGAAACCTGAACTACAGGAACTGTGAGATAATAAATGTTTGTTTTTATACTCCTTATTTTTATTACCACTTAGACTAACTGTGGAGTTATCTGAAATGCGCCAAGAGGTAACTAATGCATGTGTTCATTTCCATGAATATGGTGTGACTCTCCATTGTATTAACCTTCTTTAATGACGTTCAACAACTCTTTAGTATTTTCATAAAGCTTTGTGGACATTATTTCTAAATACTTTAAAATGATGATGCTGTTGTAATTTTCTCCTTTTCTGTTTGTTCCTGGTGAAATGAAACAGCATTAATTTTGTCTGTTTAATTTGTATTCAGCATTTCTAAACATTTATCTGCAAATGATCTGGAGTTTTCTATGTAGATAATCATATTATCCATGAATAAGGCGAGTTTTTTTTTTCAATTTCTATAATAATTTTGCTGTCCAGTATCTCTAATACACTGATAAACAGAACTAATAACAGCAAGAAATTTTCTTACACAAGACTTTCATTTTTTTGTACAATACCATTCATTTTAAAAAAACAACCACAAAAGACCCACCAAAATGAAGCTCTGTACATTTGTATATGTTTGTATGAACATGAAAAACAAGTTTTGAAAAGTGCACTGGTAAGGAGGTTGCCAATTTCCTTCCTTTCAGCCATTCTCTCCTCTTCTTTATCACTAGTTTTCTATACAAGCATCTTGCCACTCAGAATAAAAGACTATATTTCCCAGTCTCCTTTACTACAACTGTGATCATCTAATTTAGTTTCAGCCAATAAGATGTAGATGAAATTGTGTGCTTAAGGGGAGATAACCTGGATGGGATGGATTCCTCTACCTCTTTATTTCCTTTGCCTTTCTTCCTTCTTCTGGCCTTTAGTGTGTCTCTGTTGGCTGGAGCTCCAGCAGCCATTTTTGCATTATGAGATGACTTTGAGGATGGCAGCTAGGATCTAGGATAGTGGAACAGAGAGGCAGAAGCCTGAGTTCCTGATGACACCATGAAGCCATAACACTAGCCCTGGAGATCCTACTTCTGGACATCTTTTGGGTGAGAGAGAAGCAGATTGTCTTTTTTTTTTTAAGATTTTTATTTTTTTCCATTATAGTTGATTCACAGTGTTCTGTCAATTTCTACTGTACAGCACAGTGACCCAGTCTCTCTATCTCACACATACACATATACACATGCATATATATATATTCTTTTTCTCACATTATCTTCCAACATGCTCCATCACAAGTGATTAGATATAGTTCCCTGGCTACACACCAGGATCTCATTGCTTATCCATTCCAAAGGCAATAGTCTGCATTTATTAACCCCAGATTTCCAGTCCATCCCACTCCCTCCCCCTCCCTCTTGGCAACCACAAGTCTGTTCTCCATGTCCATGACTTTCTTTTCTGTGGAAAGGTTCATTTGTGTGGGATATTAGATTCCAGATATAAGTGATATCATGGTATTTGTCTTTCTCTTTCTGACTTACCTCACTTAGTATGAGAGTCTCTAGTTCCATCCATGTTGCTGCAAATGGCATTATTTTGTTCTTTTTTATGGCTGGGTAGTATTCCATTGGGTATATGTACCACATCTTCTTAATCCATTCATCTGTTGATGGACATTTAGCCTAAAGAAGATGTGGTATATATATACAATGGAATATTACTCAACTATGAAAGGAATGAAATACTGCCATTTGCAAAAACGTGGGTGGACCTAGAGATTCTCATACTAAGTGAAGTAAGTCAGAAGGAGAAAGAAAAATACCATATCACTTATATGTGGAATCTAAAATATAACACAAATGAACTTATCTAAAAAATAGAAACGGACTCACAGTTGTCAAAGGAGAGAAAGGGTGAGAGGAGGGATGGAGTAGGAGTTTGGGATTGGCAGGTCCTATTTTATTTATATATATATAGGATGCATAAACAACAAGGTCCTACTGTGTAGCACAGAGAACTATATTCAATACCCTGTGATAAACCATAACAGAAAAGAACATAAAAAGGATGTACATATATGTATAACTGAATCACTTTGCTATGCAGTAGAAATTAACACACTGTAAATCAACTACACTTCAAGAAAATAAATTTTTAAAAAATCTTACATCCCTGAATTAAACATTCCTTTCTAAATCAATCGTGTCTTAATTTTGGAAGCAGAAATGCATGTTTTAAGACAACCCCCCCTCAACAAAGTGGTTAACCTATCCAATATGGTGGTAACCTTTAACAAGCAGAAAAATATAAGTGGTTTTTGGTTTTATGTATACCCATCAAACAACAGTATTTGTTATTTATTATTGTGATCCTGAGCTACTTTAAAAGGGAATTAGCTATAAGACATTCTGGAAAAAGCAAAACTATGGAGACAGGAAAAAGATCTGTGGTTTCCAGGGGTGAGTGGGAGAGGCAGAGATGAATACGTGGAGCAGAGAGGACTCTTAGGGCAGGGAAAATAGTCTGTATGGTATTATAAAGGTGGATACATGTCATTATATATTTGTCAAAACCAAAGAACGTCCAACACCAAGATTGAACCCTAATGTAAACTATGGACTTTGGGTGATGGTGATGTGTCAATATAGATTCATCAGTTGTAACAAATACACTGTTCTGGTGGGAATGTTGACAGTCAAGGAAGCTGTCCAGGTGTGGAAGCAGGGGGTATATAGGAACTTTCTATAATGGCTACTTAATTTTGCTATGAACCTAAAACTTCTCTTAAAAAATAGTCTTTTTTTTTTTTTTTTAAGGGAAGGGTGGATTTGGTTGTTTCATATTGGAATTACATACCGGAGTGATTCACCTGCCCTGGGTTTAGCCCTAGAACTGACAAATACTGAAACAGCCTTGAAACATTCTTTTGTACTTCTTTTATTCTGCAAATGATGGAAAGGGTAGAGGAATCTAAAATATGACACAAATGAACTTATCCAAGAAACAGAAACAGACTCACAGACACAGAGAATGGACTTGTGGTTGCCAAAGGAGAGAAAGGATGAGAGGAGGGATGGAGTAGGAGTTTGGGATTGGCAGGTGCAAACTATTATATATAGGATGCATAAACAACGAGGGGGACAGGGTGGGAAAGAGAGATGTAAACAACTTTGAATATTACATTTTCATGGTTTGAAACTTTAACACCACATTACTATTGGAAAATACTCATGTTTGCAAAAGCCATGTTTGGATTAAATTCGTACTGCTTTGTTTTTCAAGAAAGCAAGAACAGTTGTAAACAACAAGCCACTCAATGCTGCAGATGAGTTAGTGTTGCCAGATCTTGTGACACTGTGTACTTGAAATTATTTCTTGAAATTACAGTCGTAAAGTCTTTCTGATTATCTCTTTGTTACTCACTTTCTTCTATCCTGCTTCCTGCTCTTAGTGAAAGTAAACTACCCCAATCCACAATTTACTGGATGCTGGTTGTTCATTTATCGAGTGGTTAATACATGCAAGGCACCATAATAAATGCTGTGTTCAGCCCTTCAAGAATGAACCAGAAGATCTCAGAAGTTTAACAACCTGCTCTGCCATCTAAACAATATTTCACTCATAATCTCAAGTCAAATAAACTGTATGGCAATGCTAACAGTGCCAGATTATGTTCTTTGTATCGATGTCACTTATGAAAACAAGAAAAATATGTCTTGTAAGGCAACAAGTAAGCATATTTTTCTTCCAGAGGAAAACTAAGAAAGGACTATTTTTTTAACTTTTTAAAAATTATAGTTGATTTACAATGCTGTGCCAATTTCTGCTGTACCGAAAGGACTAGTTTTAAAAAGATTCTGGCTCAAAGGAGAATGAATTAGATGCTCATCTTTTTAAAAACACAGCTAGATTAAAAGCAACTTCTTTATGATTTAAGATTGGGCACATCGTTTTGATATCCAGTTGTGAAATATATTGTGCCTTTAGGATTCAAGGGTTTTCATGAGAATCTCAAAATGGTTCTCTCCTTCCCAGAGGAGCCTAAACAAAAAAAAAAACAAAACAAACAAAAAAAAAAGCCATCCGCAACATTGTGCTTTGCTAATCTATATGGTGCATATCTCATCCCTCCTCATCACTCACAACCCCACCACCCACTTAGACTGTGAATTCTTTAAGAGACGCATCTATAATGCGGCAGGCATCTTAGCTTCAGCGTGGTTCCACGATTAAAGCCATACTTCAAATAAAATTAGCTTAATGAACAAATACATTAGTTCCCATTTCTTAGGAAGGCATTCTGAGCAGATAAACCCTTTGCTCTTGTCTTTTCCCAAAGCTTTTCCTTAAACAGAATGGTTATTTAATTAGGGGTTCACATATAGAACCATCTGTAGACATATTAAGATGATAGCCTCAGGCACTTTTTGTTAATCCATTGGAACTATGTCTTATGCCAGAGTAAGAATTGGCCTGGGAATCAGAAGACCTGGCTTCTAGAACCAGCACTGTCATCTATGAAGTGCAGGTAAAATGTAGTGCCTCAATCTTACCTATAACTTGGGCGATACGCAAAGAATTTTTATGGCTCAAAAACAATTTTCTGCTTTCTTATTGTTCTCTACGAACTGGTGGCCCTTTGTCATTCTAGGGACTGCTCTCCACACTAATTACTTTTAATGTTATAGGTCCCCAAAGCTGCCTGCTTCCTTTCTGATGTAACACATATTCCTGTCTGTGTTGCACTAAATACTTTACCAAGAGATTTCACAACAAGCAGTTGATTTTCATAACAATGCTTCCCAGAAGATATTTTTCTCTATATTGTTTTGGCCATGCCCATGGCATGTAGAAGTCCCCGGGCCAGGGATTTAACCTGAGCAACAGCAGTGACAATGCTGGGTCCTTAACCCACTGAGCCACCAGGGAACTCCCTTTCCCCATTTTAATGATGAGGACACTGAGGTTCAGGGAAGTTCCATGACTCTTAAGTAGAATATCAAGTCTTAGACCCACATCTTTTGACTACAAGTCCAATGTTATTGTCCCTACTCTACAATGTCAGGGAAGGACCTAGGAGGACATTTTTTGTGTGATTTTGTGCAAGATGAACAAGAATATAAATTAGAATATTCATTACTAGACTGTGACCTGACCTCCAGAGAAAGGCTAGAGGCCTCAATTCTCATGATGACTTGGGCTAAGAGCCGGTCTCTGGAAGTGAAAAGGAGATGATGCTTGGATTCTCTTAGCCTACATTTGGTTATATTTTCAATGAAATTAGAGATAATGTGCAACTGTGCAGAAGATCAAACAGAAGTACGCTTGAAGGAATCTCTAGGCAGAAGGACACTGATGCCCAAACACCAGAGCCTGCTTATGATAAACTTGGGAGGCTGATTCAGAACGGAAGAGTATGGCCCTTTGAATGAGCACCCCTACTTCAGCTCTCCTCCCTCCATCTCCCCCTCTTCTCCTCCTCCCCAGGCAGCCTGTCCAAACAGAAGCCTGACATTTCTTTCAGAATTGCTTTCCATGGGCGCTCTCCTCAAGCGATTATCAATTTTCCTGAAGCTTTGAAAGGAACTCTGTTAAATAGATGTCTACCTCATTTTCATCCCTGTTTCTTCAGGCTCTTTTATCCTCGTCATTGTTACTGATGATCCTGGGATTTGAGTTGAATAAGATCTAAGACCACAAACCAGGCCCCTGATGTGAAGCAGCAGAGCCCTCACGTGCCACTGTTTACAGTCACCCAACGAGTGAGGCCTTCGAGCTATTTCTTTCAAAGAGATATGTTTAATATGGGCCAGTGGCATGATGTTCAGAGAGAGAGCTTTTCTTAGCCGATGGGAAAGGAAAGGCAACGGGGGAGGTTACCACCATCTGTGAGGAATAACTGAGAAATGAATTTCGAAGCAAATTTATACAACAGTAATGACCATTAAGCCATTTCAGCTACAAGAACTGAGCCAACTTGAAAATGAAATGACATGAAAATAATGAGGGAAGCAATGAAGATGAACTACGCTTTGAGTATCTCATGTTCAGATGCTTTGTATTTTCAAGCGCCGACTGGTTAACTCTCATTCTGATCTGATCTTGCACAGGCCTCAAAAAATGAGAGCACTCACATTTCCCAAACATCTACAATGTGTTAGCCAAATGAAAGAACACAGGAATTTGTGTCTATAAGTGTGTTAGGGACAGGGCATTCTTCACATGTCTTCTTCAGGAAGACAAGTTAGTTGTTGCCTCCCTCAAGATTGCAACTAACTAAAAAAAAAAATGCAACTAACTAATATTTTTGGCCTTGAGAAAGTCACTTATTCTTTCTAATCCTCAGTTGCTCCACATGTAAAATCAAGGTAGATATAGAACTACCATATGATCCAGCAATCCCACTCCTGGGAATATACCTGGATAAAACTTTCATTGAAAAAAATACATACACCCCTATGTTCATTACAGCACTATTCACAATAGCCAAGACATGGAAACAACCTAAAGATCCATCAACAGAGGAGTGGATTCAGGAGGTGTGGTACATATACACAATAGAATGCTACTCAGCAATAAAAAAGAACAAAATAATGCCATTTGCAGCAACATGGATGGAACTAGGGTTTCTCATACTAAGTGAAGTCAGAAAGAGAAAGACAAATACCTTATCATATCACTTATATGTAGAATCTAACATATGGCACAAATGAACTTACGCAGAAAAGAAACAAACTCATGGATGTGAAGAATAGATTTGTGGTTGCCAAGGGGGAAGAGGAGGGAGTGGGGCAGCCTGGGAGTTTGGGGTTATTAGATGCAAACTATAGCATTTGGAGTGGATAAGCAAGGAGATCCTGCTGTACAGCACAGGGAACTATATCTAATCGTTTGTGATGGAACATGTTGGAAGATAATGTGAGAAAAAGAATGTATATATATGCATAATTGAGTTGCTTTACTGTACAGCATAAATTGACAGAACATTGTAAATCAACTATAATAAAAATTTTTTAAAGATATATAATAGGAAAAAAGGTAAAATAAAATCAATGTAGTCATATCAAGTTCAGAAAGTTCAGGTAAGAAATAAATGAGATAGAGGTAGAAAATACCCAGTCCCATTCCCAGCAGAATGTGTGATCGATTACAAGTAGCTGTTATATTTTTATTGCTATTATTGAAATTTCTCTATGTCCATATCTAGATGCACATCGATATTTAGAACTAAGTCTATATGTCAATATTTGAATATCTGTTCATCAATACTTACATATCTATAGGTCAATATCAACAACCAAGGACTCTGCCATCATTCTTCCATCTAGTTGTGTGGCCTAAGGAGTATTTCTTAGCTAATAAATTGCAGGTCAAGAAATTAGGAAAACATAGTATACAAAACCTCTGTTATCTAGACTACATATTACTTGACTTTCAGCTGGAGAACCAAGGCCCAAATGACATTAAAACAGCTAAAATAAGTGCTAAAGAAGATATACATTTTTTGCAACAAATATATGGGACATTAATACATATATGTATAGTTTTAATTGGTAAAAATGTTCATATACGTGACATTTTACCATGCTGCTCTTACAGAAAGACGGCATGGGGGAGGCTGAATAATGACCCCCTCAAATATGTCCACACTCTACTGACTATCTTACCTAACAGAGCAAAATGGACTTTGCAAATGTGACTTAAGGATCTTAACATGGGGAGATTATTCAGGTGGGCTCAGTGTAAGCACAGGGGTCCTTAGGAAAGAGAGAGAAAAACAGATAAAAGGATGGAAGCATAGCTCAGAGAGGAAAAAAGATGTTTCACTGGCAGCCAAGGAATATGGGCAGCCTCCAGAAGCTGGAAGAGGTAAAGAAATGGATAGTTTCTTGGTGCCTCCTGGAGGAATGCAGCCCCATGGACCTATTTGAGACTTGACTCCTCCAGAACTATAAAATACTAAATCTGTGCTGCATTACGCACTAACTTTATGATACTTTGTTACAGCAGCTAGAGGAATCTCATACACTGCAAAAATATTTTGTGACTCACACCTCTTAGTGAGAGCCTTGGGAATGGAAATTGCTATGCCCTTGGGAATATAAATTGGTGCAACCGCTATGGAAAACAGTATGGAGATTCCTCAAAAAACTAAAAATAGAATTACCATATGATCCAGCAGTCCCACTCCTGGGCATCTATCCAGAGAAAAGCATGACTCAAAAGGATACATGTACCCCAATGTTCATTGCAGCACTATATACAATAGCCAAGTTTGTTGATGGAAGTAACCATCAACAGAGGGGTGGATAAAGAAGATGTGGTCCATATACACAGTGGAATATTACTCAGCCATAAAAAGGAATGAAATAATGGCATTTGCAGCAACATGGATGGACCTAGAAATTATCATGCTGGAGTTCCCATCGTGGCGCAGTGGTTAACAAATCCAACTAGGAACCATGAGGTTTCGGGTTTGATCCCTGGCCTTACTCAGTGGGTTAAGGATCCAGCATTGCCGTGACCTGTGGTGTAGGTCAACAGACGAGGCTCGGATCCCGTGTTGCTGTGGCTCTGGCATAGGCCAGTGGCTACAGCTCCGATTAGACCCCTAGCCTGGGAACCTCCATATGCTGCAGGTGCGGCCCTAGAAAAGACAAAGAGACAAAAAAAAAAAAAGGAAATTATCATGCTAAGTGAAGTTAGTCAGACAGAGAGACATAAACGTCATGTGCTATCACTTATATGTGGAATCTTATAAAAGGACGCAATGGACTTCTTTGCAGAACAGATACTAACTAACACACTTTGAAAAACTTATGGTCACCAAAGGACACAGGTTTTAGCAGGAGGGATGGACTAGGGGTTTGGGATGGAAATGTTGTATAATTGGGTTGTGGTGATGGTTGTACCACTATAAATGTAATAAAATTCATTGAGTTCCAAAAAATTGCCATGCCTTGCACTTCTCTTTTTGTACAAGGGTAGGTCATTTGTCACCCACTGGTACCTTGACAATTTAGAAGCTGTGATGATGTACTGGCGAAGTGTCTAGCAGGCACGACCACAGCATGCCTCTGTCATTATTTTTCCCACACTATGCACATAAAAGTATGTGAAAACAAAGACTCCACAGAAATATGACCTGAACTTTTTGATGCCCAGCATCATCTGCAAAATCTCTTGTTTGCAATTGAGAAGAGCAGTTCAAGAGAACAGACTGGGTCACAGTTTATAAAACACATAGCGATAATTGGGGGTGGCGGTAACCTCTTGCTCTTGGTCCCCAGGATAATATGGAAATGCAAAAAATTACCAAGTGCAGCTACTTTCTTTCTCATGATAATATTTCTGTTCCCTGTAACTTCCAACCGCTTGGCATTTTCCTCTGCTTGGGCTATTTTTTAAGAACATTCACCCACTCCCCTTTCTCCATAGTAGTCTCCCCACCTCTGTCTCTCCCCTCCTCTCCAATTTTCTTTTCATAATGGGTGTTATTTGCTAGAAGAAGAATCTTCTGGCAAATTAAGGGGTCTAGAAGAAATCCTGCCTGGTGCTACGGAAAACACTTGGCCGATTTCTTCAGAGTAAATGTGATCCTAAAAGAAAATTTCCAAGGCTTTGCAAGCTTTTCTAAAACACTTTCTGGCACTAAAAGTAAACTTATGGATTCCAGGCCCTTCCGTGGGATCTTTGATCTAGGACTGCTCCAGAAAGTGCATTTTCTGTGCATGACGCATTGGCTAATTTGCAGCCCCTTGGTCCATTTCCTCAAATCCTCCAGCAGGGCAAACGTTCCCTGGCTCCGTTGATTCACTCTCCTGGCGGCTTCCTCCCTCCCTCCTTGCCTTCCATCCTCTTTTTCCTTCTCCTTCGTGTTTTTTTCTGTCTTCTTCTTTTGCACTTTCTCTCTCTCTTCTCCCTCTCCGCTTTGATCCAGGCCACATCAACCAGGTTTTCCTAACCTTCAAAGGTAGACGGCGTATCATGACCCTGGGGAGGGGGGAGCAAGGTGTGTCCCAGGGCACAGAGTCCATCACGCTTCCCAAGAGCCCTGGAGAGGTCTTCACAGAGTCTCTAGTTGGAATCAGCCATGAGCAGGTTAGGGTCACGCTGCCTTGGGGAAGCCCAGGGATGGTGAGGAGGAGGGATTCATACCCCTGTGAACTTCAGGGACTAGATGCTGGGTAAGGATATGCCCATGCGCACAAGAGAAAGTAAATTACTAATTAGGGCAGCCACAAATCGCTAGGCTGGATCTTTTGCACTCTTGTGTTTGTAAGATCATGACCCACAAACGCACAGGAAAATCACACACTATCTGCAGTCACAAGAGAATGTCAAGGTTTCGGACTTCAGTCTGCCGTCTCCGGGCAGTTGAATGCCGGTTGTGCCGCGGCCAAGCCTTGCGACTTGGAACAAGTTAATTTCATTCTCTGAGGCCTTGTCTGAAGAAGTCCAGGTAGTGGTTTCCTTGCCTCATAGCCTTGTTCTGAGAAGGAGAAGAGGAAGGGCACAGAAAATTCCTAACATAGGGTCTGCCCCATAGGAAGACCTCATATTTGTTAGCTGCCATGAGTTTATCCCTAAAGAATGTTTTGGTCTTTTAGGCTGCTATCACAAAACACTCCCACCTTTATTAGATGGCTTATAAATGACAGAAATGTACCTCTTACAGTTCTGGAGGCTGGAAGTGCAAGATCAGAGTGCCAGAATGATCGGATTGGGGAAGGCATCTTCCAGATTGCAGACTGCGGCCTTCAGCTGTGGCCCCACACAGTGGCAGGGGTGAGACAGCTCTCTGGGGCCTCTTTTGCAGGAACATTAATCCCATTCACAGAGTTCCCGTCGATGGCTCAGCAGTTAACGAACCCGACTAGGAACCATGAGGTTGCGGGTTCAATCCCTGGCCTTGCTCAGTGGGTTAAGGCTCTGGCGTTGCTGTGAACTGTGGTGTAGGTTGCAGACACGGCTCAGATCTCGTGTTACTGTGGCTGGGGTGTAGGCCGGCGGCTACAGCTCCGATTGGACCCCTGGCTTGGGAACCTCCATATGCCGCTGAAGCAGCCCAAGAAATGGCAAAAAGGCAAAAAAAAAAAAAAAATCCCATTCACGAGGGCTCCAGCCTCACGACCTGATCACCTCCCAAAGGCCCCACCTCTGAAAGCCATCACATGGGGGATTAGGATTTCAACATATGAATTTAAGGGGAACACGACCATCCAGATCATGTGGGAAAGTTAAACCATTTTTCAGCTCTTCCAGGCTTGTATGCTCTAATTTAATACCCATAATAATACTACCCCATGCATAGTGTTAAGTCAGAAACTCAGAAAAGTCTGAGACCTTATCTTATTTGATCTGCTGGCAGGCACGAGGTTTTCTGGACTAGAGAGCAATTTATTGCTCAAGGCACAAACAGCCAGAGTCGCATCCTAGCACCAGCTCCCAGAGCCCTCATCCCCATGGGAGGAGGAATGAAAGCCAGATGTTACCTGCACATGCAGCAGGGGTGTAGCCTCTACAAGGAGCCCCCAGATTCAGAGAGCTGAAACCTCATACAGCCTGCCAGTGCATCTGCCTGTCCGCCCCCCCCCCACCCCCGCCGCCGCCGCCGCCTCCAAAACAGAGGACAATGAGTACAGAAAGCAAATCTCATCTGTGCAGGGGTTGGGGGAGCTCTCTGGATTCCTTGCCCTGGTCACAAAGGCAAAGGACTCCGAGGTCAGGCACCAAATCTCTCCGACACGAAGGAGATGCTACCTCCAGCTTCCAAGGCCATTGCTCACAAAACCTGGACCTTGTGGAAACAGAGGAATCGTCACGGAACACTGTCTCCCAGCTGGTATGGGTGTTAGGCAGACATAAGGTTGCTGGCTCCCCTTGGGATCAGAGGTAGGAGACACTGAGGCAGAGTCATGATGCCAACTCTACTCCTTTCATTTGTGCCCAGAACCAATAAATAGCAGAGCCAAGGCTAAAAGAGCTTAATTCAGCTGAACCACGTGGGTGTCCAGAGAAAGGAAACTAGGCTACAAAGCAATGAAGTCAGCCATGGAGATTTTCCCGCAACATGCCCCTAACTTTATTTTTGTGTGTGTGACCATTCTTTTTTTTAATTACTCAATGAATGTTATTACATTTATAGTTGTACAACAATATCACAACATTTTATTTTTATTTCCCCAATGCAGTTGTTTTTCTACTGTACAGCATGGTGTGGCTCGCAGCATCACAACCAAATTTTACAGCATTTCCATCCCAAACCCTTAGTGCATCCCCCCACCCCTCAACCTGTCAACCATAAGTTTTTCAAACATGTCCCTAACTTTAGACACTACTTGCTACTTCCTTTTCCCACCCTCCACTGACCTTTCATCTGTTCCATGTCTTCAGCGCATTTTTAAATAATACTAAAAATAACTGCTTAAACTTTTTTTTTCTTGGTCTTTTTGGGGCTGCACCCACAGCATACGGAGGTTCCTGGGCCAGGGGTTGAATTGGAGCTACAGCTACTGGCCTACTCCACAGCCACAGCAACACAGGATATAAGCCACATCTGTGACCTACACCACAGCTCACAGCAATGCCAGGTTGCTAACCCACTGAGAGAGGCCAGGGATTGGACCTTCATCCCCATGGATACTAGTCGGATTCATTTCCTCTGCACCACAACAGGAACTCCCGACAGTGTTCTAATTTCATTCTTTCACATGCAGCTGCCCAGTTTTCCCAGCACCGTTTATTGAAGACACTGTCTTTTCTCCACTGTCATAGCTTAATTGCCTCCTTCATCATAGATTAATTGACCATAAGCATGTAGATTTATTTCTGGGCTCTCTGTTCTGTTCCATTGAGCTATGTGTCTGTTTTTGTGCTGGAACCATACTGTTTTGATGAGTGTACCTTTGTAGTATAGTCTGAGGTCAGGGAACATGATTCTTCCAGCTCTGTTCTTCCTCGAGATTGTTGCCTATTTCTATACCATCTTTAAATGTATTTGTTTTAGATCTGTGGGAAAAAATGCCATTGGTATTTGGATAGGGGTAACATTGAATATGTAGACTGCCTTGGGTAGTATGGTCATTTTAACAATATTAATTCTTCCAATCCAAGAACACATATATCTTTCCATTCGTGTGTGTCATCCTCAATTGCTTTCATGAGCACATTATAGTTTCCAGAGTCTTTTACCCCCTTAGGTAGGTTTATTCTTAGCTATTTTATTCTCTTTGATGCAATGGTAAATGGGATTGTTTCCTTAATGTCTCTTTCTGATAGCTTATTGTTAGTGGATAGAAATGCAACAGATTTCATAGATTAATTATGTATCCTGCAACTTTACCGAATTCACTGGTAAGCTCTAATAGTTTTCTAGTGGCATATTTAGGATTGTCTAAGTATACATCATGTCATCAAGTTTTACTTCTTCCTTTCCAATTTGGATTCTTATTTCTTTTTCTTCTCTGATTGCTGTGGCTAGGACCTCCAATACTATGTTGAGTAAAAGTGGTGAGAGCAGGCATCCTTGCCTTGTTCCCGATCTTGGAGGACTTTCAGCTATTCACCATTGAAAATGATGTTAGCTGTGGGTTTGTCATATATGGCCTTTATTATATTGAGGCAGGTTCTCTCTATGCACACTTTCTGGAGAGTTTTTATCAAAAATGTGTGTTGAATTTTGTCAAAAGCTTTTTCTGCATCTATTGAGATGATCATATGGTTTTTATGCTTCAATTTATTGATGTGGTATATCACACTGATTTGCAGATATTGAAAAATCCTTTCACTCCTGGGATAAATCCCACTTGATCCTTTTACTATCTTGTTGGATTTGGTTTGCTAATATTTTATTGAGGATTTTTGCATTTATGCTCATCAGTGACATTGGCCTGTAATCATTTTTTCTGTAGTATCTTTGGTTTTACTATCAGAGTGATGATGGCCTCATAGAGTGAGTTCGGAACTGTTCCTTCCTCTGCATTTTCTGGGACTAGTTTGAGAAAGATAAGTGGAACTCATATAATGCATATACTGCTGCACTCAATACTGTCCCCGAGGTGTCTTAAACTGTCCTCATTTCTTTTCATTCTTTTTCCTATTCAGTGTCAATGATTTCTACTACTCTGTTTTCCAACTCACTACTCCATTCCTCTGCATAATTCAGTCTACTGACGACTCCTTCTAGTGAAATTTTCATCTGTTATTGTATTCTCATCTCTGGTTGTTCTTTACATTTTCGAACTCCATTCAAAATGTCTAACTTCTGGGAGTTCCAATCATGGTGCAGCAGAAGTGAATCTGACTAGGAACCATGAGGTTGTGGGTTCAATCCCTGGCCTCAATCAGTGGATTAAGGATCTGGCACTGCTGTGACTGTAGCGTAGGCCAGCAGCTGCAGCTCTGTGGGTGCAGCCTAAAAAAAAAAAAAAGGCGAAAAAATGTCTAACTTCTCATTCTGTGCATCCATTCTTCTCCTGAGTTCTTTGATCATCTTCACAATGACAACCCTGAACTCTTTCTTAGGTAGATCGCCCATCTCCACTTCGCTTAGTTCTTCCATGGGTTCATCTTATTCCTTCATCTAAACATGTTCCTCTGCTGCCTTGTTTTGCCTAAGTTGCTGTTTGCTTATTTATGGATCTCATAGGTTAGTTATATTTCCCAGCCTTGAAGAAGTGGCCTTCTGTAGGAGACATTCTCTGTGTCCCAACTGCACACTCCTCTCTCGTCATTCAAGCTACGTTCCCCCTATGACGTAGGTCATAAGTTCCCCCTATGATGGCTATGTGAGTCCTTGTGTTGTGGTAAGCTGACAATGTTAGTAGTGTGGCAGGCTTGGTCGGCCACCAGACCCTGCCTTGTTTGGAAGCTTCTGGCTGCTGGTTAGCAGGGCCTGGTCTTTAGATGGCTTACTTCAGAACCCCAGGGGCTTCTGGGGCTAATGCTGGTAGGTGGAGTCGGTGGTCCAAAAGACTCCGGAGCTGTTGCTTGCCCACTGACTGGTGAATCCAGGTCGTGGGGTTAGTGCCAGACTACTGACAGGCAGAGCCATGTCCTGGCATCTGGCTGCAAGGCCCAGGGATCCCAGAGCTGGTGGCAGATTACTGTCGGGGGGGGGGGCAGCTCCTGATACAATTGGATACAGGATCCAGGGTGTCCTGAAGCTTGTATTTGCCTACTAGTGGGCAGGGCCATGGCCCAGCTGGTCCCAGGGAAGGGTCTGTCCTGGAGGGCAGAACTGTTGCCCACCCACTGGTGATTTGGGCTGAGTCCTGGCCCTCTGACAGGCAGAGCTGTGTCTAGAGGCATGTCTAAAGGTAGCTGTGGGATCAGGAAGTCTTTAGGCCCCCAATCTGCTGATGTATGGGGCTGAGTCCCCACCTGGTTAGTTGCTTGGTCTGAGGTGTCCCAGCACTGGCACCTACAGGCTGCTAGGTAGGGTCAGGTCTTGGCATCCATGAGCTAGAGAGAGAATTCTGCAATCTCAGCCACCAGCACCAGCGTCCATACAGTAGAAGCTCCTGAAGATAGCTGCCACTAGTGTCTAGGTCCCCAGGGCAAGCCACAGCCACCCCCCAACTCTCCAGGAGACTCTGCAAGATGGCTATTGGCCTGGATCCTGGAGCTCATGAGATTTTTTTTGTGTGCGTGCCCTTTAAGAGTGAAGCCTCTATTTCCCCCATCTCTTTGGGACTGCTGAAATTAAGCCCTGTTGGCCTTCAGAGCCAAATATTCTGGGGGCTCATCTTGGGGCTGGGGAGCCCAAAGGACGGCTCAGCACTCCCACTCCGGTGGGAGAATCTCTGCAATATAATTATTCTCCAGTTGTGAGTCACCCACCTGGCTGTGTGAGACTTGATTATATTGCGAGTCTGCCTCCCCTACCCATCTCATTGTTTTTCCTTCATTATGTCTTTAGTAGCACAAGATCTTTTCTGGTAGGTTCTGCAGAGAGTTGTGATTTTAGTATGTTCATGAGAGATGGTGAGCTTAGGGTGTTTCTACTCCACTATCTTGGCCTATGTCCAATACTACAAATAAAATATACTTTGAGCATTAATGGCAACTTCTGAAGAATTTGTATTTCACAGAGTTCCTGCTGTGGTGCAATGGGTTAAGAACCCAAGTGCAGCAGCTCCAGTCACTGCAGAGGCGTGGGTTCAATCCCCAGCCCAGCACAGTGGATTAAGGATCAGGCACTGCCTCACTTGTGGTCACAGCTGTGGCTCAGATTCGATCCCTGGCCCAGGAACTTCCACATGTGTGGAAATGGAAAAAAAAAAGAATTTATATTTCTCAGTAATGATTTAACCAAAACATGCAAGTCCCAAGTAGAAGGTTTCAGGTAGGTAGATCTTTTGATGAAACAGTATGCAGCACACAAAATACATTCGCAATTAACAGTTAAAGCATAGTCATGTGCATCATTTGATTTAATCCAATAGAAAACCCAGAGCAGAGGTATATCAGAGGTGGCAATAGAGTGCAAGGTGAAATCTCTCTTAGAGGTTAAATAGAGATAAGCTTGGATGTGGATCCAAGTCTTCACATTTGAAGGATGCTGGACTTTCATCAGCTCCTGCACATTCCGAACCTGTGATTCTCAACTATAGGATGTGGGGGAATTGGGGGAATGGGCTGTTCTCCAGGAGGGTCACATGCAGATTCACTCCAATGGGGGTTCAAACCATAACCCCCTTCAGAGATTTTGCTCTTCTCCTTGAGTGAAAGCCAAACTGAGTTTGGAAGCCTTGCTACTGATAGGATAGCATCCTAGCCCTGAGTATTCAAAGAGAAAAATCCCTGAGGACTACTAATCCAATTTTCTAGTTAATCAACATAATCTCAAGTGGTTAACAGAAATAATTTCAAGTAGTGCACGGAGATACCATCATAAAATTAATACCAAAAATGTTAGTGCATCCTATTGTAGAAATGGCTCAGTGGCTTATGCAGCAGGCACACAAATATTCGTATTTCCATCTTGGCATAAATATGTCTCATGCTTAGTTTCCTTTCATTTAACCAAGTGTATAAAGTTTCATTTCGCTTTATCGAATTACAATGACAGCTAAAGTTACATCTCAGAATGTAGAAGTCTGATGTAAGTGTGGTACTTAAATTCTAATAATAACGAAAAATAACTCATGAGTGAGAATCCTTTTGGAAAAGATCACTGAAGGGGAAAATTGTTCTTGACAGTGTGAAGAGCACAGCTCAGCTCCACCGACAGGCAATCATGGAGCGTGGGAGAAAAACCAGCATTAGCATCAGAAAACATCCTTCCAGATGCCATTAAAATTCTCTCTCATCTTCCACACGTATAGTACGCTGTTCTTCACCACCTGTTTCATTTGAATTAGCTGCCGGAGAGCAGAAAGGAGTGGCGTTCCTTTCACTGCTCTGGAAGTGCCCAGAGGTCAGACTTTCTAATGCAAAATATTTGAATTTTGTATATTTCCTGAAGCGGGAAGATCAAAGGGAATGCAAGCCAAACAACAACCTTAGGTTTCATCCCCCTTCTGCCTAAACCGACGCACAGGCAGTGCTCCTTTGCATGGAAGCGCAGGACCGCGAGTGACCGTGCAAACTGGAACTGTGCCAAGTGACATTAATCATCAATTGGGACAGTGATGACTGCACGGTGAATTACAAAATGTGTGTCACAGTAGTACAAACTCTTATGGTCCATTACAAGTGTATCAGGAAAGAAACCATAGCAAACTTCATTTCTTTGGTATACCATAATTCCAATAAAACAGAAACATTAAGAATCAAAGTGTTTCATTTGCTTATAAAAACATTTATCATGCAGATACAATGGAGTGTCTTTTCTACACCTTGGAAAACAGTCATACTCCTAAATGTGGATTTGCTTCTAACATTCTAAGCTTTGTACCTTCCATATCATGAACCACCTCTGAGAGTTCCTTTGTGCCAACATCACGTCCTCTGGGACATCATCATCCTTTTCATCACAACCCCTTTCCTCATTTACAGTGTGCGTTCCCCTTCACTAGTTTCTCTGGCTGCACACCTAGAGTCTCTTAGGTGATGGCAGCATCAATATTTCCACCATCAGCTTTTTTCTTCTGAAATTCCACTTGTGTTTGATTTGAATTTCATTCCCAGTGTCATCTCTTTTCCTTTCTCTGCTGCACTTTCCTTTTTGTTGGCCAGTTCCGTCTTTCAATTGTCCGTTTTGTATAATATAATGTGAGCCCATCGCTGGAGGACAAAGAGACAACACAACTACATGTGTTGCTGTCTGTGTGTGAACTGAATGGCAGAGGTACAGATGCACTTATCCACAGAGCCTGAAAGAAGTGGTGGCCAACCAGCCAACTGCCCCATACACCAAATGACCAATTCTTAAATGAAATTAACTGAAGGATCAATTTGCAAAATGATTGATTTGCCAAATGACCAAGTGAATGAATTTGCGAAAATTACTCATTGTCTGAAACCTTCCTTTAAGGGACAGTCTTCTTGAATATTTTTTTTTCTGTTTTTTTTGTTTTGTTTTGTTTTGTTTTTTTGTCTTTTTGCCATTTCTTGGGCCGCTCCTGTGGCACATGGAGGTTCCCAGGCTAGGGGTCGAATCAGAGCTGTAGCCACCGGCCTACGTCAGAGTCACAGCAACGCGGGATCCGAGCCGCATCTGCAACCTACACCACAGCTCACGGCAACGCCAGATCCTTAACCCACTGAGCAAAGCCAGGGACCGAACCCACAACCTCATGGTTCCTAGTCGGATTCGTTAACCACTGTGCCACGACGGGAACTCCTATTTTTTAAATGATTTTTATTTTTTCCATCATAGCTGGTTTATAATGTTCTGTCATTTTTCTGCTGTATAGCAAAGTGACCCAGTCCCATATATATATATATATATATATATATATATATATATATATATATTCTTATTCTCACATTATCCTCCATCATGTTCCATCACAAGTGACTAGATATAGTTCCCTGTGCTATACAGTAGGATCTCATTGCTTATCCACTCCAAATGCAATAGTTTGCATCTACTAACCAAAAACTCCCAGTCCATCCCACTCCCTCCCCCTCCACCTTGGCAACCACAAGTCTATTCTCCAAGTCCACGGCTTTCTTTTCTATAGAAAGGTGCATTTATGCCATATATTAGATTCCAGATATAAGTGATATCCTATGGTATTTGTCTTTCTCTGACTTACTTCACTCAATATGAGAGTCTAATTCCATCCATGTTGCTGCAAATGGCATTATTTTGTTCTTTTTTATGGCTGAGTAGTATTCCATTGTGTATATATACCACATCTTTTTTTTTTTTTTTACCTTTTTAAAAAAATCCCCTATTTTGGTCACTTTTTCTTTCTTTCTTTCCTTTTTTTTCTTCCACTGTACAGCATGGGGACCAAGTTACACATACATGTATACATTCTTTTCCCTCCCATTGTTCTGTTGCAGTGTAAATATCTAGACATAGTTCTCAATGCTACACAGCAGGATCTCATTGTAAATCCATTCCAAGAGCAATAGTTTGCATCCGATAGCCCCAAGCTCCCGATCCCTCCCCTCCCTCTCTCTCCCCCCAGGCAGCCACAAGTCTATTCTCCAAGTCCATGATTTTCTTTTCTGTGGAAATGTTCATTTGTGCTGTATGTTATGTTCCAGTTATAAGTGATATCATATGGTATTTGTCTTTCTCTTTCAGACTTACTTCACTCAGTATGAGAGTCTCTAGTTCCATTCGTGTTGCTGCAAGTGGCATAATGTCGTTCTTTTTTATGGCTGAGTAGTATTCCATTGTGTATATATACCACATCTTCCTAATCCAATCATCTGTCAATGGACATTTGGGTTGTTTGCATGTCTTGGCTATTGTGAATAGTGCTGCAATGAACATACGGGTGCATGTGTGTTTTTTAAGGAAAGTTTTGTCCGGATATATGCCCAAGAGTGGGATTGCTGGGTCATATGGAAGTTCTATGTATAGATTTCTAAGGTATCTCCATACTGTTCTCCATAGTGGCTGTACCGGCTTACATTCCCATCAACAGTGCAGGAGAGTTCCCTTTTCTCCACACCCCCTCCAGCACCTGTAATTTGTATCTACCACATCTTCTTAATCCATTTATCTGTTGATGGACATTTAAGTTGTTTCAATATATTTAATGAGATATTTTACTTTTAGTATCATAATCTTTTTTTTTTTTTGCCTTTTCTAGGGCCGCTCCTGTGGCATATGGAGGTTCCCAGGCTAGGGGTCTAATCCAAGCTGTAGCCGCTGGATCCCACAGCAACGTGGGATCTGAGCCACATCTGCAACCTACACCACAGCTCACAGCAACGGTGGATCCTTAACCCGCTGAGCAAGGCCATGGATCAAACCTGCAACCTCATGGTTCCTAGTCGGATTGGTTAACCACTGAGCCACAACAGGAACTCCCAGTATCACATTCTTCTTAACTATAGCAAATAAAAATATTAAGTAACCGTTTCAGAATATATTCAAGAATATAGTCAATATATTCATAAGACAAGATATTCATAATTATTAATATATTCAATAAATAACTTTACTGGCATGGTTTTCTACAAACCCAAACAGGAATGGAAAATATGTTCATGAAGTCAAAACCACTCTAAAACCCAAAACTTCCGACAAGTTATTGTCACAAGGGAAAATACATTAAGTGACTAGAGTTGAGAAAAAATATTCTTAAAATAAGTGTTTGGTAAACTTACAAACTTTGATGCACCTGCCATTACTTATTAGGTGACTTGGCCATTGGGAAATGACCTCTCAGCAAGTTGGTTCTTGGCCAACTGGTTTTTCAGCAGACTGTCTTCGAGGCCACATCTCTGTCCCCAGCTACATGCCATCTGGCGACCTGCGCTCCTCTATCAAGGTAATTATTGTACTGTTTTCAGCCTTGCTTTAATGTTTGCCTTGCCCTTTCCACTACAAACGCCATCAGGTCAGACAAGTCTGTCTTGTCATGTTCACTTTTGCGTCCTAGCACCTAGCACAGAATCGATCCCATTTCCATGAGTAACATTACTGACCTCTTCCTCCAAGCCAGGCACCTCGCTAGCGCTTGCACGCATCATCTCACTTACCCTTCATGTGCTCCCATGAGATGGGTGGAATTATCGTTACCACTTTACAAATAAGGGAACTAAGGCAGAAGTCTCACAGTCTCACAGCCAATACCTAACAAAATAGATTCCAGAACCTGCTTAGCAACATCTCAGCATGAGGAATTCCATAGTTGTACAACCACCATCACAACCCAGTGTTTTTTTGTACAACTGTAAACATAGTAAAATTCATTGAGCAATTTAAAAAAAAAGAAACTCCAGTATAGTAATTTTAGACTTAGAAATAAGATGATATCAGATATCAAGGGTTTCAGGCATTTGAAATGTAAAGTGATTATTCACCCTCCTCTAAAAGAGTTGTCCTAAAAAACAAACAAACAAACTAAAAAGGAATTCCATAAACACCTGTTGACTTAATTAAGCATTTACTAACATTCGTTCATAAAGAGGCTACTCGAACAACTATCGTGCGCCAGAAATTTCTGTCTACAACATCTCCATGGAACACAGGCAGGGTCCCTGTGCTGCAAGAAGGGCTTTGGGCTGGGCCCCTAGGAATCATCTCTGGAACCCACTGTAGAACTAGTTCAGCAGCAGTGTTGATACTTCTTCCTTCATCAGGAAGGGGGAGATCAGGAAGCAGCCCTTGGAAGCCTTGGCTCTGTTCCCATTGCTGTCCTACAGTTATGGAAGCCAAGACACAGACACGTTAAGTAACATACCCAAGGTCACAGGGGCAGGGGGTTTTGGAACCAGGCAATTTCCCTCTGATTCTGATCTTCAGACGTAATCACTCCTCTTTATCTTATCACTCAGTCTTTTTTTCAATGAGCATATACGGAGCATCTTTTCAGGTGAGACCCTATGCTAGGAGCTGAGGGGACAAAGCTAAGACTCAGGTGCCAGTTTTAAAGCATGTGCCCTCCAGTTGGGGGCCTGTGACATATAAATAAGCCACCTGGCTCTGGGTCTCCACGCTTGACTAGTATGCATCCTGCCACTGGAGATAAGCCACTTGTTTCCATTTCTTTCGTTTCTTCAAAGCTGTACTTTTCCATAGCCATGAGTAATAGTTCAAGTTTATTTCTGAAATTTGTTAGTTTTTCTTCCCCTGCTGGGAAATGGTTTCCCAGGAAGATTCCAAGTGTTTCCAAAGCATAATTTATACACAGAGCCTAAGAGCACACATCAGCTGGTGGTTCGTGGCTCCCTTTGCTTTGCTTTTCAAACAGTGGAAGAGGGCCAAGTAGGCATTTCAAAATAGCTTAAGTCCATGGAAATGGAAATTAATTCAAATTAAGACAAATATTTACTAGGGTAATTTTTTAAACCTTAAAAATGTTGAAATATCTGAGAAGGAAAATGAATTAGGGTGACAGTATATTTGCTAATGGTTCTTGGTTGCATGCAGCAAAAATCAACTTGAGGTAGTTTAGGCAGAAGAAGGATTTATTTTAAGGATACGGGGTGTCTCAGAGAACCAAGGAAAAGAATGAGGTTGGGCCTCAGGGAGGGAAGGTAAACAAGCAGTAGACGGGAGGGGGGGAAAAGGGCTAGTGTGTGTGTGTGTGTGTGTGTGTGCGCACGCGCGCGTGTGTGTTTCCATATGTGTACGTGCACGTATATCCATGCTAATTGGCTTTTCCTGCTTCTTCATCCATGTGGCAGAATATGGCTAACCTAACAGACCCTCAATTTAAATACTACCACTCTAAGAACATTCAGAGTTCAACTGTCTTTTAGTACCAATTTAAGTTCCCAGAAGAAAACCTCATTGGTCCATGGGGTCATGCATACAATCCTGATCCAATCAATTTCAGCCAGAGTGGGCATGGCCGCATGTCAAAATCAAGGCTCCTAGAGGGTCATCATATGTCCAACAGGTCCAATATTCCAACAAGTAGATGTTAAGTGTCTATTAGACCAGATTGGGGCGGGGGGGAAGCAGCGATCACATGAATCAGTTCTCAAAGAGAGAGGACAGCTTATGACCTACTTGAATTCTCCAAAAGATTTCTACCACAGAGACTCTAAGTTTTTAAAATTTGTTTTAAATTGTGAAAACTCACTAGCTCAGAGGATCCCAATTCCTCGTCTTAATCTTTAGCCTTTATGCATTCACTCCTTTCTAATAATAGCATTTATTATATATTAGATGCTGAGGAGAATAGGATACCCTAGTCTTGAAGGGCTCAAGTCCCTTATGAGGGATGCAGACTTGTGAACACAATTCAGCAAGGCATTTACTAATGTTCAAGGAGAGACATATTTATGAGAAATATTGGGGAACCAAGAGGCAATGAGGTCCATTCAACCCTGTGGCCAGCAATGGCTGAAAAGATGATTTTGTGTTGTTCTGCCTTTATTTCAAAAGTACTAGAAAGAATATCATGAAAGCCTGAATACCTGGTGTACATCTGCCATTGTTGCATCTCTGGAGTCTTGAGTTTCACTGTAATGACATACCACGTTCTAGCCTTACTAAGAATGGCCCTCTAACCTCTATCATGTCTCACACCCTCTAGTAGGCCAAGGTTGAGAATATAGCTTTAATCCCCCACAACTATAATTAAGACATCAACCAATCAGTACTTGGGAATGGGATCTAGGGCCCCACTGAATCGCTAAACCATGTGCAACTCTCCTCTAGAAGGGTAGCATGCCTCCACCTGCACTCAAGTAATAGTCTTTAATACGACTCTTCAAAACACCTTAGCACTTCCCAAAATGCCTTTTTAAATTAACCAACCATAATATTTAATTATCCATAAACACCACTTTTTTCTTCCATAGAAACACTGACGTTTTAGTCTCGACTTCCTTCACCTTGTGAATTAAAGATTCTTCAAAACCACTCTGGGTTCAGAGTTGTAAAGTTTTATGATGTCATTTTATCATGTCCTGTTTTGATGCACTGTTTCAAAGACCGAGGTTCTCTAGTGAGTTGGGGTATTTTCTTTCTCCCAAGCTTTCATTCTGCAAGTTTGGTGAAGCTATTTCAATAAAGCACAAGAAGGAAAAAGTTCAGATCACTAGAGGTTTCATACTCTTTCCCTCAATAGCTGGTTCTCAAACTTCCGTATGCATCAGTAATACTTGGAGGGCTTTTTAAAACACAGATTTCTGGGCTATGTTTCCAAATCAGAAAGCTTAGCATGAACCTCAGGAATTTCATTTCTAACAAGTTTCCTGGTGGTATCAATGCTGTGACCAGGGACCACACTTTTGAGAACCACTCGCCTTAGATCTTCTCTAAATGGTCTGTTGAAACATCAAGGGCTTAAAGTTGACTAGCTGTGCCTTCGGGAGTAACAATCATGGCATAGCACATTCTGCTACACATATTTTCAGCTGGTTAGCTGAATTAACTGCCCATGGAACCCACTAAAGATTTATGGCTAGTTGTGTTAACTAGAATTGTCTTGTATGAATATTCAAGAAATTTTTACCAGCTTTGCATCAGCTCAAAAGTCTTACACTGCTTTTCACACAGGTATAATTGTGTCTCTGGGAAAGAAGTGTAATACACCATTTTGTAACTTGTGTTTGAAAATGATGCAATGCCTAGCAAGTTATTTTGTGGAACTGACAAACTGATTATGAAGTTTATATGGAGAAGCAAAAGATACAGAATAGCAAACACGGTATTGAAGGAGGAGAACAAAGCTGAATGACTGACGCTACCTGACTTCAAGACTTAGTATAAAATGACAGTCATCAAGACACTGGAATTGGCAAGAGAAAAGACACATAGATCAATGAAACAGAATACAGGGAGCCCAGGTACAGACTCACACAAAGATACAGTCAGCTGATCTTTGACAAAGGAGTAAATACCATACAATGGAGCCAAGTAAGTCTGTTCAGGAGTTCCTGCTGTGGCACAGTGGGTTAAGAATCTGACTACAGAAGTTCAGGTCACTGCAGAGGGGCAGGTTCGAGCCCCAGGCTGGCACAGTGGGTTGAAAAATCCCGTGTTGCTGCAGCTGCCTGCCACAGGCTCAGGTTCAATCGCCGGCGCAGGAACTTACATATGCCGTGGGTACGGCCATTAAAAAAAGAAGTTAGCGTTTTCAACAAATTGTGCTAGAACAGCTAGACAACCACACGCAAAAAAAAAAATAAATCTAGACACAAAACTTACACCATTCACAACAATTAACTCAAAAGGAATCAAAGAGCTAAATGTAAAATGCGAAACTATAAAACTCCTAGAAGATAACACAGGAGAAAACCAAGATGACCTTGGGGATGGAGGTGACTTTTCGGGTTCGACACCAAAGGCACATTCCGTGAGAGAAATTACTGATACACTGGACTTGATTAATATTAAAAATGTCTCCTCTGCACAAGACAATGCCAAGAAAATGACATGACAAGACATAGACTAGGAGAAGAGATTTTTTCAAAGATTCATTTGATTAGAAAAAAAGTTGTCCAATATATACAGAGAACTCTTAAAAGTAAATCATAAACAACCTATTAACTTCATTTTAAAAAGGGCCGAAGACCTTCACAGATACCTCACCAAAAAAGATACAAAGATGGCAAATAAACCTATGAAAAGATGCTCCATATCATATGTCATCAGGGAAAGGCAAATTAAAAATGAGATACCACTAAATGCCTATCAAAATGGCCAAAGTCCAAAACAGTGACAATACCAAATGTTGGCGAGGTTATGGAGCAACAGGAACTTTGATTCATTGTCCGTGGAAATGTAACATGGTACAGCCACTTTCTAAGACAGTTTGGTGGTTTCTTACAACACTAAACATACTTTTTTGTACCATCCAACAGTACCACACAGCAGTTATCCAAAGGAGTCAAAACCCTAAATCCCCACAAAAACTGCACATAGACATTTATGGCCACTTAATTCGTAATTGCCAAGAACCTGGAAGCAACCAAGATATTCTTCAGTAGGTAACTGGACAGGTAAACTGTAGTACATCCAGACAATGTAATAGTATTTGGCATTAAAAAGACATGATCCATCAAGCCAAGAAAAGACAGGGGAGGAACCTTAAATGCCTGTTACTAAATCAAAGGAGCCAGTCAGAAAAGGCTAGGATTTGAACTGTATAATATCCCGGAAAAGACAAAGCTATGAAGACAGTGGAAAGATGAGTAACTGCCATGGGCTAGAAGGAGGGAAAAATGAAACAGCAGAGCACAGAGGATTTTTAGGGCAGTAAAAGTACTCCGTATGGTACTGTGATGGTGGATGCATGTCATCATACACTTGTCCAGACTCACAGAATGTACACCACCAAGAGTGAACCTTAAGGGCATCTGTGAACTTGACCTATAATGATGTTTCAATAGGTTTATCAGTGGTAACAAATGTAGCACTCGGGGCGGGGGAGGGGGGGGAACATTGATAGTGAGGGAGGTTGTCCATGGGGAGGAGGGGAACCTATGGGAAATCTCTATATACTCCTCTCACTTTTGCTGTGAACCTAAAACTGCTCTAAAAACAGTCTTTAAAAAATTAAATATACATATATTTAACTATATATAAATGTATTATATATATAATGTATTTATGTACATGTCAACTTGAACAGGTTGTGGGGGGCAGGTATTGGGGTTATTTTCTGGTAGGCCTAGGATGTCATTGATTTTAAGAAAAAAAAATATATATAATGATTCAAGGTGACAGGAACAGTGATAAAGAGCATCAAAATGATGTACGTCCTTTCAAAACTGGTGTGTGGAACTTATTATCTTTAACAGCCTTAGGACTGGCAGCACAATTTTTTAACTATTGTAAATTGTGATAAAATAAAAGTAACGTAAAATTTATCCTCTTAGTCACATCAAACATACCGTTCAGGGACCTTAAGCATGTCCACGGTGTTGTACAAGCATCACCATTATCCAGTTCCAGCACCCCGCATCTTGCAAAACTGAAACTCTGTGCCTCTTAACCCCTTCTCCCTCCCCTCACCCCTGGAAACCATCCTTCTACTTCCTGTCTCTATGAACTTGCTAAAATTTCCTGAAGTGCCAAAGTGGGTAAGAGCCAACCAAGTGAGACTTTAAAACAGCATAGAAGATATGTACCTATAAACCACTTGCAGGGGAAGAGGAAAGATGAAGTGTGTATGGGGTTTATCACTGCTAATAACAAGTGCTGATGCCAGTTTCCTAATAAGTGGTGTGGTTGCTAAGTAACACATCCTAACACCCTCTCGCCTTCTTCCTACACATCTCATTTCTCATCGGATCCTCAATGGACTTATCGGATAAAAATGGTGCTCTTTATCTCCGTAGACTTAAGATTTCTAATAACTGGGTTAAAGCAATGGAATACCAAAATATGCCCAGTTTGTTTTTCTTTTATTTCCTCCTGATCCTTTTTTTATTTTTCTTTTTTGGCCGCCCTGCAGCATATGGAGCTCCCGGGCCAGGGATCAGATCCATGCTGCAGTCATGGACTATGCCGCAGCAACACCGGATCCTTAACCCACTGTGCTGGGCTGGGGATTGATCCTGCGACCAAATGCTCCAGAGATGCTGCTGATCCCACTGCACCACAGCAGGAACTCCTCTCCTCATCTTTGAAGCCCTGATGTGACTGAAGCGTCTGAACAAAATCAGGGCATCAGCATCATCACAGGCTCAAGCTGGGCGATGACACGGGCCAGGTTTGCAAAGTCCACAGCCCTGGAGTGTGCCGGCACTGCTCTGGAGGCAGAGTTCAAAGGAAACACTGAGCAAATTCTAACCGTAGTAAATCCCCAGGCCAAAGGGAGTCTTCTCAGTAAATTAATAATCTCTGAATGACATCTGATGAGTTCTTTCTAAGACATTTCCTCTCGCCCTGCCCTGACCCCTGACCTACATTTCATTCCTTACAAAATGAATGGAACTCCTCTAGCAATTTCCCCATCGACACTCGGCCTCTCCCTCCTGCCAAGCAGAAACCTTGAGAACACCAGAGAAGTCATTTCCACTTGGGCCTTTCTGCAGAAGCTAGATGTTCTGGTGCCTCTCGGTTTTAGAGAATTGATTTTAGAGAAATTCATTTTCACACACACACACACGCACACACACACACACAGGAAAGGAAAGTTTCAGGCAAGAAGCAAATTAATGTTTGATGAACACATTTTGTTATCCAAATAAGAAGCTCCCCAATTATGCTTTGAATGCTATACATTTCTTTCCCTAATAATATAGAAGATAACTTTTGTACAAGTCAAAAGTGAAAAATTACGGGTAACGATTAATGCAGACCTCAAAGCTTAGTTCAGGGGTTAAGTTGTAGGTCACATTATAGCAAAAGAGGAACTACTAAGCTAGCATTATGGGAATGAAAACTTACATTTCCAAAGTCCCCACCACATGCTAGGGACTCTGCTAGATCTTGTACTTGACCTCATTTATGACCACGGTGACAGCTACGACCTTCAGTTTTGCAGATGAATAAATTGGTTCAAGGTCACATCATCGATACGTGGTCAGATCGGCATGCAAATCATGTTTTCATTCATTTCTTCAAAATTAGTTATTGGACATCTAGGAAGGGCCAGGTGTCTGTGATCCCATCACTATTCTTCATGGAAGTCCTAAGACATCCAAAGTCCTCCTTTATATGAATTATCAAGAGTCCTCATACCAACCCTAATGGTCAGATGATATTGCTATGTTTGTATCCACCCTAGACCCTAAAGTGGATGAACAATTTGTCTAAAGTCACATGGTTGTATAGCAATGAAGCTCAGTTTTGTTTGGATCAAAAAGTAATGCTTGTAATTACTGTGCTTTAATTAACCTTTCTGGGCCTCGGTTTCTTTGTCTGTACAGTGGGGCTCACAGTAGCTCTAGTCATGATGACCAAAAGGTGGAAATGACCCCAATGTCCATCAAGGGATGAGTGTATGAACAAAATGTGATCTAACCCTACAGTGGCCTGTCATGCAGCCACAAAAAGGAATGAAGTACTGACATATGTACGACATGGATGAACCTTGAAAACACGATACTAAGTGAAGGAAGCCGGACGCAAAAGACCACATGCTGTGTGATGTCATGTTTAGAAATGTCTAGAATTATAGAGACACGAAGATTGGTGATTTCCAGGTGAGGGGGGGGTAGGGAGAAATAGGGAGTGAATGCTAATGGGAACCAAGTTTCTATTTTTGGGGGGATGGAAATATTCTGGAATTAGTGGCCCTGGTTGGACATCCATTGTGAATATCCTAAAAAACCCACTGAATTGTACACTTGCAAACGGTGAATTTTATAGAATGTGAATTATCCTCCCATAAACAAATAAGTAAACAGGACTAATACGAGTTCTAACTCCTTGGATTGTTGTGAAGATTAAGGGAAGCGATTCTAGGAAATGCTCAGCACAGGGTCTATCTAGGGCTTTTTAGGCGCATAGAAGCCCTCCACCAAAGACTGGCCTTTGAAACGTTGTAGCGGACAGGCTGGCTGGTGCGGCTAGTGCAGTCCTGCCCTCATTCCTTCCTCTGGGACAGCCCTTCATCTGTCCATCCGTCTGTCCGTGAGGCCTCAGAGCCTCCATCCCACCACCACTTCTCCTCCTTGTCCACCTTCCCTAATGAAAGAAAGAAGGAGCAGTCCCTTTATGTTCCTTGTTTGGGGGCGTTGGTCCCCTCATACGGTGCTGCCAAGTGGACATCAGAACCCACAGGAAGAACACGTAGGAAGTGGGGGTTCATCGCCAGGGCGAGGCGAGGAGAGGAGAAAGGAAAGAGCTTTTCTCTGAGAGGCAACCTGAGCATCGGCGTCAAAGGGCAAGTGATGCCTGAGGAAATGGGAAGAAGTCAAACGCAGCGGGCTCAGCGGAGGCCCTCGGAGGGAAGAAACTGGTGTTCGCGTCCTAGCCCTTCCACTTGCCCATCATTTTTTTGGAAAAGGTGTTTTATTTCCACCTCTGTCGTTTACCTCCGGAGTACTAAGAACACCATCGACGTTTAAGAGACCACTGCACACAGTTCCCTGTGAACCCATGTTGTGATGGGCAGGGGAGTCCAAGGACCACGTGGCCTAGTGACAGAGTGGTCATCCGCTTAGTCCAAAGTAGTCACAGATTTTGTTTCTTTTTTTCACGTTGAGAGGCGCATCATTTTTGCACCGCTGCAGAGCAAATAAGACAACAACATCTATCAGGCAATTCACGTGCCCCCCCTTCTAAGGGCAAAATGCTTTCACCTTTGTGAGGCCGAGGGAAGAGAGGAAGCCTTCAACTGTGTTGAGAAAACTCTCAAGTCACCACCTTCCCTGCTTCCTTCTTGCCAGTTGAACCCAGTCTTTTTTTTTTTTTTTCTCTTTTTTGGGCCACATATTGGAAGTTCCCAGGCTAGGAGTCAAATCAGAGCTGCAGCTTGGGCCACAGCCACAGCAACACTGGATCCGAGCCGCATTTGCAACCTACACCACGCTTGCAGCAATGCCAGATCCTTAACCCGCTGAGCGAGGCCAGGGATCGAATTTGCATTCTCATGGACACTATGTCGGGTTCTTAACACACTGAACCACACTGGGAACTCCAAGCCCAGTCTTTTTTATTGAGCAAATGACTCTCTAGCAGTTGAAACAGAGAGGGAGCAAGAGTGGAAAATTGGCCATACTGTGAACCGTCTTTCCAAGAAATTAGTTGCTTTTTCTGAAACATGTATATTTCCAAAAGGGAAACCGAGTTTCAAATATTGCTTGTCCTAACGTATTCAAGTCCAGCAGATGGAAAGGCATACATTAAATCCATGCTGAAATTTCCTTAAAGGCGATGCCTGCTACAGACATATTCAGATGTAATTAAGCACTTACACCCCTTATTGTAAATGCAAGCGTCCCTTCAATACACTGATTATCACCTCCAATGGCCTATCGGTTTCATCAGAACCAAATACAGCCCCGGATTCCTTCTTCCTTTTCACCAGAGAATCCTGAACTAGGAAACACACACAGCCATCTGGTTCCCCTTTGGAATTGCCCTGTATTATAATATACAATCAATGTGATAAAAGAAAACGTAGGAAACAGATGGGGCAAGAGCCCGAAGGCATTTGAATGATTGCACCAAGGGCCACTTGTAGTTCATTTTATACGTGGCCAGAATAAAAAAAAAATTTTTTTTTCTTTGCAAAGTCATTTGCAACAGTCTATTTGTTTGCCCAGCGTGACTGACTGCATTCTTCATCCGTTCTTTTGATGTGAAATCAGAAAGTGACAGTGGAGCGAACCACCATCAATCAGCAGGTTACAACTGGGTCTCTCTGGCATGCTTCTCTGCTCAGGGTGTCATGTCAAGCAGCCCATATTGAGGCAATTCTAGAAATTGGGTTATCTCGAGAAGGGGAGAAGGCAGCAAGAAGGAAAGGGGAGGGGGAGCAGAGCAAGCGCAAAGAAGCCCTCGAGTCCCGATAAGGATCAAGATGGCTTGGCTCCATGAATTACTACAGTCAGAGTTCCGTCTATGCTGCAGACAGCCTGGCTCCAGAGTTTTCAGGATCCATGTTTTTAGTTCAGTGGCACCCAATAACCGCCTGGGAGGACTGACTTACCTTTTTATTTGATTTTATTGAAGTATAGATGATTTACGATGTTGTGTTAATTTCTGCAAAGTGACTCGGTTATACACACACACACGCACATACATATATCTTTTTTCATATTATTTTCCATTATAGTTTATTATAGCATATTGAATAAAGTTCCCTGACTTACCTTGATTACAGAAGAAAAGAATGTATTTTTCCCAATAAGATATCCTCCTTGCTTTCCAAAGCAGACTCTTTCTGTGTCCTCTCATCTCAAGACTCCTAAACACCGTCTTCCTTTTTTTAAATGAACCATTACTCACGCAGTGCCTGTTACACGCCAGGCACAGTTCCCAGGGTTTCCAAATCTATTAACCCTCATACTATAAATACTGGAATACTCAAACCAACCACAGGACATGGGGGCAGTGATTATTCTCATTTGCAGATGGGAGGATGGCAACTCAAAACTAACTCGCCCAAGGACTCAGAAACTGCAGGGGGCAGGTTGGGGATTCAAATCCAGCTCTTGCATCATTTTGTTAGAACTCAGGAAAAGAGACACACCTGGTTATCCCAGGCAAAAAGGAACATCTCATGCTGCACGTGGACGGATTAGAATTAACCCTGGAACTGAAAGCCTCCAGTCAGCAGCTAGAACTTTCGCTGCCTCCCTCGGTCATAGTCTATCTCCCAAATCTCCCCTTCTCTCCACATGTCTCCAAGCCCTCCAGCTTATCACCTGTCAGGATTACTTCTAGTTCTCTCTCTCTCCTTCCCCCTCCCTCTCCCTGCCTCCTCCCCCCTCTCCTCCTCCCACCCTTTCAACTTCAGTTTCTCTAGAAAACGGCTGCTGGTGGCTCTCTGAGGCCAGGCCGCCCTGTACAGCCTAGCACTGCCCTCCCTTGCATCAAGCCCACTGTGGCCACTGGACAAGTTAGATGAGTGGGATAACTCATGTCCAGAGAGGGCTCCCAATAGGTCTTCCCACCCCCATCTGGGCATGTTCCAAGAGATGAGTCCACTTCCCCTCCCCTTGAATCTGGGCTGGCCCGTGATCTGCTGGGGCCAGTCGTTTGTAATGGCAGAGACATTCTAAGGCTTCGGAGCCCAGGTCTTAATAATAATGACACCGTCTGTTTCCTTCCTCCTGGAAGTCTGACCACCCTGCTAGAAAGAAGCCCGAGCCGTTGCACCATGTGGCAAGGGAGACCCGACTTGGTACATGGAGACAGAGAGAACGAAAGAGAGAGAGAGAGAGACCCGAATGGCCTAGGGATGTAGCACCGAGGTCCTAGATCCACACGCAAAGCTTTCTCGGATGTTCCAACCTTGTCCAGCAGCCAGGCAGTGCAGCCTAATGAATGACCCCAGCTGACATGCATGGAGCAGAAGAACCAGCCATCCGAGCGCTGCCCATATTCCTACCCACTACACTGTACCCAATAATAAATCACCGTCTCTAAGTTTTGGATGTGTTTGTCACACAGCAAAAGGTCACCAAAAGAGTGGGCTAGTGAGATTTTAATAAATTTTCCATAAGATAAAACAGGGAAAGGCTAATAGCCAGATGGGGGTCTAGGTGATGGCTCCCAGCAGAGTCATCAATGAAAGCGGAGAGAGGCAACAACCGCTGGCAACATCAGAATCTACCTTTTCCTCCTTATATCATTGTGGCCTCACCCCAAACCGATGAGCCTGTCAGTCTTTTGGGGAAAAGAGTGTTGATACGACTTCCATCAAGTCCTTATCTGAGATTCAAACTTGACTTTTACACCTCTGGTCTTCTCTCGGTATCCAGCTTCCTCCCTTTCATGGACAGGACTTCCGTTCCTCAAAGCCACGTAACACAACGCCCCAGCCACCCGTGTCAAGCCTTGCTGGACAGGTGGCATGGCTACCTATCATCCACTGTGCGTCTCACACTGCAGGCAGCAGCTTCACCAGCAACTGCTTGATTAGGATCAACACCAAGAGCCACTCTTATGTGCCCTGAAGGCCCAAGTGGGATACCTCCTTGTGTGGGTCAGCTGCCGCCTCCATCCCCAACATCGGCTGCAAGCATTCAGCAAGTCCAACTGTGGGCAGGGCCCTGGGCTAGCAGCGCAGGCTACAAAGAGATCAAAACTCCAAGGCTGACATCAAGGAACTGAATGCACAGGGAAACACATCAGCCACAAGTAGGAGTACATGGCCGCATGCGCAAGAAGCCCAAAGAACTAACTGTTTAGAAAAACGACACTCAGATAAGACATCCGGGTGAGTTCAGGGACTCCTCTGGGAGGGCAAAGGAATGACCTAGGGTCTCAGGAGCAGAACCTCAATTTCTCCACTGAGAAGAGGAGTATCAGAACTCTTAAGGGCTGATTTGTAAAAAAATAAAATAAGATAAAATAATTGTTGAAATTATTTGAAGCTACTCAGGGTGAAAAATTGATTTAGATTCATTACATAGATAAATCCCTCCAAATAATTGCACGCTGTCAAAGGCAGTGGCGTGAACAGCTCAGGAGAGCAAACCAGAAGCCAGCCAGCCTCCCGATGGTCCTGAGCTGGTCCTCGGAGAAGGGGGAAGTCAGGGTGTGACATGCAGGCAGGGAGCGGGACATGAGATGGCAAGAGCTCCGGCCAGGCCAGGCTGCCTTGGACAAACCTCTGCATACCCAGCCTGTTTGACTCTGCACCATGGTGACAGCCAGCTCCCAAGGATGCTGCTGGCCCTTCACCTCGGCGCCATGCTGAGTTCCTCTACTGGGTTTTCTCTGCAAATCCCAGAGCCCACTAAATCCACCTGTGCGGGGACTATCCTGAGGCACAGGGGATTCATGGGCTTGGAATACCTTCAGCTAAGGAGAGGTGGTTTTAGTGGGTAAATGCCTTCCCTTCCCATGCTCCAGAGTGGCCATTCTTCAGAATGGCTTTGTAGGAAGTCCTGGTAGGACTGAGCCCCAACTGCCCACTGCTGTGACCCACTCGTGAGCACATGGTTTATCCTTTTCTCCACTCTCTAGTCCTCCCTCACTCCTGCTTCCTGCCATCACCTCCCAAATTAAAAACCTGCACCTAAATCCTTATCGCAGGTGCTCATCTCAGGGGGCTAAGACCAAGAGATGGCAGAAAACGAGGCAAAGACAAGACGAGGTGCTGAAGGCAGATTCCACGTTCCAGGTGACAGGCAAGAGGTTTGATTGAAGCCAGAAGCGTCTTTATACAGAAAAACCTCCTAGATCCCAGGTCGCCCCACAGCTGACCTTGCCTAGAAAGCACCCTGCCCATTACAGGCAGATGGAGTAACAGTTGGGTGGAATCTGAACACTCCAGTGAGGGCACTGTTGAAGGAAGTCTCATTTTAATAGAGGATGCAAAAAATAACCAACTCGTGATCCACCCAACTTGGATGGAGCTTAAGGGTATGCCGAGTGAAAAGGCCCATCTCAAAGGGTTGCTTAACATGCTGTATGATTACACTTATATAATCACCCTGAAGTGACACAATTACAGTGAGGGAAAAGGGCTGGCAGGGGAGAGGTGACTCTGAAGGGGTAACATGAGGGAGTTTCTTTGCGGTGACGAAACAATTGTGCATCTTGACTGTGACGATTATTTGAACCTACACGTGAGATCAGATTTCAGAGAAACACACACACACATGTGCATGCACACACATTTTCATCATATTGTAGCCGTGTTAATTCTCTGGTCTCGACAATGAGCTCTCTTTATGGAAGGTATTATCATCGGCGGACGTCATGGTACACAAACTCTCTGCACTATTTTTCCAACTTCTTAAGTTTTAAACTTTTTCAAAATAAAAAGTTATAAAGCCAAAAAGCATTTTTTAAAACTTGGATGCAGGAGTCCCCGCTGTGGCATAGTGAGTTAAGAATCCAACGGCCATGGATTGGGTCACTGTGGAGGCAAGAATTTGGTCCCAAGGCCAGTGCAGTGGGTTAAAACATCAGCATTGCTGCAGCTGTGGTGTAGGTTGCAGCTGCAGCCTGGAGTCAGTCCCTGGCCTCCTCTACATGCCATAGGAGTGGCCATAAAATATTTGTTTTTTGCTTTAATTTTTTTTATTTGTAGAGTGATTTTTATTTTTTTTCCATTATAGCTGGTTTACAGGGTTCTGTCAATTTTCTCCTGTACAGCATGGTGACCCAGTTACACATACATGTGTACATTCTTTTTTCTTACATTATCATGCCCCATCATAAGGGACCAGACAGAGTTCCCAGCGCTACACAGCAGGATCTCATTGCTAACCCATTCCAAAGGCAGTAGTCTGCATCTATTAACCCCAAGCTCCTCAACCACCCCACTTCCTCCACCTCCCCCTTGGCAACCACAAGTCTATTCTCTGAGTCCATGATGTTCTTTTCTGTGGAAAGGTTCATTTGTGCTGGATATTAGATTCCAGACATAAGTGATATCATATGGTAGTACATCTGCATGTTCACTGCAGTACTATTCACAGTAGCCAAGACATGGAAACAACCCAAATGTCCAGAGACAGATGATTGGATTAGGAAGATGTAGTATAAATACACAATGGAATACTATTCAGCCATAAAAAAGAACAAAATAATGCCATTTGCAGCAACATGGATGGAATGAAAGATTCTTATGCTGAGTGAAGTAAGTCAGAAAGAGAAAGACAAATACCATAAACTTTTTTTTTGTCTTTTGTCTTTTTTGTTGTTGTTGTTGTTGCTATTTCTTGGGCCGCTCCCGCGGCATATGGAGGTTCCCAGGCTAGGGGTTGAATCGGAGCTGTAGCCACCTGCCTACGCCAGAGCCACAGCAACGCGGGATCCGAGCCGCGTCTGCGACCTACACCACAGCTCACGGCCACGCCGGATCGTTAACCCACTGAGCAAGGGCAGGGACCGAACCCGCACCCTCATGGTTCCTAGTCGGATTCGTTAACCACTGCGCCACGACGGGAACTCCCCATAAACTTTTTTTAAAAAAAAACTGGGAGTTCCTGTTGTGACTCAGCAGGGTGGGAACCTGGTTAGTATCCACAAGGATGCAGGTTCAATCCCTGGCCTCGCTCAGCAGGTTAAGGTCCAGCATTGCCATGACCCATGGCATAGGTCAGCAGGTGTGGCTCGGATCTGCACTGCTGTGGCTGTGGCGTAGGCCTGAAGCTGCAGCTCCAATTTGACCCCTGGCCCAGGAACTTCCATATGCCATGGGCATGGCCCTAAAAATTCAAAATAAAATTGGATGGGGTGTGGAGAGAGAAATTCAGCCAGCTTTCCCTTTCTTCTCCCTCAAACAGTCATTTTGGCCATTTGACTGGCATCCTGGGATAAACTAATGAGATCATCCTTGGCAAGGGCATGCCCCAGTGTGCTCACGATAAACATCATCGGGTCTTGTGAAGACCATGCCTACTGACAAATATCATACAAGTTATTACTCTGACCAGCTAATCAGCCGGCAGTCTGAGAATGAAGGGAAGGCATTTATTCTACTGCTTAAGATAAGGAATAGAAGAACTGTCTGAACATTTTCTTTACGCTGAGGCCCCTGGGCCCCGACTGCTGAAGAGGATTTCAGCTTGGCTGAATGTGATTCAAGCTGAAGTTGGGAAACGAAGGGGCTTATCTCAGTGACCAGGAAACCAGTCTTTGATCGGGGCGTCATCCGGTGACCTTGATGTCACAGCTGCATTGAACCTGATCCTGATGAAAAGAAGGTCTGCCTGCCATATGCATGGCTTCCAAACAGAAGGCTCTGGTGTGCAGTGTAGGTGCACACATGCGTGTCTGAGAGTGCCAGGGCATAAGCCGCTATTTGACTCAAAGCCATGTGATGGGACAGAGAGTTGGGGCCAGGTGGTGAGAAGAAGTCCAGCAGCTACATGATGGGGGCATCAATCAATGGGAGCAGATGTTAGAAACCAAATATAGGTTCCTGGAAGGAAGGCAGAACTGGCTGAGAGCCTGTGGGGCTTAATCTTTTTGCACGAGCAGTTAAGCAGATCATTAACAGGAAATGTTTAGCAGCATTTTCAAAATTATTTTAGCGTCCTAAAAACAAAATATTTCAGTGTCCAAAATGTTAAAGAAATATCTAATGTTAACATTGTCCAATTTTTAACTCAGAAGATTTTAAGGGTACACATTCCAAGGCCACCTCTTCTTTCACTAGATTAGGGGCTGAAAGTTCACCCTTACTCATGAGATCAGGGCAGACAGAGAATCCACCATGGAAACAGGAACAGAGGGGAGATAGTGTTTGGCCCGACTTCAAAATGGAAAACTTGCAACCCAGGTGACAAGAGCAACTGACTATGAGACCAGAGAGCCTGGAAAGAGAAAATCGAGGCCATGCCAAGAGATGTCTAGCCCCCTCCCCCAAAAAATCGGAATTGAGAGCAGCATTTTCCCCACCGAGATTAAGCTCTAGTCCTGCCTCAATACTTGAAACTCTCTATGCTGAGTCCGCCACGATCACTAAGGAAGGGATCAAGATAAGGAAAGAGGGAGGTTTGCAGTGGCAGCCTGGCTAGTCCAGGAACCAGAAGTTGGAACAAACTGATTGTGAGGGTAAATAGTGACTTGTCAAGAGATATGTTAGAAGGGGGCTCTATTTTCAGAATTCAGGCTCCAGGAGAGCTGAGAAGTGTGTTACAAGTTCAAGGACCTAAGAAAGGACCAGCCCAACTTCTGACACATCATAGGCACTCGACGAATAGTTCTACAAAGGATAAATGAATGAATGGGCGGATGGATAGATGAGTGGGTGGATGGATGGATGGAAAATGGTGGTTAGATGGATGATGGATGGTTGGGTGGACATATGTGTGGACAGATGGATGTACATAGGTATGAAATGTAGGAGCCACTGTACTTCTAATTCTAGTAAAAAATAACAGAGATACCCCTTAGTTTTTATAAACATAAACTATGTCCATTTTATGAAAGTAAGAAAAAGTGAAATCTCTTCTACCAAAAATGCATGAGAAAGGACAAGGAAGCCCATGCTGTCAGTTCTCACAGCTGAGCTGCATGGCACATACAGTCAAACTGCCTTCTCCAAGGAGCATTCCTGAGCCAAGTTCAATAGGTGAGCCTTATGGGTGCTTACTAATGCTCAGAGCTTAAGAAAGTTATGAAGTGGAGCCATTATGCATTAGAGGATATAGAAAAACTAATTCCAGCCAATGACCTAACCTGGCTGGAAGACAAAGCCCACAGAAACAATTTTCCAAATAATAAAATTTGGTGTCAGCCTCCAAATAAGAAGATTCCACAAGTGCCTTCAATATTTGATCACTGTTGAGATTTCATTCCGCCATACCCGAACCTCCATCAAATATCCTGGCCAGGAAGTCTCATTTTCATCATATTCCAAGTGACAACCGTTTATATAAATCAAGATCACAAGTACATTTTCTTTTCTCTAAGATCTACAAATCTTAGTCTTTGGCCATGCACACAAATCTTACAGTTCCTTTTAAAATTATTATTGGCCATCTTTTCATCCTTTCTAAGGTCTCTTTTTTTCTTTTTCAGCCACCCTGGCAGCATAGGGATGTTCCCAGGCCAGGGGATAAACTTGAGCCAGAGCTGCAACCTAGGATGCTGCTATGGCAATATCAGAACCTTAACCCATTGTGTTGGGCTAGGGATCGAACCAGCACCTCCACAGGAACAAACCAGATCATTAACCCACTGCACCACAGTGCAAACTCCTTTAAGTTCTCTTTATCATAAGGTGGTACAAGAGATTTTTTTTTTAGGGCTGTGTCTGCAGCATATGGAAGTTCCTGGGCTAGGGGTCTAGTTGAAGCTACAACTACCAGCCCACAGCACAGCCATGCCAGATCTTTAACCCACTGAGAGAGGCCAGGGATTGAACCCGCATGCTCATAGACACTATGCTGAGTTCTTAAGTTGCTGAGCCACAAGAGGAACTCCAGTACAAGGCCATTTAATAAAAGTGTATTGATGCATTCATCCCTGTGTCAGAGTAGACGTGGTTTATATAAATTTAATTCCAGTTCCTATGACAAGAAAAAATAAAAACGTCAATTTGTCAAGTTTAGTAGTGGTCAAGAATCATTGCATCTCAAGTAACACAAATCCAGTTGAAACTTGTTATAAGGGGGAAAATAGAGGTTTACTGATTCACATAGGTTCTAGCTTAAGGCATGCTGATCCAGAATTCAAATACTGTTACCACCTCACTCTCCTGGGCTCTCTCTCCAGCCCCAGCTCCATGTCGCCCCATTTGTGGTGTCACGCTCTCTCCCACAAGGGGGCTTCCTCCATGCTGCTACTGGATCCCAACATCACAGCCAGTGGTCCAAGGAGACAGGGATTTCCACTCCAGTTGTCCAGGCATCAATTAAAGGAAAGACTCTACACTTGCTTGTTAACTGGTCCCTGCTCAGAGCATTCACTGTGACCAGATGATTAGGAGACTATAACTGGCCAGCCTAAGTCACACGCTTATTCTCCTGGACAGAGAGGCAGGACGGACAACGCTGCTGTTAGCGGGGATTATGTACAGATAAACGAGACATTTGCGCTCATGGATACACGTTAAGCTACACTGCTGCAGAACTGCGCATGTGCACACAGATGCTGGCGGTGCTGCACGTTGCCTTCCCTCTGATCTAGGAGGGCCCAGCTCCTCCCACTACACGACCAGACTGAAATGAGTTAGAGGGATATGTCCCCAAAGGAAAGGCCAAGTGCTATTACCCAGGATGGGCACACATTCCGTTCTTCCCAGGACGAAGTACTGATGATTATAAAATGCTGTGTCAAGATGGCTAAGAAACCCAACACATGGGCAACAGTATGAGTCATTCATTCATTCTTCGTTTATTTACTCATTTGTAGGCATCTACTGGGCATCAGACAGCATGTGAACACTAAGTGTCAGAGAATAGTCAATGAGCGCACCACTATCTGAAGGAGAGAAACAGCTACAGCCTAGGATGGGGAGTCCCATGGTGGTGACAGTCATAAGGTGACAAGGAGATCACAGGCAGCACTAGCTACTAGCTTGGAGAAATCAGGGATGGCTTTTAGGAGGAGGCTATTCTTGAGCTCAAACTTAAAGGACGAATAAGAGAAGGAAGCAGCATCGCAGAAAACGGCACTCAGGTCAGAGGTAACAGCATGGGCAAAAGTAGATGCTGGTTTGAGCAAGGAGCAAAATGTTGGAGGGCAAGGGATGGTGGGAGACGGGGCTGAAAAGCTAAGCAAAAGCCATGTCATGAAAGCACCGAAATTCCTCACTAGGATGTTTGAACATTTCCCTAAAGGTGATGAGGACCCACTAGAGAGTTTTCAGAACGTCTGAGAACCATCAAATGTGCATTTGAGGCGAGCAACCCTGGTGTCAGTGTAGGGTATTGATTAACATGGAGTCAGGAGTGGACATCACCAAGAGACCACAGAGAGGCAGTTCGGGTAAGACATGTCGAGAGTCTGAAGTGACAGCAGACGTGGAGAGGAGGCTGCGTGTTTGGGAGAGATTTAGATGACAGAATCTGTGGGTCTTGGTGGCCATTTGGCAGAAGAAAAGTCAGTGTGGACTCTTGAGTCTCTAGTTTGGGTCATGGAGCTTTCGTGACCAGGAAAGACAGAAGGAAGAGCAGGGTTGCAGGAGAAAAGGGTGAGCCCAATGAGGAAGGTGCGCAGCTTGAGATCCCTGGGAGTGGAGATGTCCAAGAGAGAAGATTCCAGAACAAAGAGCTCAGCCCTCAGGAGAATGATCTGGGTGTAAAGTCAAGTTTTAGAGGAGCGTTTGTCACCAGCACCACAGGAGTGACTGGCTGACCCTCAGTGGAGTAGGTCAAATAAGAAAACCAAAGGCAGAGAGCCATGGCGACCCCAATGTTTCCTGGGTGACAAGGAAGACCAGGCTGACAAGGGACTGAGAAGGACTCATTAGAGAACAAGAAGCCAAACACGAGCAAATAGAGAAATACTTTTCAACAAGGAGAGATTAAGGCCAAACCAAGAACATTCTAGAGTTTTCGATGGGCTCCAGAGAAGGTGTCATGTGGAAAACAGCAAGCTCAAGAAAAAAAAAATACTCAGAGCATGATAACGTGAGAAAATAGAATGTGTGCATGTATGTGTAACTGGGTCACCATGCTGTACAGTAGAAAAAAAAACTATATTGAGGAAATAACAACTTTTTAAAAATAAATAAATAAAGTCAAGTGCTGGGGGAAAAAAAATACTCCATTTACCAAAAGTAATCATGATTAAACTCCTTATAAATTTCATGTGTTACAGCATCATGCTCTGTAGGTGGTTGAGAGGTTTTACACCACTTTCTATGTGGGTGCAAAATTTACAGAGAGACCTTTTTCAGCAGATGGGAAAGACTCTAAAAGCAAGGTCCGTAAACTTTTTCTACAAAGGACAAGATGATAAATATTTTCAGATTTGCAGGCCAGACAGCCTCTGTCCCAACTACTCAATTCTGGCATGGTAGCAAGCAAACAGCCAACAAGGACTTGGATGTGGATGAGGACAGCTGTGCTCCAATAAATCTTTATTTACAAAAACAGGCGCTGAGCTAGATTTGGCCTGAGAACCTTCATCTGAGGACTCCTCATCCATACTAATATCTTTTTTGTTCTTTTTATGGCTGCACCTGCGTATGGAGGTTCCCAGCCTAGGGGTTGAATCTGAGCCGCATCTGCGACCTCCACCACAGGTCATGGCAACGCTGGATCCTTAACGCACTGAGCAAGGCTGGGGATCAAACCCGCGCCCTCACAGAGGCAATGGCAGGTCCTTAACCCGTGGAGCCACAATGGGAACTCACACCCTAATATCTTTACAGACCTTCCCCCCCTTCACAAAGAAATTGCCAAAAGGAGCAAAGTGAAAAAAAAAACCACCTCCGGAAGAGCACAGCTTTTCACACAAGCTGCAGGCTGACACCGAGAACATTCCATCAGGCTTTTAACCATTTCAGACTCTGGTCAACATTCCTGGGAATTGAGAGGTGTTTGCTTCTGGCAGAGGGGACGCTCTGCTTATCAGCCTACTTATTATGTGCTGTGCCTATAAATTAAAACATTAGAATTTTTACTCCAAGCTCCAACTATAGGCAAATGCCACTGTTTTGTTTCTCTCCACTACTTATGTTTTAAATCACTTTTAATAGCCTGTGTCAAACTAAAAGAATTCTAATTAGATATACACATGGGTGTTTTCATTCTTTTCCCAAATGCAATGACTAGTACACACAATGTTGAGAAAGAAGGCGTTCGAGGTTTTCAGAGGGAAATACACAAATTCGTCAGTGTATAGAACACAATGCAAGACTGCAGCCCAGTTAAAGTATTAGAACGATTTTCAACTATTTGAGAAATATTAGAACATTTTCAGTATTTTAAGTTTATGTGTCTGCTTCGGGCAAGGATTCATCAGAGTTTGGATTTCATTAGCGCTCTGCACGCAACACTCTAGCTTACGGGAGAACTGCATTTTGCACCTTCTAGAAAGGTACAGCCATCTCATTTGCCTTGGCCAAAAAAATGTGAACAGACATGATGTGTATCACTTCTAGGCGGAAGCATTAAGAACCACAGGTGGTGGCCCTTTTCCTCAGCCACAGTAAGCAGCAAATTCCAGAGGGTCAAGTGTTCTTTCAGCCTGGGTAGTAAACTCTTCTGTCTGGCACTCATTTTTTCTTGACTAGACCCTGCCTAATACAGACACTGACCTAATTTAATACTCTTGTCAGAACAGCAGCTCCAGAGTTCCCATCGCAGCACAGCGGAAACAAATCCAACTAGTATCCTTGAGGCCTCAGGTTCGATCCCTGGCCTCGCTCAGTGGGTCGGGGATCTGGTGTTGCCGTGAGCTGGGGTGTAGGTCACAGACATGGCTTGGATCCTGCATTGTTGTGGCTGTGGCATAGGCTGGCAGTTGTAGCTCCCATTCAACCCCTAGCCTGGGAACTTCCACAGGCCACGGGTGCAGGCCTAAAAAGCAAAAAAAAAAAAAAAACAATTCCCGAAGTCAGGGGTTAGACCATTTTTTCTCTGAAGGCCCAGAAAATGAGTATTTTTTTTTGTCTTTTGTCTTTTTTGTTGTTGTTGTTGTTGCTATTTCTTGGGCCGCTCCCTCGGCATATGGAGGTTCCCAGGCTAGGGGTTGAATCGGAGCTGGAGCCACCGGCCTACGCCAGAGCCACAGCAACGCGGGATCCGAGCCGCGTCTGCAACCTACACCACAGCTCACAGCAACGCCGGATCGTTAACCCACTGAGCAAGGGCAGCGGACCGAACCCGCAACCTCATGGTTCCTAGTCGGATTCGTTAACCACTGCGCCACGACGGGAACTCCAAAAATGAGTATTTTCAACTTTGGAGTCTGTACTGACCATTCAGCCCTACCACTGGAGAAGCCGCCAGAGGCAGTACCTAAATGAGAGGGCCAGCCTGTGTGCCAAGAAAACCCTACTTATAGGAGTTTCTGCTGTGACGCAATAGGATCAGTGCTATCGCTGGAGCCCTGGGACACAGGTTCGATCCCCAGCCCAGCACAGTGGGTTCAAGAGCCACAGCTGCTGTGGCAAAGGTTGCAACTGTGGCTCAGATCTGATCCCTGGCCTGGGCCTGGGAGCTCCATATACTGCAGGGTGGCCAAAAAAGAAAAAAGCAAAAAAGGAAGAAAGAAAAAGGAAAGAAAAACAGGAGTTCCCGTTGTGGCTTAGCAGTAATGAACCTAACTAGTATCCATGAGGACACCAGTTCAATCCCTGGCCTCACTCAGTGAGTTAAGGATCCAGCATTGCCATGATACCTGTGGCATAGGTTGCGGACGTGGCTCGGATCCTGAGTGGCTGCGGCTGTGGTGTAGGCTGGCAGCTACAGCTCTGATTCAACACCTAGTCTGGGATCCTCCATTAAAAAAATGGAAACGAAAACAAGCTGCAGCTGGATGTGACCTATGGGCAGCAGTTGTGCCAATGAGCTAAGTAACTCGGTCTCAGAGCCTCAACGGTTGACAGACGCCCCAAGGAAGGAGATTATCGCAGCTCAGAGGGAAAACCTCTTCCATCCTGTGTGTCCCATGCCTGCCAGAAATAAAGGACCAGAGAATCCATTTGACTCAAAGTTGAGCACAAGCGGAAGGGCAGAAATTGCTATGGAATTCAGTATTTGGGGTCCAAGGAATTTGCTATAGAATGCCGTGCACTTTTATATTATTTCAAAATTCCCCATCATAAAAAGTGGAGGAGGAGGAGGGGAAAAAAATCGCTCATATTTCATGTAAGCGATTTGGAAGATGATTATGAGGGATTAATACAATTCATGGCTTTGTATGTGGCAAAATTCACATAAAAGGAACATTATGACTGAAATCATGGCCACTATTTGATCTTGGAAATAGCATCTGCATTTGTTTTAATGATTTCTCTAGTCCCTGAGAAACTATAAGGGCTCAGCTGGCCCCTTAATCTATGACATTTTTATGACAATTAAAATATCACCCCAAGGAGAGTCTTTCATTCCATTGTCAGATTTTATTGGGCTAACATAAGCTAACAAAGCAGAATAAAATTATACAGCTAATAGCATATTTAAAACATCGATTTATTACCTCTAAGGCTATATACCAAGAAAATACACTGGCCTTTGGTGGCCATCAAACAAAAATTCATCACACAGATGTTTAGCGTCTGATTATAATTTTTCCCTAAGATTATGTTTCTTTGTTTGGCCCACATTGAACCAGATTCATCCTCCCAAACATAAGGAGAATTTTAACAGCAACTTTAAAATCATCTTGCATTCTTTTGTCAGCTCCTTGCAGTAGTTATATGTAAATTCATCGAACTTTGTCCAAAGAAAAATTCTATGTCTTTTGTGCTGGGGGTGGAGGCAACCTCCTCTCTTCCTCCATCTCTCTTTCAATTTCTCTCTCTCTCCCCCACCCTCCTTCCCTTCCTCTGCCCTTCGGCCTTCAACGGTGGGCTTACACAGACCTGGGGTCAAACCATCACCCCAGTACCTGTAACTGTAATGAGTTGGGCCAAATTGCCTAAGCTATCCGTGTCAGTTTCCTCATTTCCTAAAAATAAAGCAGCAAGGAACTGCCCAAGATTAATCTCTATAAAGCCTTTAGCTTGGTGGTTGACCCATAATAAGTAGTCAAGAATTGTTAGCTGTTTTCCTGTCTCTGGAACCACTTACTTTTTTCCATAAAGTCACTGCCCCCTTGATCTAGTTCAATTACCCATCAATCCTATTTGGCCAAAGATCCTGAGCCCTGGGGCATCACATATCCTGGGCAGCCTCGCATACGTTCAATTCAGCTAAGCTGTAGCACCGAGAGGGGAGCTTTAAAAATACAACTTCCCAGATGCACTGAGCTTTCAGCCTCAAGGACAGCACCCTGGAATCTACCTTTTTTTTTTTTTTTTTTTTCACCCATGCCCAAGGCATGCAGAAGTGCCAGGGCCAGAGATGGAACCTGAACCGCAGCAGTGATCTGAGGCACAGCAGTGACAACACCAGATCCTTAACTTGCCGTATGACCAGGGCACGCCTAGAATCTACTTTTTTAGCAAGCCCCCCCTCCACCCCCTCCCCGCACACCAGGTAGTGGCCGGGGATCATCCATACAGCTTACTTTGTTGTCATCTGTAAGGCAGGGCTCAGACTCAGTGTCATGATCCATTTCCTCACTCGCAATCCCTAGATACTCCTCACTCTTCAGCATCCAGACTTCACCTTTTCAGAACACAAACCCAAGAAGTGCAAGAAAAATACAAGAACAGTGCCCCACAACAATTGTGTAATGAACTCTCAATGCCTTCATCTTCAGGCTAATATCGCGCTTTCTTGCCATTGGTATTTTCAGATGTAGGACAGACTTGAAAGTCAATATAAACTGGAAAGAACAATCCAGCAGCACAGCCTTCCCCAATGTCACAGATACTGAGGACGGTGGCCACCAACACTACAGGGTTTGGGCTCCTATTCACATTTGACTCTTTCTTTTCAATGCCAGAGCTTCTCTAGCCATTTCTTCTGAATCAATGCCACCTCCAAGTGGTGACTTCTCAAGCAATGTGAGCTTTTTGCTTCTGTTCTTGTTTACTTTTTATGGCTGCACCAGTAGCAAATGGACGTTCCTGGGCTAGGGTTCAAAGTGGAGCTGCAGCTGCCAGTCTACACCACAGCCACAGCCATGCCAATTTAGAGCCACATCCATGCCCTATAGCACAGCTTGCGGCAACACTGGATCCTTAACCCACTGAGTGAGGCCAGGGATTGAACCGCATCCTCATGGACAGTGTCGGGTTCTTAACCCTCTGAGACACAATGGGAACCCCAAGAAATGGGGGGTTTAATTTCGCTTTTCATAAAGTCTCGCTGTGCCAAGTAGACACAACAGCAACAGAAATCCCATTCCCAATGTAGATCGGACTGGGTGCATGGCCTAGGGCCTGTGCGCACAGCCACCAGCCACACGGAGCTCTGTCTGCCTGGGACCTGTCCGGGCTCACAAACACCAGGGCTGTCATCTCGGGGAGAGGGCCTGGCGGTGCCAGTACCTCTTCATGCCAGGCCAGCTGGGACTCTCGGGGTGGGGGAGGGGGGTCAGGTCTAACGATAAAACAAGCCACAGCCTCTCTGTACTCCTTAAGCAAGTCCTTTTTGCTCTTTAATCTGTCTTAAAGTATGGAGGTGGTCTTGATCGGAATTCACCTTAGCCCAACAACAGCAGCAGCGGAATTCTCCATTTTCCCCGGAATCATCTTTTAGAACTTTTTTTTTTTTTTTTTTAAGAGCCACACCTGCAACATATGGAAGTTCCCAGGCTAGGGGTCCAATCAGAGCTGCAGCTGCCAGCTTCCGCCACAGCCACAGCCACACAGGATCTGAGCCATGTCTGCAACCTATACCACAACTCATGGCAACGCTGGATTCTTAACCCACTGAGAGAGGCCAGGGATCGAACCTGCATCCTCATGGACACTAGTCAGGTTCATTACCGTTGTGCCATGATGGGAACTCCTATAACGACTCTTAAAAAAAAAAACCCAATCTCATTGCCCCTTTTTAACCAGTGGGGTTAGTAGAGGTCTAAGGGGCTTGTCCATGGGCCAAAGCCATGGGTGGGGCCAGTCCTTTCCCCGGATGTAAAGGTCTTAGCACAGCCACCTCGCCCCCACTTGGCAAGGAAAAGAGGAGAAGGAAAAGGGAAGGAAAGAAAATTACCTGCTGCTGCTGGTAACAGACCCACCGTAGCGAACCCCCAGCCGCAATCAGTCAAGCCCCCACCGGTCCCTCCGAGCTCCTGGCTGGCAATGGCCACCTCCAGCTGGAAGATATTTGGTCTGATTTCTTCACCCAAAGTCAGGTACAGAGCCCCTTTCTCACTCCTGGCCCATGAATAGTCATCAAGGTTTCTTCTCATTAAAATCGTGTTTCACGGAGTTCTTGTCATGGCTCAGCTGAAACAAATCCGACTAGGAACCATGAGGCTGCAGGTTCGATCCCTGGCCTCGCTCAGCGGGTTAAGGATCTGGCGTTGCTGTGGCTGTGGTGTAGGCCGGCAGCGACAGCTCCAATTTGACCCTTAGCCTGGGAACCTCCATATGCTGCAGGGGCGGCCCTAAAAAGACAAAAGACAAAAATTTAAAAAAAAATAGAAAATAAAATCATGTTTCACAAAGAACAAAATAACATATAAAACCTGAATAGATGGAAAGGTTGGTGCCTTAAGCAAACAAACCACTTACGCCCACACTGCTCACAAGGAATTAATATGACTGATTCACGCGATCACAATATCTCTCTTTCCATGTGGCTAAATGATTTATGTTTTGTACCTTGGGCCGAGGTCCTATTTTCACCAACGGCTGGCGTGGCTGAATCCTTTTCTCAGCTGGGAGATGCATGTCACGAGGGATGTTTGGGGGCCTGGGAAGAAGGCCATCCGAGTCAGTTCCGACTCAGCCACAAACTTTCAGAAACTCACCCAGGCTCCCGAGGCCTCCGTCCTCTCCTGCTATGAGAGAGCCTGACTCCTTAAAGTCTGATCCTTGGACAGGAAGCCTCAGCATCACCTGGGAGGCTGCTAGAAACCCCGCCCCCGTCCCGCCCCCAGACCTGCCAAACCAGCATTTGATTTCCACCAGACCCCCACCATCCCAACGCCCGTGGAGGGTGGGGAGGCCCTGGGGGGGGGGGACGCCTTCCGTGGGTGCAAGGCTAGCTCCCCTGGGGCCCTCCTCGCAGCCTGCTTCCGACCACTCGCTCCCTGGCTCTCAGCTCAACGCTGGAATCATCTGGGGGAGCTTTTGCAGCTCTGATGCCCAGACCAGTTAGGTTCGAATCCTGGGCAGTGCAGGCTGAGTGAGGGTGCGGCTGAAATCCCCCCCCTCCCCAGGTGATTCTCAGGTGCAACCCTGGTTGAGAGCCGCCCTGTCTTGGGCGCCCTGCAGCTCACTCTGGCGTGTGTTCACCGCGCGTGCTCTTCCCCGTTCCCAGGAGGAGCAGCGGAACTTGATCCCGTCTGTTCTCACCACTCTCTTTGGCTACAGGGGGATGACGACGATGATGGCAGCTGCTGGCAGCCACCGAGCCCCAGGGTTTTGGCACTCGCGTTGGACAGCTGGGATTTGGATTTAGCCAATGGACATTTGCCATAAAAGCTCTAAGAATGGAGCCGCCACCGCTAATGATGCCTATTTTCCTAAGCACCTCTGGGTTCAGGGTACCATGGAATGCAAAGACGTGAACTGGTCATGCATCTATGCTTATTTCAGTGCACACCCCCCCCCCTCTCGAGCTCAGAAGAGAAGATTAGAAGAAGCCAGAGGAGAGAGAGAGACGGTCAAACCAGCCCCAAACAGAGACTAGGTGAAGGTCACTGAAGACTAACACCTGGAGACGGGCGACAGGACCTCTCCGAGTAGTTTTCATAGTAACTTCTGGCTCTGTGCCACATCCTTCTTTCACGTTCCTGAGGTCCTGGCTTAATGAAGTCCATCACGGATTGTTACATGCAGAGCACGGCATGGTTCGCAGCAGTGAGAGCCCACAAAGCTGTCCACATCCTGATCCCTGAAACCTGAGAAGGTGTTCGCCTAGATGGCAAAGGAGATTTTGCAGATGTGATCCAGTTAAGGGTCTCGAGATGGGGAGATTATCCCGGATTATCCGATGGGCCCAATGGAATCACAGGGTCCTTACAATAGGAAAGTGGGAGAGTCAGAGATTTTGGAGTCCTGCCATCGCTGGCTGGAAGGGAGCCAATGAGCCAAGGAAGGCAAAAAGGCAATGAAGGGATTCTCCTTCAGAGCTTCCAGAAGGAACCCACCCCATCGACACCTGGATTTCAGCCCCTTTCAGATGCACCAGAACAAGAAGATAATGAACTTGTGTTGCTTCAGGCCACTAAGGTTGCGGCGATTTGTTATAGCAGCTGCAGGAAACGAATACACGGGGATAAAGGGAACCTTCCTATCACGATCAAGATTCCTCAGCCCACAGCGGGCAAAACTGTGGCCACCCTGACAGAGTCCTAGGTTAGGAACAAGTCACTCTTGGGGATGTGCTGCCAGTGGCACACAGGCCAGAGGCCCTGCCACCCGCAGCCCGGCCACATCTCCACTCCACCCCCCAACCATTTCCCCAATTTCTACAACTAATAACTGCCACTGACAAACAAGGTCAGGCTTCCCAATTTGTCTCAACATTTTAAATATTTTTTTCAGAAAAATCAAGTATTATTTTGCCATGGAACTCTTTGTGGTAGATTTACATAATCCACACCAGCAGGGAACCCATCCATTTTTATCAGTTGTTTCAACAATTAGTTCATCTGTAAGATCAAAACAATTAATGTTGCCATCTCGGTGAGTGCAATTATATATCTATTCGGTGACATCATGATGCCCCATCAATTTCCTGTAATTTTCAAAGTGTTCCATCAGGCTTGACTCTCTCAGAAGTATGAGATCTTTCATTTTGGATATTCCAGTGATCCTGTCAACAACTATGTTGTTTTTGCAACTACCACCAATTCTCCTATTCTCCACATCAACAGAGAGTCCTACGATTTAATTCAATTCAGACACTACTTGGAGTTAGCACCGATCTTATAGGTGAAGGGCTCAGTCCTACAAGACTGCCCCCACTATAGAAACCAGCCACAAATAAAGTCCCCAGCCTACCCACATTTCTACCTATCAGACTACAAACACACAGGTTCTCACAACTGCTCAGAGTAGACAATTTGCAAGAATGACTTAGAGACCTCAGGAAAGCACTACACTCACAATGACAGTTTATCGTAAAAGATACAAAGGACCAGCCAGATAAAGAGGTACACAGAGTGAGGTCCAAAATGATCCTGAGTACAGGACCTCTGTCCCCACGGAGTCAGGGTGAGCCACCCTCCTGGTACATTGATAGGTTCACCAACCAGGAGCTCCCCCAAATCTCATCATTCAGAGTTTTTATTATGGTTTCATTACAGAGACATGACTGATAAAATCATCAGTCATTGGTGACTGAACTCAATCTTCAGCTCCCCTCCCCTCCCTGGAGGTGGAGGGACTGGGATGAAAGGCCTAACTTTCTAGTCACACAGGTGGTTCCCCCCCCCCCCGCCCCCCTCGTAAGCTATCTAGCCCTGCCTCCTTCATGAGCCACCTCGTTAGCATAAGTTCAGATAGGGTTGAAAGGAGCTTATTATGAAAAACAAAAGACACTCCTACCGAAAAGGGAGCCCTCCTACACAGTTGGTGGGAGTGTAAATTGGCACAGCCACTATAGGAAACAGTATGGAGGTTCCTTAAAAACTAAAAATAGAGTTGCCATATGATTCAGCAATCCAACTAGGGCATCTATCCAGACAAAAGTATAATTCAAAAAGATACAGGCACTCTTATGTTCGTGGCAGCACTGCTTAGAACAGCCAAGACATGGAAAAAACCTAAATGTCCATCAACAGAGCCGTGGATAAAGAAGATGGGGTACGTGTGCACAATGGAACACTACTCATTCAGGAAAAAGTATGAAATAATGCCATTCGCAGCTCCACGGATGGACCTAGAGATTATCATACTAAGTGAAGTAAGTCAGAAAGAAAAAGACAAATACCATATGATATCACTTATATGTGGAATCTAAAATATGACATAAATCAACTTGTCCATGAAACAGAAACAGATTCACAGACAGAGAACAGACTCCTGATTGCCAAGGGGGAGGGGGGTGGGGGTTGGATTGGAAGGTGGGGATTAGCAGATGCAAACGATTATATATGGAATGAATAAACAACAAAATCCTACTGTACAGCACCGGGAATTATAGTCAATATCCTGTGATAAACTATAATGGAAAATAATATGAAAAAGAATGTATGTACATATATATATATATATATATATATATATATATATATATATATATCCGAGTCACTTTGCTGCACAAGAGAAACTAGCACAACATTGTAAACCAACTATACTTCAATAAAAGAAATTTTTTTTAAAAAGACACTCCTATCACTCCAGAAATTACAAGGGTTTTAGGAGCTCTGTGCCAGGAACCAGACACAAAGATCACATATATGTTTTATTATGCCACAACCATCTAAGGCAGAAACGTGAACCAGACAAAAATTTGGTTCCTTACGTGGTAACCACAACACCTTGCTTCCACTGGAGGGAGCACTGCCCTGGGGAGGGGCTACAGGACCTAGTGCAGCAGGTCTCAGCCCAGCCTGTGGCCCCCTAGAAGAATCTAGCAATGTCTACAGATATTTTTGGCTGCCACTCGGCAGGGTGGAGGTGGGAGGTGGGAGTTGGGGCCCTTGGTGTCCAGCAGGAAAAGCCAGGGATGCTGCTCAACACTGCATCATGCACAGGACAGCCCTTCCTCAAGAATTATCCAGCCCCAGGAGTTCCCATCTTGGCTCAGCCGTTAACAAACCCAACTAGTATCCACGAGGATGTGGGTTTGATCCCTGGCCTCGCTCAGTGGGTTAAGGATCCAGCATTGCCATGAGCTGTGGTGTGGGTTGCAGACATGGCTCGGATCCTGTATGGCTGTGGCTGGGGTGTAGGCGGGTAGCTAGAGCTCAGATTGGACCCCTAGCCTGGGAACCTCCATATGCCACAGGTTCAGCCCTAAAAAGACTAAAAAAAAAAAAAAAAGAATTATCTGGCCCCAAATGTCAAGTGCTTAGGTTGGAGAAACCCTGATCCGGAGTGCGTGTCGGGGGAGCAAGGAATTCGGGCAAAGTCAGAGTTACTGCCGAGGCGGGGGCTGGAAGGAAGCGTTCACAGACAAGGACGGCGGTGTCATGCAGGAGGTAGCTGGTCTTGCTAAGTTGTGCTGTCATCACACTGGTGTACTTTGAGTCGACATCATTTTAGCTCTTGGGATCTAGTCTCTTTTGAGTTACAATTATGTCACATCTAAATTATGACATAAATGAACTTCTCCGTGAAGCAGAAACAGACCCACAGACAGGGCTTGGTTTGTCTTTGTTTTTGTTTTTGTTTTATGGCTGCACCAGAGGAATACGGAAGTTCCAAGGACAGGGACTGAATCTAAGCCACAGCGCAACCGACGCCAGATATTTTAACCCACTGCACCACAGCAGGAACCCCTACAATTCTGGTTTTTTGGTCCCTTATTTTATTTGCTTTTTAGTGTGAAATGTATGCAGAGTAAAGCCTTGCTTGCCACTGTCAAGGGGAACCAAGGCAGAGGCAAATGTCACTGCCAAAGGGGAACCCGGAGGGCCAGCAGTTTTTCCGAGGAAAGCAGGACAGTGTTGAGTGTGGAAATCAGGTGAGAGAACCCCAGAGGGAAGAAGCAACTCGGGGTGAACAGATTTGGGGGTGCCTGGTCCGCCAGGCAACTCCTCTAGAGATCTGCTTTCTGGGGCTCAAACCACAGAAGTGTGGGGCTTTGTTGAAGAGAAGCTAGGTCCTTTCCTTGTGTAGATGACATTACCACCAAAAGTCATGGAGAAGAAAGAAACTTTTTGGAGGAAGCATCTAGAATGCTCTACAGTGTAAGCACAGAGAAGGTCTATTTTCAACCCTACGCCCTGGAGAACAGGACCTGTGCCTCTGCCCACTTCGTATAGTATTTGGCACCAAGCGACCATAGGTGGGGGCTTCCTAAAAGCCAAAAGCCATCAAAGACGACAAGTGGTCACTGTCTTCTTCTTAAGTTTCACCTGGAATGTGGGTTCTTTTTTAATTTTCTTTTTAGGGCCACACCTGCAGCATATGGAGGCTCCCAGGCTGGGGGTCGAATCGGAGCTGCAGCTGCTAGCCTACACCACAGCCACAGCAACTTGGGATCTGAGTTGCATCTGTGACCTGCGCTGCAATTTGTGGCAACGCCGGATGACCGGATGCTTAACCCACTGAGACACAACAGAAACTCCTGGGATGTGGGTTCTTTGTCAGCCAAAGTTCATGCTCGGAGTACATAGACTCAGAGTTGGCCCGGCCTCCTGCCGTAGCAAAGTTACACAGCCCTGGTACCATCCTGCTTAAAGGCAAAGGCATTGGGTTTAAACAATGGCATGAAAGCTCACCTCTGCATGGCTCCAGTCATTGGCGGGGAGGGGGGGGGGGTCCTATGGAAGCCTGTCCCTGGGCTAGCGATGCATTAAAAAGAACAGGGCATGGGCTCTGCTCTCAGGAGCTCTTGCTTGTGGAGGGTGGGGAAAGACCTAAATACACAAGGAAAATACTCATCCAAGACATAAGGAGCATGCAACACCAAGGAAAGTAGATGCTGGGATGTTTTTTCCCCTCTTTGGCAGCCAGCATTTGAACCCCTCCAGGACACTGAGCCAACAGTATCGTCTAGAGAACTGGAATGTTTCTGTGGCCCATTAGCCAGAGGTGGGGCCTGATGAGGATCCGAAATGAAGCAGAATTTGAGCTGAGTTGACCTAGTGGTAAGCCCAGTGGAAGCTCGGGTCCACCTGTGTTTAGTTCTTCTAAACCCTAAGCGTATGCTCAGCCATGAGCTAAATACCAACTGTGCTCCCAGCCCATGGGAGGAGGGGAGTGGAAGGCTCCAGAGACTTCCCTCCATAGCAAGAAAGGCAATTATGAGCAACACCATGAACCCAGGGGAACGGTTACTGATTGGAAGGCACCACTGAAGGCCTGAAAGGTGCAGGATGGGCATTTCCATCCATCTCCACTGACCTCTGCCTCAGAAACAGTAAAGAGAGATGGGTTGTCCAAGTCAGAGGGTGACGCCGATTGAGGCTGCGGCTCTGGATGCAGTCTCTTCACTGGGAAAAATCCAGATTCTACAGCAGCACTTTCATGTAGCTGCCAATGACCTCTAGCACCATCATGGTACCCTGGACACTGCTTCCTGTGCTACATCTGAGCCACATTTGTCTAAGGACACAGTTGCAACATCAGTGAGCACACCGAGAACTGCCCTTCATTCTTCCTTGAAGAGCCATGTTGTAATCTGGCCTCATCTCCTTCTAGCCTGAAAAACCACTGTTGGCATTTATCACAGCTCAGGTCCGCTAGCAACGATTTTGCTCAGTTCTTCCTTCTTTTCTTCCTTCCTTCCTTCCTTTCTTTTCTTTTCTTTTCTTTCCTTCCTTCCTTCCTTTCTTTCTTTCTTTCTTTCTCAGGCTGCACCTGCGGCACATGGAGGTTCCCAGGCTAGGGATTGACAAAGACCTGCCGGCCTACACCACAGCCACAGCAACACAGCATCCAAGCCGCATCTGTGAACTACACCATCGCTCATGGCAACGCCAGACCCTTAACCCACTGAGCAAGGCCAGGGATCGAACCCACATCCTCATGGATACTAGTCAGGCTCGTTTCCACAGAGACACGATGGGGACTCCTCACTCAGTTCTTCTGCCAACAATTCTTGTTCTTCTTAATTTGTTAACATGACCCTGGGTCTTTTTTTTTTTTTTTTGTCATTGTAGTTATTTCTGCTACAATCAGTGCCAATCTGTTTCCTTACATAAATTTAAGCTTTGAAAACCGAGTCACTTCAAAGAAAAATATTTAGTAAAGAAAATTTTAGGTAGGACAGGGACGCGGTACAAACCTCAAGGTCGTATGGAATGCCTGATATTTGGGAAACACATTATTATCTGTCAAGTGTTCCGAATGGAGGAACAGGGTTTTCCAGGGACAGGAAGCCTGAGCGACAGCTGCAAAGTTCCAGGCAAGTTGACCCTCTGGTCTGCGTGACCTCACAGAGGTGCAGGTCTAGAAACCAGAATTGTAGAAGTGATGGGCTCTTGGAAGACATGGCCAATCCTTTCGCTTTATGGAGGAAAAATTATCTTAAGTGACTCTGCCCAAAGTCACAAAGTTAACAATTACTGGCATTAGAACCAGGGCCTCCTGCCAGTTTGCCCCTGGCCATCCCCTCTCTAGAGCCTACCTCTTAAGCTCCTGTCCAGCCTTCCAGACAAAGATTTGCCACGTCTGCATGTGTCATGGCTAGCATACCAACGCCGGCACCAGGTGAGTGATGGAATTTCCAGCCTGGAGATAAGACCAGGAGCCAGCATGTCCAATGTCGGTATGGGGCTGTAACATAGAGGAAGCAGGAAGTGGAAAGAAATGTGCGTTGTTTGTGAGCTGAAAACCTTCATCAGCCCCGAGACAATGACTAGTTTTGAAAGAATGAGCTTGTAGGTTCCATTAGCCCAAAGTAGATTACTTTTTTTTTCCTTTTAGGGCCACACCTGCAGCATGTGGAAGTTTCCGGGCTAAGGATTGAATCAGAGCTGCAGCTGCAGGCCTACACCACAGCCACAGCAACGGCAGATCCGAGCCACATTTGCAACCTACGATGCAGCTCAAGGCAACACCGTATCCCTAACCTGCCGAACGAGGCCAGGGATCAAACCCACATCTTCATGGATACTAGGCAGGTTCTTAACCCGTTGAGCCACAATGGGAAGCTCCAAAGATTACTTTTAACAGGAATTAGCTAAAAACCGTGTACATAGATTTCTTTCCTTTTTTAAGGTGCATGATTTTTATGATGTCACATTTGTCTATCTGGTGATTCACTTCTTATGGCAAATAAAGGCCAAAAAAAAAAAAAAAGAGGGGAAATTGGTTTATGGGACAGATTCTCATGTACTCTAATCTAAGAGTCAAAATAGATGCGAGACCAGTGAACTCAACATCATTAAATATTTCCGCCTCTGAAATGGACAAACAAATGGTGACCCGGACACACCATACAGAGAGAATGCAGCGAAAGACCTTGCCAGCGGGGAACAACTGTGCCCAGCTCAGCTCTGGGAGATCCAGGCTGGGACGACCTTTGCCATTTCGAGAAGGTCAGGCAGACTGGATCAGACTACCTGCGGCTTACTGTGAGTAAGCTGTGCCCGACAGATCACGTCTTCCAAGCTCGTGGCTGCTGTGGGTCAGACATCAGCCTCCACAGCTGCTGGAGGGAGTTGTTACTATTTCCCCCATTTTAATGCAGGATCTGAATGAGCAGAACACACTCATTAGTCATGGGCAGAGAGCAGTAGATGCTGGCACCTGTCATTTGGCAGCTTCTGCACCAGGAACTAGAAGGCACCATCTTCCATAAGTAAAATAACGGGTCATTAGTCCCTGGCAAGTGAATTCACCAGAATTCACGATTCAGTAATTGTGTTTATTGCAAGGATACCATGACTCACTATCCGAAAGAAAGCAAGCTCAGCCTTCCTCGTGGTTTCCACTGAGCAGGTCGTTGACTACAAGGTCCAGTGAAGAGGCTGGTTCCCTTTTTATCATCTATGGGTGCGTCTCATTTTACGCAACAGGTAGAGTCCAGGAAAATCATGCGCATGTTACATTTCTGAATGTGGAGGCCTCTTTTAAACCCCCAAAGAGAGTGAACAACTTGAACGAAAAGTGCGATGAGTGACTGTCCACTTTATGGCCAAGTTCTAATTCTTTCACGTGGCTCAGAGTAATGTTTCAAAGATAACTCCCATTTCTAGCAGGCGGCCTCAAATTTTTAGAAAGGCAGAAAAAATGAAAATCTAAATAAAGGCATTCATTTTCATTCATTCATTCATTTCCTTTTCCTTTTTTTTTTTTTTTTTTTGGCCGCACCTGTGGCCTGTGGACGTTCCCAGGCCACAGAATGAACCCAAGCCACTGCGGTGACAATGCCAGATCCTTACAGAGCCTTAATCGGCTGTGTCACAAGAGAACTCCCATTCATTCTTTTTTTTTTTTTTTTTGTCTTTTTAGGGCCGCACCCGTGGCATGTGGAGGTTCCCAGGCTAGGGGTATAATCAGAGCTACAGCTGCCAGCCTACACCACAGTCACAGCAATGCCAGATCCAAGCTGCGTCTGTGACCTACACCACAGCTCACGGATCTTTAACCCACTGTGGGAGGCCAGGGATCAAACCTGCAACCTCATGGCTCGTAGTCGGATTCATTCCACTGCACCATGATGGGAACTCCCATTCATTCATTTTTGATCTTGTATAAAGATGAAGACTCTAGTGCAAGAACATATGACAAGCCACAACCTATTTTTTTTTTTTTAGTTTTGCAATTAAAAAAATTTTTTTTCTAAGGTAAACACTGTGCTATCTGGGCAAGCAGAAGGGCAGAAGTTAGTAAAACCTTCCAATTAACTGTGCATTAAAAGTCCCTCTGTGTGTTTGCAAAGAACTAGGCTCTCCAGAGGGCTCTGGGGCCTGGGGCAAGTCACATGAGATAACCCAGTCCTCTAGTCCTGAAATATACTTCCTCAGGAGAAATCAGGTTAAAACGAACCTCCAAGACCCCTCCGATCAAGAGAAAGCTGAGCTTAAATGTCAGGATCAGAAGGAGATAAAATTGTGATTAAAATAAAAGAAGTCATCGAAGATAGGAAGAGTCACAAAGCGCAGTCTTCAGTCATCTGTTTTCAAATGATTATTACGCCTCTCCTGACTGTGCCAGAGGACGGGGCTTCAGCAAATGCCGCACATTTCAACAATTTCACAAACAGAAATGGACGCGCACTTGCGATGTGAACAGATCTCTAAATAAGCACTAAAAATCCAGGGGGGGGGGGGTTCATGGAGGGCTTCAGAAAGGTGAGCATCCAAATGTCATTTCTCAAATATTCATATCCTTTTAAAAAGGAAAATAAAAATGGGACTGTGCATACACGTACATGGACAGATAGACTTCTGAAGCTGTAGCCAAGTCCTTGGCTCAGTCTGACTTCGGATTTGCTGTTCTGAAGTCACACTGGGCTCTCCCCACCATCCTTGGATCATGAATCAGCAGCAACTCGTAACGAGATCACGTCTCCACTTTTCTGTCCTGTGTTCACAACCCCTGCGGGTTCTAAGTTCGGGGAGAGAAAAGCGAGCTAAAGGGAAGGGGGCAGTTCAGGGACACGTCCTTCTGTGGTGCCAAGCAAGCATGGTCTTCTCCTTCCCAGTTACCCACCTTTTTAACTGGGACTGAAGATAAGATGTTAGGCGGGTAGCTTCTTCCAGCTGCATCAGGAGACAGTTTCTTTTTTCTGAAGGAGAATCCTGCGGGTAAGAAACCAATCCGCTGGTCGATTTCAAAGACAACAAGCCTATTTTCCTAAGAAGAAATTCAGCTATAAACTCCCCCGAACTGATTGAGGCTCGAGTGACTAAATTCTAAAAAGCACATCTAAGTCATAAGGAACAAAGTAACAGACTGTTTTCACTTTGCTTAAAAAAATGTGCCAGCCCCCTAAACAGTGCCTGATACATCGTAGAAGCTCACCCCTTGGATGGGTGGTTGGGTGGATAGGTGGATGGATGGGTGGGTGGTGAGTGGGTGGAAGAAAGGAAGGAATCAAGGAAATCCTGAGTACAATATCCTGGGTCCTTGCAGAAGTTCTGATCAGCTCCCTAAAAGATAGTAGCCGGATGTTATCACACAACCTTCCAGCACATTCTTTAGAGTCTGTGGTAACTAACAATATTAAAATGGATATAGTTCTCTTTCCATGGCATGGTTCATCTCTTCTCAGCCAATCCTTTTATTATCTTCACCAAGTCCCAGGTTAAGGAACCCCTCTTGCTGTGTTACAAATGGAAGTCCGTGGAACAGGCTCTCTCTGGCTACGGAAGTAAAGATAACGATATCCAACGTGCAAGGCAAACCAGGTAAGCAACAGCGCTTGCGCATCTTGTCCCCATCAGACACCTCTGCTTTCTCTAGTTCAGGGCCATCTCTGCTGTCATTTGCACCTGGAGGTCACCCCGCTGTCTATAGCGAGCGCTACATCATGACTCAAGAACAGGGCCCTGAGAGCAATAAGGAGAGTGTTTCAAATGCACGCTGATGGATCTTTATCCTCAGAGAGTGGGTTCTGGCCTAATGATAAGGAACTTTTTTCTTTTTCTATGGCATGGCATCCGAACTCTTTTTTGCAGCATGGAGGGGCGTGTCGTATTGATTGACCACAACAGTCTAGATGCACTGAAGCTTTCTCCATTGAGCGCTTCCTCTGACCTCTGGGTGAGACATCAGGGGTGAGGCGAGGGTTCCTCCTCATGCCCTCATCCTCCGAAAGGATGAGGTCCTCTCCCAAGCCCACCATTAACTCAGTCAATAAACCTTGAAAGCCTGCACCCTTGCAAAAGCACTATTCCATGCCCAGACAAGGACCGCTGTGAAAGCGCACCGCTTAAGAGAGGGAACAGAGAGGTGGGGGAGGATTACTTTCATTCAAAAAGCTTCTGTGAAAGAAATACTTGCCGAGACTCAAGTATGAGCACGGGAAAGTGGCCAGTGTACGCCCCCCTCCCCCGCCCTGACCATAGCAGCCTTGATCGGACCTCTTTGAAAGTCGTATTTCCACCCCCATAACTTACAACACAACCATAAACAATCCCACGGGAGATTTCACAAGACTTTCCTCAACCACTCAGAACCTCACATCCAGGGTCTCTCCTGTTTTAGTTACCTGTTGCTGTGGAATACGCCACACCGAACTTCGTGGCTAAAGCCAGCAATGATTTATTTATTTTTCTCATGAATCTGTAAGTTGACTGGGCTCGGCGGGTGGTTCTTCTGGGCTGGGCTGGAGTCACTCACGCAGCTGTACTCAGCAGGCATCAGAGCTGAATGGAAAGGTCGAGAAGCCTTCACCCCCTGCTGGTGCCTAAGCCGGCGCTCCACGTGGTTGCCTTGGGCTTTCTCACAGCATGGGGGTCCCAAGAGAGTCAGACCTCTCAAATGACAGCTGGCTTCCCAGACGGAGGGCGTTAAAGCAGCCATTCCTTTTAAAGCCCAGGCTCAGAAGTCCTAGAATGTCATATCCGTGATATCCCACGGGGCAAAGCAAGTCACAAGGCCACGGTTCAGATACCAGGGGAGAGGATACAGAGCAGCATGTGTGTACAGGGAGGAGAGGAATTGATGGTGCCCATCTTCAGAGACGTTCTCCCCACTTTTTTTTTTCTTTTTATGGCCGCACCCGTGGCTCAGGGACGTTGCCAGGCTAGGGATCGAATCGGAGCTGCAACTGCCGGCCTATGCCACAGCCACAGCAGCATGGGATCTTTGCCGTGTCTGTGACCTACACCACAGCTCACGGCAATCACAGCAACGCCGGATCCTTAACCCGCTGAGCAAGGCCAGGGATCGAACCCACATCCTCATGGATAAAAGTCAGCTTCGTTACCGCTGAGTCACAACGGTAACTCCATCCCCCACTTTCTAAGAGGAAATAAATTATTCCCCCTTTTGGCTAAGGTTATCAAGTTATACCATTAATGGTAAATTTTGATACTGTATAACGGTGACAAAAGAAAGGCTAAAAACTTGTTATCATGTTGTCAGGAAAGAGGAACTAATCAACAGTAACTTTGGAAGGATGCATTGAGAAATCCTCCACAAACATGGAACCCCTTTGTGCTTGCTAATCCTCAACCCCCTGAGCTTCAGCAGAGGTGTTTAGGGCACCTGAAGGGCTTCGTACAGTGCACATGTCTTAGGGAAGAATAAACCACGGCTGGCTAAGAGGTTTGGATTAGTCAGGTAGGTTAACCACTGCAGCAAACAACTCCCAGATCTCAGATCTCAGTGGTCTGACATTAATTTAAAGGTTTAATCCTCATGCGTATCACAGTTCAGTGCAGCCCATCGGCTCTGCTCCACACAGTTATTCTAGAACCCTCAGGGAAAGAGAAAGTAAGGAAAATAATGAGGAAACTGTTGATGGGCCGTGCCTGGAGTTGGCTTATAACACTTCATCCAGCTACAAGGAATCCTGGGGAATGTTGTCAAGCTTGTGCCCTAGAAAGAAAATAACCTGGAGATCAACTAGTCAGTTTCTGCCACAAACTCTTACTAACCTGTCCCTACCTCTCAAAGGTGTCAATACCCTCTGTTACTGAAACAAATAATAATAAATGCTTAATTTGTATTTAACGCCTGATAGCAGCCATTTGCGAAGAATCGGATACACAATACAATTCCGAAGAACTATCTATCTTGGTATAGACCATGATGGAAGATAACATAAGAAAGGGACTGTATCTATGTGTATGACTTGGTCACTTTGCTGTACAGTAGAAATTGGCACAACATTGTAAATCAACTATACTCTAATAACAATTGTCCTAGGAAGAGCTTTAGAGGCTCTAAGCTCTAAGAGATATGACAGAAACTCTACCCACCTCCAACCCTCTTTCCCAATGTCAACCTACATAAAAATACTTGAGCCCCAAAGAATCAATGGGAGGAACTCCAAGTTTCAGATTTTCCTGTGATTATTAGTTCACTATTGTTTCAAAATATCTGATCTCTCCCCACCCCTGAATAGTGTGTGTGTGTCACTAGTATCCCAAGAACATCATTGCCTACCTATCAGGTAATCACATCTAGCCCAGTACTTAAAGAATGAATGCCAAAAGAGAGAGAATAGAGCCGATGTTGGTAAATGCACGATTTTCCACAGTCCCCGCCCTCCCTGCCCCACGGGGGACACTCCTCCACACTACTTTCAAGCCTACTCTGACCCACCTGGTAAATAATGATATTTCTCAAGAGGCTGTATTTTGCAGTTCTGCACTGACAAACTACCTCATTTCTGAGGTCCTGGGTACTTTGGAAGAAGAGACTCATTGGAACAGAAAACCTGGGTTCGTATTTGCTTGTTTGTTTTTATTTACTTGTTCAGTTTGAGTCCTAAAGGAGTCAAGGCAGAAGGCTTCTCTACCTAGCCTCTTCTGCTACTTGAGGGAGTTGAGGATGAGAGTTCCATACTTTTTAACATATGTGGAGTCGGTTCCCAGAGAAGACAGTGTGTATGTTTATAAGAGTGTGGAAATTAAGGTTAGTCAGTATAAGACTGGCTATGCAACAGCGATAAATATCTCAAAGGCTGAGCACAACCAAAGTTTACCTCTCACTTACGTGAAGTCCAATGCAAGTTGGCCAGAGCTCGTCTCCATCTGGTGACTCAGGGATCCAAGCTTCTTCCATCTGGTAATGCCGCCCTCACAATATGTGATATCCCAGGTTGCCATGCTTGGGAAAGAGAAGGATGTGCCACTTATGGGCCAACTCTTCACTTCCCTGGCCCATAGGTGACACATGTCATTTCCACCCCTAGTTTACTCACTCAAAGTTGTCAGAAGGCCCCCACTTTAACTTCCCGAATGGCTACGAAAAATAGGGGATCACACTGTAAGTCTGATAACTAACCATCTTCACCTCAGAGGAGAAATAAAATTACTTTTAGAAAGTTAAACGGGGGAGTTCTCTTGTGGCGCACTGGGTTAAGGATCCAACATTGTCACTAAAGTGGCTCAGGTCACTGTTGTGGCACAGGTTTGATCCTGGCCTGGGAACTACTACATCCCTTGGGCATGGCCAAGAAAAGAGAAAAAGAAAGGAAAAAAGAAAGTTAAAGGGACAACAGTCACATATCATGGATATAATTAGGAATCAGGAGCATGTGTGTAAATGGGTGACTGAGGGCCAGGGCGATATCCAGAACCCCATAAAGACCTTGCAGCTCTGGAAAATCAGTGGCTAATCTGGAGATTAACAGGCATGGAGCTTCCAGTCGCTGGCAGTGTATCAACTTTTCCTTCGCCCAGGAAAGAAGGCATTCCTAAACTGACACTTTTGTCAAGAAGGCAAGGTGCTACCAGATTCTCATTTCGACTCAAATATAATTTAGAGATACTGCAGAAAGGGAAGAGAATTGCAGATACAAGTCTAAGATTCCTAAAATAGCACTTCCTCTTCCAAAAGTGTGACTCGGTAGCTTGATAATCTTATGAGACAAAAGGGAAAGCCTCCCAATGAAAAGAGTAAATCACAAGCAGAAAACACCAATTCTCACCATCTCTGCCCCAAATGAAACAGAATCACTGGGTCATGCCAGCCGAGCTTAGTATCAGCACTCTCAGTTCCAACATTTGAAAGATAAAGAAAATCTCACCTTGGAGTTCCCGTGGTGGCACAGTGGTAGTGAACCTGACTGGTACCCACAAGGACAGGGGTTTGATCCCTGGCCTCGCTCAGTGGGTTAAGGATCCGGTGTTGCCATGAGCTGTGGTATAGGTTGCAGAATGGCTCAGATCCTGCATTGTTGTGGCTGTGGCATAGACTGGCAGCTGCAGCTCTGATCTGACCCCTAGCCTTGGAACTTCCATATGCTATGGGTGCAGCACCCCACCCCACCCCCCAAAAAAAAGCAAAAAAGAAAGAAAATCTCACATACAGGGCTGAAAAACCCAATGTGGTTAATATGCGATTATTACTTGATACCGTCCCAGGAAAAAGAAATGATAGAAAAACTCTCCTTGTGTTTGTTTACCTCTTTGTGTTTTGAAATGTCTATCCAACTTTCAAAATCCAATGAGATAATTGGGTCTAGTAAGAAGTTGTCCCTGAGCCTGGTAAGATCATAATTACACCAGTGTCAATTTAGGCATGTCTAGAAGGTAACTGTAAACTATTCCGTTGTGTTATATGCATTTTTTTAAAAAAGTCTATTTTTTGGCCTCGCCTGCAGCATGCAAAGTTCCCAGGGCCAAGGATCAAACTCGCACCACAGCAGCAACCCAAGCTGCTGCAATGACAACACCAGATCCTTAATCCACTGAGCCACCAGGGAACTCTTGAAAGGCTATTTTTTTCAGCTAAGATGATACTGGTCTATCTGTAGACTAGAAAAAGGTGCATAATAGAAGCAAAATATGGTAGTGTTTATCCAGGAGAGGTTACTGGTCACTGAATCTGAAAAACGTAAATGCTCTCATTCTTAGAGATAAATGCTACTGAGAAACTTGGGTGGTTTATCAAGAGTCACTATGACCTGGATGGAGTAGCCTTGGGACCATCCATCAGCCTTCATCCTAAGTCCCTGCGATCCACCTAGTCTTCTCATTTCTAAACCACATCTCCAGATGCCTAGACACCAAGACAGAAATACTCCAGCCCGGCACACAGTTAGAGCTTGCATTTGTGTTCTGTGTTATCCCTCAGGCTCTTAGGTGATTGGCTAGTTTCAGTCACCTCCCAAGACCCCAGTGCCACTGACAGTATTGATAAAATAGACTCTCTGTTCTGGAAAACCCAGAACACGGTGAGCCCCTGCGTTGCCTAAACTGCCAGCCCATCACTCCATCTCATCTCATCATCTCATTTCATCTCATGTCTTGAGCTGCACCAGCGAAGACTCCTCCCCTGGATGCAACCACATTCTCTCCTGACCACTGGGACTCAGTACAACAAAGTCACTCACCTTTGTTGTAGTTTATGGTTTAACCGGAATGGATGCAAAAGGAGCTCCATTCTTTAAACTACAAAGTAGCAATTATATAATCCTTCACTTGTTAAATTGATCCAGCTACATACAGGCTTGTAACAGCATTGCCCTTAAATCTGCCCCTTAGGGCCATGGGGAAAGTTTTACGACACTGCCAGTGATGCCTTACGGGATTTCCACGATGAAGGTACCACAGAAAACCATGGTTATTGGTTTTCCTATCGAAGCTCAGTGATTAGAAGTCAGAATGGTGAACCTGACCTTCTGTTTTGTTCCCTTGAATGCAGGTCATGAGATGTCACTATGGCAATGTGTTATGATTCTTGTACATTCAGAAAAAGAAGGGCTTCGTTCATTCTTGTTTGCCTGCCAGCAAAAATAACAGTAATTGCAGCTCAGTTTCTTCAGACCATATGACTTGGAACTCATGCCTGTGACTTGGCTGGCTTCCGAGGGCCATTTATAGACCCATAATTATATGTGCCACCTTCCCATAAAATTCACTCCCAGTTTGTAAACCCGAGGCCAATGACGTGCAAACCAGGTGTTTGGAGACGTATTAGACAGAGTGGCCCCAGAGAAAGGATGAGTCTGGGTAATAACCTACTTTGCTAGTCTTCCTTGGACCTCGGCTTTGCAGTTTAGCAAGGGTAAAGCCAATCCCCAAACAAAAGAACTCCATCCCTGGAGGTCCCATCATGGCACAGCGGAAACGAATCTGGCTAGGAACCATGAGGTTGAGGGTTTGATCTCTGGCCTTTCTCAGTGGGTTAAGAATCCAGTGTTGCTGTGGCTGTGGTGTAGGCCAGCAGCAACAGCTCCAATTGGATCCCTAGGCTGGGAACCTCCATATGCCGTGGGTGTGGCCCTAAAAAAGACAAAAAAAAAAAGAAGAAGAAGAAGAAGAAGAAGAAAGAAAGAAAAAAGAAACACCAATAAGGCAGCAATTGGAAGCCCTTTTGGTACCCACTCAAAGTCTGGGGTTCTCACCTCGCACTTCCCTCTTCCTCCTTTGAGGGCCCTTCTTCCCTGGGTGAACATGGGTTAGTTCTTCAGCTGCCCGTGTGTTAGTTGAGTTCTCCAGGAAGCAGGCACGGACATGGACTTGGGAATGCAAAAGATGCGTCAGAGAGCAACACCTGAGGGGAAAGCGGGGAGAAGGAGAGATGGGCAGAAGGCACCAGACTTTGACGTTAACCTGCCAATTTCTCCATCAACCCAAAAGGGAACTCCAGAGCCAGCATCATCCTTAAAGGAGCCAGCATTGGGAAGAAATGGCTAAGGTCTTGGTAGCATTGCCTTTTTCTTCAGGCCCTGAACAGAGGACCACGACCCCGGCTCCGAAGCAGAGGCAGTTGGCCAAGCATACTTCCCGCAGCTCAGCAGTCTTTCCTTTTCCTTTTCTTTTTATGGATGCCCCTGCGGTATATGGAAGTTCCAGGGCTAGGGGTCGAATCAGAGCTGCAGCTGAGGCCTATACCACAGCCACAGCCACAGCCACGCAACCTACACCACAGCTCACGGCAATGCCAGATCCTTAACCCACTGAGTGAGGCCAGGAATCGAACCCGCATCCTCAAAGAGACAATATCAAGACCTTAACCCACTGAGCTACAACAGGAACTCTGCCAGCCTTCCCTTGAAGCTTGAAGGAAGATCTGAGCAGTGCATCTTCGCATCTGCCAGAGCCAACAGGTCTGCCCTGGGAAACACGCCACATCCAACTCCATGTAATTCTAGCCGGGCAAGGAGTTGAGACCCTTTGCTTTCCTGGTCACAGGGATGAGCACGTGCCCCAGGGAAGGATGATCAGAATCAGCTTTGAACATTAGGCAGAAGGTGGCGAGGGTCTTTCTCTGCAGCGATGAACTCGAAGGACCATAGCGGCTTGGGGCTTCTCGGGAGCGTCCTGCCACCATGTGGATAAGCCTGTCTGAGGATCAGATGAAACACAGCCAAGAGCTAGAACAAGAGATGGGGAGATGAAGACATACTGATGGTGAGGGACATCCCTGTAGGAGCTACTTCCCATCTCCCTGGCCTCTGCCCTTGCTCCAGCCACTGCTATCAACAGCATGCAGGCTTCGGTCAGCCTCATGCAGGTACAGCCTCATGGTGTGTGTCGCCCTAGGACTTCTCAGTGGCTGCAGCAAGTTCACCTTCTACCCGGAGGGTTCTCTCTGGTAGGACACCCATGGAACCTCCTCACCACATGCCATCCATCAGTGTGTGTGGCATCAATGCCCACGGGCCACACTTGATAAATGGGGGACAAAGCCCACGACCCAATGCTTTCCCCCTCTGTCTCCAGCAAGGACAGTCCTGAGATGCCCTGGAAGGCTCTCCTGAAGATCTCACAGCTCGAGCTCCAGTTTCCCACACTGCCAGGTAACTCATACGAGCATCTTCTGGTTAAGTCTTTCACCTTTCCTTTCCAATGCTGCTCCCAGATAAACTACTAGGACACAAGCCTTTGTCTTGGGTTCTTTTGTGGAGTAACCCAGTCTGTGACAGATAACACTATGAGCACCTGGATTCAGCTGTTCCTGAAACCATTGTCTTAGACTTCTCAATTCCTTGAGTCGATGAAATTACAGTTTCTTTTTTCTTTTTCTTTCTTGGATGTGTGTGTGTGTGTGTGTGTGTGTGTGTGTGTGTGTGTGTGTGTGTGTTTAAGCTAGTTTGAGTTGAGTCTTTGTGATTTGCAGCCAAAAGAGAACTTATCCCCACAACCCTATTATCCTCTTCTAAGTTGCTCATCACCCCCATTACACCACCAACATGTCCACATTCCCAACACCTCTCTACCCTCCCAGACAGCTCCAGGAAGATGAAGTGTTACCAGTAATCCCTTCCCATCCATCTCTTCCCACAAACAACCAGATGGCAAACCTTGCTGCCTTTCAGTGTTTTGCACCTAAAGTGTGTCTCTTATAGAAAAGGGAACCCCAAGTTCCCGTCGTGGCGCAGTGGTTAACGAATCCGACTAGGAACCATGAGGTTGCGGGTTCGGTCCCTGCCCTTGCTCAGTGGGTTAACGATCCGGCGTTGCCGTGAGCTGTGGTGTAGGTTGCAGACGTGGCTCGGATCCCGCTTTGCTGTGGCTCTGGTGTAGGCTGGTGGCTGCAGCTCCGATTTGACCCCTAGCCTGGGAACCTCCATATGCCATGGGAGCGGCCCAAGAAATAGCAAAAAGACAAAAAAAAAAAAAGAAAAGAAAAGGGAACCCAATTGTAATAGATGCAAACTATTACACTTGTAATGGATGAGCAATGAGATCTTACTGTACAGCACAGGGAACTATATCCAGTCTTTTGGGATAGACCATGATGGAAGATAATGTAAGAAATATAAGAATATATATATGTATGTATGACTGGGTCATTCTGCTGTACAGCAGATTTTGGCACATTAGAAATCAATTATTATTAAAAAAAAAAAAAGAAAAAAGGGACCCCTCCCACACTGTTGGTGGGAATGTAAGTTGGTACAACCACTATGGAAAACAGTAAGTAGTTTCCTCAGAAAACTAAGGGTAGAGTTACCATATGCTCCAACCCATTCCTGACCATATACCCAGACAAAACAATAATTCAGAAAGATACATGAACCATTATGTTCACAGCAGCACTATTCACAATGGCCAAAACTCGGAAACAACCTAAATGCCCATCAACAGATGAATGGATTAAAAAGATATGGGGAGTTTCATTGGGGCTCAGAGGTAACGAACCTGACTAGTATCCATGCGGATGTAGGTTTGATCCCCGGCCTCACTCAGTGGGTTAAGGATCCAGCCTTGGCGTAAGCTGTGGTGTGGGTTGCAGACATGACTTGGATCTAGCATTGCTGTGGCTGTGGTGTAGGCCAGCAACTACAGTTCTGATTTGATCCCTAGCCTGGGAACTTCCATGTGCCGGGGGTGTGGCCCTAAAAAAAATACAAAAAAGAGAAGATATGGTAGATATATACAATGGAATACTACTCAGCCATAAAAAAGAACAAAATAGTGCCCTCTGCAGCAACATGGATGCAACTAGAGATTATCACACTAAGTGAAGTCAGAAAGAGAAAAACAAATACCGTATGATATATGTGGAATCTAAAATATGACACAGATGAACTTATCTACAAAACAGAAGCAGGCTCACGGACACGGAGAGCAGTCTTGTGGTACCAAGGGGAGGGAGGACGTGGGATGGATGGGGAGTTTGGGCTTAATAGATGCCAACTATTACTTTTAAAATGGATAAGCAATGAGGTCCTACTGCACAGCACAGGGAACTATAATCCAATCTCTTGGGATAGACTATGATGGAAAAAAATATACAAAAGTATATATATATATGTGCATATATATACATTCTTTGTGTGTATATATGTATATATATATACATTGTGTGTATATATTTGCGTGTGTGTGTATATTCCTGTGTGTGGATATATACGTGCATATATATCCGCACACAAGAATATATATAACTGAGTCATTTTGTTGTACAGCAGAAATTAGCACAACATTATCAATCAACTAGACTGTAAATAAGCAAAAACAAAGTGTGTCTCTTCAAGGCAGCACATTGACTTTGAAGGGTCTTGGGGACCTCCAGCTGTACCCAATCAGGAAGCTAAAGGAGCCAACCTGGAGTTCTGGAGACAGGTCAAGGCCAGACCCTGGTGAGAGATAGATGGTCAACCCCGAGAGCCTGCATGAGGTCGCCCCAAGAGCTGGACAGGCAGGAAGGCCAAGGCCAGGGCGGCGGGGGAGGGGGTCGGTGCCCGCTGTCGCGCTCCCGGTCACTACAGGCGTATTACGCAGCCCCAGAGGAAACCTCGAGAGCAAGATTTCAAGGGCTGCAGAAAGAAAAACAGACCCAGGAGGTAGAAGAACCCTCACTGAGTGCCCCTTTCCTCACAGACGCACCCCATCCGTCTGGCCAGCCCAAGGATCTGGATCAGGGGGAGGAAGCGGGCCATGTCAGCATCTTCAGCCACATCTCTGAGCATCCAGCCTCCCTCCCAGAAGGCTCCCTTGTCAGCACCGATCAGGTCACTCGAGACGACTGACTGAGGCAAGAGCGTGGTTTGGAGGGCTGAGAACCAACCTCTGCCCTCTTTCCCGGGCTCAAAGCTCTCACATGCTATCTTCGATCTCCTGTTTTCCCATTAAGAACCGCTCCATTCCCAGTGGCTGCTGGTCCCTCCCGTGGTCGAGCGGCAGGCCTGAAATTTACTTAGTTCTAAACTTGGGCACAATTAAAGTTGTGGGACTCTGGGAAAGGTCCCCAGGCTTGGTAATCATGCTCAAATGGCATCGAGAGGAACTGAAACGGGGATGGGGAGAGAGCTGACATTCCACAAACCTGATTGAACTTGCCTTAGAGAGGCTTGTGAAGCGCACGTCAGAAGGACGGGGATACAGGATGAGGTTAGCTGAATAAAATGGGAGGTGACAGCTGATTGTTAAGAAGGCATCTTAATGAAGTTTCTAAGCAGGAAGAGAATACTTGCTGACAGACAGCAGTCGCTACCATGACAGCAGACAATTTTCTGGGGCTTTAGCTAAGAAGGCATCTTGTCTTAACCAACACGTCCATACTGCCAATGCCAGACAGCTGGCATGCGCGCAGCACAGAGGTCCTAATGACATTTGCAACTTGGGATGACACGGCTCTCTGCTCTTTTATTCTCTCCAAACGTACTGCTTGTAATATTCGCCTTGGAGGACTATCCAGTAAAAAGCAAGATAAAGTCCCTGATCACCATTCCGAAAGCATTAGTTGCCCAAATGAAGCTACAAGACTAAACAGAATCGGATCCCCTAACACCTGCTGTTGTGCGGGAATATGTACTCCAGTACGATGGCTGGGGGTGCAAATGGAGAGAAACAACTAAACTTCAGAATGCAAAAGGCCCATTCCGCTCACCACCCCGATGCTGGGGAGTTCCGGGGCCACACGCACTCATTTGCACAGGGAAGCTTTGCAGCTCCCATTGTCCACAGCCTCCGTGCACTGTCCATAAAAACCCATGGACTGGGAGTTCCCATTGTGGCTAAGCAGGCGAAGAACCTGCCTTAGGGAGTTCCTGTTGTGGCTCAGTGGTAACGAAGCTGACTATATCCATGAAGATGCGAGTTGATCCCTGGCTTCCCTCAGTGGGTTGGGGATCCAGCGTTGCCATGAACGGTAGTGTGGGTGACAGACATGGCTCAGCTATAGCTCCGATTTGACCCCTAGCCTGGGAACTTTCATATGCCGTACCCGCAGCCCTAAAAAAGCAAAAAAAAAAAAAAAAAACCCCGACTTAGTGTTTGTGAGATACAGATTGGATCTCTGACTTCATTCAGTGTATAAAGGATCCAGCGTTGCCGTGAGCTGTGGTATAGGTCGCAGACACAGCTCGGGTCTGGCGTTGCTGTGGCTGTGGTGTAGGCCAGCAGCTGCAGCTCTGATTCAACCCCTAGCCTGGGAACCTCTATATGCCACAGATGCAGTCTTCAAAAGGGGGAAGAAAATCCATGGACTACCTTACCATAAGGGGATCGGCTGGTCCTTGCTGCTTTCAACATCATGATTTTGCGAAAGAGGGATGCACTTGTTCAAGCCAACAAAGGACTTACTGAGCATCTGCCATAAGGTCAGACCAGAGACTGGCAAAGTAAGGCCCATGGGCCAAATCCAGTGCCCTGGCCTGTATTGTGCAGCCCACGGACATGGCTGAAGCAGTCTGGCCCTGTGAGCCAGGGCATCACCCTCCAACCCACTCACCCCTCTGCACCCATAATCTGCCTTTGGGGCCAGTGGCCACTGCTCAGGGCCCTCACACACCAGTCGCCACCCACACCCTGGGGCCTCCGCTTTGGGCAACTGCCGAGCAGTGAGCAGCCCCAGCCCTCTGAGCAGGCACCCAGTTGAGACGGTTTGGCTCTTCAAGAGGAGAGAGGAATGTGTGGAGACGTGGGGTCCCCCTCCCCACACCCCACCCTTGCTCTGGAGGTCCCAGCAGATGGCCACTGGGCACCAAGTTGCCCACCACCCAAGACCAGCCACCTGGGCAAAGGGGGCAGGGCGGGGCAGGACCCTCTGTCTGGTTCTGTCTGAACCGACAGAATGTGCTCAGCTTTGCACCTGAACCAGCAAGATCAGGCATATTTACTGTCCCGCTACAGAGGAAGCTGGGAACCATCGGTGTAAATTTCCATAAAACATTTTCTGCAAGATATTAATCATGAGAGGGCTGGAGAAGGGATAGCCTCAGGAATAGACGCTGAGAAATCAGAGGTTCTTAACAGGCATCCAAAAGAGAGGTGCAAACCATATACTTTTTGTGTGTGTGTGTCTTTTTGCCATTTCTTGGGCGTCTCCCGCGGCACATGGAGGTTCCCAGGCTAGGGGTCGAATTGGAGCTGTAGCCACCGGCCTACGCCAGAGCCATGGCAACGCAGGATCCGAGCCGCGTCTGCGACCTACACCACAGCTCACGGCAACGCCGGATCGTTAACCCGCTGAGCAAGGCCAGGAATCGAGCCCGCACCCTCATGGTTCCTAGTCGGATTCATTAACCACTGCGCCACGACGGGAACTCCGCAAACCATATACTTATACACCGGAATACACACACTTCGGAAAGTTGCATTAATTTCCTTAACTTTCGCGTCACGGGCACGCCAGCCTTGGCGATACTGGGTATTGGAATGCCACCTGCTGGGCACGAATGACCTCCACTCATTGGCAACAAACTGGGCGGGGATGTGGGCACATGACCGCATCGCCTGGCTGGGCCACACAGCATGTGACAGTGGGCGGATGGCATGGAGGCTGCTCAGAGGTGCGCTCCGCCGCAGCTCAACTTCTCGCTCGGGGCAGAGCAGGCTCTCTCGGTCCCTCTGTGGTGGGGGCTGTCCTGTGCATCACAGCATGGATCCCAGCTTTCTTGGGACTCGACTCACGCAGGGGGCTGACCTGTGCCCCCCGCAGAAATTATGTCCAAGTCCTCACCCCCAGTAACTGTGAACTTATTTGAAAACAGTGTCATCGCAGATGTCATTGAGTGAAGGGTCTCGAGCCGTGAGGTCCTGCTGTACAGCACAAGGAACTCTATCCAGTCTCCTGGGATAGAACACGATGGAAGATATTATGAGAAAAAGAATGTATACATAGGTATGCCTGGGTCACTTCGCTGTACAGCAGAAATTGATAGATCATTGTAAATCAACTATAATACAACAAATTTTTTAAGCTAAGGGTCTTGAGATGAGATCGTTCTAGATTTAGGGTGGGCCTCAAGTCCAGCGGCAGGGGTCCTGAGAAGAGAAAGGAAAGGGGGACTCGAATTGTCAAGGCGGACGGCCTGTGCAGGTGGAGGCAGAGAATGGAGTCACATGGCCATTGCTGCAGCCACTGGGAGCTCAGGCAGAGGCATGAATTGAATTCCCCTTCAGAGCCTCCAGCAGGGACCAATTCTGCAGACATCTTTTGGACCTCAGGCCTCCAGAAACGCGGCGGAAGAAATTTCCATTCTTTTTTTTTTTCTTTTTTTTTAGGGCCGCACCCACAGCATCTGGAGGTTCCCAGGCTAGGGGGTCGAACTGGAACTGTAGCCACTGGCCTACACCGCAGCCACAGCCATGCCAGATCTGAGCTGTGTCTGTGACCTACACCACAGCTCACGGCAACACCAGATCCTTAACCCCCTGAGCGAGACCAAGGATCGAACCTGCATGCTCATGGATACTAGTCAGATTCGTTTTCCCTGAACCATGACAGAAACTTCAAAATTTCCCTTCTATTAAGCTACCCATCTCATAGCAGTTTGATCCAACAGGGACAGGAAACTAATACAACCCATTAGCTGCTAGTAGCACCCTCCTTCAGGTGTGACAATCAGAAAGTGTCCCCAGACATTGCCCCATGTCCCATGAGGAGCAAAACTGCCCCTGGTTGAGAACCGCTGTGTTAGCATTACACTTCAGAAAATCGAAAGAGAAGTTTTCCAATGTAAAAGGAAGGAGGAGTTCTCGTTGTGGCTCAGCAGGTTAAGGACTCAACATTGCCTCTGTGAAGATGCAGGTTCGATCCTTGGCCTCCATCAGTGGGTTAAGGATCCAGCGTTGCTGCGAGCTGCAACATAGGTTGCAGATGCATCTCATATCCCGCGTTGCTGTGGCTGTGGTGTAGGCTGGCAGCTGCAGCTCCGATTTGACCTCTAGCCTGGGAACCTTCAAATGCTGCGAGTGCAGCCATAAAAAGAAAACAGAAAAAGAAAAAAGGAAAATAAAAGGAATTCCTGAGCCCGTAAATGCTACCCAACCATTGTACGAATTGAACCCAGGTTGAGACCACTGACGTGCTAGAAAAATGCGGATGGCCACTGGATGTGGGGGGGCTGAAATGCAGGCTAACCAGCACCTTGCTTTTTTGTTGATTAGACAATCTCGCTGAACCACCAGTGGACACGAGCAACGCTTTTCAACCCGTTTTTTATCACTAAACATTAAGAGACCTGCAATCTTCACTTTTTTTGCGACGTGGGAGGTGAAGTCCAGCACCCATCACACCCAGGGAGCCCCTCCCTTCACAAAAACCTGCTCCCTGGCTGGTGGCCTCTTCCAATACCCGTTAAAGTGAGATGCTGACTTCAGCTCTATGTCCAGGAACAAACTTGAGCCATTTCCACAAAAGAGGGTGACAGTACCACTGCCGATTAGAAGCGTGGGCTGGACAATCAGGCTGCCTGGTTTCGGAGGTGGGCTCTGCCGTGCACTAGTTAAGTGAGCTACCGAGAGCCGCCAGTCCTCTTGTGTACAAGTGGGGCAGCCATGCGGGACGCCGCTCAGAGCGAGTCTCCAAAAACATGACCATCCTAAAAAGTGCCCAGCCTGAAGCTCGACTGGACAAGGGTTCAGGAGAGAGGTGCTATTCACATCTGGAATGAAGCACATTCTGGAATGAGCCAACCAGTCTGGCGAGAACATACATTTTCACTGGTGCTTGGGAGGCCCCACCAGAAATGCGGAGCCGCCAAACCTGAGGACCCCAAGTGGCCAAAAACGTAGCACGCTCGGGCACAGAATTTTCAATTATCCGGCTGAGGGATGATCTACAAATAGATCAGGTGATCAAAAGCAGTGGTTAACCCAGAAATAACCAGACCACCATCAGCAGCCACCGTCACCCGCAGATTTCCCTTCTGGCAATGGTTAACCTACCTATGTGCCCGGTCAAGGTCTCTGCCCTGAGATGCCCCAGCTGACAGCAGACCTCAGAGACACGCCAACCCTGACCTGGGTGGCAGTTAACCCCGACAGCTGATCCCCAAAACGAACTGAAAATAGGCTACCAAACATCACAATGATGTTGGATCCCCCAAAGGCAATGTAAAAAAACATATATACTTTTTAAGAGTTCCCATTGTGGCTCAGTGGGTTAAGAATGCGACGTGGCCTCGATGAGGATGCAGGTTTGATCCCTGGCCTCAATCAGTGGGTTAAGGATCCGGCGTTGCCACAAGCTACCACATACCACCTCTGTGGCTCGGATCCAGTGTTGCAGTGGCTATGGCACAGGCCTACAGGTGCAGCTCCGATTTGAACCCTAGCCCAAGAAATTCCATATGCCGCAGGTGCAGCCCTAAAAAAAATAAAAAATATATATATAGTATTTTCAAAACTTGAATATATTCGTCTTGTTGATGTAACAAACCACCACAGACTTAGTAGCTTAAAACAACTCCAGAGGGTATTCTCTTATAGCTCTAGAGGGTAGACAGCCACATAGGTCTTAGGGGCTAAAGTCAAGGTGTCAGCAGAGCTGCATTCCTTGTGGAGGCTCTGAGGAGAGTCCATTCCTCATCTTCCAGCTTCTAAGGGCTGCCCACATTCCTTGGCTCCCAGGCCCACGTAACTCCAATCTGCTTCCTTCAGCCCATCACCCTCTCTGACTCTGACATTCCCGCCTCCCTCTTACAAGACACTCTGATAAGCCAGGGTCATCTCTGCATCTCAAGATCCTTTTGAGTCATCCCTGAAAAATCCCTGCAAAAACATTCACGGGTTCCAGGGATCAGGCTGTGGACATCTCTGCAGGCAATTTTCGGAGCCACTACAAGCAGAGACGATCTGATGAACTATACATCTGATCCAAGATGACTAGAATCACGTTAGACGGTAAGAGAAGACCTCTCCAGTTTGGTCATTTTTAGGACAGTGAATCAAATGATTCTTCAGATCATCCTTCTTCTACATGAAGGCACTGAGGGGATCGAATACATACAGAGGTCAGGGTGCCTGTAGGATCAAAGTCGCGGTCAAGGGCAGCCGAGAGAAAACAGGTGAAGTCCAGACTGAGGGGTCATGGTAAGGGAACCGGCTCACCCCTGATAAAGCAAAGAGTGAAGAGAGTCTCAGGGGGCAATGAGTGAAAGAACAGGTGACAGCAGACCTCAGAGACACGCCAACCCTGACCTGGGTGGCAGTTAACCCCGAAAGCTGATCCCCCAAACTAACTGAAAATAGGCCGCTAAACATCACAATGATGTTGGATCCCCCAGAGGCATGACGGTACCATTGCCGATTAGAAGCGTGGGCTCGACAATCAGGCTGCCTGGTTTTGGAGGTGGGGTCCAAGCAGTCCGTTAATAATATGAAGTACTCATGCACACACAGTATTTCTTTTTCTTATGAGATATAAACTAGCATGCTTATACCTCCAATATTATTCCCCAACATTTTGCCTCAGCCTCCTTGAATCCCTACGAAGCGAGTCAGGTTGCAAACAGGTGTCCTGGGATTTGCCCAAACTCAGTCTCCCTGGGGGAGCATTTGTGCCGCTGAACTTCAGCCATGTTGACTGTCCCAGCTGAAAACAACTTGTGGAACCACTTCTCTAAAGACGGCCATGCACCTTCGATCTACAGCTATCTGTTTATTCCCCTCCAACCATGGCTATGAGATGCACTTTGGGGATATTTTTCTACTAAAGCAAAGAGAATCGCTTCGAGTTCTCCCACTTAAAAGAGAAAGAAAATCGCTCTTCCCTTTTGTGGCCATCTCCGAAATGCCAGCGGCCGAAATGAAGTTCACTTCCTTTGTGACTGCTGACCGAAGCAAGAACCGTAAAAGGCACTTCAATGCATCTTCCCACATTCGCAGGAAGATGGTGTCTGCCCCTCTTTCCAAAGAGCTGAGCCAGAAGTACAACATTCAATCCATGCCCATCCGAAAGGACGATGAAGGCACTGCACGAGGGCACTACAAAGGGCAGTGGGTTGGCAAAGTCATCCAGGTTTACAGGAAGAAATATTGTCATCGACATGAAACGAGGGCAGCGGGAGAAGGCTACGATCATGACTGTCAGTGGGCATTCACCCCAGCAAGGTGGCAATCACGACACTAAAACTGGACCAGGACCAGCAAAAGATCCTCGAACGTAAAGCCGACTCTCGCCAAGTAGGCAAGACAAAGGGCAAATATAAGGAAGAAACAATTGAGGAGATGCAGGAATAAAATAATCTGGTATCGAACTTTCGTTAAAAACGTAACACAAAAAACAATAAAAGAGACAGAGAGTCTACGGACTACATCCAGAAATACTGAAATTTAATCTCATTTCTATTCTCTCTCGACACTGAACCCCAGAAGAACTTTCCAAACAGCAGTGCATTTTTTTTCCTTTGATGTGACATGTTCGATAAAGCCATGGGCATGGATTTCCCAAGCCGTGAGTCTCTGCGGCATCAAGCACCCACCGCACTTCTTTGTAGGGTCAGTTTAATCAAAGATACACCAGGGCACATAGGGTCTTCGGATTCCTTTTTCAGGTTCATTCGTTGTAAGGTCGGGATCTCTCAACCCAGCAGCCCTTCTCAGGCCATGAAACACCAAGTCAATTGCCATTTTCTTTTTTGGCTTTTTGCTATTTCTTTGGGCCGCTCCCGCAGCATATGGAGGTTCCCAGGCTATGGGTCTAATCGGAGCTGTAGCCACCGGCCTACGCCAGAGCCACAGCAATGTGGGATCTGAGCCATGTCTGCAACCTACACGACAGCTCACGGCAACGCCGGATCGTTAACCCACTGAGCAAGGGCAGGGATTGAACCCGCAACCTCATGGTTCCTAGTCGGATTCGTTAACCACTGCGCCACGACGGGAACTCCCTGCCATTTTCTTTTGACTCGAAGGGTTTCTGATGACATTTTTATGGGTCTCTTCTGGGAACAGGCTCCGTGTCTCCAGAAAAAGTCCGCCAGGACTTATTTTCTCGACTTACTCTAAAAGGTCACAACGAAAGAACGGATCTGTCCTTCAGAAACAGGGGAAGAGCATCCGATATACAAGATACTAGGACTGACGCTGAAGAAAGACAATGGCCGTGTAGCTCCTTGACCTTGACAAACTCATAGATTTAACCAAGAAAGCCAAATCCCAGCGTTTCGCCTTAAGGATGCCCCCGTTCGGACTCGATACTCTGACATAAAAAGTCCGTTCTGGACTAAAGAAATCAAACAGAACCACAAGTCCCTGCATCTGTTCCTAGAGACTGTGCTTTGGAGCTTCAAATGAAGCCCCCATGGAACGCGAGCCTTGCTCTTACCGCTTAGCGTCCACGTTGAATGTCAAAGCACAAGACCTGAAGCCATCGTAAGCTCACGTGGTCCCACCCATCCTGGGAGGAGCATGCGCTTTGCAGTTATGTTCTCTAGGTCCAGGGATTGCGAAAACAAGCCCCGAATCGGATGATGCGATTTCACCCAACAAGAGCCCTTTCTCCGAGTCTGTAGTCACTGTTTACACTTTCCCATGTCAGTCTGTGGGAGTCCCGCTCTCTGCTTTTCTTCTCCCGTTGGCAGCTGGCGCTGTGAGAACATTTGCTTGAAACAAACATTCTTTCCTGGGGCCTGAACGTCTGTCCCCTCGCTCTGGGCCACCAGTGCACAGCCTTGAGGGATGCATGCCTTGGTGCGGTTTTCAAGTTGGGGACGGCAGGGCTCTGGGGGAGGACAGCCTGAGAGGGGCTGAGGGTGGGGCTGGAGTCTTTCACCCCCCTGCCACGCCGAGGAGGTGGCCCTTGACCTTGACGGGCCTTGACTGATGCCGCCTCTCTGTGTTCCATCTCGGGCACAATGTGGAGCTCACGTTACAATCGGACTTCTGGGGCCTTTGATGTCCCAGCTGCAGGAGCAAAGGCACTGGAGTGATTAGGAGGCCAGCCCTCTCTGGGAAAGGGGGTGGCCGAGCAGTGGAATACGAAATGCAATTAAGAAGGAGCACCTGGGCTGAAGCCGAAGCAAAGGAGGGGCCTCTGGCTCCGAGCAGAAGGGGGCTCATTTAATCACACAAGGATGTTCATCTCGGCAAAAGGGCTTGATTCAGAAAAACCCCAAACTCTAAAAAACACAAAGGCCACACAACGAAACAGAACTAACCCACCGACTTGCCAGCACAGCCAAGCAATGGAGGAAGTCTTGCTCACACCTTCGGGGCCACCCAGGGTAAAATCAAGTTCGCAGATGCTCATCCCAGGACAACGGTGGGATCTTTTTTCCTTTCTGCTGCCCTGGTGTCTTCCTCCCACCCCAGACGCCCATGGATTCCCACTTTTTCCATTCCCTCTCAGGCTTCCTCTGCCTGTCGTTACCCAGGGCTAATTTCCCAGAGGCAGTGCCTGTTCCAGGGAGAGAGAGAGAGTGTATGTGTGTTCTGGCTTTAGCATCTCGTTTAATTTTTTTTAATTTTTTTCTTCGTCCAGTCGCACCTGCACATATGGAAGTTCCCAGGCTAGGGGTTGAATTGGAGCTGTCCCTGCCAGCCTACGCCACAGCCACAGCAACACCAGATCCGAGCCGCGTCTGTGACCTACACCACAGCTTGCGGCAGCGCTGGATCCTTTAACCCAGTATCCATGAGGCCAGGGATCGAACCCACATCCTCATGGATACTAATCTGAGCCACAATAGGAACTCCCTGGTTTTAACATCTTATCGCCATCAAAACTCTCCCACTACTTTAGACCAGCGGTTCTCAAACTTGAACTGCATCTGAGTCAACTGTTAAAACTCAGATGGCCGGGCTCCCGCCCCAGACTTTCTGATTCTCTAGGTCCAGCTTTGGGCAGAAAAGTTGCATTTCCAGCAAACTGCTGCAGGATCCTGATGCTGCGGATCCAGGGAGCACGCTTTGAGAACAACTGGGTTACACCGACCAGTTCAAGTGAGAGACGAATCTGAGTTAAAGTGTGTTTTCATGTGAGGAAAACCTAAAGTCACCAAGAAAAGCCAAGTTTGAGCTCTCGTTACATCACCAATGAGCTGTGTCAACTTGGTCAAGTCCGTGGAGCCAGGGCTTTTCAACCTTGACCACATTCCGGAATCCCCCAGCAGCCTTTTATCAAGTTAATGCCAGGCCCTACCCTTCATGGACCGAATCAGAACCCTGGGACACAGCACACGATATCAATATTATCAAAGCTCCAGAGCTGATTCCCCTGTGCTTTAACCTCTCTGTGCCTCAGCTTCATCTTCTGAGCAATGGGTAGAATGGTCTCTACCCGGCAGAACCACTGAGAGGAAGAAACACAAATAAATATTAAAACGCCTTCATACATGACAAAGTACCCGTTGAATGTTAGGTGTTCGTCTCCCTCTCAGAAAATTACTTAAATTTTAACTGCCACACATCCCCACATCATACACAACTCAGAATAGCTTGAAGGAGTTCCCACTGTGGCTTTGTGGATTAAGGACCCAACATTGTCTCTGTAAGGATGCAGGTTCAATTCCTGGCCCTGCTCAGAGGGTTAAGGATCTGGCGTTTCCACAAGCTGCAGCATAGGTCACAGATGCAGCACAGATCCAGTGTTGCCATGGCTGTAGCATCGGCCTCAGCTGCAGCTCCAATTCGACCCCTAATCTGGGAATTTTCATATGCCACAGGTGTAGCCATCAAAAGATTTTTTTTTAATTGCTTAAAGGAATAAACCTAAGACAAGACACCATAAAACTCCAAGAAGTGATCATAGGCAAAGCATTCTTTGGCATAAATCATACCAATATTATCTCAAGTCAGTCTCCAAAAGCAAGAGAAATTAAAACAAAAATGAACCAATAGGACCTGATCAAACTTAAACATTTTGCACAGCAAAGGAAACCATTAAAAAAAAAAAAAAGATAACCTACGGGATGGGAGAAAATAGTTGCAAATGATGCAACCGACAAGGGCTTAAACTCCCAAAGATACAAACAACTCACACAACCCAAGAGCAAAAAAAATACAAAAATAAAAATACAACCAATAGAAAAATGGGCAGAAGACCTAAATGGACATTTTTCCAAAGAAGACATACAAATGGTCAACAGGCACATAAAAAAAATGCTCAGTATCACTAGTTATTAGAGAGAGGCAAAACGAAACTACAATGAGGTACCACCTCACACCAGTCAGAATGGCCATCATTAGAAAGTCTACAAATGCTGGAGAGGGTGTGGAGAAAACCCTGTTGCACTGTTGGTAGGAATGTAACTTGGTACAACCACTATGGAAAACAATATGGAAGTTCATGGGAAAATTAAATATAGAACTACCATATGATCCAGCAATCCCACTCCCGGGCATATATACAAACAGAATGATAATTCAAAAAGATACATGCACCCCTATGTTCACTGCGGCGCTATTTACGGTAGACAAGACATGGAAACAACTTAAATGGCCATCGACAGATGAATGGATCAAGAAGATGTGGTACAGAGATACAATGGAATACTACTGAGCCATAAAAAAGTATGAAATAATGCCATTTGCAGTAATGTGGATGGACCTAGAGATTATCATACTAAGTAAGCCAGACAAAGACCGTATGATATCATCTATATGTAGAATCTAAAATATGACACAAATGAATCTATCAACAAAACAGAAACAGACTCACAGACAAGGAGAAGAGACTTGTGGTTGCCAAGGGGGAGGAGGTTGGGGGAGGGATGGAGGGGGAGATTGGGATTAACAGATGCAAGCTACCATACTTGGGAGGGATAGACAAGGCCCTACTGTAGAGCACAAAGAACCATATTAAAAGTCCTACGATAAACTGTAACAGAAAAGAGTATTTTTAAAAAGAGTATATATATTGGAGTTCCCACTGTGGTGCAGTGGGTTAAGGATCTGGCATTGCCACGGCCATTGGTATAGGCCATAGCTGCAGCTCAGATTGGATCCCTGCCCCGGGACTTCCATATGCTGTGGGTGTAGCTATAAAAGGGGGGGAAAAAAGGAGTGTATCTGCCTGAGTCACTTTGCTGTACAGCAGAAATTAACACATTATAGGAGTTCCTGTCATGGCTCAGCAGTTAACGAATCCGACTAGCATCCATGAGGATGCAGGATCGATCCCTGGCCTTGCTCAGTGGGTTAAGGATCCAGCGTTACCGTGAACTGTGGCATAGGTTGCAGATGCAGCTCAGATCCCACATTGCTGTGGCTGTGGTGTAGGCCGGCTGCTGCAGCTTCAGTCCGAACCCTAGCCTGAAAACCTCCATATGCCACGTGTGTGGGCCTAAAAAGAAATTAACATGTTATAAATCTTTATTTAAAATATTTCAATTTTATATGAATTCATTAATTTAATTAAAGAATGTAGAGAGACTTAAACAGTTTTTTTTCATTGAAATCACCAAGACCTCTGTTAATACCTACGTCAGGACATAGTTCTGGTACAAGTTAAACTCTTGGAAAACTTAGAAAACCGAAAAGCATTTCGACATGTTCCTCTTACTCCATCACTATACCTGCCACTCCCTGCTTCTTTTTGTTTTTGGTTTGTTTGTTTTCGGTCATGGCCACGACGTGCAGAAATTCCCAGGCCAGGGATCGAACCCTGGCCACAGCAGTGACAGTGCCAGATCCTTAACCCACTGAGCGACATGGGAACTCCTCCTCGCTTCTGTTTTGAAAGCATCTCTCCATGTTTTCCACTTGTTGTAAGAAAGGGAAATTACTCTTGGTGGCTAGCCAGTGGCTTGGTGACCCTAATTAACACTAAGCCAGGAGTTGGCAAACCTTTTCTGTAAAGGGACAAACAGTAAACATGTTAAGCTTTTCAGGCTATGTTGCAACAACTGAACTCTGCCTTTGTGGCTTGAAAGCAGCCACAGACAACTCGGAAATGAATGGGCATGGCCGTGCGCCAGTAAAACTATTTAACGAAGACAGGTGGCAGGCTGGATTTGGCCCATGAGCAGTAGTTTGCCAACCCTTGCTCTAAACTTCCCATCAAGATGCGAAAATGTTCAATGTCAACACAAGAAACAGCTGGGAATCTAGTGGAATGCAACAAGCAAAGAATGGTTTTCTAGTCACACTCACGGGCGTGAACTGGAAGGCGGATGTAAGTGAGGAAAGATGGCAGAGACATCACACGGCCACCTGGAAGGCAAGTCACTTGCTTCACGATCGTCACTGTACGTGCTGTGTGCCCAGCTAAAGTGACCAGGGCCTTCCCAGGTGGGCCACGTTATGTGCTCATGAGGCAAAAGAGGCAAACGTCCCCCGTCCCTAGTGGCTTTCTGCTTAAAGGTGGGGGACACTCTTCCCCAGCCCCCTGGCACACCAAAGCCTGTCCCCAGGCCTTGGACTCCCCACCGTGTCCTTGCCCAACACGAGGCATTTTCATCCCACTTTATGGAAAAACTCACCAAAGTGACACCAAAGCACGGTCCTTTTGTCCATACTTGGTAAATCTTGGTGTTTGTTCCCTTCTGTACAATTAGAGTGTGTGGGGGATTTGCCACCACGCGCACACACACACACACCTTGGCAATGTCTGGAGACACTTTGGTTGTCAGCACTGGGGGGATAGCTGCTACTGACACCTAGTGGGTGGAGGCCAGGGATGCAGCCAAACATCCTGCAGGGCACAGGCCGGTCCCACACAAAGGATGACCCTGCCCCAAATGCCACTGGTTCTGATGGTGAGAAATCCTGAGATGGTGCATCACACTCAGGGCAGTTGGGACCTCGGAAGGCTGGGGGCTGAGAAGTGGAACATAGAGATCTCAGGCCAAGTCTCTCTCCACCTCGGTTCTCTGGATAGGCTCCTTCAGGGACTCAATCACTGCAGCCATCGCTCTCTTACTCTAGGAGTGAGGGAATCTTGCACAACTCTGAATCTGAGAGCCAGAAGTAAGCTCAAGGACGGCACTTCATTCAGACCTGTCACCTAAGGTAGTGCTTCCTAAACTATGCTGCACCCAGACCCCCTGCGGATCCTATTAAGACGCAGATTCTGGAGTTGCCATTGTGGCTCAGCGGGTTAAGGACCCAACATTGTCTCTGTGAGGATGCAGGTTTGAGCCCTGGCCTTGCCCAGTGGATTAAGGATCCAGAGGTGCCATGAACTGTGGTGAGGGTTGCAGACGTGGCTTGGATCTGGCATGGCTGTGGCTGTGGTGTAGGCTGGCAGCTGCAGCTCCAATTCAACCCCTAGCCTGGGAACCTCCATATGCCATGGGTGTGGCTCTAAAAAAAAAAAAAAAAAGATGCAGATTTGGACTCAGTTGACACAGGTGGGGCTTGGACCAGCTCTGGGGTCAGACACGGCGAGTCCCTAGACATCGCCCTGGTTATCAAGCCTCACAGATGATGTGCTCGAAGTTCATGAAGACCGTTTCGCTTCTTCCAGGTCACTCAGAGAGAAATTCTGCAAAGAAGCCCAAAGAGAGACTTCCTGGCCTCTGGACTCTCCCACTCCTGCCGCTAGGGCAGTGCCTCCCCAGGACTGGTCTTTGGAACCCCCCTCCCACGACATGGAACGTCCCAATTTAGTTAAGCACGGATTCCACCCTTGTCCTCGCTGGCAGCCTCCTGCAGAAACACTGTGCCTTAGAGACACGTTGGGAAGAGCATCCCCACTGCACGCAGACAGGCTCGTGCTCTGCGCCCTCCAAGACTCCGACCCCGCGCGGAGCAACTGCCTGGCGAGAGTCCCTCCGGGATCATGCAAACCACCCACCGCCAGTCCTGGCAACGCCCTAGTCTTTCTGGGGACCCACTGAAGGTTGAGAAATGGCAGCAAAGGAAGCGGTCATCAGAAGGGAGCCGGTTTCTCCTCGGTCAGTCGGCGTCATGGGCAGGAGAAAGGTGGGAGCCCAGCGAGTGGGCGCGAGGGCAGGAAATGTACATGGGGCCCCAAGAAAGGAAGGAAGGGAGGAAGGGAGGACGGAGGGAGGGAGGCTCTACTTGCAGCAGCATCCTTGGGACTTAGCCTGTCAGGCAGCCTGTGGGACGAGAATTCACGTGTGTGTTTTCAATTTCTCTGACAGAATCTGTTTGGATTGAGCACGGCTGTTTAATCTTTGAAATATGTGTTCCATCACAAACGCTGGAATCACATCGCAATTGCTCCCTCCGTTCTGGGAGCCAAAGCCCAACCAAAGGGGTTTGGAAATCCCTGCAAGGTGCTCTTTGGTTATTGCTCATTCGGAAAGAAAAAGCCGTTTCTCTAATGAAATGCAGTGTTGAGGAACTGCCAGGAAGAGATGCTCCCTATCTGCCCTCACATATGGTAGCTTCTTTCTAGCCAATTAACTACCAATGAACTGGGGAAGCGCTGCAACAACAGGCACGCCGGGCTCCCCGGGCTCAGCCGGAGCACGCAGGCCCGGGGGGACCTGGAAGCTTCTGGTCCTGTCTCAACCAGAAGCCCAGGAAGAAGCCTGTGTGACCTGGACACTACTTTGCAAGGCCATCCGGATAGCTCGAGCCAAGCCCCCAGAATTAAAATGGACGGGTTGTCGCCTTTCGGACAAATCCTGTTTCTTCGTTCTCCCCCTGTGGCCTTGAACCACATGATGTCCAAGGGACATGCCCAAGACCCTGAAAAGGCTGCGCTTCATGAGTTTTACGGAGGAGACTGACTTCTCCGTTAACCCCATGCCAGAGTTTTCTCAGTCTGGAAGGGTAGTGGGTATTGTGTAAGCAAGTTACACCCAGTCTTGGGCTTCACGAACTCTCGCTCCCAACCTGAAGCTCATCGAGAGTTCAGCATCTGTGTGTATGGACACTTTTATGCTCAAAAGTCAGTATCAAACAGGTATCTGAATCACTTCACTGTACACCTGAAACACAACATTCTAAATCACTATACTTTGATTTGTTTAGAAGTCAATATGAAGCCAGAGAGAAATGGAACTTCCTACCAAGTGGTTTATTTCCTAATAATTTCCCATTAATGTGGAGTCGGTGAGGGGTTTTTTTTGGGGGGGGGGGCGGGGGAGGGTTGACGTCCCTTAAGACATCTGAGATGTTGTTCATTTTGTTGGCTTTGTTCCACTTTGTTTTAGGGGGGCAATGACTGCAAGAAGAGTTGGGAAGAAAAGCAATCAGTTGGCTCAAACTGTCTTTCCTTTTAGCGGTCTTGTCATTGAAGTGTAATATGTCCTTTAACCACACAAAATAATTAATTTCCAGTTAAAGCTCCTAGGAGGGCTGCATAATGTGAGAAGATGATGGCATCTGCCATTTGCATGGCCTTTTCCATGCCAAGTGCTTGACAGTAATTATCTCGTGATTAACTCTCACAGCCACGCCTCTGGGTCAGGAATATTAGCTCACTCTGCCGAGATGGGGAAAGCCAGGCTCGGAGAGGGGCGGTTCTTTGACAATGTCACGCAGCCAAGGGCAGTCCTCCAGGCACCCAAGTCAGTGTGACTCCCGAAGAACAGGATATTGGTTCCGTCTGCCCTTCAGACACCATCAAACCACAGACATTTCCAAGCGTGGCTTTAGTACCACTGCTGTGCCAGTGGCCTGCTCTCCATCTCCAACCCTAAAGATCTTCCCCAACTCTGAACTTGAATGTCTAACAATTCTCTCCAGTGTTAGTACTTCCGAAACGGACCCCTCTACCTCTACCAGCCCATCTCGGTCCATGGCAACTTAGCATTTCACATCCGTTCCACGAGCCAGTCTATGAGTTCAGCCCTGGAAATACATCCAGAATTCAAGAACTTCTCTCTGGGGCGAGCCTCCATCAGAACTCACCTATTTGCAATTGCCACCCAGCCAGACTCCCGGCTTCTAGTTCCTGCTATGCCACAGCCAGAAGGGCTCACGTGCAATGCAAATCAAACCATGTCCTTCCTCCTATGTCCCCCCCAAGACCCTGAAGCAGCTCTTTGTGCCTCCCGTCGCCCCCACAGGAAAGACAAAACCAACTTCAAACGCCCTCCTCCCGCCCAAAGGGACTCCTCTTACTGCATCTTCTAGGTCAAAGTTATGGCGGCATTCTTTGTCCTGTTGTGGGTTTTCTGTTTTTCAAATTTTCTCAAAAGTTGGAAATTTCAAAACACAAAACTGGCAAGGAAGTACGTAATTCAAACCCACCAGACTAAGAACAAGGGATCTGAAAAATGACCAAAGTGACACTGCACGATCAAAATGACTTGCGCAACCCTAAGGGGATTTTAACTTTGCCAGGTACCTCAGCAGGCACCAGAATCAGGTTCCCAGAGGCTCCACAAGCTGAGCAATTGGTCGCCCATTTGCAAGGCGCTTCTCGAGGACACCGTGCTTGGTTCCTTTCTTACAATGGAGTTCAAATATGTAACGTCTAGCAAGATGCCCACGTTGACAGTGTTACAAGAAAAAAAAAAAAAAAAACCCTCGTTGCTATGTCATCATTCCAACACCAAATGCAAACACGTCTCATAAAACTCACACTCAGTGTCCTTCGACGGCAGAAAGTTACGAACACGCTGGTGAAAACGGAGTCTGGTTAATGTTCCCCAAGTTTTAGAGACACAGGCTCCTCTCTCCTGTCAACCATTTCAGAGGTTTGAAGCTGGGTCTGATGGAACACTGCCCACATGAAATTAAAATGAAGATGCCGTATAACAATTCCTTGAAATTCAAGAGCCCTCCTCCTTGGGTTTCTCACCTTTTCCAGCTCAGCATTTGAATAATGAATATAATGAATACTGAACACAACTCACACATGCTGATCATTTCAAGGAATCAGGTCTCACCGAAGTGAAACAGACTGCTCGAAAATTTTTCAGTTTCTGGGACTTATTAGGGCCCCCAAAACATCTACTGACGTGTCTTCTCCTTTCTCAGGTCGTCGGGAAGAATGCCGAGTCAGAGAACCCGGGACTCCCTGGTTCCAAGCAACAGCAAACACTGAAGACTGATTCGCCTCTAGCACACTTGCTTTGCCCGAAAAGCCACTTGCGCAGCCGCGTTGCCCTGGGGCTGCGCTGAAAAACACATGCAATTCACACATCATGTTGCAGGATGCTCTTCATTGGCTGTCCGCCCTTCTACAACACAAGGAGTGGGTTCGCGTGGCCTCATCACAGAACTTCCTCCCCATTATGTATTTGTATGTATTTACACGAACAAATATCGATTCACAAAGAATCCAGAAAGTTCTACCAATGCCTACAGCCTATGGTTCTGGAAAAAGAAACACAAATATGATTCTGAGAAATGTTTGTTTCGCCTCCACAGCTCAGTTCTACTCACCTTGTTCATCAGATCACCAGGTAAAGCAGACCAGGTTCCACATTCGGATACAGCCAACACCCTGAGAACCCCGCCCAGGCACTCCTACGAGGCAGCGTGACCAAGGGCCCAGCAGCATGACCCGTCAGGTTTGTCTGAGGCCCACGCTGGAAGCTGGGTCAGGGCTCCAGAGGCAGGTAATTGGCTTGGGCAGTGGTGGGGCAAACCCCCAGGCCGGCCCCGACCTGCGTGCCTGACAGGGGCCCTCTGTTGAGGGCAACTCCATGCTGAGCACTGAGGAGAGGACGCAAGTCGCCTGGGTGACCTTGGGCCAGCGTCACTCTCCCCTCCCCTTCCCAGGCCTCAGCTGGAAGAGGAGGAATTCTGTGGCTTCACTGATCTTCGGCTCTCTGTCCACTGTTGCATGTTCCCTTCTGAAGCTCCTTGTTTCAGCTAACAGAGTGTTCTGGAGTATATAAATCCAGACTATGACTAAGGCTCTTTCGGGAGCCCACGCAGGAGGAGGAGGGGACTCCATGAAAACCTTTTTAAGACAGAGTCCAAGAGGATCCAGCCTCACTTGCGTTGTTCCATCGAAACCCCAAGAGCAACACGAGCCTGTGGGCCCATTACCCAGCACTTACGTGTTGTGAAGGAGACCAAGTTCATTCCACTGTAGCACCAAAGACGACCTTCTCAACTACAGACTGACCTTTCCACAATTTGATACTATTTTGGAGAAGGCCGATTAATTATAGAAACGAATTTTCCATAATTTGTCAGCATAACCTGACCCAAACCTCGTTAAGTCATGGAGTTCCTGGTGTGGCTCAGTGGGTTGATAAGGATCCAGCGTTGCCACGAGCTGTGGTGTAGGTTGCAGACACGGCTCAGATCTCAGGGTGCTGTCACTGTGGTGTCGACCAGCAACTGCAGCTTCAATTCGACCGCCAGCCTGGGAACTTCCACGTGCCAGGCGGGCAGCCCTAAAAAGGAAAAAAGAAAAAGATTTGTCAAGACGGCATTCCCTGGTAGCCTAGTGGTTAAGGATCTGGCATTGTCACTCTGTGGCTTGGGTCACTGCTGTGGCGTCAGTTGGATCCCAGGCCTGGAAGTCACCAAATGCTGGGGGTGTGGCAAAAAAAGATCAAAGTCAGGTTAAACATATCAATATACTTTCTGATATCAACTAGAAGTTCCAAGAAACTCAGAGGTAGGTTTTCAAACAGAATGAACATTTTTATTAGGGCTGAGAAATGATTTTGATTGGGAGTTCTATGTCAAATCCAAGGGGAGGGGTGGGCCACTGTAAGGTCCTAAGAGAGTATTTGGAGGAGGTGGGCAGGAGAGGGAAGGAGGCAGGTAGGACAATGACAGGGATACACAAGAACATCTGATAGAGCAATGTTCCCCTCCCAAGGACCAACCCCTGCCTTATTTAGAGAACACCATTCAGAGCATGTGCCTACCTGGTAAGCATTTCCCTTCCCAGACTCACATGCGGCTGGGGGAGCCACGTGACAGGTTCTAACCAATGGAGGTTAGCCGAGCCTCTCTGGGAAAGCTTTGCTTTCACGACACAGACATTGTACCCTGTCACTTGCCTCTTCTCCCTTTCTGCTTAGGAGGCAGACGTCAGACCTGGCGGTTCCATGACCCATCTTGGGACTATGAGGCAGGATAGGCCAAAGGACAAGGGGTAAGGAGGGCGAGGAAAAAATGCCAAAGAGAGTGGGTCATCTACATCATAGAGACAGGCCCGAGTGCCCACTCCCAGGCTCCTTAGCTCTTCATCGAGTGTTCGGTTTTCTAACATCTGCAGCCAAATGCACACAGAATACATCGATATCCAATGAGATTGGAAAGGATGAGGCTGACTCAGTGAGAGGGAAGAACAAAGACTCGAGTGAAAGGGTAAGCAAGCTCAGTCTTCCAGAGATCACACGGGGCCCAAAAACACACAGCTTACTTCTCTGCCCGCCAACAAGACAGAAGTCCTGACTAAAAGAATAAATGTATCATTACATTCAATACAATGATGCCCAAAGCTCGAACTGGCTGTCTCAAATTTAACTCTGTCCTTCTGTGCTTTGATTGCGAATATGAAAATGCATGCTTCTACGCTAAAGCTGGATGTTTTGCATCCTACAGAGAAAAGAATGGAACAGATTTAGATTTTGGAGGAGTTCCCACTGAGAACTCATCTGCCTCACTCTCTCTGCAGCCGTCTTTAATAAGAGCTGTGCGGAAAAATAAGTAGTAACACTGGATAGCCTGTTTTGACTCTTGTATATGCTATTTGGAAATTAAAGCCACTATGGCAAGCTGGCAGAATACAGGACAGGGCCCGTGAAAAATGCTGGACTGATCAATATTTAAGAATGCACAGGCAAGAGCAATAAATAAATGGAGCAAATGCAACGGGGAGGTGAATCTAGGACAGGTACGTACACCCTCCAAACAAAGATGAATCCCTTTTTGTGGCAAGAAACACAGTGCAACACTGAATGCTCCAACAGTGCAACGTGCAGTCCCAAGATGCTGGTCTTGAGAGAAAGGATTTCTTCATGCTCAACACGGCAGATGAGCCGATGTTGGTTCAGAAACAGAGATACAGAAACAGAAACAGCGAAGTAACAGGCTGAGAACAGGAGCCAGCAATGGATGGTCGAGAGCGAATCCACGGGCACGCTTGCAGCGTTCACTGTGTTCGCCTTGAACTTCTTCTTCTTTTCCAACAAAGTGCAAATATCTTTAGTCTGATTCAGTAACATAGCAGCAAAACTGCAGGGACCAATAAATAAGGATGCTGACAAGCCACTGCCCCTTGGCCTTTCAGACTCAAAGCTTCGCCAACATCAGCCTTCAACAGAAGGGGCAAATGTGTCGTGACTCAGCAACTGTGTTCCATGTCCTTGTACAAACCACACTGTTCATATCCACCCCCATGCCCCCTCGGCAGTCGCTAAACGCATAAGACACAGCTTGAAATTCACAAGGGGTTAAAGCTATAAAATGCCTACTCGATGATGGTTTGGTTTTTTTTTTAAGTTTCATTCTTTTTCCCATGCTTTCAAACAAAGCTTTTGTTTCCACTGCCCCCAGCACATGATCGTTCCTTAGGATAATAACACGTCACTTGTTTATTTCTTTTAAAATGACACAGTTGTGTTTTTCACAAAGTAAATGCCATCTTGTTTCTAATTAAACATGATAGATTCAGGGTCCTGGTTTGCCATCTGGGCCATATGTCTCAGAACATCCTTTTTTGTGATGATGCCAAGAAGTCTCCTGGAGAAGAAACAAAACAGAGAAGAGAGATCAGCCTCGCAATACTGATTCATGCCTGCCCCTCATCCCCAGCCCCCTTTCCACGCAGGCAACAGAGAGCGCACCATTTCCCAGCTTCCCTTGCGGTGGCTGGGGCCAAGTGACGGGCCTCTGGCCAGCGGCGGGAGAGTGGTGGTTTGCGATGCCCCTCCCGGGTCACCTGCACCTTTCCTCCATCTCTCTCCTCATCTGCCAGCCCGAGACAGAGGAGCTAGTGAAGGACTCTGAGGTCACAGGGGACCGAATTAGGAGCCACCAGGTTCAAAGACCCGGGTCCTTGAGTGACTGCGTGGTGCAGAGCCCACGCCTGCCGCAACCCGCACTGGGTATGAGTGACATGGGAGAAAAATGAACCTCTTATGTGTTAGGCCACTGAGATTGCAGGCTTCTTTATTACAGCCGTCAGCCTATGACGACGAACACGCTCCACTAAATTTCAAGACTGTAATAAATTTAAAAGAGCTTATGAAAGCCACTGTCAAGACTCGATGACACCACAGAACTTCCAAGTATAAGCCATTATAAATCTCAGAAAGTTCGGTGTTCCCACTGTAGCTCAGTGGGTTAAGAACCTGACCTAGTATCTGTGAGGATGCAGGTTTGATCCCTGGTCTCGCTCAGCGGGTTAAGGATCCGGCATTGCCATGAGCTGCAACATAGGTCGAAGATACAGCTCGGATCTGGAGTTGCTGTGGTGTGGGCTGGCAGCTGCAGCTCCCATTCGACCCCTAGCCTGGGAACTTACATGTGCCGCAGGTGCAGCCAAAATAGGAAAGGAAGGAGGGAGGGAGGGAGGAAGAAAAAAAATTTAAGCATAAGGTAACGATCAGTTCTTCCTTTTTTTTTTTTTTTCTTTTTGGTCTTTTAGGGCCACAGCCACGGCATATGGAGGTTCCCAGGCTAGAGGTCCAACTGGAACTGCAGCCGCTGCCTGCGCCACGGCTGCAGCCACGCCACGCCACACCACATCCGAGCCGCGTCTGCGACCTACACCACAGCTCACGGCAACGTCGGATCCTTAACCCACTGAGCGAGGCCAGGGATCAAACCGGCATCCTCCTGGATGCTAGTCGGGTCTGCTACCTGCTGAGCTGCAACGGGAACTCCACAATCAGTTCTATTTTAAACTTATCTTACTGGAAGGGTAACGTTTGACATTCATCTCCGACCATATATGGAAATTTCCTCGTCTTCTAAAATGTCATGGCTTTCAATGTACAGAAACAATGTCACTTCCCAGGGCCCTTGGTGTAGAGCCTCCTAGACTGTGTGCCACACAACTCCATTCACAAACACAATAGCGGAAGCAGCGCCCGGGATCATGCATACACGCTTGCACCACTGTCCACGTCAGCCCTCGCTTCATTCTTGATTTCACCAAATACTTCCATCACCACCCGCTGGACTCAAACCATGCCCCCCCTGGGGGGGGGGGGGGGGTGAAAGCGAGAGATGTCAAAGAAGCGGGGGCACACAACTTTTTCCAAAGAAAGACGTTCTATTGCCAAATTAGTTTGCAAAATGCTGCTCACCGTATGGCCGTCGTTCCCAAGACGAGGGGAAGAGGAAAGTAAAGGATAGAGTTGCCTTGGTGGCGCTGTGGGTTAAGGACTCAACGTCATCGCAGCTATGGCTCGGGTCACAGCTGTGGCACAGGTTCAATCCCTGGCCCAGAACTTGCCCATGCTGCAGGCAAGGCGAGGAAAAAAAAAGAAAGGAGGAAGGAAGGAAGGAAGGAAGGAAGGAAGGAAGGAAGGAAGGAAGGAAGGAAGGGGAAGGGAGGGGAGAGGAGGGGAGGGGAGGGGAGGGGAGGGGAGGGGAAGGGAAGAGAGGGGAAGGGAAGGATGGCAGCCTCACCCTGGAATACCATACGGCTAATCAACTGCCAGGTTCCTATGCTATACCTGCAGAAAACAATGATAGTCCAAAAACTTAGAAAATGCATCTGAAAATACACTGTCACTGATTTCATGAAAGCCGAGCTGTCAAACGCATCTCTTACTCCCCAAGAGCAAGTGAACCGGAGGAGAAAGGGTGGGTACACGGAGGAGTATTCCCGCAGGTCACAGCTGGGGAAATGTGACCGCCAGTCAGTGACACTGTCAGGCCAGAGTTCTGATTTCTTTGTCCCTCACCACGCTGGACCTTAACCTTGAAAAAGGGATGGATGCCTTGGGGTCGTCTCCCCATCTCTCACGCCGGGGGAGACAGCAGATACCACGCCTTCCATCCGTCTCAGCGGAACATCTTCAGGAGAGACGGAAACGGCAAAAAAAAGGGCCTTTAAAACCAGGCCGTGAGGAATGATAACAATACAGATGACAAAACGCTCAAAGAAAGCGCCATGACTAACAGGATCATGAAAACAAAACAAAACAAAAGACGATGAGAAAATGCAGCAAGCAGCATAGGATTAGGAAATTAACATTTTGCAACCCCCAATGTAATTAAGGAGTTTAGTCGACAATTAGTAATGGATTCCCCAACCACGGCTGCTGGAAAACTGCAAGTCCGAATGGTGCCCAAGTATCCCCCAGAGATGACACACAAAGAGCAGAATGTCCCTCGACAACGGAGGGCTCTGGCCACCAGCACCTCATGCCACCGACAGAGCCTATCGCCGACCATGCGGAAAAGCTGACGCTGTGACATCATCTACGCTGGAACAGTGCCCAAAACTATTTAAACCAGATCAAACCACGAGGAAGCAATCAAACAAATTGAGAACGTGGGACTACTGGTCTGGACGCTTAGAAAGTAATAATAATCTGTTATAAATAACAAACCAAAATGGCACAGAACGACTCCAGACAAAAGACTAAAGAGGCAGGTGTTCCCGTCATGGCTCAGCAGAAACGAATCTGACTAGCATCCATGAGGATGCAGGTTCAATCCCTGGCCTCGCACAGTGGGTCAAGGATGCAGCGTTGCCGTGAGCTGTGGTGCGAGTCGCAGACGTGGCTCTGATCTTGTGTTGCTGTGGCTGTGGTGTAGGCCAGTAGCTACAGCTCCAATTCCAGCCCTAGCCTGGGAACCTCCATACACCCGTGGGTTCGACCCTAAAAAGACAAAAACCACCGCCAAAAAACTAAAAAGGCAAAACAACCAAATGCAATGTGTGAACCTTGAAGGAATTCTGGACTGAATTTTTTTTTTTTTTTGGTCTTTTTGCCATTTCTTTGGGCCGCTCCTGCAGCATATGGAGGTTCCCAGGCTAGGGGTCCAATTGGAGCTGCAGCCACCGGCCTATGCCAGAGCCACAGCAACGCGGGATCCGAGCCGCGTCTGCAACCTACACCACAGCCCACGGCCACACCGGATCCTTAACCCACTGAGCAAGGGCAGGGACCGAACCCGCAACCTCATGGTTCCTAGTCGGATTCGTTAACCACTGCGCCACGACGGGAACTCCTGGACTGAAATTTGACATGAACTAGATAGTGAACGATACAGGGAGTTATTGTTAGGTCTGTGTAATTACAGCAGAGTGGTTACGTACCAGACTGTCCTCACTCTTAGCAGACAGGTGCTTCGCACATAATCGCCAGAACTTGGAAGCAACAAGATGTCCTCCAGTGCGTGAGTGCATCAACAAAATGGTACATCCAGACAATGCAACATCACTCAGCACCAAAAAGGAATGAGCCATCAAGCCAGGAAAAGGCATGGAGGAACCCGAAGAGCACATGGCTAATGAAAGCAGCCCGTCTGAAAAGGCTACATACCACGCGATGACTCCAACTCCAGGGCATTCTGGCCAAGGCAAAACGATGGAGCCAGGAACAAGACCACCAGGGGTTGGGGGTGGGGGAGGGAGGGATGAACCGGCAGCGCACGGAGGATTCTTGGGGCTGTGAGACTGCGCCCTAAGACGCTGCAATGGTGGACACACGTCATTTCGCATGTCTCCAAACTCCCAGAATGCACCACACCAAGAATGAACCCTAATGTAAACGATGGACGGATCGTCGTTGATAATAACATGAGTTCCCACTGTGGCACAGTGGGTTAAGGATCCAGCGCTGTCTCTGCAGCAGCCTGGGTCACTGCCGAGGCATGGGTTCGATCCCCAGCCTGCCACGGTGGATTCAGGATCCCTGGCCTGGGACCTTCCGTATGCCATGGGTGCAGCCAAAAATAATAACAATAACAACAACAACGAAACAATACTGGCTCATCAAAGGCAACCAACGTAACACAAAAATGCAAGATGTTCACAGTGCAGGAACCCGAGAGAGGACAAGAGAGAGAACTCTGTACGTCCGGCTCAGGCTTTCTGTAAACCTGAAACTACTCAAAAAATAAAGTCTATTAACTGAAGAACACAAAATTCTTCGGGGGAAGAAAGTGGTTGCCTGAAGGGAGCGGGTGGTGGTGAGAGAGGACAGAGCCAGGAATTGTTGTGTTCCCTTCTAGCTGTTTCAGGCTACTTGACTTTAACTGTGCTCGTAGATTAAACACATTTCTAAAATTTATAAAAATCCAGTAAAATCAAAGATGCCCCATAAAACAAGATGCTATACTAAAGCTGCCAAGCCAAGTCTGAGTCCCGACGGAGTCAGCCTGGGCTGCTGGAACAAAGCACCACAGACCAGGTGGCTTAACAACAGAAACATACGTTCTCAGAGTTCCCGCTGTGGTGCAGTGGGTCAGGAACCTGACTGCAGCAGCTGGGGTCGCTGCGGAAGCGCAGGGTCGAGTCCCAGCCTGGCGCAGTGAGCGTCGCTCCTGCTTTGCCACAGCTGTGTCGTGGGTCGTAGCTGTGGCTCAGATTCAAGCCCTGGCCCGGCAACTTCTGGAGGCTGAAAGGCCAAGATCAAGGGGCTGGCTGCTTTGGCTTCTCCAGAGGCCTCTCTCCTGGGCTTGCAGACGGCCACCTTTTTGCTGTGGCCTCCTCGCGTGGCCTTTTTCTCTATGCAAGCACCCCTGGTGTCCTATCGGATTAGGGCCCCGTCCTCATGACCTCCCTTAACCTTAATCCCCCCTTAACGACCTCATGTCCAAGCACGGTCACACTGGAGGCTAGGGCTTTGACCTATGGATTTGGGGGTGCGGGGACACACCTCGGTCGGTAACAGTCCTTCCACTCCCTTTAAGATCAAAAAGGAAGAGGCACAAGGCAAGCCACAAAGAAAGCTGCCACCATCAGAGAAGTGGCAGCACACGCGAGCAGCTGGGGCCACAAAGAGGGATCACCTTCCCACCCGCGCGGAGGGAAGGGTCCTGAGGCTGGCTGCCACCAACTGGCAGACAGTCCCTCAGCTTAAAATGCTCTTTTGTCCTTGGGGACATTCATTTTCTACTTGAAACCAGGCTCCGGGCCCTCCCCTCCGGACCACCTGCGGACACCACTGAAATCGGGTCACGTCCACGAGCCCCGGTAGAGCACATGCGCCTTGATTTCTTGGTCCACACGTTAGGTGCCTCCTCCAGGTCTCACTCGCACGGCTGCTCCGTACGATGCTAAGGAAGACAGGGTCGCTTCGGCAAAAAACACGACTTGTGCGTGTCTGCAAAGCAACCCGAACTTTACTGTAACATAGGCGGACACCCCGCCCGCCCGGATCTACAAGCCTGGGTTTTGTTTCCTAATATTCATCCTGGAGACTGTATCAAAAGATCAGGCCATTCGCAGGCCCATCTTAAAGCTCAGCAACGCTGATGTCTCCAAGTCAGGCTGGTTCCAACAGTTCTGGGGAAATAGGTACTCAGGAGCTGCCTGGGTTCGGGCCCACAGCGCGCCCTGTCCTGCAACAACAAGTATCGAAAAAGAAGAAAGCGGCACCTCCTCCCAGGAGGAGGCAGCCTTCAATCCTGCGGGGTTCGCCACGGTGTCAAATGTCCTATTTGATCTGAAGCAGGTGTTTCAACGTCCAGCCCCTTTGAGCAGCAGCTCAAGTGAATCTGGGGAATGATAAATGGCCGATCTAGGACCATGAACATAAGTCAGATTAGAGCAGCCGGGCTCCTGCGAGAGGGCCGCCCCGGGCAGGCCCCCGAGGCCCACCTAGCTGACCCCATCTCCCCGGCTCGCTATTTTTTTCTAGATCCTCGGGGGGGGGGGGGGGGGGGGGCGGGAATCCCACGCTCACTCCTGGCCACTGGAGGCTTCCCAGACCCCGGCCTGATGGAGACGAAGGCTTCGCTGGCTCCTGGCCTGGTGTCACCGTCACCTGGGAGCCCGGGCCCTGAGAAATCCTGCAGGCAACCCAAGGCAAGGGCACAGGCTGGGCTTCTCGGCCAAGAGCAGGGGAGGCACATGGCGACAGAACACATCAAAAACACGAGCTGGCTTGGGCCGTGCCTGCCCTGGCTGAGCGCCCGAGGAGATGAAAGGCCCCGCACACAAGGATCTCTTGCCAGCACGAACGTATCAGCATCTGTGTTTGTTTAAAATACGTAGAGTGAGAGAGTGAGCGAGTGAGCGCGATTTTGTTTTCTCGCAGAACATTCGGAGCCAATTTCGGCACCCAGATCTTTACAGGAAAACCTCATGGGGCTCCGTGAGGTGTGAGCGGGCGTTAAGGGCAGAATTTCCTGCCAGAACGGGAAATTCCAATGATAACCGACATTGGATTATTATTTTAAAGGAAAAGAGAAACTGCGACACACGTGAGACGACACGGGTGATCGCGGTGGTATTTCTGCCGAGCACTGGAAATTCAAGTACAGAAATGGGCTTCAGGGGTTCGCAACGTGGGGCCCCCGACCAGCAGCGGCACCTGGCAGCTGGTTAGAAGTACACCTTCTCGGGACCCGCCCCAGATCAGAGGGCTCAGGAACTGCAGGGAGGTCTGGCTGGCCGGGTTTAACCTGGAGGTTTAAGCCCCGGGGGATTCTGACGCCCACTCGAGGTGGCGAACCACTGGGTTCCTTCAAAACCCACCAGGAGAAAGGACCTCTAGCCTCAAAACACTTAACTGCTCCTCATCGACAGCCTTTCCCCCTGAGCAAGACACCCTCGAGCTACAGTCAGAGCTCAGGAGGACACTCGTGCCCCTGGCCAGGAGTTCTCTGGGTCAAGTGCAAATCCAGCCGCTTGCACAGCCCTGCGCCCCGGTGAGCAGGGCAGCAGGAAGAGGGCCGAGTGCCTGAGGGCTGCTCTGCGGCCACCCACAGGCAGCCAGGCTAAGGGCACTTGGTTGGAAGCCAAGTGCCATGGGGGCCACACGGCTCTTCGTGTTGATGGGGGCAGTCCTGGGCGCCAGGAGATATTAAACGGCATCCCTGTCCTCGACCCGCCGAAGCTGGCGGGGGCATCCCCTCCCCCCACTCATGACGCCCCTCCTCTCTGCAGGACCCATCACCCTGGGTGGAGAAGTGCTGGGCTCACAGGACTGTACTAGTTCTGGAAACGTCAACCACGTCAGAAGGTGAAGCCTCCAGATTCTATCCAGGCCGAAACTCTCTTTAAGGTTCCAGGGTCTCCTCAGCCCATGGAGGACTGAACTGGGCAGAGAGAATCCCAGGTTCCAGGCTACCTGGACCAAGCCGACCTCTTCCTCCACCCGCGCTTCTGAGGTCCTGGCATTCAGGCAGAGCCCCTGAGCCCAAGGGATGGGCCTCGGGGCACTGCCCCTCTCAAATCATCAGGCTCCTCTGACGGCCGCAGTGCTGGTGTCCAGGTTCGTGTTAACACCAAGGAAAGCAACTCTGCTGTGGCAGAGACGATGCCATGGGCCCCCACCCAATCTCCCAGCTGTGTGATAACACTTGAAAACGGGAAGTTGGGAGCTCCCGTTGCGGCTCAGCAAGTTAAGAACCTGACTAACATCCATGGGGATGTAGGTTTGATCCCTGGCCTCGCTCAGTAGGTTCAGGATCCAGTGTTGCCTCGAGCTGCAGCGTAGGTCGCAGATGCGGCTCAGAACCCATGTTGCTGTGGCTGGGGTGTAGGCCGGCAGCTGGAGCTCCAATGAGAACCCTAGCCTGGGAACCTCCGTGTGCTGTGGATGCGGCCCTAGAGAGGAAAAAAATAAATCAATAAATCAAATCCATACATTTTACAAATGGGCAAAAATTAAAAAAAAAAAACAGTAGGTTGTTTCAAACAGATTGATATATATTAGGGAACAATCTGAGCATGAGGCAAACCTCACATTTGCCTTTTTTTTTTTTTTTTTTTTTTGCTTTTTAGGGCCACAAGAGCAGCATATGGAGGTTCCCAGGCTAAGGGTCAAATCGGAACCATAGCTGCTGGCCTACACCATAGCCACAGCGATGCGGGATCTGAGCCATATCTGCAGCCTACACCACAGCTCACGGCAATGTAGGATCCCCAACCCACTGAGCAAGGCCAGGGATTGAAGCCACCTCCTCGTGGGTACTAGTTGGATTCGTTTCTGCTGAACCACAACAGGAACTCCCCAAACCTCGCATTTGTTAACGGATGATTCCGTCCATGGGAACCTCCGGGAGAATGCGGAACCCTGCACGCGGCCGGGAACACCCAGGGCCATGGGATCACCCAGCCGCAGCCTTGGTGACACCCGTGTCCACAAGCCAACTGCAAGGCTTCCTCCCAGCTTTACTGTCATATTGACAGACTTCTCAACCATTCAATGGGTTCATTTAATGAACCCACTGCATCTAATTTTATTAGACTCTCATCTCTTTTTTCTTTTAATGGCCCCACTCACAGCTGTGGCAATGCCAGATCCTTAACCCACGGTGCCGGGCTGGGGACAGAACCAGGGACTCCGCGGTGACCCAAGCCGCTGCAGCTGCATTTTTAACCCACGGCACCACAGCGGGAACCCCGGCATCTCTTGTTTTGAATGTGTCCCGGATGAAGTGACGGTTGCGCGCCTGCCCCCGTGTTTCTCATCGACCCTGAGATTTCGGCTGCTCAGTTCTGCACAGGGCCCTGATCTGGAGGACCGCCTGGGCCATGTCTCGATGTCGCAGCAGGACAGGCTGGACCTTCTCCAGCAGCCAGGACCCCTGTGGGGCGGCGGGGGGGGGGGGGACCCCAGCCCCTCCCCGGTAGCTCCTCCCCTCCGGACTCCGTCTTCAGCCTCAGGGCGGAGACCGCATCCCCACCCAGAAGCCCGAGTCCCGGCTCGAGGGCGTCTCCTCCCCCGCACTCACCACGCCCCCCCCCCGGTCCCCTTCGTCTTGTCCCCCACGAACGAGGGTCCGGCCACTCACCCGCTCCGCGTCACCAGGCACTGGCGGAGCCCCAGCTTCCGGAAGATGTCCACCACCGTCTCCATGGGCGTGTGGTCCGTGACCGTGAAAGGGCTGAGGTTCAGGACGCGCCGCAGCTTCAGAGGGTGTGGGCTGTTGGCCGGCAGCTCGGGGGGCTCCTCCGTGAAGTACATGACGGAGTCGCTGACGATGCCCTCCTGCCTCTGTCTGGCGTTCTCTGCAATGGGCGAGCAGCGCCGTGAGCCCCCCCACCCCCCACCCCCGGGCCGGGTCCCTCCCGGCAACCCCATCTGCACGGCAACCCCCGACTTCCCTCCCCCGCACAGCCCAGAATCCCACGGAGAAGGGGGCCCCAGGGCAAACTCCACATTCTTAATGAGGGGCTTCAGCCAAACATCTGTGAAATTGGCATTTCTCTCTTAAGCTAAGGCCGTGCGAGGCTCCCCCCTGCCGGGACCTGATCCTTCACTGCCAGAGTCTTGCAAGACGGGCCTGACCAGGCTGGCTCCTGGGTGGGAGAGCGCTGCCTCTCTGCCCAGCCTCCAGGGCACCCCGCTGGCCCAGGGCCCGCGCCCCTGCTTTCCTAAGGCCTTCACCTCATCAGGGGCTCAAGTTTGAGGTGCAAAGAAACCTCCTTTAGCTGCCCAAGGACCCTGACACATTGCTGCTTTTTTTGGTTTGTTTCACAAGCTAACTTACCACTGGCCCACAAATGGCATTCTGCATCCTGAGAGGAACAAGCAAGCCATAGGACCATCCCAGGCTCACAGCCCAGAAATGCAGCCCAATCCCAAATATGACCCTTGGGAGCAAAGAAACAACCCTAGGAAAGCTGCATTTCTCCCCTCCTACCCCTTGGATGGCCTCTCTTAAAAATGGGCCATTTTGTGGATTTCTCAAAGAAAGATAGTAAAACTGTTATGGGAACAATTAGCCGCTTTCTATCTGCAGGCAAGCCCACGTGAACGAAAGCTGAAGAAAAGTAGGGTAACAGGAACTCATTAGAAATACAGCTTTATGCCGCACTAGAAACCCAGGCTATTTTAAGTCACACATGAAATAAATCCATCGGTCTCAAGATATTTCTCCAAGGCGATTTTCCTTCTGTTGGAATTTTAATCTTTCTTTTGGTTCATGGGAAAAGGTTAGGGAAAATGTACAAGCAAGGCTTGCCTTAAAACGGATCCTGGTTTCTATAATACTTTTTTTTTTTTGCCTTCTCAAAGACGACTATTCACCTATATTGTTCTTTGAAAAATAAAATTCTAACTGTTGGCTCGAAGGCCATTTATTGCAACAGAGTCCTCTAATGGAAAACTGGCAGCATTCGGGGTCAGACTGAGTTTGAAAAGGGGTCTCTGTTTAAAAGGGGAACAGAGGGCCCGCCGGGCAAATGCCTGCACAGTATGTGGGTCAGGTTCAATCGAGTTCCATCAAATGGAGTAAGACTCGGCCTCAAATACCAGATGACACTGATGCGCAACATGTTGGCAGATGCAGATGCTGCACGAGACACACTGTGTGCTTCTCTCCTAAATCGAGATGGTTCTGTCCTGAAGCACCGAACACAGTCACCGCTCACGTCCATGGATCAGCTGATTCTCAAAAAAGTCCCACGTGACAGGGATCCCATCTGTTTCAATGATCCAGCTGAACATCAGGATCAGGTCAAGCCACAAGCCCCAATCAAGCACTGATGACATGGACGTGCTGAAGCCCTGATGAAACCAAATACAACTTGGCCAACTGCTGATTCACTTGCAGAAATAAATCCCAAGCTCCCACCTCCTCTGCATCTAGTGATGGGGTCAGAAGCCCTGATTCTAACGGCACGTAGCTCTGTGAACTCTCACTCAGCAGTGTGTTCCCGGTGCCAGGACAATGCCTAGAACAAGGCAGACACACAAAACAGGAATCTGCCAGATGCACGCCTGTGTCAATCCATCAACGAGTGAACGAATGAGAGGGTGTACTGAACATCGGGGTACGTGGCTGTGACGGCCTTGGGGAACAGAGCCCCTGGGGCAGGAGAGCCCCGAGCCAGCCACTGTCCCAGCATCAGCTGGAGGCAGAGCCAGAAACCTGAGCTATACCCCTTGCTACCCCAAGAGCGGCAACTTTGAAGCGCTATTAGAGACGTTCTAAACTTAGGCTGGGATGACGGCTGCACAACTATACACATAATAAAATTCAATGAATTATAAAAAAAAATTTTAGACAAAGCAAGACCCATCCTAAAGCCTAGGACTTTGCGGATGCAAGCGCTACATACAGACCAAAAGCTGGGGAACGGAAGAACCAGCAAGGAAGCTCTTCGCATCTCTCTACCAGGGTGAAGCATCTACTCCCAGCTTGGACAAGAACTCATCAGTCACCAAAATGCCTGCAACAACCCCAGCATGTACATTCACAGAGGGCAGGCACTGGCTGCTGCCAGCCCTGTGCCCCCAGGACAGCACAGTGCATTGTGGGGGCTACATGACAGAAACGCTTCCTGTGTGAAAGGGTGAGCCGACACCTCACCCAGGGCACGATCCAGAGCTAAAGGCTACATCCACAGTACAGGCGCCCAGAACCCAGGGACTCATGAGAGCCTGTGTCAGAAAAGAAGCGAGGAGCTCCCGTCACGGGTCAGTAGAAATGAATCTGACGAGTATCCATGAGGACGCAGGTTTGATCCCTGGCCTCGCTCAGTGGGTTAAGGATCCAGCGTGGCTGTGAGATGTGGTGTAGGCCACAGCTATGGCTCAGATCCCACACTGCTGTGGCTGTGGTGTAGACTGGCAGCTACAGCTCTGATTTGACCCCAAGCCTGGGAACATCCATATGCTGCAGGTATGGCCCTAAAAAAGTGAACAAGAAAGACGTCCCAGTGACTACGTGTAAAGACAAGAAGAAAAGGCACTACGTGTTAATCGGGGTTTTCTACAGTGTTGACAGTGTGAATATGGGTACCTTTTTTATTTTCCCTTTTGCTTCTGATTTCCCCAACATTCTATGATTATGTATTACTTTTTTTTTTTTTTTTTTTTGGTGGTGGTGGCCCCAGCAGCATATAGAAGTTCCCGGGCCAGGGACCGGATCCGAGCTGCAGCTGTGACCTACGCCACAGGTGGGGCAATGCTGGATCCTTATTCCAATGCGCTGGGCCAGGATCAAGCCCACATCTCTGCAGCAACCGGAGCCACTGCAGTCAGATTCTTAACCCACTGTGCCACAGCAGAAACTCTGAGCAGTATTACTTTTACTTGACGAAATGCAATAAAGGTCGTGTTTGGTTACACTGTTTTCAAAATTCTTGCCGGTACAGGAGGTTTGCTGTTGTGTTCTTCCAGAACTACTCTCGCTGGCTGCAACTCCTGAAAAATGGTGTATGTTTTATGAGCACCTGCCAAGGTCCTTCAACTTGACATTCCACACGCTAACAGCAATGAGCCTAATGCCGGGTGCAGAAAGGGTGATTCGGGAAGTGTTGATCAAGGGAATTTCACAAACTAAGATAGGCCAGGAAATTTTAAAAGACCGGAAATTATCACATATCCAGTAAGTTATTACAATGGTTTTAGAGCGACGGTTCTCGGGATGGGGTTGCTACTGGCACCTAACGGGTAGGGACCAGGGACAAGCCTACAGTGCACAGGACAGCCCCTCTGGACAAAGACTGATCCAGCCTCAATGTCAATGGTGTTCAGGTTGAGAAACTCGAATCAGCTTTTTAGGGAGGTAATACTCTACCATCCTGTTCATTAAAAATGCTTCCCTAAAACAGAGGTTCTTGACAAGAAAGGTTAAAATGGAAAACTGGGGAGTTCCCATCATGGCTCAGCGGTAGCGAACCCACCTAGGATCCATGAGGACACAGGTTCGATCCCTGGTCCTGCCCAGTGCGCTAAGGATCCACCGTTGCCACAGGATGTAGTGTAGGTCGCAGATGTAGCTTGGACCTGGTGTTGCGGTGGCTGTGGTGTAGGCCCGCAGCTACAGCTCCGATTCGACCCCTAGCCTGAGAACTTCCAGATGCCACAGGTAGAGCCCTGAAAAAGCAGGAAAAGAAAAAAAAAGGAAAAGTGAAAGCAACTATCATGATGATCAGTACAAAGGTGATGTGATTTTTAAAAGAACAATTTAGAAGAAAAGGTAGATTACTTGATGACAAGTTATAGTTGACGAAGGCACAGAAGTCCCCCTGCACGGATGTTCTAATTAATCCCCTGCAGAAACAAACAGATGACACCACTGTCCTCCACGGCCTATGCCAATATTAACCGCTCTCCCAGGAAGAAGACTCTTTACCCCTCAAGAGCCCACCCATCAGATCTGACACGAATCAGCTCATTCAATCCCGGACGGAGACCCCTTTCTGCAAGTAAGCCTCTTTCGCCTGCTGGAGAGTCATCATTAAATCATCTAGCAGACGTAAAAAACAAGAGCTCCCTTCACTCTTGCCTGTAACTCTAACTTTCCATCCCTTTAATCATCTTTGCGGCTTCCCGCTGAGTCCGCTCTGCATCCGTCCCCACCTAATTGCAGAACGCAAGCCTGCGAGAGCCTGGGCCTGCCGAGTGCAGAAAGGGCCTCATACTTGCCAAGAGTCCCGAGAGGTAACGTCCCATCTCCCGGGAATGCGAGGAAGGGCCACGTAGGGCCCCACGTGCGAGTCCGGGATGGGGGAGGAGGGCCACGCTGCCTAGATGCTGAGACTGAACGTTCGCCGACAAAGACAACAGCCATGGGCCGGCTTTCCAGAGGCAGAGCGAAAGTAACACCTTTTCAGCGTCATGGGAGCAACTGATACCATTTTAAGGATGACCTGTGAGAAGTAAAAATCCTTATTTGCCTCATTTGGTATTCCTCTCTTATCCTGGACCCGTCAAACACCTCTGCTCCTGATGCCCTCGAACGTGTGACGGGCGCCACATCATTAGCTCAGTGCTACGGTCTGATTTCCATATTCCTGAAAGGGCAGCTCGTTCCGCAAATACAGGTCGCGAATTTCTCCACCAGAGCACAGAACTCTCGTCTGAGCCACGGAGCAGGAGGACGGCTTCTCTGAGGGCCCCAGCAGAAGGCGCCCGGCCTTCCCTCGAACCACGTCAGAGGCAGCTTCTATACTATTATCGGTCTGATTGAAAGCGCACAGGTATTATTTACGCCGCGTGTTGCCTCTTCAGACATTCCAAACATAGCTTCGAGGAGCGCGCTCGGTTGGCAAGCTTACATTTCTTCTCTTACCGGTTGATGGCAATTACTGCTTCCCACTTGATTACAGTAATGGGTTTCAGCAAAATGAGTAAGCTGTCTCTTAGCAGGTGCGCCTGCAGCTACACAATAGGTAATGGATTCCGTGACATTTATTACTCGAGTTTTGAAATTTCAACCTTGGCTTAAAAGATTTTAGGGGTTGAATACATTTTTTAAAAGCTGCTGATTACATTAATTTCAAACAAGCCCAACCCCACTACGCAGCTTTAAAAAAAAAAAAAAATCTCGTTATTTCTAAGGCAAGAGATATGCCTAAAGGCACCTATCTGTTAAGCGATGGGACCTATAATAAAGAGAAGAACCACGGGGCACTTAAGCACAAATGTGCTTTCGTGTCTAAAACATAAAATCGATGGCCGCTTTGGAGGAGATAAATATGTTGGGGCAACAGGCAAAAAATAGAGGCTGCAGCGCATTTAAACTTATTGTTGTTATAAAGCCTTTGATGAAGATACTTTAAAAATATTTTAAAGGCTATTTAACACCTCAAAGAAGTTTCAGAAATCCAAAGGGAGAGCCTTAGAACCACTTAACAAAGGGCAGGGATCGGCGAAGGCTCTGCCACGCAGCCCCACGCCGCCTCCCCGCAATCCCCCCCACAAACTTCACAAACGCTCTGGAAGACGGGACGTGCGGCACTGTCACCCAGGGCACAGTTGTGCCATGTCACGGGCCCCGGCCCACCGTGAGAGGCAGGGCTGCTGCGCGGGAGGGCATCTGTGTTACCACTCGCCCCGGAGGCGCTCTGTGGCTCCCTGCCCTGCCGCATCACGAAGGACCCCTGGAGAGGAGCCCCCGGAGGCTCAATGCTCCATCCTGCTTGGGCCTCCGTCTTAGGAATCCTCCAACCTCCCACTCCCCTGCCAAGCCGGTCATCCCCGGGCTGACGGGCCGCAGGCCTGCGTCTCTGAGCCACCTGTCCCTGGGACCGCTCACCTGAGCCTTACCCACCTCTCGTCTCCCAACTCAGCAGCCTGCCCCTCAGCCCAGCTGACCCTGTTAGCACACAAGGAAGAAAAGCACCCCAAGGAACCGGCTTGACCCACGTGGGCCTCGAACTGACAGAACCAGACATAACGTCACGAAGTGAAGCGCTGGGCTTGCGCAGTGCCTGGGGGGCATCTAAGTCCATCGGCCTGCCTGGAAGTCTGTCTCTGCACCCAGGTGGCCAGGCCGGCCCAGGCTCTCCCATCTTTCCCACTCAGCATCACCCCACAAGGCCCTAAGAGAAGGCAGCAGGAGTTCCCTAGGGTCTCAGTGGGTTAAGAATCCAGCACTGTCCCTACTGAGGCTTGGGTCACAACTGTGCTGCAGGTTCCATCCCAGGTCAGGGAACTTCCGCATGGCACAGGTACCACCAAAAAAAAAAAAAAAAAGGCGGCAGCTTGCCTCCCAGCAGTTGGGGTCCGGGGGGCTGCTTGCAACACGGTGGTCATTTTCCAGCCAAGAATGCCTCTCCCAAGACCCTGTTCCTCACAGTGTGACCTGGGGACAATTGCTTGGGAGCAATGCAGAGTCTCAGGCCCCAGGCTCAGACACTGCATGACGGCCAGATCCCAGCGGTGATACGATCCAGCATGAAAAAAACGTCAGAGGCCCTGGCGTGAGGCCCCCCGACCCTCCCCTACTCCCTCTAGGCTCTGCGAGAATTTGGGGGCACACCCAGGGCCACACGCGCGCGGCTCCCAGGGAAAGGAGAGCCTCCCCAGCTTCACTCACTTATTGCCAGAATCAGCTCCCTCCTCTGGGCGAAGCCGATGAGGCGCTCCGAGTCCCTGGAGACGACGACGGGGAAGCCGTTGTAGTCCGTCTCCTTGATGAGCGTCTCCACGTCCTCGACGGTCATGCTGTCCTGCGTGAGCACCGACAGCGGCGGCTCCCCGCGCCGGGGCCGCATGACGTCGGTGGCCAGCGTGCGGTGGGTGAACTCGTCCTTCACGTCCAGGAACGGGTACCCGTTTAAGTGGATGTGGGCCTCGTAGATGCCTTCCTTCCCAAAGGCATCGGCCACCCACTTGCTGGTCACGGCCGCCGCCATCAGAGGCACGATGTACTCCAGGCCACCCGTCAGCTCAAACATGATAACCACCAACGACACCGTCATCCTGGTAACTCCACCTGCAAGAGGAGAGGGCGAGGGAGGGGCGGGGCTCAAGTCCACAGCCTCGAGAGGATGTCGAGGGGATCCTAGGTGGGCTCCGCGGGTTTCGAACTCAGCGAGGGCGGCTCTCTTCCGGAACCCCACTGGCTGGAAAACGGGAGCGATTTTTAGGGGCCAGAGACAGGCGACGGACCTGGACCACTCTTGCGCCCCTTGGTTTTCAAAAGAAGACTCCATCCCAACTCCCCACCTTCCAATGAGCTGAAACCAGGGTATCTGGAGCCCAGCATGGGGAACATTTGGAGCGGGATCATTTTCTGTTGGGGCGGGGGGGGGGGGAGGTTGTCCCGTACAATCTAGTGTTGGATCCAACAGGATGCTGAGCAGCAACCCTGTCCCCCACCCACTACATGCGAGTAGCACCCCCACCCCCTAGTGGGACAATCAAAAATGTCTCCTCCATTGCCACCAACAGCCCCCAGGTGAAAATCACTATTCTAGACAGTACGGCAGCAGGATGCCAGAAACCCCATCCATCCACCTGGGTCCCTGGATGCCTGAACAGAGAAATGCCTTCTGCTACTCACATTACACACACACACACACACACACACACACACACACATGCTGACTCTCATTATTCGAGGTAGTTACAATCTATAAAGTCACCACAAACAATAAATTAGCCAATACTGGATCACTGCCCTAGGGCAGAGAGTTAGGTTTCTCCGAGCCTCTGGACACATTTTTGTCAACCAATCAACACAAAACCTTCTTTTATGTGTGTTTGTGTTTCAAGACACCTTATTTATTTGATAACCATAGCTGACTCAATAACACTGCCCTCACAGCCAGCAGCACTCACACCTGGGCTGGAAGGAAGCTTCTCGAACACACTTATTTTCTCCGGAAGGCACATCCCAGCCTTCCTATGCTTAAGAACACAAGACAACACGGCAGCCTTGCACTTGGGGGCTGCTGTGAACGGCAAAATCATTCACAAACAGCATATACACACACACACACACACACACAAAAACACCCAGTCCTCAAGAGGCCAGCAAACGGACACCTATGTACAGTCTAGGAGCCGAAACGAGAAGGTGGGCCTTTGCCGCCATCCACCTCGGCTGGGAACACGTGTGTGGGACACACTCCAGTTTTCCACCACACTGCAGGCATCCCAGAATGACCGCACAGCACCCCAAGTATTGACTGGGGGTTACAGACCGGTTTTAGCAAGTAGGCGGGCTCCTCAAATGGAAAACACGAACGCGGGGCGGCAGCTGCCTACGTGAGCAAGACACGAGCCTCGGTGCATTAGGCCAGTGAACTGGAGGGGTTTCCTTGTGACAGCAGCACAACCCTGCCTCTCCTGAGAATGCAAACACCTCCCTCTGGCCAGCCCTCCACACCACACCAGCCTCTGCATCGGTCCACCTCCCCTTTCCTTGCCCCCCCCCCCCCGCCCCAAGCCCATCCACCCCCTCTGCGGCTGTACCTAGGCAGGCGGCCGCCCCCACCATGGCATAGAGCCCTGGGGTGACGCAGTCTGCTCCGGGCCGGCACCAGTTCCTGAAGATGATCCAGTCGTGGTGATGGTACGCCAGCTGCTCCACGCCGATGCCCACCATCCTGCCCGCCATGGCCCCCACGGCCATGCTGGGGATGAAGAGGCCGGACGGGATCTGCGGGGAGCGCAGGGGGCGAGGCATGAGGGGAGGCGCCCCGCCCCCCGAGAGACAAGCGCCCCCCTCGACAAGCCTGCGTCTGGCTTCCGTCTTCCAAGGAGGGCAACGCTGCCACGCGAGTCAACCGGGAAACCCCGACAAGGCACTTCACCTGCTTGGTGGGAGCTACTGTCACTTGGAGGAAACGCGATTTTACGCTTTCATTTCCTCGCCCTCAAGAGCTGGCCTGGTTTGCCTGCTGGGGATTAAAGAATGATAAGGCCCGCTGCAACTAACATTCAAAGTGCCCATCTGTCACTTGAGAGACGCGCCGCTTTCGCTCTCCCCTTGCGCATCATTCAGATTAGCTTTTCAAATTAAATGCCGAGCCGCAGCACGAAAATGGAAAAGCGGGGCCTTCGACTGTTCCCAGGTCAAAGAAAAAGGCTTAGAAGCCCCAGTGCAGCTGCCCTGCATCTTCCCGAAAGCTCCTCGCAGGCTTACTACCCTCCTGAATATACAGCGGCCAAGCGCCGGTCACAGAGAGGGCGGGCGGGTCCCTCGTCCTGACAAAGTCCACTTTCCGAAAAGTATTCTGAGTGTCTTCAGGCCAGGTTAGAGGCAGCAAAGAAACGGACGATGTAACTTGCTAAGAGTGTGTTTTGCACTTTGCTGTGTGAAAACGCCTTTTCACTTCTCTAGTGATCAGACATGTGCTACAGAACACGCCTCTGTTCACCGCAGGTGACCACGGATCCTGACCGGCAGCTGCATTTATGCCCCCCCGATGCCTAGACTGTCATCCACCTGAGAACGAAAGAGGATCTTTTTTTTTTTTTTTTTTTTTGCTTTTGCGAGCCAAACCTGCGGCATATGGAGGTTCCCAGGCTAGGGGTCCAATCGGAGCTGCAGCTGCCGACCTGCACCACAGCAACGCCAGATCTGAGCCGAGTCTGCATCCAACCTAGGCGGCAACTTGCAGCAATGCCGGGGTCCTCAACCCACTGAGCGAGGCCAGGGACAGAACCCTCATCCTCAAGGATCCTAGGTGGGTTCTTAACCCGCTGAGCTACGACAGGAGCTCCTAAAGCGGGTACTGAACCAAACTCGAGTTTGACTCCTCGGTGTGATGTGCAGAGCCTGCGACATGCCTAAGGAATTCGTTCCACTGCGAGCTCCCCTCATCCCCCCAGTCATTTCATCCCCTGCAACTTCAAAGCAGACCTCTCCCGGCAGGCACCAGGAGATGCGGCCGGTTGTCTTCCTCAGACACGAAAATAAATCCCTTTGCTAGGAGACGATGGATCAGAGGCAGTCAGCTGCTTAATAAAAGCCCACCCTTCCTTGTTCTTAAATCAAAAATTCAGGTTTGCGTCTGGCCATTACATTCAAATACACAGCTTCTCAGACTCTTTTCGTGGCCGCATCCACAGCACGTGGAGGCTCCCGCGCCACGGATGGAATCTGCGCCACAACAGTGACCTGTGCCGTAGCGGGGACCACAGCAGATCCTTAACTCACTGCACCACAAGGGAACTCCTCTTAGACTTTTTTACAAGAAATAATTCATGAAAATACCACAAAAGCAACAGGAACAGAACACTACGGGGCTCTGGAGGGTTCCCAGCGTCCTACTCCTGGGCCTGGGTGCTGGTACACACGTGGGTTTTGTGAAAGTTCGCCCAGCTGTACACGTCTCCAGGTGAAGGATGTACTCCGAGCCTTAGCCTCTTTGCTTGGAAAATGGGGTTCGGAGTTCCCGTCGTGGCGCGGCGGAAATGAATCCAACAAGTATCCGTGAGGTCGCGGGTTCGATCCCTGGCCTCGCTCAGTGGGTTAAGGCTCTGGTGTGGCCGTGAGCTGTGGTGTAGGTCACAGACACAGCTCAGATCCCGTGTGGCTGTGGCTGTGGTGTAGGCCGGTAGCTACAGCTTCGATTGGACCCCTAACCTGGGAACTTGCATATGCCACAGGTGAGACGCCCCCCCCCCCAAAAAAAAGAAAGAAAAAATGGGGTTACCATTTTTACGCCACGGGCTTGCTGTTCATTCCAAGGCGTCGCTGCTTGCTGGTTAGAGGCAAGCCAAGGGCTCGGCAACACTGGGCCAAGGCTCCCGTCCCCACCTTCCCTTGGGGGACGGGGGTCTCGGCCCAGAAGGGCAGCAGGTGCCCCCCCCCCCGCCCAGGCCTGGCCTCGGGCCTCGTCTCCACTCACCTTCATGCCGAAGGTAAATATGGTGATGACGATCTTGAAGATGAGCGCCAGCGCCAGCTGCCACATGGCCGTGTAAACCCCGAGCCCCGCCGGCCGGTCAGGGATGTCGTCCACGGGCCGCGTCATGTTGGGGTCGTTGATGTAGTCGCAGAGCTGCGAGGACTCGAGGGCGCCGCAGTCGTTGAAGAGCTCGGAGATGAGCTCGCTCGTGCTGCGGCGCGTGTAGGGGTTGGGGTAGGCGACGATGGCGGTGATGGCGGTCACGGCGATGACCTCCAGCACCGGGTACTTGCCCAGCCTGGTGGTTTTGCGCCTCCTGCACCAGGCGATGTTGCAGCGGATGAAGAGGGTCCCCCACAGGCCCCCGAAGACCCCGAGCAGGATGAAGGGGAAGAGCTCGGCCATGTACCAGGGCGTGTGATACTCCACGTAGAAGAGCACCAGGCGGCTGTTCCCAAAGGGGTTGATGGACCGCAGCGTGAAGGCTGCCACCAGGGCTGCGAAGAAGGACCGCCACAAGGTCTTCAAGGGAAAGTAGTAACTGACCTGCGACAGACAGACAGACGGGTGGGACACCAGAGACTGGAAGAGCGGCCCAGCGCCCCAGGCCTACGGACCAGCAGCCACCCGCGGGCGTTGGCCGTGAAAGTCACATTCAAGACCAAAGGTGGACGGTACCCCCGCCCTCGATCCAGATTTCATTAGGGCCAAGACGCACTGACAACGGTATTTAAAGGGCTCTAACCATGTCTCAAACGGGAATGGATACTGGCCGAGGTGCATCTGAGCGACTTTTTTGGAGCGAAATGAAAATACCTCCTCACAATGCTGTTTATGGCACAGAGGCCCTCCTAAAAGCAAAGAAACTTCTGACTGGATTCTCCAGCCCACAGAACAGACCATGGGATGAAAGGCCTGGCCCAGCAAGTGTGCCCGGACGGCATGAGTTATGAATGGTTTTTGTTTTGTTTTGTTTGTCTTTTTGCTACTTCTTGGGCCGCTCCCGCAGCATATGGAGGTTCCCAGGCTAGGGGTCGAATCGGAGCTGCAGCCACCGGCCTACGCCAGAGCCACAGCAACGCGGGATCCGAGCCGCGTCTGCAACCTACACCACAGCTCACGGCAACGCCGGATCTTTAACCCACTGAGCAAGGGCAGGGACCGAACCCGCAACCTCATGGTTCCTCGTCGGATTCGTTAACCACTGCGCCACGACGGGAACTCCATGAATGGTTTTTACATTTTTAAATGACTGGGGCAGGGGGAGTTCCCGTCGTGGCACAGTGCCTAACAAATCCGACTAGGGACCATGAGGTTGCAGCTTCGATCCCTGGCCTCGCTCAGGGGGTTAAGAATCCGGTGTTGCTGTGAGCTGTGGTGTAGGTTGAAGACGCAGCTCACATCCCGTGTTGCTGTGGCTGTGGTGCAGGCCGGCGGCTACTGCTCCGATTCGACCCCTAACCTGGGAACCTCAATATGCCGCGAGTGCGGCCCTAGAAAAGGCAAAAAGACAAAAAATTAAAAATAAAAATAAATAAATGACTGGGGAGAAAAAAACTATCTTGTGACATGAGAACTATTCAAACGAAGAACAATATTTGGTGATGTGGGACAATCATAAAAAATCCAAATTTCAGCGTCTTAGTGGAAGGCAGCCACGCTGCACACGTGTGTGCTTTCTGCAGCGCCCTCCACCCTACAAGGGCCCCGCCGAACCCCGACACCCACAAAGCCTAGGGGATCCGCCCCCTGGCCCTTTACAGACAACGTGGACCCAATGCTGGGCGAAATCAATTTGGGTGGCAGAAAACGAAAATGCTTCACCTTAAGGTGCTCAGGAAAAAAGAGGAGACTGCAAATCTCCCCCAGAAATCACACTGGCAACTTTTTCAAACAATGGTTGAAAACAGCTATTTCATGGTGAAAACCACAGCTCCACAAGGAACTGCAGGAACCTCCCGATCCGCCTTCGAATCTCGTCCTCTAAGGAGATGGAGCCTCCGCCCCACGAGGCCCCTCCGCTGTCCGCACCCACCTCTTCCAGACTGAAAAGCACACCCCCGATCGGAGCACCAAAGGCGACCGACACCCCGGCAGCAGCCGCAGCCGACAGCACCTGCAAGGCAAAGAGCTCCCCGTCAGCCCGAGGCCTTTCGGGAAAACCAGCAGGGGCAGGAAAGACGGGGCAGGGGTGGGGCTCGACAGCAGACGGAAACCGCGCTGCTCACCTCGCGCCTCTTGCCCTCATTCTTGCTGTACTTGGAGAAAAGGCTGCTGAAGAAGTTGCCACAGCAGCAGGCCACGTGCACCAGCGGCCCTTCTTTGCCGAGGCTCAGGCCCGAGGACACCACCAGCACCAGGGTGACAGTCTTGATCAGCAGGGTCCACTTCCCCAAGTAGCCCCTGATGATGAAGCCGCTCAAGATGGTTTTGATCTGAAAACGAGGATGGAGAGGGGGGGGGGGGTCAGCGGCTTCGGGGCCCAGCTAGGGAGAGAGAGGCAGCTTTCGAGGTGAGGTGCGCTAGGTCATTTGCCAGAGCGGCTGCTCTGGTGGTTAAATTAAGCTAGAGTTCTATATTCGCAGAATTCGTATTAACACACAATTTTATGTGACGTTAATGGAAACCCTACACAATTCAACGCAAAGTAAATCTTAAGAATGAGTAGAGTGGAATGGCTGCTGTGGCCCGGCAGGTTAAGAACCCAACGAGCATCCATGAGGATACGGGTTCGAATCCTGCCCTCGCTCAGTGGGTTCAGGATCCGGCATTGCCATGAACTGAGGGGTAGGTCGCAGACATGGCTTGGGTCTCGAGTTGCCGGGGCTGTGGCGTAGGCTGGCACATGCAGCCCCATTCGTCCCCTAGCCTGGGAACTTCCATATGCCGCAGGTGCGGCCCTAAAAAAAAAAAAAAAAGAAATTGGTAGAGTAATAAAAGCGCCTAAGGAGAACAGAGTAACTACCAGTCTCTTCTTACTGATGGCGTTTTGTGTTGCTTACGCTGTACTCTCTGTTGTGTTGAAGAGACATGTGTACCTATTGATTTTATTTATTTTTGGTCTTTTTAGGGCCACATCCACGGCCTGTGGAGGTTCCCAGGCTAGGGGTCGAATTGGAGCTGCACCTGCTGGCCTACACCACAGCCACAGCCACCCAGGAGTCAAGCCAAGTCCGTGACATACACCACAGCTCACGGCAACACCGGATTCTGAACCCACTAAGCAAGGCCAGAGATCAAACCTGCATCCTCGTGGATACTAATCAGATTCATTTCCGCTGAGCCACTATGGGAACTACTACCTATTGATTTTAACTGTTAATATTTGACTACTGAAAGACGGCCTAGATAAAGAAACAGATGTGACCAAGCAAAGAGAACAAAATATCAATTGAACTTTAGATCCGGGTCAGGAAACTACAGCCTGGGGGCCAAATCCAGCCCACTGCCTATTTTTTTTTAATGACCCATGAGCTAAAAGGGCTTTTTATGTTTTTAAATGTAATATGTAAACAAGTCTCCTAGGCTTTTGGTCAGAATAGTTGCTCCACTGTGTTTTTTTGTTGTTGTTTTTTTTTTTTTTTTTGCTTTTTAGGGGCGCATCTGTGGCATATGGAGGTTCCCAGGCTAGGGGTCAAATCAGAGCTACAGCTGCCAGCCTACCTCACAGCCACAGCAGCACCAGACCCGAGCTGCATCTGCGACCTATACCACAGCTCATGACAATGCTGGATCCTTAACCCACGGAGCAAGGCCAGGGATCGAACCCGCAACCTCATGGCTCCTAGTCGGATTTGTTGCCACTGCGCCACAATAGGAACTCCCATCGTGCCTCTTGACTAACAAAGCCTACAACACTGACTCTCTGCCCTTGATTGGAAAAATGCGCCAACCTCTACTGCAGGCCAGGGGATGTGGGTGTTTTACTGTCCAATTCCTTCAAGTTTTCTCTACATTTGAAAATATTCTTGATACAATACTGGAGAATGAAGATACTCGACATTTGAGTCCGTGATGGCCTCTGCCCTCGCACTGACTCCAGCCCTCTCGTCCTGAGAAGCACTCCTGATTACAGGCAGAGCTGACCGGCGCTCCACCTTGAGACCTGCCGGGTTTTGTAAATGCCAAACGAGGGCTTTCTTCCTAAAGGTGCAGGGGAGTTTCCGTAACACGCTTAGGCTTCAACTGGGGGGCAATTTCAGGGATCAGCTTGATCCACCGGAGTCCTCTTCCCCCAAAACAGCGTTCTTACAGAGAAGCAGCACCCATGGGTGAATGACGCTTTACCTTCAACCCCTCCCACCACGGCCTGAAATGGAGTCAATGTTCACCGCGGAGCTAGCAATGTACAAGCCTGTAGTGATTCATCAGCACGAAGCGAGCCAGCCAATGACATCCGTGGTCAGCATGTGTTGTCCCATCGTGTGACGCCTAAGGGGACGATCTCAGCTCTGGCCAAGGTCAGGACAATTTACACGGCTTCAAAGCGCCTCCTCGTGGGCACTGCTCTGCCAAGAAATGGGTTTCTCCAGGAGCTTCCTTCTCGACCCCTGCAGTGGAATCACCCAGGGAATTCAAAGCCAGTAAGGGCAGGCTCTCCCCACACCTCACGATGGAGGAAACTGGTCTGAGGCGGACAGCCTCCCCAGGTGATTCTAAACGCAGTCCCGGGCGGAGGCGCTGCTCCAGTCCCGAGAAGGCAGCGCGGGCATTTCCAATTTCTCAGTGTTTCAGAGGCAGTCCTGAAACACTCACTCTTCAGCACCATGTCACCTATGATGACTTGGAAAGGGTCATGAAATCAACTAACCCCGGAAATTTTACAAGCATGCGAATGGACCGTTTTCATCTCAGGAATTACTGATAGAGATGTTTCTTTTTCTTTCTTCTTCTTCTTCTTTTTTTTTTTTTTTTTTGCTTTTTAGGGCCGCACCCATGGCACATGGAGCTTCCCAGGCTAGGGGTCGAATCGGAGCAGTAGCTACTGGCCTACACCACAGCCACGCCAGATCCTTCACCCACTGAGCGAGGCCAGGGATTGAACCCGCAACGTCATGGCTCCGAAATGAATTCGTTTCCACTGCGCCCCGACGGGAACTCCGAGATGTTTCTTAATTGAAGGAGAACCACTGAGAGCGAGTGAGCATAGAGGCATCCTTTTCCAAAACACTAAGCTCCTATGCTATTCCGTGAACTAGCTTTTAGCCAAAGGCAGACAAAGTAGCAGTGGTCAAACTGGTCTTTCAACTAGCGGTCGTGGGCCCATCTGAACCTGTGCTCTGGGGATCTCAGATCCCTTTATTTAACGGATGTTTTATCAGGCCTGCCACAATCCTGCCCTTTTGTGTTGCCTAGAATAAAATTATCTCTAATTTTTTGTCAGTTAGTTAATGCGGATTTGGACCCAGGGGTACGGTTTAAGAGCATAATGCCATTTGGAAAATTACAAGCATCTAAATTACCTGAGCCTTTGCCAGCCATGACATGTGGTGAATGGAACAATGTAATAGGTATTTCGTAATTCGCTCAAATGACTTTATAAAATTGTCATGATCAAATTAGAGACTCAAGAAAGCAAATTCATTCCCAGCAGATGCCAAAAATCCAATCACTTGCTTTAATTTGAATTAAGAGAGACTGATCAAGCAGGGCTTTAAGGAGACGCATCGCAGCACGTCTGTGACTCAGTGGTGGTAACTTTAAAGCCTCTCTGGCAAAGAAAGATCTGCGAGAGAATTCATGTCGTGGAGGGCTGAAACAGCAACTCAAAGTACGTTCTAGAAGGATGTGATTTCTTCCATAGACATCACACTGTAGTCAGTCATGATTCTACGAATGAGGCAGAGAGCAGGAGACAGAGGGTCATCCTTGCCCGGTTCGCTCTAGATCCTGAAGCCCAAGAACGGGTGAGCACTTCTCAGTGTGCTTTCCAGAGCTCATCCGGGAGCATCTATTACGCAGGGGGGGGATAAAAAAAAAGGTCCCTAAATTGGCATTTAAAAAATGTTTCCAAAAGGGAGTTCCCGCTGTGGCTCAGTGGTTTAATAAATCCGACTAGGAACCATGAGGTTGCGGGTTCGATCCCTGGCCTCGCTCAGTGGGTTAAGGATCCAGCATTGCCGTGAGCTGTGCTGTAGGTCACAGACACAGCTTGGATCTGGTGTTGCTGTGGCTGTGGTGTAGGCCAGCAGCTGCAGCTCCAATTCGATCCCTAGCCTAGGAACCTCCATATGCCTCGGCTGTGGCCCTAGAAAAAGACAAAAAGACCAAAAAAAAAAAAATGTTTCCGAAGGAATTTTCAACCCGAGTAATCAAAATGTTTCGGAGGAAAACGCTGTGATTTTTAAACTGGGCGGAAGTACACTGCATTCAAAGTTTGTTCCGACACTGCACCCACGCCACGGAGCAGCTCACAGCCCATCACCTCAAACGACCAGAAGTGACTTTCTAAAGAGCTTCTGAGAATCTTTGCTGGAATGAAGAACAGCCCTGTATCTCAAACTGGGTGCCACTGGTTTGCATGGTTTTAGCTAGGTTTTGCCTGGAAGAAAGTTCTTTTCATCCAGAAACTACTTTATTTGCATTTGCTTTTTACTCTTTCCTCCAAGAACCGGGGAAGGTATTGCACCCTTAGGTTAGGAATTTCAAGCTCTACTATAATAACAGTGAAAAATTTGCTACTGCCGAGTCATAATAACCAAAACCTAATTATAAAACCTCCATTGGGTTCCTTATATTTGAAACGATTACTGTGAACTCTTTTATAAATAGAGAAATGAATCTGTTACGTATTATACACGGCTGAGAGCATACTGATAAAACAAGCACCCACGTCCCCAAGATCAAGTTCAACACAGAAGAGCAGGTACCTCATAAAGCCCTGTGTCTGCTTCCTCGATAGAACCTCCCTCCTCCCTGCCTCCAATCATTTCCTTGCCTTTCTTTATAGCTTTCGCATTTACGTGTATCGCTGAACAGATGCGTGTTTCATTTTGGTTGTTTTAGAGACTCTATATAAACACAATCACACTTTATATATTCTTCTGCAACTTTTTTTTTTCACTTGATACCGCTTTTTTTTTTCTTTTTTTTAAGTGGCTTTTTTTTGTTTGTTTTTTTTAAGTGGCTTTTTTTTTTTTTAAGTGGATTGAATCCCAGCTGCAGCAAGGCTGGATCCCTTACCCCACTGTGCCAGGCCAGGGGTCAAAGCTGCACCTCCACAGTGACCAGAGCGACTACAGTCAGGTTCTTAACCCACTGCGCCACAGCGGGAACTCCCTTGATACCGCCTTTTTGAGTTTCAGCCACAGCGTGTTCCCTGCGCTTTGTCACAGAGGAAGCAATGCTCAGCTCGGCATTTTACTCGTTTTGAGGGGAACTGGCACGAATAAAGATGCCCGCCTTGGACAAAAAACAGGAGCAGCCAACCCCTCACAGACAGTGCACCCTCCCTGTCTGGCTGAGTCATGCATCTCTAGTTCCTGGCAGGGGAAGATGGGCTTGCTTCCCACACGTTTTATTGTTGCTCTAAATTTCCCACCGGCCATCTCATTTTTTTTGCCTGTGTTTTTTTGTTTATTTGTTTTCTGTTTTTATTTCTGGCCATGCCCATAGAATGTTGAAGTCCCCAGACCAGGGATCAAACCCACACCACAGCAGCAATCCAAAACACTGCAGTGACAATCCTTAACTTGCTGTGCCACCAGGGAGCTCCCATCTCCTTTTTTTTTTTTTTCTGTCTGTTGAGGGCTGCACCCTCGGCATATGGAGGTTCCCAGGCTAGGGGTCGAATCGGAGCTACAGCTGCTGGTCTACACCACAGCCACAGCAATGCTGGATCTGAGCCGTGTCTGCGACCTACACCACAGCTCAGGGCAATGCCAGATGCTTAACCCACTGAGCAGCCAGGGATTGAACTCACATCATTGTGGATACTAGTTGGGTTCATTAACTGCTGGGCCACAGTGGGAACTCCCATCTCCTTACTTTGCAAGGTGGCTTGAGCCCAAAAGTGCCTACTGTTGGGCACTGGAATCAGAAATAGAGATGCCAACAAGAATCTGTTCTTTTGGGTTTCAGTTTGTTGTTGTTGTTGTTGTTTTGGCTGCACCTGCGACATGCAGAAGTTCTGGCGCCAGGGATAGAACCCACACAACAGTGACCTGAGCCACAGAAGTGACAGTAGGCCACCAGGGAACTCCCAAGAATCTGTTCTTTTCACTGTCCGGGGTGCCTTGGGTCTTCGATAGCCAATTAAGATGCAGTCAGTTCTGCCGTCACACTTGTTTTGAGGACACAAGCTTGTCCCAACGTGATTCATGCCGTCAGGGGAGAACTTGAGCATAACGTCAATTTCGCATCTGTTTCTGCATCATTTCATCCGGGAGAAGCACAAGGCAGAAACAGGAGCGGTGGCCGGAGCCAGGCGGGGATACAGGCAACACACACAGGCACATACCCCAGGAGCCCCCCAGCTCCCGAGGGCTCGAGAGTGTGGTTGATCCCTTTCTTCACCACCGAACAGGCGTAAACCTCTGCTCCTGACTTTATGAGGGTCCCATCTTTTTCACGTGTCACCAGTGACGTTTCTGAGTGCTGTGCCCCCAACCCCACTTGCCCCCCAGGCTCTGTGCTTCTCATCAGGCACTTCTGTGTCGCCCTGGGATTGTTAGGAACACGGACGGGGCACGAGGGCAGAGCTGGCCACGCTGAGGGACGAGGATGGTACCGCAACTTGGTTTTGAGGCTCCCGCAGCAACACGTTAATATAAATCATCCAAAATTCATAGGAAGCCTTTTTTTGGGGGTCATCTTTTCCTGGAATAAACACAATGCTAAGCTTTCCTTTTGACAATCCTTTCATTCCCCCGGCCCTTTCCATGAACTGCCGGGCCCGGCGGCAGCGCTGGCGGCGCGGCCAGAGTGTGTTATCAGTGCCGTGACGGCGCACGTCTTTGAGCTCAGCACCTCCGCTGTCTATGGGCATCGCTGCGGCACCAACGTGAAGGAGCCGGGAAGCGCACTGATGAGGGCGAGCCCCTAAGAACCTTGCAAACCACGTCTGGCTAAAAGTTTCCATGTCTGGGCTTTTCGGGCTTTGGCTCAAAGACAGTAATTCTAACCCAGCAGATCCTCCTTGGTTGAAGTTTGGGCTCAGGTGTTGCTTGGGACAGATGAGGTCACTTCCCTTGGTTACAAGAAAGTGCTGAAAAATACCTGCAAGGACGCTAAACTTACAGGGGTGCGCTCATGGCGCATGCACTGAACATGGAATTTGTTTGTTTGTTTTTTTTTGTCTTTTTGCTATTTCCTTGGGCCGCTCCCGCGGCATATGGAGGTTCCCAGGCTAGGGGTCGAATCGGAGCTGCAGCCACCGGCCTACGCCAGAGCCACAGCAACACAGGATCCGAGCCGCGTCTGCGACCTACACCACAGCTCACGGCAACGCCGGATCGTTAACCCACTGAGCAAGGGCAGGGACCAAACCCGCAACCTCATGTGTTCCTAGTCGGGTTCGTTAACCACTGCGCCATGACGGGAACTCCGGAATTTGTTTTTTAAAGTTTGCTCTTACTCTGTCACCAGAAGAACAAACCGTGGCAGGGAGTTTACTCATCAGGAAACTCTGTGAGCAACAAACCTCCGTTGTCCTTTTTGTTGTTTTTTTTTGTTTTTTGTTTTTTTGTTTTTTTTTTTTGGCTCTTTACGGCCGCACCCGCGGCATATGGAGGGTCCCAGGCTAGGGGTCGAATCGGAGCTGTAGCCACCGGCCTACGCCAGAGCCACAGCAATGCGGGATCCGAGCCGCGTCTGCGACCTACACCACAGCTCACGGCAATGCCAGATCCTTAACCCACTGAGCAAGGCCAGGGATCGAGCCTGCAACCTCATGATTGATAGTCAGATTCGTTCCCAATGAGCCACGACGGGAACTCCCCACTGTTGTCCTTTACACACTCCGTCACAGATGCTCTTACAAGTTACTCGAGTGCCGTAGTTGTGTGTGTGTTGATGAACTCCGACTCCACAGGTTTTAAGAGTTCTGCCTGGTTTGCAAAGACAAGAATTGAAGCATTCGAGGAGTTCTCTGGTGGCGCAGCACGTTAAGGATCTGGCGTTGTCACTGCTGTAGTGCGGGTTCCATCCCTGGCCCTGGAATTTCCACATGCCGCAGGCATGGCCGAAAAAACTGAAAAAGAACTTAAGCATCGAAGAGGCAACAGAGCATAAACGCTGGAGCCAGACGGCTGCGTTCGCCTCCCAGCTTACATGCTTAGTGACCTCGGGCAGGTTACGCGACTTCCCATCAAATGAAGCATAAGAGCACGAGTACCTACCTCACAGGCTCCTCGCGAGGACCAGATGAATGAATAGCTGTCCAGGGCCTGGAACTGTGCTTGGCATCCAAGGGCAACGTAAGCATGTGCTACTCTCATGAGCCCTAGAGAAGTGGGGCGCCACTCACCTCTGGTATACCAGAACCGCAGGCGTAAGGCGCGAACACTCGTACCAGGGAGACGGCCAGAAACGCGAACAGCAGCGCCCACAAGATGTACATTAGGTAATTCAGAATGTAAGCACTGGCTCCCTGAATAGGACAGCAAACAAGAAAGAAGAGTGAGCCGTCACAGGCCTGGGCGACCCATGTGCCCACCCCTCCCCAGAAGCTGTGACCGGACTGGGCAACTGCTCCGGAGCCTGGTCCTGCATCAACAAAAGGGCAGCAGTGGTTTTCTCAGCGGTTGCTTCGGCTCCGGTTGGTACACGGACGCGGCACCAGGGCCTGCGCGCTCGCCCTTCCACCAGCGGAGACCTCAGCAGTCGTGGACACTGCAAAAGGGGCTTGGATTTAATCACTGCTTGAGCACGAGTTCACGAAAGGTGTGAGGGCGACTTTCTGCCCTGGAGCAGCCACAACGTTTGTTTGGTCTTGTCTGTGGCGGGATCGGCCTCTGGTTTCTGGAGGCCACGCCCGTGCAGCAAGGGGCCCGCACTGTCGCGATGCAAGCGCAGGAACTGCGTTTCAGAATGCTTCAACCCAAATGTGGTCCCTGGACCTGCAGCCTCAGCATCCCCTGGGCGAGGACTGGACATGCAGAGTCTCAGGCCCCGCCCCAGACCTGGGGAGGTCGACAGACACGCCCGGGGGGGTGGGGGGCCCGGCCAAATGCTTCAACAAGCCCTCCAGGGACTCGGCTGCAGTTCCCATTCCCAAGGCAGCACCTCTGAGCACCTCCTTCAGGATGAGTCACTGAACCATCCAAAATATCTGATGGGGTGGGGGGGAGCGGGGGGTGCTTTCTGAACCGGACACGCAGTCTGCGGTCTTCAAGGCTGGGGACGGGACTTGGCCCGCCAGGTGGAGACCCCGATTCTCCACAATTCGGCTTCTTGCCACCATCGGGACCCCGCAAGAGAGCGGGGAAGGAAAGCGAGCACACCTACGAGCCAGGCCGTGGACATGGGCGGCCCCGTGTGCGCCTATAAAACGCAAAGACACGCTCCAGTCGGCTGTTCTGGCCTCGCCACCGCAGACACGCACCTCCTCTGCGGGGACGGATCACACTGAGGAAGACAGTTCACTCTGTTAAAACATGCACTCGCCCTGAGACCCGAAATAACGTCTCCCTCTTGCTAACGGTAATTCTTTGAATCAAAGGACAAATCAGAAAGGGGGGGGGAAGATGAACGGCGGGGCTTCCCGCTCAAGCAGGTGCGCAAAGAAACCACGGCGCCCCGACGCGCCCGACGCGTCGGCCCGCCCGCCTCCAGCGACCCGAGGGGAGAATTTACTTGTGGAAGGAATGGAGGGGCGTGGGGTTTCACGCCCCCCGTCGACTTGAGATTTCCAGGAATTACTGTTGGACTCCACCGAGAAAGAGGTTTCACAGACGAACAGAGCGCCCTCTCGCCATCTTCAGCTGCAGTAAGTCAATCGGGCCAAAGGGGGCGGGGCGGGGTGGGGAGGGGACAGGAGTAAACGGGTGACACCTGTCTTCCAAGAACAGTTCTAGCTTGAAGGGTCCCCAGAGGACTGCTGCTATGAATGGAGGCAACCCCCTCCCCTGGGTTTCTTTTCTTTTGGGTTTTTTTTTTTTTTTGTCTTTTTGTCGTTTTAGGGCCACACCCACGCTATACGGAGGTTCCCAGGCGAGGGGTCCAATCAGAGCTGCAGTTACACCATAGCTCACGGCAACGCCGGATCCTTAACCCACTGAGCGAGGCCAGGGATCAAACCCGCAACCTCATGGTTCCTAGTTGGATTCGTTTCCGCTGCGCCACAACGGGAACTCCATCCCCTGGGTTTCTGATCTGTCAACGACCCACAGCCACTGGGGCAACCACTGGATTCAGTTAGAAATTAACCCTTCCCCTGAACTGAGATTTGTATGCGGATCCGAGGCTCGGAGCACCCGATCTGGGCTTCACCGCTACGTGCCCTGGGCCTGGGATCTTGGCATCACGGAAGGCCCCCAAGCACCCTGGGTGCTGTGTTCCTGGGATGCACTGGAAGATGCTAACTTAATCCACATGAGACAGCACTCCACGCCAGCCTGGAGGGCTGCAATCCAAGCGAGGTCACAAGCAGAGTGGAGAGGAGGTGCGGGAAAGTGGAACCCATGAACACGGCTGGTGGAATGTAAAACTGTCTTTGGAAGACAGTCTGGCGGCTCCTCAAAAGGCTAAATATAGGGCAGCCATGTGACCCAGCAATTAAGTAGCTACCCAAAAGAAACGAAGCCAGAGGACTCCCCAAAACCTCAGTACTACTGCTCAACGCAAAATCCTGCATAATGGCACAAAAGTGGAAGCAACCCACGTTCATCAGCCGATGAGTGAATTAATAAAACGCGCTCTCTCCCTACCGTGGAACATTACTTGGCCATGAAAAGGAATGAAGTACCAACTTGGGCTGCAACAGGAATGAATTTGGAAAACACAAGCCTAAGTGAATGAAGCCATACACAAGACCACATGTTGTATGATTCCTTTTACATGAAATGTCCAGAACAGGCAAATATTTAGAGACAAGAAAGCTGACCAGTGGTTGCCTCGGGCTGGCAAACTGAAGGGGAAGGGGGAGTGGCTGCTATTTGGAGTGATAAAGGGGTTCTGAAATTAGAACACGGTGATGGTGACACAACTCTGAGAATATTCTAGAAGCCACTGCGTTATACACTTTAATGTGTACAGCATCTGGAAGGTGAATTACATCTCACTAAAGCGGTTGTTTAAAAAATAGTATCTTTTCTCCTTGATCAGAGGGTATAAAAATCAACCCTACTTATTCAGCATGATCAACAGACCACTCTCAGTAGGAAAAATAAAGCCAGACACAAGGCTTTAAAAAAAAAAAAAAAAATGCAGGAGTTCCCGTCATGGCACAGCAGAAACGAATCCGACTAGGAACCATGAGGTTGAGGGTTCAATCCCTGGCCTCGCTCAGTGGGTTAAGGATCTGGCATTGCTGTGAGCTGTGGTGTAGGTCGCAGATGTGGCTCGGGTCTGGCATTGCTGTGGCTATGGTGTAGGGCAGCAGCTGTAGCTCCGATTCGCCCCCTAGCCTGGGAACCTCCATATGTCACAGGTGCGGCCCTAAAAAGACAAAAGACAAAAAAAATACAGGAAGTTCCCTTGTGGTGCAGTGAGTTAAGGATCTGGCATTGCCCCAACTGCAGCGTAGGTTCAATCCCTGGCCTGGAAACTTCCACGTGCCGTGGGTGTGGTGAAAAAAAATGTTTTTGATAAAAAATAAAAGAAATTTTAAAAAGAAACAGGCCCTAATAACAAAAACACAAACATCATGCACTTGAAACAGTGGGGAAGGATTTTCAAGGTGACATGTGGACACCAGAGCTGGGAAAAGCCAGGCGGCACGTGCGACTAGCATTTGTCAGGGACGACAGTCCGAAGAGAAGGAAAGCGGACGGCGAGAGGGCGGACGTTCCCCGACGCCGGCGGGGCCCCGCCACGAGCTGCCCCCCACGCACCTCCGACTGATTCACCAGCAGCTCCGACCACTTCTGCCACAGGGGACACTTGTCCCTGTCCTCAAAGGTGGTCTCGTTGGAAGTCCAGCAGCACTGCTCGTGGCTGTACCAGAAGGCAGAGAGGCAGACGCCCTCCTTCAGGTCGGTCATCCAGTCGACGGCGAGATCGATGACCCCGGCCAAGGTGCCTGCAAGAAGCAGCGAGAGCCACTCAGAGGAAGAGCCCGGGGCGCGGCGCTGAGGACGCGCCGCAGCGGCCAATGCAGCACGAGGGCCGGGGAGGCCAAGCGGAGACGCCACGCCTCGGGCCACCGCGCACCCGGGAAACCTCTTTCATCCGTCCCCAAGTCACCTGAGCAAGCGACAAGGCACCTGCCGCAGCAAAGGCAGCGCCCAGTTCAGGGGAACACAAAGGCCAATGACCTGCAGCCCTCGGGGGGCTTCAACCAGGCGGGAGGGAGAGACCACAGGTCTGAGGGCATCACAAGCCCCGGGGGGCCGAGTGGCTTCCAGATTCCAGCCCTTCCGAAGTTTAGGCTTTTGAGGGTTTTATTTGGCAGCACCCACAGCATCTGGAAATTCCCGGGCCAGGGACTGACCCTGCAAAACCACAGCAGTGACCCAGCCGCTGCAGTGACAAGGCCGGATCCTTAACCCACTGCACCACATGGGGAACGTCTCTGGATTTTTTTCAATTATTGATAAAGGAAGAGTATTTAGCAGCAGCAAGGAATCCTATCTGTAATACCACAGGCTACAGCCTGGATGATCCCTCAAAACATTACTTCGAACAAAAGTCAGTCGTGAAGGATCACATATTGTATGACTCCATTTGCCTGAACTGTCCAGAACAGGCAAATCTATAGAAAGTAGGTAAGTGGTAGCCAAAGGCTGGCGGGAGGCTGGGGCACCGGGGCTGACAGCTCAAGGGCGGGGAGGTTCTTTGGGGGCTGATGAAAATGTTCTCAAATTGATCTGGGTGACGGCTGCACAACTCCGTGAATACACTAAAAACCACTGAACCGTGCACTCGACCTGGGCGAACTGTACGGTATGTGAGTTACAGCTCAATCAAGCCGTTACGTACATACGTCCACACAGACATACGGTGGGCGAGGGGGATTAAGGCTCAGAGAGGGAGAGATGCACTTCTGGAAAAGGTGGTCCGAGAAAAAGCCTCAAGCCTAAGGTGACACTTGAACAAAAACTTAAAGAGGGGGAGAGAGGGGTCCTGAAGACATCCAGGGATGAGAACCAATGTTCACCCCAAATTGCATCGCTAGTCATTCACTCACTCATAATCACATCACCTCACCCCAACCTGCTGGGCTGACTGCCTCTGAAAGGCGGGCCGTCTGAGCTGCGGTCCGTGGAGCAACAGCGACACCCAGTGGTGGCTCCCAGTTAATGCCCGGCAGAGGCGCCACAGCTTGGGCTTCTCTTCCTTGGGAGTCAGAATACAACGTCTGGGCTGCCACAAAGGAGGTGACAGGCCAGGCCGCTGCACCCCCTGAGTTTCTCTACAGTCTCTGAGTTCCCCACAGCTGGGGAACAGGAAGGTGAACGGGGCACAGTTTTCCGGCTCTCCCTTCCAGGTCTATCCAGATGAAAAGAACAGTCTGGCCACCTTCACTGTCAAGACCGTCCCATTCTCGCCTCCCGCCAAGAGTCACTTGCTGATGTGACCGGGGCTCGCCTTTCGCCAGCGGTCCTCACCTCTGGCTGCACATGAGAACCACAGGTGGAGGGGGCATGACTCAGAGCATCATCCCCAGGGGATTCTTTAACTGAAGCCTGGTCGGCAGTATTTTTGTCGTTAATTCCCCCGGTGATTCTTTCTGAAGGAACTGAGGGAAATCAGGCTAATAAGGAAGCCCGCTGGCCGGTGTCTGACTTGTTCAGGGCAGTCCAGCCGGGCTCTCAGATCAGTCCAGACACCTGAGCTGAGCTGTGTACACCAGCGAGACGCCAGGACACAACTCTGATCCCTTCCTTTCCCGGATTCATCGCTCCTCCCGAGGAGCCGAGAGTAATACAGGGCACGGTTTTATAAGCCTATTCTAAGTAAAGACATCAAAATTCACAGCAAACCCCTGCCTACCTTTAAAGGTCTTCACAGAAGCAGCCAAACAAATGGGTACCACATGTACCGGAAGTGCCGCTGGGAGGGGAAGGACAAGAAGCGGGGAGGGTGGGATGGGGGGGGGGGATGAGCAGGCCGCTACTGTGACCCCAAGGAGAAGGATCCCCTTCAGCATTCTTCTCGGCCCTTGAGGACACGGGGGCAGATGAGGCCCTTCGCCGACAAGTAAACCCCGCCTACCACTGTAGATCGAAGGTGCGAGAGCTCGGCCAGGACCGGACAATTTCTCTGGGCCCCAGAAGTGTTCTGTCTGAGGGCAGGGACTACATCCGACCCGTATCACCGCCATTCTCGCGGCCAGTCCCACAGCCGGAAGCAACATGTTATTACAGGCAGGGGGTCTTACTAAGGGACTCTCTTTAGCATGATCGAATTTTCTATTCTTAGCCATTAACCTCCCCAGCCTCCCCTAAGGAAGTTCAGTTTCAGGAAACAATTTCCGTGGAGGGCGGGTGAGGTTGACATTAAAAGGGGAGGCTTCCCCTCCGGACACTCCTTTGTTCACTCGGGAAACATCTCCTGCTCACAAATGGGGTGTTGGGATTGGAAAAATGAAGGACACAGCGTCCCTGAGGGTCGGCACAGCAGCATCTGGGCTGGAGGTCCCTCCCGAGGGGTGGCCTACCGGGGACCCCACGGCGACTGCCGTTACGGGGAGCATCTCGCGCTGTTCACAGTTCATGCCAGGGCCTGGCAGTGTTAGGAACGGCCACGATCACACGATGCTTCATTACCGGAGATGGAAACTTCCCCGTGCTTTCTGGCCTCCTCCACAGCCAAGAAGAACTACAGGATGTGAGATGTGCGCCTCTGCTAGAATCCAGCACAGCGAGAGCTCTGCAGGTGCAGCAAGGGCCGGCCGGCTCTCTCATCAGGGCTCTCCGAGCGCTGATGACAGGCTTTCTGTTAAGTGCAGGGGCGGGTATTCTGCGCTCAGATACTTCAAGTAACAACCCCCTCTGCCTGAAGTAAGAGAGCAACACTCCACCGACAGGCTGTGGGCGCCGAGGGCCGGCGCGCGTGCCAGCGCCACCGTGGGCCTGCCCTGCACGTACCCGCCAGCAGGCCGATGAGCAGCATCACCACCCATCCTGACCAGGCGTCCAGCAGGCTCTTGATGAACTCCCATATGGACTCCTTGCTCTTGCTGGTTATCTGGAAACCAAGGACACAGCAGGTGAGGGCAATCCTTTCCAGTTCGCGCTTCCTTCCCTGAAACTGCTGCCTCGGCCAACAGGGTGAGTGAGAAGACGAAGGTGATGAGGCAACAGGATTCCCGCTTCCGTGAGCCATTCCGACCCGAGAGCGCAACGACCCAATGGGCTTTCTAGTTCACAGAGCGCTAAAGACGCCGGAAGAGCCTCGGAAGAACGAGAAGCCAAAACAATGCATTCCATTAAAACACCTCAGCAAGTGTGATGTGACCTTTGATTCCTCCACAGCCTTTCGGAAAGGGGGACACGGATTTGGTGTCACCATTTTTTTTTTATTATTATTATTTTTTGCTTTTGAGGGTCACACCCGCAGCACATGGAAGTTCCCAGGCTAGGGGGTCCAATCAGAGCCACAGCAACACCAGATCCGAGCCCCATCGTGACCTACACCACAGCTCACAGCAACGCCAGATCCTTAACCCACTGAGCGAGGCCAGGGATTGAACCCGCAACCTCATGGTTCCCAGGCGGATTCATTTCCGCTGCACCACGACAGGAACTCCGGTGTCACTATTTTGAATACGAACCACTATTTTAGCTTATACCGTAAGGTCTGTTCACAAAAAAACCCTCTTCAACAAAGACTTCATTTCCCTCTTTTGTTTTTCAGGTAAAATGTTACCAGCAATAACTTTTTTATTTAATTGAAATATAGTTGACTTACAATGTTGTGTTAGTTTCTGGGGCACAGCAAAGTGATTCAGATATATACATATTTACACAGATACATTCACATGTACACCCATATCCTTTTTCAGATTCTTTTCCATTATAGTTTATTACAAGACATTGAATACAGCTCCCTGTGCTATACAGGAGGTCCTTGTTTTTTATTTTATATACAGTAGTTTTTATCTGCTAATCCCAAACCCCTCTAATTTACGCCTCCCCCTTCCTTTCCCCTTTGGTAACCGTATGTTTTCTATATCTATGCGTCTGTTTTGAAAATAAGTTCATTTGGGCCCCTTTTTGGATTCCATAAGGATATAAGTGGCACCAAATATTGTCTTTGTCTGACTTACTTCACTTAGGATAATAATCTCTAGGTCCATCCATGTTGCTGCAAATGGCATTATTTCATCCTTTTTTATGGCTGAGTAATATTCCCTTGCATATGTGGTGTATGTATACACATGTATACGTGTATACACGCACACACACCCTCCTCATCTTTATCCATTCATCTGTTGATGGGCAGTTAGGTGGGTTCCACGTCTTGGCTATTATAAGTAACGCTGCTATAAACACTGTGGTATCTTTTCCAATTGGAGTTTTCTCCATATATATGTCGAGGCATGAGATCGCAGGGTCATGTTTAGCTCTATTTTTAGTTCTTTGAAGGAACCACCATAATGTTGCCCTTAGTGGCTGCACCAACTTACATCCATCCCCACCAACAGTGCAGGAGGGTTCCCTTTTCTCCACACTCTCGCCAGCATTTATTATCTGGAGACTTTTCGATGATGGCCATTCTGACGGGTGTCGGGGGGGGGGGGGGCGCCTCATTGCAGTCTGGACGGACGGCAAGAACTCTGAATGCGCCAGCATGGACCACATTTTCTGGGCAGATGGCTACATCTAAACACACTGTAAGACCACCTCGGAGTTTCCTTCTCAAAATCTACAATCTGACTTTTTTGAATTTTCCTCCTAAGACTGGACCAGAATTTCAGGAAAACCTTCAGACATAGACTGAAGCAGCTCGAGACCAATTCTGCCTCTTTCACGAAAATACCTTTCTGAATTTGATATTCAAGTATATTCAAAAAATCATGAGACGTTCTCTTTTTCCATTTTCCCCCCTGCCAGTGTGTCATCAAAGGCGTATTTTTCCTTTGTACCATAGTTGCTAAAATGAAAATAATCTTCAGGGAAAAAAAAAAAAAGGAAAAAAATTTTTTCCAATAGTTTGATTCCCTACATTAAACTAAATTTAAAGAGGAAAAAAAATAAAATAAAAATAAACACACTGTAAAAGCATCTCTTTGCCTCCCTGTGTTAAAAGAAACCTCCATGCCTCTGAAATCACCGTTCCCCTCAGGACCCTTTGGAGCAAAGGTTGGCAAGCATTTTCTGTAAAAAGACAGAAAGTAAGTATTTCCAGCTCAGCAGGGCAGATGGTCCCCAGGACAACTCCTGGACTCTGACGTCGCAGCACAAAAGGGGCTGTGAAGAGCCCACGCATGCGCAGGCGTGGCTGTGTGCCAAGGAAATAGTCCTTGGACAAACATGTGCCACGCTTAACGTGCCCGAGGGCCACAGTTCCACGACCCCTGCTCGGACCCAAGGCTGCCCCATCTCCCCTGCTCCTCCAAGCTGGAGTCAAGCAGCTGCATCAGCTTCTCGACCCCACCTCGCTCCCTACACATCCCTCCGCCTCCGGCCTGGCCAACTCGCGTGCAACGACGTGACACAGTCACACTCTCGAGGTCACTCACTGTGCGGCGCCCTCTCTGAAGCTGCTCTCCCAGCATCGCGACAGCCCCCTCGCGGCCGCTCCGTCTCCGACTCGACCTCCCTCTGGGTGGAGGGGGCCTGGCCGGCAGCCTCATCCTCGCCGCTCTCTCCCCCGCCGCTAGGGACACTGCTGCTGGCCCCCCTCCACCGCTCCCTGCTTCTTCGTGTCCGTCACTGGCCCCAGGCCCCTCCCACTGCACCCAGTGAATCCTGGCACTGCCCCAGGGCCGCCCGCTCTTCCCTCCCCCGCTACAGACCCAGGCCACCGGGCCACGTCTAAAGCCTCAGCGTCCACTCGCCCGCCAAGGGCTCCGCGTTCTCCACTGCGGCCCTGGCCCTGCCCTTGAACTGCACAGGGGTCTCCCCTCTAGCCGACCACACGCCGGACAAACAGCTCCAACTCACAGCGGCTGAACCCGAATTCAGTGACCCCGCTCTCTCCAAAATCCGCCGCTCCCCTTTTCTGCCCCGTTGTCATCCAAGGCCTCACCCACTTCTGGCCACAGCCAGGGTGTCATGAGGACCCCAGTTCTCCCCTCTGTCCTGGCAGTGGCTTCTGGGAAGAACCTTGACCCTGAGCCTCTCTCTGTTGGCACCTCACTGCCCTCTGTCACATCTTCTGCCTCCTCCTGAGCTGACTTCCAAGTCCCCTGTCTCAGCCTGGGCAGTGCATCCTTCTCGAATTCTGTGGCTCCTCTGCATGGTCTATGCGGTCACTCTCTACGTGGCACCATCATCCACGTGCCCAGATGCATCTCTAACCATCCCCTCCCCATGAATCTGCCACCGCACCTTGAATTACCTCAATGTGTCTCGGTCTTTCATGCTTCTGTGACCTAAAAGGGAGCTGCTCCTGGAGTTCCCATTGTGGCGCAGTGGTTCACGAATCTGACTAGGAACCATGAGGTTGCAGGTTCAGTCCCTGGCCTTGTTCAGTGGGTTAAGGATCTGGCATTGCTATGAGCTGTGGTGTAGGTCACAGACCTGGCTCGGATCCTGCATTGCTGTGGCTGTGGCGTAGGCCGGCGGCTACAACTCGGATTAGATCCCTAGCCTGGGAACCTCCATATGCCGCGGGAGCGGCCCTAGAAAAGGCAAAAAGACAATGAATAAATAAATGAGTGAATGAATGAATGAATGGGAGCTCCTCCTGATTAGAATCCTTTCCCCTCCGTCTAGCGAACTCCAAGTCATCCTTCAAGACCCAGCTGAAATGTCACCCTCTCTAAAAACCCTCTCCCTAACCATCCCCCCTAAATGATTCCCCAGCACATGATATGTAACTTTATCATAGCCCATTAAATATATAGTGAAGAGTTCCAGCTGTGGTGCAACAGGATCAGCAGCATCTCTGCAGCGCCTGGACGCAGGTTCGATCCCCAGCCTGACACAGTGGGTTAAGGACCTGGTGCTGCCACAGCTGCAGCAAAGGTCTCAACTGTGGCTCGGATCTCATCCCTGACCCGGGAATTCCATATGCTGTGGGGCAGCCGAAAGGAAAAAAAAGTACACACACGCACCTAGAGAGAGAGAGACTGACTGCCAACTAGATGCCAGGCACTGTAGTGTGTGCCTCATTTAATCCTCAGGTATAATGAAGTCCATCCTTACAGATGAGAAGACAGGTCCAGAAATGGCACCCTGAGAGTCACCCAGACTGCTGGCGTCAGGGGCAGGATGTACCCGATTTGTCTGGTCCCAGCGTCCCCTCCATGTCCTCCACCCCGCCCCCCTGTACGACAGAGCCTCCCGCCCCACGCACCCGGGATCATACCTGCCTCTCCGCAGCCGCGCCCCGCGCACCAGCCTTCTCTTCTTTGGACCCCAGCCCAGCACGTGCCCTGGGAACCCCAGCACGTGCTCAGCAACTGGCCAATGAAAGCACGGCCCAGCCCTCTGAAGGGACGGCCCCTCAACGCATCATTACCAACAGCACCGACCTTTCTGTGGCGGTCAGTGTCCCTGGACTTTTCCCTCAGCCAGTCGATGGTGTGGAAGTCCTCATAGGTCCCCACGTCAGGGAATGGCTCGTCGAGGAAATCCATCAGGTTTCCAGAACCGCTCATCACTCCCGCATGGACCATGCTACTTACACCTGGGAGAGGAAACCTGTGGTTAGAAACGTGAGCAGGACAGCAGCACAGAACAATCCACGGGAGCTACTGCCTCGTGCAAGAAAGACTGGTTTCGGCGTGGGCGTCCGTCTGAGCGCCGGCTGCTGAAACAAAAACACTACAGACCGGGGTGGCTTATCAACAACACACACCCGGAGTTCCCATTGTGGTGCGCAGAAATGAATCCGCCTAGGAACCATGAGGGTGCGGGTTCCATCCCTGGCCTCGCTCAGTGGGGTAAGGATCTGGCGTTGCCCCCAGCTGTGGTGTAGGCTGCAGACGTGGCTCGGATCCCGCGTCGCAGCAGCTCGGATTGGACCCCTAGCCTGGGAACCTCCATATGCCATGGGTGCAGCTGTAAAAAGACAAAAAAGACAAAACAAAACGAAACAAACAAACAAAAAAAAAACCCGCACACCTGCTTCTCACAGTTCTGGAGACTAGGAAGTCCAAAATCAAGGCACTAACAGATTCAGTGTCTGGTGAGAGCCCACTTCCTGGTGCAAAGACGGCCACCCCTGCCTGGTGGAGCTCTGGGGACTCTAACGAGGGCACTAATTCCACTCATGAGGGCGCCACCCTCACGACCTGATCACCTCCAAAGACTCCACCCACCTCCTAATAATACCATCACACTGGGGATTAGGCTTCGACAGAGGAATTCGGGGCTGGGGGGGGTACATTCAATTCCTATTATTTGCAGTAGTGAAGCGCTATAAAGTCACCATGGACTTCTAATTGGTGAGCACGGAAGCCCTGTGCCCAAGAGAAATACAGGGTGAGGTTCCTTCAAGGCTCTGGTCACATTTTCATCAAGCGATCACTACATGACCTTGTTTTTTGTGTTTCCACTTAAAGACACCTTAATGAGGAGCTTCCTTATGGTGCAGTGGGTTAAGGATCCAGCACTGCAACTCCAGTGGCTTGGGTCGCTGCTGTGGTGTGGGTTTGATCCCTGTCCCAGGAACTTCCACGTGCCAGAGGCACAGCCAAAAAAAATAAAGTCACTATACTGAATATATATTGTGGTTTTTTGTTTTGGGGTTTTGTTTTGTTTGTTTGTTGTTTTTGGCTTTTCAGGGCCACACCCAAGGCATACAGAGGTTCCCAGGCTGGGGTCCAATCAGAACTGTAGCCACTGGCCTACACCACAGCCACAGCCACACAGGATCCGAGCCGAGTCTGCGACCTACAACACAGCTCACGGCAAGGCCGGATCCTTAACCCACTGAGCAAGACCAGGGATCGAACTCACAACCTCATTGTTCCTGGTCGGATTCATTTCTGCTGTGCCACAACGGGAACTCCACTGAATATATATACTGTTGATTCATCCACACTGCACTCACAGCCAAAAGCACTGTTACACTGTCACTCATGCTGCAGGAAGCTTGTCTAACACCTTTACTTTCTCTGTCAGGCACAGTGCAGCCTTCTTGTGCTTAGAAATGCTACAGGCACTCCCGCCCTGCATTTCAGAACCAGTGGAACCAGTGAAATTACCAATAAAAAAAAAAAAAGCACAAAAATGCAGCCCTAAGAGTCTATGAAATACAATGGAATACTATGGAGCCTCGAAAAAGACAAATTAACGCCATCTGCAGCAACATGGATAGAACTAGAGACTCTCACGCTAAATGCAGTGAGCCAGAGAGAAGACGACAAGTACCGTTTACGCCATCACTTATTCGTAGAGTCGAAGCTGTGGCACAGATGCTGCCATCTACAGAACAGAAACAGATCATGGCCAAGGAGGAGAGACGGGTGGTGGCCAGCGGGGAGGGGGAGGGGGATGGACGGGCAAGTTCGGCTTGGGGATGTCAACTGTCGCATCTGGAATGGATGGGCAACGGGGCCCTGCTGCACAGCACAGGGACCCGTGTGGGACGGGGACACTTTGCTGTACAACAGAAACGGAAGAAACGCTGTAGACCAACTACACTCTAATTTTTAAAAATGTTTAAAAGAGAGAGAGAGACTGTGCAAAGGACACGCTTCCAGTCTGCAAACGGAAACAAGAAGGCCTTCTCCAACCTCCGCTGGAAACGTGCATTCCCGAGGACCTGAACTTGCGGGACCTTGCACGTGCACTCTGTGAATGACCAGGCAAGGGCCACCTGCATCGACCCGGGGGTGCCAGATACATTTCGGGGAGCAGCCCAATTCACACGTACAGAACCCTTAGCTAAAAATGAAGCTCAGCGCCGTGTCTGGAGAACCTCACGTTCTGCCAGAGCGAGCCGTCAACAGGAGAGGGTGGAGGGGAGATGGGGCTGAGGCCCAGCACTCAAAACCCAATCCCTGGAGCCAAAGCGGACACCAGTTCTCCCGGGCGATGAGGCGGATCACGCAGGCGGGCAGCCTCGGTGGCGGTCACCGTGGATGCACGACAACGGCTGAGAGAAGATGCTGACAAGACAACTGGCTGGTAGGAGCCACGGCCTTGGGCGGAGGGGCGGTCCTCCGCACCAGGGGGCGGCCGGGGGATGCGCGAGGAGGCAGGACCACGTGCCGCGTGAGCCATGCCACGGCCCCAATGTTGGTGTGCCCCTCCCCCAAGTTTGGATACTGAAATCCTAACCCCCGACGTGCTGGTATGAGAAGGTGGGGTCTTTGGGAGGTGACCGGGTCATAAGGCCAGTGCCCTCATGCATGGGAGCAGTGCCCTTAAAAAAGAGGCGCCAGGGAGCTCCTGCTGTGGCTCGGCAGGTTAACAACCTGACCAGTGTCCATGAGGAGGTGGGTTCAATCCCTGGCCTCACTCAGGGAGGTAAGGATCCAGCCTTGCCGTGAGCTGCAGTATAGGTCGCAGAGGTGGCTCACATCTGGCTGTGGCTGTGGTGTAGGCTGGCAGCTGCAGCTCCAATGAGACCCCTAGCCTGGGCACCTCCATATGCCCCAGGTGCAGCCCTAGATAGACAAAAAAAAAAAAAAAGAGAGAGAGAGAGAGGCCCCAGCGGAGTTCCCTTGTGGCTCAGCACGTTAAGGATCTGGTGTTGTCACTGCAGTGGATCGGGTCACTGCTATGGTGCGGGTTCAATCCTTAGCCTAGGAACTTCCACATGCCGCAGGTGTGGCCAAAAAAAAAAAAAAAAAAAAAAAGAGCCCCAGGGAGTCCCCCCTTGCCCCTTCCACCATGAAAGGACACAACAAGAAATCCAATGGGGAGAAGGGCCCCTTCCCCCTGTACCACACAGGCACCTGATCTCAGACATCCAGCCTCCAGAGCTGCGAGAAATAAATGCCTATCATTAATAATAATAAATATTTTTCCATTGAAATATTTATATTTAAATAAATAGTTAAATTACTAAAGTAGGGGAGTTCCCGTCATGGCGCAGTGGTTAACGAATCCGACTAGGAACCATGAGGTTGCGGGTTCGGTCCCTGCCCTTGCTCAGTGGGTTAACGATCCGACGTTGCCGTGAGCTGCGGTGTAGGTTGCAGACGCGGCTCGGATCCCGTGTTGCTGTGGCTCTGGTGTAGGCCGGCGGCTACAGCTCCGATTGGACCCCTAGCCTGGGAACCTCCATATGCCGCGGGAGCGGCCCAAAGAAATAGCAAAAAGACAAATATATATATATATGGTTGTAGCAGACTCTGACAAAGCGGTCAAGGCCACCAGAGGCAGAGGTCACCTGTGTTCACAAAGCACCGTGAAAGGAATAGGACGCAGGAGGAGAGGATCCGAGAACACCGAGCTCTGAGCCAGACCTTAATTAGACGGGCAACTAAAAAAAATACACAGAAAAAGCGAGTGGTTAAAGGATCCAGCGTTGTCACTGCTGTGTGGTGTGGGTTCGATCTCTGGCCCAGGAACTTCTGCACGCCTCAGGTGCAACCAACAACAACAAAAAAAACTAGCTTCCTGTCTTACGGATTTTCCAGAAGCTCCATCAATCAATCACAAGCAGCCTCCATGAAGTCCCTTTTCTTGCAACCTGCGTGGATTCCACCAGGCACCCAGCTCAGGGTTGATGTCTGCTGGCTGTCAGCTCCTGGCTGCTGGCTGCTCCTCTGAAGGCCACCAGCCTGAGCCCCGCGGGGGTGTCATTGCACGATGAGGCCACCAGAGGGTGCTCTGCGAGCAGCCCTGCTGCCTGGAGCACCGGGAGTCCATTCTCCATCCGCTCCCACCTCTGCCCAGAGGGAAGGCAGGTGGCCTTCCTCGCCCGGCCTCACCTGCGGTCCTTCCCTCGGCCTCCTTTAGCCCTGACTCCTGCCTCAGGTCACAGGAACCTCCTGTCTTCACAGTCCAAGGCTTGGGTTTTCTGCCCTGAGAGACTCAGGGGCAATTCTTGCTCAAACCCATCGCCACTCCTGTCACCTTCAGTGGCTCCTTTGCTTCTCACCACCCTGTGACTCCGGGGCTTCCCAAAACAGGCTTGCAATGGGCAGGTCTCACACCAGCCTGCTGACCAAGGTCTGGACGGGTTTGAATTCGCACTGCGAGACTCCGTCTACGTGGAATCAGAACAGTGCTACCTCGGGTGGTGGCATGGATGCTTCTTTTACATGCCAGTAAGCCACACAGTTAGGTGGTATGCACTTCGGGGACCTGTCTGTCACCCTTCTCAACTGAAGCAGTGATTGAAAACGTGACCTGCCCACTGGTAAACGCAGATTCTCGGGCACGATTCTCATCTGGGGCTTTTGCCAGGGGTGTCTGCCTTCTTCTGGCGACAGTAGCATCATTGCTCTGTGGAGTACAAGCCCTGCTCCCTTCTCCACGGTCCTGGAGGTTCAGGTCCAAGCGGACTATGCTGGGAGGACACTTCCCGTCAGCCAGGCAGATAGTCCCGGCCACGCTTTCTTTGGAACCGTTAAGAACCAGCCCTGACAGCCGCGGGGGGGTGGGCCTGGGGGGGGGCGCCGGGGAGAAGAGAAAGGGAAGGGGGTGTGGGGGCGAGGATGCCTGGACCCTGCAGGCAGATGTGGCTGCACACCTGGCAAAGGGCGGAGTGCCCTCTAAGGGGGGCCTGGGGGTAGGTGGGCAAGGTGGGCACCGGGATGGCAGCTCAGCAGAGCCTTGAGCTCCACATAGGGCTGTGAGCACGAGCGCGAGCAGGCATCCCCCGCCCTCCCCAGAAGGCCCCCCGCCCCGATTTGGTACCAAAGCTGCCACCCGCTGATCAGTGACAGTCTGCAGCCACCAGGCAGAGTGACTGGCCGTGGGGTGAGAAAGGGACCCACACAACCACATGGGGGGAGCTCCTGCTGTGGCGCAATGGGATCGTTAGTGTCTTGGCAGCGCTGGGACACAAGTTTGATCCCCGGCCCAGCACAGCAGGTTAAGGATCCGGTGTTGCTGCAGCTGCGGCTTAGGTTGCAACTACAGCTCGGATTTGATCCCTGCCCTGGGAACTCCATATGCCATGAGGTGGCCAAAAAAAAAGAGGCATGTGTGGACAAGAAGGAAAGGAGGTCCCCTGGGAGCCAGCGCCGCTATGACAGGTCTGCAGCGGGGATGAGGCCAGGCAGCAGAGACCACAGACGAAGAGACCAGTGGCTCCCCACCGGCGACTCTGCCTCCAGGGGACAGATGTGACATGGGTCACATCTGATGGGGTGCTCCTGGCATCTGGAGGGCATGGCAGGCAGGCTGCTCACCATCTGGGGGCCCAGGGCGGCCCCCAATGCCAGGAGTGCTGAGGCAGAGAAACTCTGCCTTGATCCAAAAATGGATCCAATGAGCCTTTTGGGCACTTCCCTGTGAGGGTTGTTTGGGGACCCCAGGGCCAACGGACGACTTTTGAACCATGCAGATCCGCAAGTCGCATCTCCCCAGGGTGGCTTTCCACTATGGGCAAGCTTTGCTCTGAAGCAGTGGTTCCTACCAAAGCCAACTGTGTCCCCAAGGGGCCATGTGGCAATGCCTGGGGACATTCTAAACTGTCACCATGGAGCGGGGGAGAGTGCTCCTGGCATCTAGTGGAGCAGCAGTGGGCTGGACAGCAGTGCAGCAAAGAACAACCTGCCCCAGGGTCAAGGGCGACACCTGAGAAACTGAACAAACACACAGGGGCCTTCCTGTCCCTTAGGCCAAGGCCAGCTGAGGTCCCCTGCTCTGGCAGCAGGACCAGCACCTCGCCCACCCTTCTGCACATCCGGAGCAGGGGGCGTCTGGCTGAAACTCAGCTTCCGATCCAGCACGGCCAGGGTGGGGCCCTTCTCACTGGCTCCCGGCGAGGCCACCGCCACAGGTCCGCAAACGGCACGTTGAGTAGAGAAGAGGCCATGGGCTCAAGTGAGACACCCGGGGAGCTGGCCAGGAGCAGGGGCCAGAGAAAAAGCCAGGGCACCAGGACAGTAAGTGGCCCGGGCGGGGGGTGGGGGGCGTCTGGCAGGAAGGAGACCTCCCGGAGGCGCGTTCAGCAGGGCCCAGGCCCATCCGAGCCTGGCTGTGCCACCCAGCTGCCAGCGGCCTTTCGGAAACCCCACCCCCCAGCGCCAGCCCAGGGGAGTCCAATCAGGGACTGGGGGCCCAGGCACCAGCATTTTTAAAGCTCCCCAGCTGCTTCCAATGTACAGCCTCTCGAATGAGACCCTGACTCAGGTTGGGATGTGCCCATGAATCCGGGGCGGGGGTGGGGGCTCTTATTAAAAGGCAGATTCCGATCCTGGAGGCGGGGTGGGGCAGAGGGCAGTCCCCGGCCCCTCCGCCCGGCTCGGCCAGGCCAGCTCCCCATCCGGTCGCTCAGTTCTCTGACCAGGGGAGGAAATGAGCAGCTCAAACCGGAGGAGGAGCCCCCGGACTGCCTCTCTTCACGCCCTGAACCTCTGTGCACACAACCCCACGACCCCCTTGGGAAATGCAAGGCAATATACTTTCAGAGCTAGCTTCGAATTGTACAACAGATGCGGTTCTCTTCATCTGCTCATGGGCTTCCAGAAGAGAAATGTTTTGGCCATCCATGTGTGATGCTAGAGCAAACATCTGTCTATCTGTTCACTTCTGCTGCCCTAAACTCGAAGAGGAAAAGAGAAAGTTTAAACGACAACAAACATAAGGATCTGACCTTGTCCCTACAGCCGTCTGGGGCACTGCTGTGGTGTGGGTTCGATCCCTGGCCCGGGGAAATTCCACATGTTAGGGGCGCAGCCAAAACACACACACACACACACAACAAGCATACCAGTATTTTCTGCCCCCACAATGATCCCCCAACACACACACACACACACACACACACACACACACACACACACACGGGACTCCATCAAGTAAACAAATATATGCATATGGGAGTCTCAGAAGAAGAGAAAGGAAAAGGCAGACGCGGGGAGGAGGTAGCCATGTATGGCTCTCCCTGGGCCTCCTGGCCGGCATTCCTGCCGCACCTAAGGAAGTTCGAAGGAAGCCTGGACCTTGGTCTCATGCACAGTTCTGGGTTGTAAGGCTGCCACAGGACCACACACCCGTGACCTGCCCCGCATATATGGCTCCGTCGTCTCCACCCAACTCCAAGAATAACTATTACAGCCGATGCTGTCCCACCCATGACCCGCAAAGCCTTCCAGTGAGCTCCAGTTGATTTCCAACTGCATCTCTGGACCCAAAGGGGGCGGCTGTGCTGATGAGGCCTGCCAGAAGTGCATTCCTGGGAGCAGGTGTTAAGAGACGACTCTCAGAACAGGTGCATAAATACCCCCCACTCCCTCGGACCCTTGCACGGGATCATTTCAAGGCATGTGTTCGGTACCCGTGCCAAAAACACTTCCCACTGCAGGCCGGGGACGGCTCTGCTCAGGAAGGCCTGCTGGCGAGGGTGGGCCTTAGCTGGCACCTGAGAACTTGGATTTCAGCAAGGGTCACACTATTCCCAGAACCGCGAAGAACGGCGCATGCGGCCTCAGCTGCCGTCCAGACACAGTGACGGAGACTGAACCCCTGCTCTCCCTTCCGGGAGTCCCCAAGTTTGCCACAAGCTGGACAAAGCGAGTCCACGGGACCAGCCCTCCATAAAAACCCGAGACTAACGAGCATCCCAGGGAGACAGCACTTCACACGCGGCGTCTCACCTCGCCGTGGGAAAATTCCCGCCTGATTCCAAGGGAAGACGACTCTGGAAGCCGAAGCCTGGTTTCCTCCAGACTCCGCCCCGTGCGCCTTGTCCCTTTGCTGAGTTTGTCCCACATCCTTGCACAGCAGAAAGTCACAGCCATGACGACAACCATGTGCTGAGTCCCCTGAGTCCTCCCAGAGGTGAAGTGGGGGCTCATGACACAACAAGCACGGCTTCCTGGAGTTTCCGAAGCGCAGAGGGAAGCTCCGGCTGCCCTTGGCGGGGAGGGAGGTAGATACCAGCCCAGCCTCTAACAGGTGCCACCTGCCTTTGCTGGTGGCCCCCCAGCGCCTCCCCCCAGGAGTCCCTGAGAGCCCAAGAAACGCCTCGCACTGGAACCCTCGTCTGGGGGTCCACTGCTAAGAGAACTCAAAGGAAGGCAGCATCACCTTGCTGCCACAAAGGTGCCCTGTCCCATTCCTTGAGCCAGTGACACCTTTGCCCGTGAAAACCCATGAGTAACTTTTATGGCTAAACCGCCATGACCCAGGGCGAGGCGGAGTTACTAGGAATGACCCCAAAGCATGATCCTCAGAAGAAACAAACTGGCTAAGCTCTCCTAACGGGCAAAGTCAAACGCGCCAGCAGTTTAAGAGCGCAGGAAACGTCCCCGACACGCTCCTGACTGTGACAGACGCCCAGGCAGCCAGAAGGCCCAGGCTGTGCTGAGGCCTCCGGCGATTCCAGGACACGGGAGCACCGATGGCCACAACGGGATGCTGGCGGCCGATCGGGAGGGCTGGGGCCAGGGTCCAGGCAGACACGCAGCTGCGGCATCACTGGGGCGCGGCCTGAGAATCTGCATTTCTTACCAGCTTCCAGGAAGCCTCTCCGTGCATATATATATATATATACATATGGGACGAAAAGAACATGCAAACCACACTGGGGTCACTCAGAGTGAAACCACGAGGTGGTGACACGCTGCTGCAACTGCATCATAGGCACCGTGGTCCGCAGCTTTACCCTCTGCAGCAACACAAGTCTGAAGGGCACGACTTTCTCTCCCCTACTCGGGGGTTTCTTTAACGGCTCGATCCAGCGTGATTTTGCCCTTACTGCTTTTCACCCAGGGGAAAAGCTGGGCTGACAAATGTAAAGACAGATTTCTGGAGTTCCCATTGGGGCTCGGTGGTAACGAACCCAACTAGGAACCATGAGGTTGCAGGTTCGATCCCTGGCCTCACCAAGTGGGTCGGGAATCCAGCGTTGCCATGAGCTGTGGTGTGTAGGTCACAGACACGGCTCAGATCGGGCGTGGCTGTGGCTGTGGTATAGACGGGCAGCTGCAGCTCCGATTCGACCCCTAGCCTGGGAACCTCCATGTGCCGCGTGTGCGGCCCTAAAAAGACTAAATAAATAAAGCCAGATTTCTTCCTCCGAGCAGGCGGCGAGCATCCTGGCTGATACCCAAACATCGGCATTTGACCCAGAATCGCAGGGCTGCAGGGAGTGGACTTTGGACCCGGCCCAGCGGTAAAGGCATCACAAACAAAGGCAATGTGGCAGCCAGGCGGGCCGAACCCTTCTTCGAACCCTTCTTCGGCACAATTCCAACAGGAGGGGAGGGGAGGCGGACACTGCTTTACGACTCCCTCCCAACTCCCAAGAAATTTCTCTGAAATAAATTTTGAGGGGTGGCCCAGAGCTTTTACTATAGGACACCCTGTTCTACACAGAGATTCACACTCGGAGCCTACGGTGCCGCAGAAACAAGAAGCTCGGCGAATCTACACACCCCAAGCCCCCGGATAAATGAACTGAATAAAACCAACAGAGGGGGGTCGTCTAATTGAATTGTTCAACCCAGTGCAAAGGAGGATAGCTTCCAAGCGGCAAGAGAAAAGAGACACACACACACAGAGAAAACTATGCGTCTAGACACAACCACGAAGACGAACAACGGACACGGATGAAGTTTGCAAAGTCACGGTCAAGGGAAAGCCGGACACGGCAACGCCTGAGTCCGTTAACACCAGGTTCCAACAAGCAAGCCGGAGGCACGGCCCTCATCAGGCCAGCAGTCACCCTGGGGCTGGGGAAGGACCAGAAAGGACAGGGGGTGGCTTCTGGTGGCTGGTCACGGTGCGTTCCTTAATCGGGGCCCTGGTGACCCAGGCGGGATCACCTTGTGGCAGGTGGTCAAGCTGTACACGGACGCTTGCCACGCGCTCCTGCACATGTATCTCAATCAAAGGTTCACCAACGGCACTCCCATCCCGAAGAGCCATCAGCTCGCATTCAATCTCACTGCCTCGCTGTACAAAAGTTCCCTTTTTAGCTGGCGTGCTGCAACACGTCTCTGACACGTCCGTGCAACACTTTTAAAAGACCTATTGCATCAGGTCTTAGAAAAATGATCTCCCACCGAGATAATTCAGGCCAAAGGTCTGAACCCTCTGACCAAGCAAAGGCCCTGGGGTTGGCAAACCCACCGTGACGTGGGCTCCAAGCTCTACTCCAGGCCGGAGCGTGTTTTGCTGGCGCAGGGACAAAAGGGAAGATGGTCCTGCAGACAGGACCTCCCAGGCTTGCCATGCTGGGTACTCAAAGTGACAGCCAGACATCCAAACCCCACTGGCAGTTGGGGGCTACTGGACTGAAGTCGCCAGGCTATGAAGACGGACACGGAAGGAGACGTTTTCCTGAAACACAGGCAGGTGTCCACTCACTTAAAATCAATACCCTGAAAGAGATCATCCGCTTGTCCTAACTTATAATCAATAACCTAAACCGTGCCTGGAGCTCCTCTCCTCCCAATGCTACAGAACAAACGACCTCGGAGCTCAGCAAGTTACAACAATAAACATACGATCGTACACAACTCCTAAGGGTCAGGGATCCGGGAGCAGCTTGGCTGCGTCTTTCCGGCTCCAGGTCCCTCAGGAGGTTGTGGTCCAGCCGTTGGCCAGGCATCTGATGGCTGGACGGGGGCAGGAGGTCCCACGTCCAAGGCGGCGCCCACATACAGCTGGCCAGCTGTGCTGGCTGCTGGAGGGAGGTCTCTGCTCCGCTGCCCCCTGCACCTCCGCCGCGCTGCTTGAGCATCCTTAGGACATGGCAGCCGCTTCCGCCAGAACAGACGATCCACAGGAGCGAGGTGGAAGCAGCAGTCTCTCGGGACCTGACCTCGGAAGCCACACACTGGCCCTTCTAGGGTACCCGCTGGTGGCACGGTCAGCCTGGAGGGACTCAGTGTGGGAAGGGCTGCACGTGGACGTGAACACAGGAGGCAGAGGCATGGGGCACCTTGGAGGCCGGGTCCCCCACTAGTCAACACTCCTTGCCTCCCTTCGCCTGCTTATCTGGAACCCTGCCAACTTCCAATTCCTTTGAGACGATGGAGTCTCACCTTTTAAAATGCAGACACCGGAGGCTCCTGTCATGGCGCAGTGGAAATGAATCCGACGAGGAACCATGAGGTTGCGGGTTCGATCCCTGGCCTCGCTCAGTGGGTTAAGGATCTGGCGTTGCCATGAGCTGTGCTGTAGGTCACAGATACAACTCGGATCTGGCTGTGCTGTGGCTGTGGTGTAGGCCGACAGCTGCAGCTCTGATTGGACCCCTAGCCTGGGAACCTCCATATGCCTCGGGTGCAGCCCTAAAAAGCAAAAATAAGTAAATAAATAAAATGCAGACCCCTTCAGAACTGTGAGGGGACACGCTTCACCTGCCCCTTGAAGCCAGTCCTCTGGCCCCCAGCGGGGCTCCGGTGGGGGGATCAGACCCAAGGCACGGACCCTGAGAGGGGCCCCTGGTGGCCACGTGGCAAGGAACCAAGGGCCAGGGAACCAACAGGAGTCCCCAAGAAAAACAAGCTCAGAGTCTCGGGACGTGCAAAAAGCGACAGGAAAATTCAACTCGGCCCATTTGAAAATGTTGCCTGGAGCGGGCAGAGCGGGTGGGTCACTTCCCCCTCCCCTTCCTCCTTCCCCTGGCCCCTGCCCTGCATCCAGCCCTCCCGCACCCCCTCTGCTTCCGCAGGGCTGGGGACCGCCCTCAGTGGCACAGTTCCTGGGACCCCAGGCCGCCGGGCAGCAATCTGTCCCCTTTTGGAACACACCCTGCGCGGTGGGAAGGGTAGGAGGAAAACTGCCCGTGGCCTCGGGTGACACAATGGACCCAGTGTTCGCACATCCCGCCCCGGGGGGGCAGGGAGGCCCGGCACGAGGTCTCTGCGTTCCTGGCTCCTGGCGCCAAGGGCAGAGGACTGCGGATTTCCCCAGAGACTTCCCCTCACAATAATAATAACAACATTAACGACGACTCGGTACAGGGCTCCCACTCGGCACCTGACGCGTCCACCACCACCACCACCAGGGCTCCTGGCACTCTCTGAATTCAATACCATCCCCCTCGGGCCCACATTACAGATAAGCCAACTGAGGCAAAGGAGGTTAGGTCTCAAGGCCGAGTCCCACAGATAGTGAGCAGGGACCCAGACTCCCTTGGGGCCCCAAAGGCCCTTCCTCTTGGGTCCTGAGAGGATGGGACAGGCCTCGTTCCCCTCAGGACCCGAGCACCACCTGCTGCCACAGAGAGGGTGCCACTGCCACGCTTCTCCCCAACTGTGTGGAAGGAGCTCGAGGAAGGGCCCCCTGGACCACCCTCTGACCCCTAGGGGCGCAGATGGCAGAGACTTCTCATCTCCCTGTTCTGGAGGCCAGAAGCCTGACATCAAGGGGACAGCAGGTGTGCTGCCTGAGGGGGCTACGAGGGCAGGATGGGTCCCAGGCCCCTGTCCATGGCCTGCAGCCGGCCGTCTTCTCCCCGCGTCCGTTCGCACCATCTTCTCCCTGCGCCTGTCTGTGCAGAGACTTCCTCTGCTTCTGAGGTCACCAGCCAGGATAAGCGGGGCCACCCTCACGGCCTCACTTTAACCTGATTCCCACTCTAAAGATCCTCTCTCCACAGAAGGTCACATCCTGAGGCACCAGGGGTTAGGACTTCAACATGTGCATTTGGAGAGATGCCGTTTCTGCCCCTAACAGCGGCTGAAGACACGCTGCTGGTGAGAAAGGCCACCCAGCATCGCCCCCTCTCCTGGGACCCCTGCAGACCGTCTTCTGCCGCAACCATCTACTTTCTGCTCACATGCGCTGCTCGCTCTCATGGATGAAAGTACAGTCACAGACTCGCAAGTGGCACCTCCGTGAAGGTTAAATGCAGGGAGCCATTCAACGCGGCCTCGACACGGCCTCCCACGTGTCCTCAGAGCAAGGCCATGGCAGGAACTTGGCCACCAGGGGGCCTGACGGTATTCCAGGGGGGGTTGCCAAGGTGAGGCCGGAAATGTCAGTCAATTCCTTTGTTTTGGGCAAAAGAGGTGAGAGGTTTGACTGTGCAAAGGGGAAAAACAGCGGGTCTTTAAATGTCGCAGCAGGCGCTTCTCCTACGCCACCTACGCCTCCCAGGGTTTGGGGACCGGAAGAGCAGCTCCATACTGAGCTACCCCAGCCCAGCAAGGGCCTCGATCCCCGAAGGAGGGAAGCTCCGTCCACCCCGGAGACACGTTAAAAAGTGCCGGGCAAGCACGGAGGAAGCAGCGTCCACTGCCAGCAGTGAGTCAGCAGGTCCCCGGCCACCAGAGCAAGGAGTGGGCTTCCCAAGGGGACACACAGAATGAAGCCCCGCTGCGTGATGCTCCCTGCAGCCACACCCCATACCCACCCTGGTGACAGCAGACAGCATTCTTGGGGGTCAGAGGCCCGGCCCAGCCCCGCCCCACAGGGCTTTCCCCGCACAGGACTGCAGGAAGGGGACAGTCACCTCCAAAAGGGAAGGCTCTGGTCTCCAGGGGAGGAGGGAAAGCTTGGGTACCTTCAGCCCCAAGGCCAAAAGGGAGCCTGTCTGGTGTCAGACGTGCAATGCATGTGCTGTCACCTTTGCTGTCTCTGCGCACCTCTGCCCATCACCAGGGACCCTGTCCTGAGAGGTGGCACAGGCGGCCTCCACCTTGAGGCGCTGTAATCACACGGTCGGGTTGACCAGACCTCCCGGACCCCTTTGATGGCCACGGCCCGCAGGTGCAGAGCTCAATGAGCTGGGGGCTCCATCTCTAAGCTTACAGCTCACCTGGCCACCGTCCCAGCCTCCTCGCTGGCCACACTGCTCCCTTTCTCTCGCACCTCTGACGGTTCTCCTTACAGCAGCCAGAGTGATCCTTTCACACGAGTCCCGACGTGTCACCCTCCCACCCAAACGTAGCCGGTGGCTTGTCATCCTACTTAAGAGTCACCCAGGGTTGGTGCCACTCCGGCCACATCCCCAGTGGCCCGCCCCAGTTCCCCCTCTGTGCACCTCTCCCACTTGGCCTTCTCCAGACACACCAACCTCCTTGCTGTCTGTCCAATGCCCTCGGCCCTGGCTTGCCTCAGGGCCTTTGCACTGGCTGTTCCCTCAGCCCTGAGTTCTCTGCCCTCTCAATGTTCCCATGGCGCCCGTTGAATCCCTGTCCACATGTGAGCCCTCAGAGAGGCCTCCGTGGCCGCCTTGTGTACTGGGCATCCTCACCCACCACTGCCCGCCCTCCGCCTCCCGCTAGAGTTCACAGCCTACAAAATACAGTTATTTTCTCTTTCTTCAACTTGAATGTCGAACCTTGTCCGTTTGGTTCCCCAGTAAACCCCCTGCCTAGACCAGAAGGTCTCAACAGAAGGAGCCAGGGTGGCGGGGAGGGAGGCAATTTTGCCCACCAGGGAACACGCGGCAGCATCTAGAGTTCAGATGTCACGAGTGGGAGTGGGGCAGAGGCTGCCCCCCGCATCGAGTACACTAAACCTCCTACAGAGCACAGGACAAGCTCCCGGCACAGGACCATCCAGCCCAACGGTCCACAGTGTCCAGGGTGAGAAACCCTGGCCTAGACATACAGCGGGGACCCAGCAAATACTGGCTGAACAAAGGAGGATACGAAGGAGTGAGGAAGGAAGGAATACTGGGGCTCACGTCTCATGGAGATGCCTTTGCAGTTCATGGGATACTGGCGGTCTTTTCTCAGGGTACACATATTTCACTTAATTCTTCTTCCAACAAATATGTAACGAGCACTCACCAGGCCCTCACAGAACCCACAGCAGAAAAAAGAACCTTTGGTATGAGGCATCTGGGGACCTGAGGGCTTCCCCAACGCTGTCCCTATTGGTCACATGACCTTAGGCAAGTCACCTGACTCCCCGGGACATCTCTGTCACATGGAAAATGTAAGGGTTGCTTTGATTTTGAAGCTGGCTTCCAACATCAAAATTCCATGCATTTCATTAATCCCACAGGTCCTTTTCTCTTTGGCATTGTCACATGCATGTCATTCATACCCTGAACACGGATGACAAAGGTTTGAGTAATCCACACAGCCGTCAGGAAGGGACTGGTTCGTCAGACTCCCACACCAGCCACATTCTGGAACACACTGTGAGCAAGCTCGTGTCAAATAGCCCCTGAACAACAGGAGTAAGAGAAACGAGATATGGCAAGCGCTCCCATTCTTTCTCGAAAGGTACTTTCACAAGAAGATGGACAGAATGAATTACCACTACATGAAACAGCATGAATGGATCTCAAAATCACGCCTAGTCAAAGAAGCCAGGAGTTCCCACAGTGGCGCAATGGAAACGAATCTGACGAAGAACCATGAGGTTGCGGGCCTCGCTCGGTGGGTTAAGGATCCAGCGTTGCCCTGAGCTGTGGTGTAGGAGGTCTCAGACTCAGCTCGGATTCTGCGTTGCTGTGGCTGTGGTGGAGGCCAGCAGCTGTAGCTCGGATTCGACCCCCAGCCTGGGAACCTCCAGATGCCGCAGGTGTAGCGCCCCCCCCCCCCCAAAAAAAAAGAAGAAGCCAGAAATACAAGTGCATAGAAGCCAGATAGCAAAGTGTACAGGTGGTAGGGCTGCATATATATCAAGTTTAAGAACAGGCACAAGGAAACCGTGCTGACCGGACAGAGGATTTGGCCAAAGGAGGGCATGAGGGGCCCTGGGTGAGGACCGAGAATGTTCCGTCTCAGTTTGTCAAAAGCAACTGAATGAAGACATCACTCCGTGTCCACTGCATCCCAATAGAGAAAAGGCAAAGGCGAGCGCCACAGGCATTCCACACAGGGGTGTGTTTGCACAGACATTTTCTGAACAATATATGAGACCGCGGCCAGTGGGTGCCTTTGGAAAGGGAGTCGAGGGACTGCGAATGGGAAAGAGACTCCACTTTCTCTGCATAACCTTGATCCTGCTTGAAATTCTCACCACCTGCATCTATTACTACTTCAGTGAAAAAGTAATTCGAAAAATACTTTGTGGGTGTTGCGGGGGGGAGGGGGGTAGTTCCCATTGTGGCTCAGCAGGTTAAGGACCTAACTAGTATTCATGAGGACACAAGTTCGATCCCTGGCCTCGCTCAGTGGGTTAAGGATCCGCCATTGCCGTGAGCTGTGGTGTAGGTCGCAGATGTGGCTCGGATCCCGCGGTGCTGTGGCTGTGGTGTAGGCCGGCGGCTACAGCTCCGATTCGACCCTTAGCCTGGGAATTTCCATAGGCCGAAGCTGCGCCCCTAAAAAGCAAAAATAGAAAAGAAAAGAAAAAAAACCTTTGGCAGGGAGGGATGGACCTGGGGTTTGGGATCGGCATAGGCACACATGCATTGGAATGACTGGCCGACAGGGACCTGCTGTGTGGCCCGGGGAACTCTACCCCATATTCTGGGAGCATCTACGTGGGAGAAGAATCCGAAAGAGAATACGTATGTGTGTATATAACTGAGTGACCGTGTTGTACAGCAGAAATGATCACAACACTGGAAATGGAATATAATTCAATAAAACTTTAAAAAATAGGACAAAAAAAAAAGGAAAAGAAAACCAAAAATACTTATCATCATGCTCCATAAAGGAAATCCACTCCCGCCCTTAGAAAGGAAAATTTCCGCCTGGCTGTGCCCTGACAACGTGGTCAGGCAAGGCTTTGATACTGAAGCCTTTCCCCCACCCGCCTCGGTGGTGAGAGAACAGGAGCCACGGCCACGAACTAACCCCCTTGGGCCTGGCCCAGGAGGGCGGAGGGCTGGCGGGGGATTCATCGGGGAACCTCCCAGCCAGCAGGTCTTGGCTGGGGCCTCAGGTCCCTGCACTTGGGGGTACCTGAGCTTCACCCCACATCTCAATCAGCATCCCCCACATGCCCCCAAGTCTATCTTTCCTTCCTTCTCTTTTTGTTTTGTTTCTTGTCTTTTTAGAGCTGCACCCGCAGCATATGGAGGTTCCCAGGCTAGGGGTTGAATTGGAGCTGTTGCCACCGGCCTACACCACAGCCACAGCCACGCCAGATCTGCCAGATCCGAGCCGCGTCTGCGACCTACACCACAGCTCACGGCAACACCAGATCCTTAACCCACTGAGCAAGGCGGGGGATCGAACTCACAACCTCATGGTTCCTAGACAGATTCGCTTCCACTGAGCCACAACAGGAACTCCCCTCCTTCCTTCTCTTTAACTCTTTCTTGTGCACATTTTCAAATGCACAGAACATGATGAAGAGGCCAGTGAATAACACCTATCAAATTAAGCCAGGGTTTTCCTATTTGATGGCATTTCCCTCATCTTGCTCGCTCACTCTCCATTTAACTGAACCATTTAAAAGAAAATTACTGAACAGAGTTCCCTGGTGGTCTAGTGCTTTTAGGACTACTCAGCGCTTTCACCGCTGTAACTCAGGTTCATTCCCTGGTCTGGGAACTGAGATCCCACATCAAGCCGCTGCACAGGGAAGCCAACTAAATAAATACAATAAAAAATAAAAGTAAATTATTGTGATTCGCAAAATGTGGTCTGGTTTCACCCTGAGGTTCCCCAAGACTCTTTTAAGCAGAACCATACTGTCAAAAAAAAAAAAATTTTTTTTTTTTTTGTCTTTTTAGGGTAGCACCTGCTGGTATATGCGAGTTCCCAGGCTAGGGGTCCAAACAGTGCTGTAGCTGCCGGCCTACACCACAGCAATGCCAGATCCTTAACCCACTGAGCAGGACCAGGGATCAAACCCGTGTCCTCATGGATACTACTCAAGTTCGTTACCGCTGAGCCACAAAGGAAACTCCCAAAACTGTTTGTATGATCGTCTTAAATTGGTATTTGCCTTTTTCCATTTTCATTCTCTTAGGAGTGGCCGGTGGCAGTTTCCAAAGGCTACCTGACATGCTATTGTCACAGACTGAAAGCTGAAGCAAGTTTGAGAATTCATCTGTCCTCTCTTCAGCCACCCATGCCCATTAAAGAGATCTCCAAAAATGTTTAAAGAAAAAAAAATTTTTAAGTAAATTACTGTTATCCTGACACTTTACCTCTAAATACTTCAGCACTGCATCACAAAATAAGGCTCGTCTACACACACACACACACACACACAAATTACCCCACAACACCGCTGCAGGACACACCACCACCATCTCCCCACCACAGTGGGCATCAGTACCTCCTTTTGCCTCCTTAAAACACCTCCTCGCAGGTCCTGCTATGCCCACGTCAGTTAAAAAGCAAAACAAAACAATACACAAAAGACAGGGACTCTGGTCTATCCCAGTTCCAAACACACTTTTTTCCTCTTTCCCTGACACGCTTTCTGCCAAGCTAGCTTCCCTGCTACAACTGGCACACCAACGGGCCCCCTCCCTTTTAACAGAAACTATTTCTGGAACCCCACAGCATAAAAAAAGGCTTCGCATTGTGTTTCCCCATATAGCCCACGTTTTGAAAGGGAATCAGATCTCCCACCAAGAGCTCAGCATTAAACACGTCCCAGGAAAATGATCCCTAGACTACCAGAGCCAGAAGAATATTTCCAGATCATTCAAATCAGGGGTTCCCAACCACTCAACAGAGCCCCACGAGGGGCACCTGGCAGGGTCTGGAGACCTTTCTGGTTGTCACAACTTGTGTGTGTGTGGGGGGGGGTGCTCCTGGCATCTAGAGGGTAGAGGTCAAGGATGCTGCGGAGCTGCTGGCCCCACCAGAGACTCACGCAGCCCCACATGTCAACAGCACCAAGGTTGAGAAACTCTGATCTAAATTCCTTGGTTCCTCTGAGGACAGGAAAACTGAGGCCCAAAGACCCAATGTGGCTTGTCCCAGGCTCCACAGTCCCACAGTCAGAAACGGAAACAGGTCTCTATCGTCGGCTCTGCTCTAAGGTGGGGGCAGGGAGGAGAAGGGTGAGTGAAGACCTAAGGACATTAACCTTCCCAGCCGACCGGAACCAAGTGAAGAAAACGGCAGGAAATTAACGACGCATTTACTGCAGCAACACATTGGGGTGGCCAGACTCGGAAAGAAACGCCTTCTTTAATGATCAACGTAAATAGCATGGCTTTACAGGTCTTCCAACAGTTGCTGACGGGGGGTCGGCCGACTCACATGGCGGGTTCTAATACAATTAAGTGACACCACGGCTTCCAGAGCCGTCACGTTTTGCAGGAAACAACGCCACATTCTCCTCCTAAGGGTGTCCACACAGGTCCTGGCCTCAGGTCGGAATGTGAACCAGAGAAAGGAATGCAAACCCAGGTGGGAAGGAGAGTTCCATTAAAATCCCACCCCCTGTTCTGCTAAAATTGAAGTCACCTGATCCCCCCCTCCATCTGCTGCTGAGTCATCAAGCCCCTTCCTTCAGCAGGCAAATTATTCAGCAAGGGAATTAAAAAGAACACTGAGAAATCATGGGTTTGGGTGTTCATCTCCAACTCCACCCCCTTCTAAAAACCATTTTGTGCTTAAAAAGATGTAGCTGGTTCGCCCTCTCTTAAACGCGAATTGGAAGCTTTATCTTATCAGATACTGTTATTTTTTAATTTCCTTAAACGATGCGGAGGGGGAAAAAAGCCGCCCTTCTGACATACCCCCTTTAAATGTTGGAACCTTGCAAAATAACGCAAAACAATTCAGACTGCATATCTAGTTCTTAAATTGCTAACCAAGAAGTTTCCAGCAAAGCAGCTTTTGCTTCAAAAGAAACCAGGCTAAATACTGAGGACAAATCCGTGCAGGGAGATTTAGCAAATGTGTCATTATTCAAGAAGCACAATGACAGCTGGTAAACAGTTGATAGTTATCTCTGACAAGCCCCTTTCTCGCCTCATAATGCATGTATTGTGATCGCTCCATTTTTTTTTTCCCCTCCTGTGCAGGAAGCCCAGGCCCCTGCCCACTTTCCCAGGATGGTCAAGCCAAGACCCATGTCACGCGGGAGCCCCCCCCCCCCGCCGCCCCCGCGCCCCCCTGGCGCCTGGCGCAGGCAGCGGCCGCAGCAGCCAGAGACCCCGCTTTCGCTCCCTTGGGGCGCCGACGGACTGCAGGCCCGCGGCCAGGGGCCCCGCCTGCAGCGTCCCTTACCTGCATTGCCGCATGGCGCAGGCCAGCCGCCCACCTGCACAGCATCCTAGAGCATCCTTTCTTTAGCGCGACGGCAGCGAGCGCGGTGACGTCAGGGGAGGCGGGCCCCGCGCCGCCACGTGACGCCCTCGGGGCTGGGAGGGGCGGGGTGGGAAGACCCTGGAAGTCCCGGGAGGTGGGGAGCCGGTGGCCGGGAAGCCCCGCTCCGGCCTCTTTTCAGCGCGGTTTGATGTGGGCACCTGGTGTAGCCTTGCACCGACTGTGGGGAACAAAGAGCACGCAGGAGAGACCCAGATGATTCCAGCCTCCACGCAGGTAATAGGATTTCCAAAGAGCTAGCAATAAGGGGATTAGTAATGAAAGGAAATCATTGTTTATTTTTAACACCAAATACAGTGGAGAAAGAAATAAACGTATTTTGTGCAAATCATTGGGGCAGTTAAAATACAGAGCGCACACAGCTACTTTGAAGAGGGCCAGTGTTTCAAGTCGTCTATCAAATACGAGATCAAATATCAATGTGAAGCATATTCACTGTGGATAGTATACTCATTGCACTGACGAATAACCCTTTCAATTACTCTCAGTTAATCACGCTCAATTTATTTCAATAGTAACGTGTGTTTGCTAAAGGAAAAAATCGTGACATCACATATGGATACTACTTACTTGAACATCGGGTTACTTAAAATAAAGCGCTATTGCATCAACATGATTGTACTTGTGTCTGTGTTCTCAAGTCTTCTGGCAAAGAACCTGATCTCTCAAACATGCAAGTTAACTCACACCAATTCATTATTTCACGTTTTCTAATTTTTATCACCTGCGGAAGGGAGTCATCTTACTGTTAGAGGAAATATGGACAGTGAAGATACCAACTTTCTTGCCAAAGCACGTGAACCTTTTTGAAATGTGAAAGGGCAAAGGCGGGAACTTTCTCTTTGTAGTCTAGATAGATTCGTAGTATAGATTCGTTTCCTTTCTTTTGAGTTTAAATTACAATTTTAACATTCCCTTCCCACGCGCCCCTGAAAAAGATGTGACATGGATTGTTTTACAAGCAGGCCAGGGTTACAGACTTGCTATTTATTCCCGCAGCTTTCATGTCCTATATTTAACCCAGGCCCTTTGTACCACTATTCCCTCCTGATTAACCAAAGTGCTGTTCAGAAGGTCAGTCTCTAAGTGGGGGATAAATAACGGCCCTTGCCTCTCCTAGCGATCGATCATTTCCAGCTCGATTTTAAAAATCAACAAAGTGGCCCTGTGGCATTCTAGGTCCGTCCTCTCATGTGTTTTTCTGATAAGCAACTTACCTTTTGCTCCAGATGCCTGAGATATAAAATTTAAAAATAGCTACGGAGATCCCCGGCTCCAGTGGGTTGAGGGTCTGACAGAGACAGAAACTGACAAATTCATTTTCCGGCGGGAGGCAAATGTCGATTTCAGCAGCGGGCGCCCAGGGCCGGCCCCGCCCTCAAACCCCCCCCCGCCCCATAACCTCCCAGCCCGGAGCCTGGCTGGGAGGGTCACGTGCGGCGCCCAGCCACTCAGCCCCGCCCCGCCGGCTCGGTCACCTCTCAGCTCCGGAGGCCGGCCCTGCCAATCCCCTTCACCTCTTGCAGTCGGTGCCTTCGAGTCCCGAGGGAACCCTGTGTCCCCGACCCTGGACGCGCTGCCCCGGGAGGCTGGGCTGCACGGAGTCCAGGGCTGGGAGTTCCTAGAATCAATGGGAGGCGGGGCGGGGGGTTGGTCTATAAAGTGCCCTCCCGAGGTCTGAAAAGACTTGCTCTGCGTTCCCGCTGGACGGAAACGGCTCAAGTAGAGGCACCTCCCTTAGGGTGGGGCGATTTTCTGGCCGGTAGGTTAGCTTCACCTTTTCTCTTCCAGGTGATTGTTCCCAGCGTTTAAAAAGAAGCAAAACAAACAAACAAAAACGACGGCAAACAGGCAATTCAGAAAAGGCCGAAAGGCGATTTTCAGCACAATGAGATCCTTCCCGACGCCGCCTACGAAATTGTCCTTTTGGCAAAGACTTTCAAAAACCCCCAGATAACACCCTTAAGAATGTAAATTGAACAATCTTCCCGGTGGGCTGGTTGAGCAATTCCTACCAAAAGCCTTCCGAATGTGTGCAGACTGGAAAACACTATTGGGCCCGGACAGGTCATTTTTTTTTTTTCTCCGGGAACTTGCTTCTGGACGTAAAGAGGAAGGAAATGGAACGAATCGTGCAAGGAAAAATTGCTGAGCTATGATTTAGGACCTCGAAGCACCAGAAGCTCTTATTTAGGACCTCAAAGCACCTCAAAAGCATAGGATGGGTTAAATCATAAGACACTGGTCCAGTGGAAGAATTAAAACTGATAGGCTGGTAGATACTTTAAAGACATACAGTGTCTTACATGAAACAAACAAGGCCCAAAGCATTAGATGCGGAATGATCCAATGCTGATGTAGGTATTGAGGGGAAGCAGAATATGCCGCTTGGCCTATTGGTTATTGTACATTAAAATTACTTAAGAAACAGCCTAGGCATTGTCCCCCCACCCCAAAAAAAGAGCCCGTGGAAGTATAACCCAGCAGGACCCTAGGGCCCTTCCCCAGGGCAGGCCCTTCCAGCATCCTAGGCTTAGCTCAGCTCTAAATCACCAATAACAGTATCAGATGCGCATTTCCAGAGTTGTTTTACGCAGGTGAAAATCCCCCCCCGCCCCGCCCCCACCAAATGGAGGAGGTTAACTTCTGGATGACCGGAAGCACACAGCCTCCAGACCTCCTGGAGCCTAAGGACCGCGGTTAAGGCCTCGGACTCGGCGGCACCAGCTCCCCATCAGCAAATCAGAGACTTAGGCATGAGCTGATCGCGTACCCTGCGAACCCCGTCCCTCTCCTGGCTTTTCAAAATGCTTTACAATTTTGGTTTGGCGAGTTTGGGGTTTTTTTTGGGGGGGGGGGGTCAGGGCACAAGCTACCCGGCTCCTCACTTGGCCCTGCAATAAACCCTTCTCTGCTCCAGACCCTGTCTCAGTTTGTTTGGCCTCACTGTGCATCAGGCACACGAATGGGCGCTGGCAGAGGTACCCTTCCTGTACCAGGCAGATAGAAGACCTTCTTATCACCAGAGACCCCTTGGAAGGTTGTCTACACAAATCTTGTTACTTCACTAATTTGCTAGCCCAAACCCAAAGCGCTTTGATTCCCCCAATTGCCGTTTCCTTGTCTGGAGGTCTAAGAACTGCCTGCTTTGGTGACTTCTCCCGATCGTCCTTCTCTGGGCTCCCAAATAGGAGGGAATTAACTTGGTTTCTCTCCATTCCATCTATTTTATGTCAATTGAATTATTAGGCCCGTCGAAAGATCTAGAAGGGAAGAAGGGAAAAGTTTTCTGCCCCTACAGTTTAATATATTTGTACCTACGCAAATACCTTTATCTATGAACATAGAAAAACTCAGAAGCAAATGCACTAAAGTATCAACCTTAATGTTTCACTCATTTTTGAGATTAAGGGTACTTCTCACTTTCTTCTTTTTAGCTTAGCTGCATTTTCTAATTTTTCTCTAACATGCATTGCTTTTGTAAAAAGAAACAGTTTTTGCTTGTTTTTTAAAAGCACCATAGTAGACATGATTATGAAATATATCTCTTTTGATTTTTTTTTTTTTTTTTTTTTGGCTGCAACCGGGGCATAAGGAAGTTCCCAGGGCCAGGGATTAAACCCAAGCCTCAGCATGGACCCAAGTCTCCCTGTAGAGACAACACAGATCCTTAACCTGCTGTGCCACAGCAGGAGCTCCTTTTTTGCTACTTTTTTAATGCAGGTTTCATAACTTGAAGATTCACAAATCTTAAAGCCCTGAGAGAACAATTCCTAGTCATAAAAATCTTTAGGAAAGAAGATGGCAGCCTGAAACTGGTGTTACTGGGGGTTTTTTTTGGGGGGGCACACCCACGTCCTAGGGAGATTCCCAGGCAGGGATCCAATCAGAGCTGTAGCTGCCGGCCTACACCACTGCCACAGCAACACCAGATCCTTAACCCACTGAGCGAGGCCAGGGATCAAACCCACATCCTCATGGATATTGATCAGGTTCGTTAATCACTGAGCCATGATGGGAACTCCGAACTGATGTTACTGTTTAATCATCTGTAGATCCAGCCTCAATTTCTCTTCCTTTCAAATTCACTTTCTCTTCTGCTCTGAGAGAAAGTCACCTGTTACCATCCTTCCTAAAAAGATTCTTCGCTTACACAGTAACCTTTGAGTTTTGATTCCTCTGTATTGGCGCCTTCTAGTTTCTTCACAGACTTCTCCTTGTTAATCCCTTTGAATCGTTCACATTTTTTTCCCTCTTAACTGCTGCTGGGACATTTGGCAATGTCTGGGGACATTGTTGGCCGCCACAACTCAGGAAGAGGGGTGCTTCTGGCATCTGGTGGCTGGAAGGCAGGGATGCTGCTCACCATCCCACAGCGCCCAGGACAGCCTCGAAACACAGAATGTTCCAGCCCAGAATATCATTGGTGCTGAAGTGGAGAAACCCTACTTTAGCGGTCCTTATAAAGTGTAATTTGATGCCCCAAATCTTCCATTCCCCAGCACCTCCCTCTTTTTTTGGGCTGTGCCCAGGGCATGCAGAAGTTCCCAGACCAGGGATCGAACCCATGGCACAGCAGTGATAATACCAGGTCCTTAACTGCTAGGCCACCAGGGAACTCCTCCTAGCCATTTGTAAGAGTTCCCCATTGTATAACATGCTAGAAGCTCTGCTTCATTACAATCCTTTAAATGTCATACTGTTGGCACGTGTGAAGTATAATTGCCTGTATGTTCCTAGACTATTCCAGAATCAATGCACAGGAAGCTGGGAAAGGCAGTAATCCCTAGGGATTAAAACCCAGTGGCTGGGACACAGAAGAGGAAAGGAAGTTTTCATAGACACGGAAATACATTGCATGGTAAAAAAAAACACCAAAAAACTCTTTGGGATACAATGTTAGACCAGAACCAAGTGTCTCCAAATATTCTCATACTGCATCTTAAAATATTACATGACCATATTATAGTATCACTGTCTGTGCTATTTGCCAAGCTTCTGCAAGCCTCAATTTTCCCTTCTGTAAAGTGGGGAGCAGTGGTGGTGATAATAGTATCCACCACCTGGGGGCGCTCTGAGGCTAAAGTGAGAGATATGGAAAGAGACAGCAGCGCTTTGTAGAGCCTTCCTGGAACCTGAGACGCAAGGAAACATGTGTACCCCTATATGTGCTCATCAAAATATCCTCCCATATTTTGAGCCAAGTGGAAAAAGCTAATAAAGACTCACACACACACACACACACACAACCAGACATAAAGCCCCACGTGGCCCAGCTTATTTGCACACCACTGTCTACTCACATAAACCCATCCACAGGGACGAGCAAGGCATGTAACCCCTGGCCACTTGGAAATGACTATTCCGCTTACACAATAACGCAGGTTGTCAAACCACAACCTGTCTACTGAAAAATGTGACATTTTGCTCCTCGTGAATTGTTTGCATTAATCTTGGTTTTTATGACTGGTATGGTATCTTGATTACTGAATTTTGTGGGGCCCATTTAAATGTCGCACCCAAGGGCAAGTACCTTCCTCACCTCCTCCAAATTCCAGCCCCAAGGGTCTGGTAAATTATCCTGGAAACGGTGTGTCTGATACAAACCCGGAGGTGAGGACCATGTTTCATCTGTCTTTACGCAGTGAGCTCATGTGCATCCAAACACTTCCTCCCAATGGGCAAAGGAATGCGTTCCCCCACACCTAGGGGGGTGCTGTCCCCGTGGCCAACCTAAAAGATGTGGGGATAAGTGAATGAAGGAGATTATAGGAAGATTCCATCCAGCCTTCCCCAGGCACCCCCTGCTGTGGTCGCAGAGCGCAATGGACATCTGAAAGCTGCACATGAGGGCCGTGCCACCCCATTCGCTGTGACAAACGACAGCTTTGGAAGCCCTCTGCACTCTGGCAGTGGAGTTCTTGTCAAGGACAGTGTCATTCCAGGACACCTGAGAGCAGAACCTGTGTGTCACTACAGGCTCAGAGAACCCTTGCTTCCCTCTGAGAACCCATTATGCTGTCTTTCTCTCTGAAAAGAACTAGTAGCTGACAGCATCCCCTTTTTCTCTTTGGCTGCCAGGAAACTCAGGTTGTGCCAAGGCAATTCGGTAGACCTATCTCCTCAAACTGGCCTAATGAGCACAGTGGAGCACAGATTCCAGAAGGCTGCGTGCCTCTGGCCACAGGTTCCAGGCAAGACATTTTCAAATGTCACAAAATGTACAGCCGCTGCCTTTGGATGCAACCGGGAGCCGGCCTATCTTGTTCTAAATTAACAGGGGAGTGTCTGGTCACTTGTTTCTATGCAAAAATTGAGATGCGTGACAAAAGCTTACACATATTGGAATAAAGCAACACACCTTTCAAAGGTGAACGTCTCTGTGGCTGTACAATGCCCCTCATTCCCAGAACCTGTGAATATGTTACCTTACTTGGCAAAAGGGACTTTGCAGCTGTGATTAGGTTAAGGTTCCTGCGACGGGGAGATCTTTGGTTATGTGGCTGGGCCCAGTGTGATCACAAGAGTCCTTCTAAGAGAGAAGGCAGGAGGGTTGGAGTCAGAGAAATTGTGACAACAGAAACACAAGTCAGAGAGACAGAGATCTGAAGGTGCTACATTGCTGGCCTTGGCTGTGTGACTGAGTCCAAGTTTCTACTGCTCGCCGCACAACAGGTCAATAAATCGAGAGATGTATTGGGAGTTCCCGTTGTGGCTCAGTGGAAAGGAACCTGACTAGTATCCAGGACGCCGCGGGGTTGATCCCTGGCCTCGCTCAGTGGGTTAAGGATCCGGCATTGTCATGAGCTGTGGTGTAGGTGGCAGACGTGGTTTGAATCCTGTGTTGCTGTGGCTGTGGGGTAGGCCGGCAGCTACAGCTCTGATTTGACCCCTAGCCTGGGAACCTCCATATGCTGCTGGTGCAGCGCTAAAAAGAAAAAAAAAAAAAAATCAGGAGATGTGTTTTTCGGGGCAAGGAATCATGGCTTTATTCAGAAAGCCAACAGATGGAGAGAATGGTGGACTGGTGTCCCAAAGAACTCTCTTACTCAAGTTAGAATTCAGGTTTCTTTTCTACTAAAAGGGGAGGAGGTATGGTTGGTTGCTGCAAATCTCTTGGTGTCAGAATCCTTTGTTCTTGCCGCTGTCCCCCTAGGTCAGGTCATCATGTTCCAGTAAACCTCCAACAAGACAAATGTTATTGTCTGTTCTGCAACTTATCAATATATTTATGGAAACGTGTTATACTTTTAAAGGTCAGAGCCTTGAGAATGGGCTATCCTGTATATTTCAGGCTACAGGCAACATTTTTCTTTGGCGCCACCCTCAGGCCAAGGATTGAACCTGAGCACAGAGGCAACCCGAGCCACTGCACTGACACCACCAGATCCTTAACCCACTGCGCCGCAAGGGAAATCCTATAGGCAACATATTTATTTAGTTATTTATTTATGTCTTTTTAGGGCCACACCCACAGCATAGGTAAGTTCCCAGGCTAGGGGTTGAACTGGAGTTGCACGTGCTGGCCTATACCACAGCCACGGCAACACCAGATCTGAGCTGCATCTTTGACCTACAGTGCAGCTCGCGGCAACACTGGATCCTTAAGCCAATGAGTGAGGCCAGGGATCCAACCTGCATCCTTCTGGATACTAGTCGGGCTCATTATGCCGAGCCCAAATGGGAACTCCTAGGCAACATTTTTAACTCGTAGCAAAAGCAATAGAATACAAAGGTTAAAGTAAAAGAAACAGATCCAATATGGAGTCAGATTTGTCCTTCCCTATCACATTTAGAGGAAGGGGCCATAAACCAGCAAATGCAAGCGGGCTCTGGAAGCGGGACAAAGCAAGGAAACAGATTCTCCCCTAGAGCCTCTAGAAGGAACGCGGCCCTGCTGATACCCTTATTTTAGCCTAGTGAGAGCCATTTTAGACCTCTGACCTCCAGAAAGGTAAGAGTAAGTGTGTATTGTGTTAAGCCACTCCGTTCATGGTCATTGGTTACAGCAGCAAGAGGTACCTGGCTTCGTTGGGTGGCCAGGTTTGTATAGACTGTGCGCCCACAGTGCAAGGCCTGAGGGCCAGCAACGCTTTGGAGTGACCTGGTGCCTCTGCCCTCAGACCTTACAGTCCATGGGCACACGGCTAGGACACAAGTTTTTCCAATCAACGGTGGGCAGTGTTCTAACGAGAGAAGGGCTGGCTGAAGTAGACATACTGTTGTTGGCTGAGTTGTGTCCCCCCAAATCCATCTGGTGAACCCCCAACCCCCCTCAGAGCACACCTTGTGTTTGGAGATAAGGTCTTTAAAGAGGCCATTAAGCTAAAATGACATCATGAGGGTGGGGCCCTAATCTGACTGGTGTTCTTAGAAGAACAGGAAGGGGGAGCAGGCAGGGGCGGTACAGACACGGAGGGATGACCACATGAACAGGGAGCAAGAAGGTGGCCGTCTGCAAGCCAAGGAGGGAGGCCTCGGCAGAACCCAATCCTGCTGGCGCCTTGACCTTGGACTTCCAGTCTCCAGAACTGTGAGAAAATCAACTCCTGTTGTTTAAACCACCCCGTCTGTGGTGTTTTGCGACGGCGGCCTGAGCTGACAAATAGGACACACATGAAACAGAGGGGCCACAGGAGGAGGATGGGCCTGAGGGAGGCTAGGGTGAGCCCAGAGGCAGCCAGGAGGGGTTACTGGATGCTACGGTATTGAGGCCAGTTTGATCTGGCCACAGTAGTGGTTTTTTAAAAAATGATTTTAAAAGAGAAAATAAGAAACACAATGAGATTGCTACAAGATAATAAAAATAGGCCAGAAAGATGCCTTCCTAAAATAGGTGAAGAAGTTCCAGTTGTGGCTCAGCGGTAACGAACCCCACCAGTATCCATGAGGATGTGGGTTCGATCTCGGGCCTTGCTCAGCAGGTTAAGGATCCGGTGCTGCCATGAGCTGTGGTGTAGGTCGCAGATGCGGCTTGGATCTGACATTGCTGTAGCTGTGGCATAGGCTGGAGGCTACAGCTCCGACTGGACCCCTAGCCTGGGAACCTCCATATGCTGCGGGTGTGGCCCTAAAAAAAAAAAATTAACCAATACCATTGCGAATGGTGTGAAACTGTTAAATGAGTAATTTGGATAAAGGTTTCACTCACAGGCAAAGTGTAATCACTTGCATTCTACGCAGTGATCTGCATTTACTTTGTAATCCTCAGAAGACTTTTAAAAAAAATAAAGTCCATCCTTACACTTAAAAAAACAAAATGTCTTTTGAGAAAAGTGAAAAGGAGAACCGTGGATACCGAATGCCCTAAGGAGTCATTAAACATTAAGATTTGGAGTTCCTGTTGTGGTGCAATGGCATCCACGCCGTGCTGGGACACGGGCTCGATCCCTGGCCCAGCACAGCAGGTTAAGGATCCAGCATTGCTGCAGCTGTAACATAGGTCGCAACTGTAGCTTGAATCTGATCCCTGGCCAGGGAACTCTGTATGCCATGGGGTGGCCAAAAAAAAAAAAAAAAAAAACACGAAATATCAGGATGTGGTAAGGATCCAGTGCGTGTCTCTATTTCAGCCATGCGTACTGATGTTTTATAGCTGAAGCGAAGCATATGGGATTTGCTTCAGAACACGGGAGAGGGAATATGTGCAGGTGTAGACCAAATGAAGTGGGCTGCGACCAATCCATGTTGGGGGGCGTGTGTGCGGCATGTGTGTTCACTGTAGAATTCTATTTTCATACCTCTACTTTTATGCTGGAAGAAATGATATACATTTTAATATATTTAAGTCTTTGTAATTACTTTTTTTTTTGCCTTTTCTAGGGCCGCTCCCTCGGTATATGGAGGTTCCCAGGCTAGGGGTCCAATCGGAGCTGTAGCTGCCGGCCTACGCCAGAGCCACGGCAACACGGGATCTGAGCCGCATCTGCGACCTACACCACAGCTCCCGGCAATGCCAGAGCCTTAACTCACTGAGCGAGGCCAGGGATCAAACCCGCAACCTCATGGTTCCTAGTCAGATTCATTAACCATTGCACCACGATGGGAACTCCCTGTGATTAATTAAAAAAAAAAAATCACACACATTTCCATTTTGTTCTTAAGGCAGGTTAGTTTAATTTGAAAGAAGAAATATTTTCAAACGATACAAATGACACAATTAGAACAGTGACAAAAATAGAGATGAATACTGATTATAACTCATTCCCACAACAGAAGATCACTCATTTCAACGGGGACAATTCAGTGTCAAGATGAAAATCAAATTCCCTTTTACTCATTGTACTGTTTCTAAAGGGCCCTGGTGGCAGACTCAGATTGTCTCTGGACTAAAACTGCTGATAAAACATGGCAGTTTTCTTATCACAAGGCACAGTTAGGGACAAACTTAAACCTAAGAAAATATCCCTTAAGACTCTAGGACTTCACTTTTCTGACATGTGGGATATTTTCCAGGAGGTGGCGGTCTGAACTAGTTGGAAGCTGCAAAACCAAGTCACTAAAAAGAAGCCAATTAGGATGCTTTGTGTCCTACTGCCTTCATCTGTCTGGCTTTTCTTTCCCTGCTTGCAATGGTCCCACCCAGGTGCAGAAGCAGACAGATATGGACGGAGGCAGAAGGGAAAGGCAAAAACACAGCATTCCTTGAGCTGAAGGAGCTGCATTTGCTCCGGGGGGGTGGGGGGGCGGGGGCGGGAAGGTGGGATCTCCTCCTTTCTTTTTCTTTTTAAACTCTGGGACAAGGAAGTACTTCAAACAGAAATCTCTTATCTACTGGGCAGTGACGCTTATTTGAAAACCCTTGTGGGCTTTCTGTATTGGCATGGTGGGTTTCTCCACAGTGCCAGCTCATGGGGGTTGGGAGGAAAAGTTGCCTCAACCCTCCAACCCACTTAGAGCTTCTTGTGACATTGGCTAAAAAGCAGCCAGGCGTCGCAGCTGAGGGGCCTCTCCCATGCCCCGCAAGCCAAGCACCTGAGACAGCAATAATTTGCTTTCCACACACCCCAGAGTCCAGTGGCAGACACTTCATCAAAGTTTAAAGTCTCAACAGCTGGGACAGAGAGGGCCTGCCACCATCCTGACCTGCTCAGCAATGCTGTCTCCCACGGGGCACTCCTGGCAAGCACTGATGCTGCGTGTGTGTCTCTACCTACCTCTCTACCTCTGTTGTGGGTCTGTATACAGGGAAATTAGCAAAAAAAAAAAAAAAAAAAAAGAAAGGAAAAAAAATCAAGACTAGAGGCAGAAATACATAGCAAGAAGTGACGACTGTGAAAAAAGCACAAAGTTTTCAGTCTTACCATCACCGACTGACAACGTCACTGTCCGTGATAGGTCGCATGTCAATGAAATGCTTTTACAAAATTCATTTGTAATAAACGTGAAAAGGAAGGTGGGTTATACAAGGGGGAGGGTACAGACTAATGAGGAGAGAGGCTGCTGATTAAGGGCAGGGGGTGCACTTCCAAGGGAGGGGCAGAAAGACGGAGGAGGAAGGTTCCGCTTCCTCTTCCATTCGCTGTGCCTTGCCTCGTTTACTTCCCCAGGGCCTCGTGAAGGAGAGGGCACTGCATGGTAATAAACGGGGAGGAGGCAGACCACAGCGGGGGGGGCACTGTGGAGGGCTGGGACAGTTGGATGACATAAACATTCTGTCTTCATGAGCTGGTTCTATGATTTCTGAAGAAATATGGGGAAGACTCCAGTATGGGGTGGGGGTGGGGGGCTTGATGGAAAGCAAACACTCTCCTGAAAGTGACTCGCTGGGTAACCGCAGTTACCCACGTAAGCTGGCTTCCTCAAAGAAGCGCCTTCAAAGGCTATGGGGTCTATGTTGTGACTTATCTGTCAGCGGATCCGCTGAGTCACTGAGACTGTGCCTTCCCATGTCTCTTTTCCTTCTCCTTCTCGGCAGAGCACTAGAGCAGAAGCTCCACCACCACCTCCTTTGTCAAGCTCAGGATCAGACGGAGCAGACTCGAAAGGCCAGGCTGCCTGAGGCTGGGTGAGGGCAAGTGGTGGGGGTGTCCACTGGGCCAGGCTGCCGGGGGCTCTATGACCGGCTCCAGACTCGGGGTGAACACGCAAAGGGGCGCAATGAGACTAGATGGAAATGAGGGGCCCTTGGGGCGCAGCTCGCAGTGGAGACCCGGCTCTGCCAGGCGCCCATGGCACTGACTTAGGGCCAGGACCCTGCGAGCGGCCTCTTAACAGAACACAGAGGGGTGAGCCTGTATGACACACATGATCAATGCACAGAGGAGAAACGGGAGAGTGACCAATCGAGCACTGACCGTTTGCCTTTTGGGCGAGAAACAGAACCGGCCCCAAAGTTCCATTCTACTGCATGACAAATACTGAAGAACAAAATCTCAGTCTTAAAATACATCTTAAAGTCGGTAATTTCCTTCAAGGAAAAAAAGTACTATAAATAAATTACAATACAGTGAATTTACCTGAACTCACTTCGTTTCTGTCTTCCAGCCTTTAAGTCAAATAAAACAGCGTAAAAACTGTACACTCTTAACGTGATAATTGATCTTTTATAAAATAACCTGTCTTCAGAGATGTCAATTTCACAACAAGGAAAAACCAAGCCCTGTTGCCGTCACTATTATAAAATATATATGTATAGATATATGTTTTGTTTTTATTTATTTTTTTTACAAAATGTGTATATTAATAGCTTTGCACAAATATTTTAAAGACAAATTGAGCTAGTCTAAGAACTTCATGAAAATAAAACAGGTGGATAAATACTTCATGTGTACAAAGTACTACATCAAACATCATCGGCGGGCAGAGGAGGTACGTTAATCCTTGGTCTTGTAAAAAATGCTATCTTCTCCCTGGGATTGGAAAGAAAGACAGGTTACAGGCTGATAGAGACGCAGTGAGAGCTGGCAAGAGGCTCTGGTATCAATGATTGCTTTTCATACTCATAGAACACATTGCTTTTCGATCCCCAGGAACGCGTATGTTTTTAACAAAGATTCTCTAAATTTGAATAGAAGTTACGAAGCCCCATGAGGGCAAGAGTTTGTCTCCAGTGCCTAGAAGAGTGTCTGGTATACAGCAGACACTCAGTGACTATTTGCTTTATTAATAAATGCATGAATAAATGAGAAACTATACAGATTAAGGACTTCTAAGTTATAACTGAAGAGAAGACAGTTGTGGTGTTTTATATTCTTTTATGATGGGGAGGTAAAAATTCAGGGTGAGTTTTTTTAATAAAATAAAAAAATAATTTTTTAATAAAAAAAATTTAAGGATGAATGAAAGTTTGGCACATATTATTTAGCCCTAAAAAGGAACCATTCACTGATTCCTGCTACGACATGGATGACTCTTAAAAACATTATCCTGAGTGAAAGAATCCAAACACAAAAGACCATATACTGTACGACTCTGCTTAAAAGGTCCAGAACAGGCAAACGCATAGAGACAGAAAGGAGAAGGCAGGATGCCAAGAGCTGATGGGCGGGTGGGATGGGGAGAGACTGTTTCGTGGGTACGGGGTTTCCTTTTGGGGTGATGGAAATGGTCTAGAACTGGATAGCAGTTGTGACTGTACTAAAGGCCATGGAATTATTCACTTGAAAATGGTTAGTTAATTTATGCTTCGTGACTTGTATGTCGATTTGTTTTAAAAGTCAGACATAAAAGAAAATAGATATAACTATGTAATTCTCCTCAAGTAAAAAATCAAAACAGGGTGTTCCCGTCATGGCTCAGTGGCAACGGATCTGAGTAGTAACCATGAGGATGCAGGTTCGATCCCCGGCCTCGCTCAGTGGATAAAGGATCTGGCGTTGCCGTGAACTTTGGTGTAGGTCACAGAGGTGGCTCGGATCTGGAGTGGTTGTGGCTGTGGCCGTAGGTCAGCGGCTACAGCTCCAACTTGACCCCTAGCCTGGGAACCTCCATATGCCATGGGTGTGGCCCTAAAAAGACGAAAATAAATAAATAAAAATGGGAAAAGCTGCTGTGATGAACCATAATTGGAAAAGAATATTTTTAAAAAGAATGCATCTATATGTATAACAATCACTTCGCTGTACAGCAGAAATGAGCACAACAGAAATCAACTATACTTCAATAAAAATAAATTAAAAAAAAAAAACAGGGAAAGCTAATCTAGGCTGGGTATTCTGGTGTGGGCAATCTGGGGGTGCCAGCAACATTTGATTCTTGCCATGGAGCGTGCATGACAATTCACTGAAATATTTCCTATATATGATATGTACACTTTCCTATATATCTAGCATGCTTTAATCAAAAGTTAACCTAAAAAGGCAAAGGTGATACACATATGTGTGTGTATATATATATGCGTGTAAATATGTATTTACATGTGTTCCAATATATGTACATATCTGTACATGTATGCATATAAAAATATGTATGTCAATCACTATGTTATTTACAATAGCAAACATTTGGAAAAAAGCAGGGAAGACAATAGGTAAATTATATCAGACTACAGATAGAAGAGTATGTGACAACACGGGATATCTTAATTTAAAAAAGCTGGATGCAGAGTTCCCGTCGTGGCACAGCGGAAACAAATCTGACTAGAAACCATGGGGTTGCTGGTTCGATCCCTGGCCTCAATCCGTGGGTTAAGGATCTGGCGTTGCCGTGAGCTGTGGTGTAAGTCGCAGAGGCGGCTCGGATCCCGCGTTGCCGTGGCTGCGGTGTAGGCCGGCAGCTGTAGTTCCGGTTTGACCCCTAGCCTGGGAACCTCCACATGCCATGAGCACGGCCCTAAAAAGCAAAAAAATAAATAACTAAATGCAAAACTGAACTCCACATTATGCTTACAAGTAGCATGACAAAAAGTGTTGAGAAAAGAAAGATCAGACCTATATGATAAAAAAGAATGGATATGTTTACATTCATCACTGATTCACTCGGCTGTACCCCTGAAACTAATACAACATTGTAGCTCAACTATACTCCAATAGGACTGTGTTATTATTATTATTATTATTATTTTTGTCTTTTGTCTTTTGTTGTTGTTGTTGTTGTTGCTATTTCTTGGGCCGCACCCGCGGCATATGGAGGTTCCCAGGCTAGGGGTCGAATTGGAGCTGCAGCCACCAGCCTACTCCAGAGTCACAGCAACGCGGGATCCCAGCCGCGTCTGCAACCTACACCACAGCCCACGGCCACGCCGGATCGTTAACCCACTGAGCAAGGGCAGGGACCGAACCCGCAACCTCATGGTTCCTAGTCGGATTCGTTAACCACTGCGCCACGACGGGAACTCCCTGTGTTATTATTTTTTAAATGAGTTTTATTTTTTCCATCATAGCTGGTGTACAGTGTTCCGTCAATTTTCTCCTGTAAAGCAAGGTGACGCAGTCACACACATGTATATACATTCTTTCACATGGTCATGCGCCACCATAAGTGACTAGATATAGTTCCCAGTGGGTACTCCAATAAAATTAAAAGATAAAAAAAGGAAAAAATATTTTAAAAAGAAAAAAGAAAACAAAGATCAGGAGTTCCTCAGGGCCTAGCGGTGAAAGGATCCAGCACCGTCGCTTCTGTGGCGTGGGTTCGATCCCTCGCCTGGGAACGTCCACGTGCGCAGGTGCGGCCAAAAAGGAGAAAAGCAAGATGAGAAGAAAACCCCACAAGGCCAAGAGCAGTGGGATTCCCCACTTTGGTCTGCCCGCCTGTGGGTCTTTTTCAGTATTCACTTTACTTTCATCGTGACAAAGGCGGGGCAATAGAGCCAGCGGGAAATCGAGGCCTGGCTTCTCCCCACCTGAACGTCTGCACCTGGATGGGCTCTTTGAGGTTCTGCCCGCGCAGCTGGCACACCCCTTTGGAGGCCTTCTTCAGCATCTTCTCAGCTGCCTGTTCTTGATGGAAGTCAAGTTTGGTCTGTCTCGTCTGGAATAGCAACAGGGGATGAAATGGAGGGTTTTACTTCTAGTTTGAAGAACGGAGGCAGTGCCCAGCTCTGGGCACTCAGAGGGGGAGAAAGGCCCCCAGGCCTCCAGGCCTCCATCTCCCCCGCCCATACCCTCGGTGCGACTCTGGGGTCCTGGATAGCAGATCGGGCCCCCTGAACACCCCACCCGAGGTGGGGAACCGGGGTGCCTGCCCAGGGACTCTCCCTCCGGGCCCCATGCCACTGTCCGTCGGGCCATCCGTCCATCAGCCGGGGCAAGGCTCACTAGTTCCCGGCCTCACCTGCCTCTCCGCCTCCCGCAGCAGGTTCCAGAAGCGCTCATCGCGCAGCACCCATGCCGGGAGGTCCGCGTGGCCTCGGAGCTGGGCATCCTCCAGGCGCTGGCGCAGCTCGCGCAGGGCACCCAGCTCCTCGTTCAGCTGCCGCTGCCGCGTCCGCGACGCCTGGAGGTCCAGCTCCAGGTCAAGAGACGTGCGCGCTGCCAGTGCCGCCAGGGGGGACCTGCAGGGCTGGGAGACAGGCCGTGAGCGTGCCCCACCCGGCCCTGGCCCAGCTTCCTCCGCCAGTGACCCACTGGGGGAAGCAGTCACCAGCGGGGAGACCCCCCCCGCCAGGGTTGCCGAGGCTAATGGGACATGGACCACGTCGATCTGAGTGAGAGGAGCTCAAAGCTCCAGTTCATAACAAGTCAGAGGCAGCCAACTGCTTCAACGAGGACCTCGGCTTTTGCAAAAGTGTGAAGAAACAGACCCTCGCATGCAGAGCAGGTAAGCCTAATCTTTCTCAAGTGCTACTGAACAAGAATACAGCAAAAGCCACAAAATGTGCCTTTTCTTTTGTTCCAAAATGTCATTTTGACTTGCATTTGAAAGGCGCATGATGACGTAGAAAAGGCTTTTAACAGAGAATATCCCAAACGCCTAACAAGAGAAAACTGATCAAATATGTTGCAAGGCCAGCACAAAATGCAGCCATTGTAAAATGATGGGAAAAAAATACAGTGATGTGGTAAAATCTCTCTCTCTTTTTTTTTTTTTTTTGTCTTTAAGGGCTGCACCCTCTGCATATGGAGGTTCCCAGGCTAGGGGTCGAATCGGAGCTGTAGCCGCCGGCCTACACCCCAGCCACAGTAACACGAGATCTGAGCCGTGTCTGCAACCTACACCACAGTTCACAGCAACGCCAGAGCCTTAACCCACTGAGCGAGACCAGGGATCGAACTCTGGTCCTTATGGATGCTAGTCGGGTTCGTTAACCACTGAGCCATGACGGGAACTCCTGATGTGGTAAAATCTTAATGAACTACTGCCTAAGGGGGAAAAAGCATGTTATAAGCCACACGAAGGCTTTTTGTTTTTACACACACACACCCACGCACGCACAAATACGCAGACACACAAGCTGTCAAAAAAGTTCCTCCCCATACAAGCCTGATGTAAGCAAGTCTGCTGTTTTCAAGAAAGATCTACCACAGGAGTTCCCTGGTGGCTCAGTGGGTTAAGGATCTGGCATTGTCACTGCTGTGGCGTGGGTTTGATCCCTGGCCTGGGAATTTCCGAATACCATGGGCATGGCCAAAACAAACAAACAAACAAAAAAACCTGCTAATAAAAAAAATTAAAAAAAGAAAGAGGGAGTTCCTCTTTCAGCACAGCAGAAATGAATCTGACTAGTATCCATGAGGACCAGGGTTTGATCCCTGGCCCTGCTCAGTAGATCTGGGGTTGCTGTGAGCTGTGGTGTAGGTTGCAGATGCAGCTCGGATTCAACCCGTTCCTGGGAACAAAGCAAAAAAACAAACAAAACAAAACAAAACAAAACAAAACTCCTACCATGAGAAAAGATTTTGTGTGTGTGTGTGTGTGTGTGTGTGTGTGCTTTTTTGGGCCCCACTCCAGGCATATGGAGGTTCCTAGGTTAGGGGTCCAATCGGAGCTACTGCTGCCGGCCTACACCACAGCCACAGCAATGCAGGATCCAAGCCATGTCTGCGGCCTACACCACAGCTCACGGCAACATCGGATCCTTAACGCACTGAGCAAGGCCAGGGATCCAACTCGCATCCTCATGGTTCCTACACAGATTCACTGCCACTAAGCCACAATGGAAACTCCCGAAAAAAGAATGTGGTAGTTGGAATTGAGAGCAGTACTGCCCACCCCATTGCAAACAACCCTGGGAAGGCAGTTACTGCCCCCAAATCACAAGCCCACCAGCCATCAGCAGAGTTCAGAGGACTGACTACACACATACACTATTTTAAAGTTAAGTAAGTGATTCAACAAATACAAGTTCATTTAAAAGTACTGCTGTATTCGTAAGCAGAGCTCACTGATTCTCAACCAGGGGTGACTTGGCACCTCAGGGGACACTTGTCAACGTCTGGGGACATTTTTGGTTGCCACAGCTGGGGGAGGGGGTGCTACTGGCAACTGATGGGTCAAGACCTTGGATGCAGCTCAACATTCCACCGTGCACAGGACGCCCCAAAGACAAAGAATGCTCTAGTCCCGAATGCCACCAGCAGTGCTGCCGATTCCTTCATAGCTGAATTATGTATTTTTTCTTTATCATCCTCGGTCAGCAGCTACTCTAAATAAAAGTGCCACAAGGAAATCTGGGAATTGCTTTTCTTTCAAAGAAACCTTGCCCAGGAAAGACAAGGAACCACTAGCTTGCAAACTGAAAGCAGCCCAACTTTGTAAACCGGCCTAATGTGGAGAAAAACCCTAGTGTATAAAGGAAATGAAAACTGGAGAACAGTCCTATGCAGAAGAACGCTCTACGTTCAAAGACTCAAATCTTCTAAACTGCAAATACTCCCTTGTCAAACAATCTCTTATACAGAATGGCTGAGTGTTTATTAATGTATTATATTTAAAAATGTAAAGATTCGGTATTATCTTATTTTTATTTTTCTTTTTACTGCTGCACCTGCAGCATATGGAAGTTCCCAGACTCGCAGGTCGAGTTGGAGCTGCAGCTGCCGGCAGCCTATGCCACAGCAACACAGATGCGAGCCACATCTGTGACCAACGCCGCAGCTTGCAGCCATGCCAGATCCTTAACTCACTGAGCAAGGCCAGGCATCGAACCCGCCTCCTCATGGATACTGGTCAGATTCTTAACCCACTGAGCCACAGCAGGAACTCCCAGTGTTATCTTAGATTATGACATTATCTTAGGGAATTGAGAGAGATTGGTAACATGCTGACATTACACACACTTTTAAAAATTAAACAAGGAAATAACTATATTACTCTTTAATTAATATTACCTAAAATAGTACCTTCTCAGGTTTTTAGAAATAACTCCCAGGGTACACGTAGACTGCACCTCAGTCTACCAGGCACATACCTGCTTATAGCGAAGGGTTCGTCTTTCCAAAGTGTTTCGGACAAAGGGGGACTTCCGGGGCAGCGTTGAGCTGTCGCTGTCACTACGATAAAGCTGCACCAAAAAGACAGAGGTTCGGAAGTGCTTTATCAAGAATTCGACATTCCTCCTCTGTGTCCTCTGAACCAAATGACTGTGTTTCTCCTCGCAGGAACTCAAACTCACTTAGGACTTTTAGAGCCTTTACAAAAACTACGGGTTTCAGTTAAAACCTACACAAGAGTTTCAAGTAGAACGAAGACAGACCACATGAGCAGACCACCCCTCGGCCCCCAGCCCTCCCTCACGTCCATTGACCCAAGCAGCCGAGGTTTCCAGGCCAATCGAGTCAACACAATTCCTGTCCCATCAGTGCCGACTGCCACGTGATGTGGTGTGATGGGCATGAAAGCCTGCACTGGCAACCCAGCTCACTGGCCGCATTTCTAGCTTTGGCAAGAGCTGGGGGGAAACGGGTTCCAGGTTGCAGGACAAGCCCACACCCCTGACACCCACTCTGTCGGTCGAGGGAAACGCTTTTAAAAAGAAAATTAAATAATGCCAGCTTCACCGGAGCCAAGACATTCTGTATTTCACTTGGCGGAGGATCCTCCTTCCAGCATCGTGCATCCGTGTGAAAGCAAAGTGCTTGCCTTTGCGGCCTCACTGCCCACGCCGGTGAAGCCCGCGTCTCAGGAAATGCCGCAGCACCCCGTTTACACCCTCGGTCTCATCACAAACACACATGAAGACAGAGAGCCTCTGAAAGCATCAGTGGTCAGTGCGTGCTTTTGCACGGGGCGCAGAACAGAGCGCGGGAGCCGGAGGCCTGTCTCTGGGGCAGGGCTTCCTCCTCCTTCACCCCATCCTTCTCAAGAAGCAGGCTTGAGGCCCCTCCCAGGGGTTCGGCAAGGGTCTAGGGTCAGGAAGGGTTGTGATGGCCTTCAATCTGGCACCTCCGGCTGCTCCACTAAGCATGGGGCCCCAGAGGGCTGCAGCCTGATGGAGGGTGAGGGCCCGGGCCTCACCCTGGGCTGCCCCGGGCCGCACAACCTGGACACCTCGCTGTGTGGGGACAAGCGCCACAGGCCTTGCACACATGGCCACCCCAGCTCCTTGCTCAGCTCCTGGGCAGTGACCTGTAAGTCCCTGCAATGCCCTAAGTGCCTGTTGACCTGGGGAGCTCACCCTGGTCACACAGTCTCTGCTGACCTTGTGATTTCCGAGGGGCAGGGGGACAGAGGCTGGGCCACCGGCTTGGCCTCTGGAGGGGCTGGAGACTGAGGTCAGCCACAGAGGCAAGCAGCTGTGCCTCGTGACCAAGCCCTACAAGACCTCTGACACGGTGGCTCAGGCGAGCATCCTGGCTTGGCAATACTCCGTGCGTGCTGTCACTGCTCGGGGACGGCAGAGCAGCCACACAAGCCCCTGGGGGAGGAGGGCTGGCAGCTGGCGCCTGGGATCTCAGGAATGCCATCCCACGTGGCTTTTCCCTGTGTGCGGTGGTCTATACCCCTCCACCGCGGTCTACACTCCAGCATTGCAGTCTGGTGCACCAGCAACGGGAGCAGCGTGGCTCTTTAGAGTTACCTGAGTGCTAGTCAATTTCTGAGCCCGAGGGTGGGCTGGGGACCCCTGGACCGCACCCCGGTGTCTCCTGCACAGGTCTAGGGTCTGCTTCACTCATAGGATCCGACTCCGCCCTAGCGGACAGCTCCATGGCAGCCCTTTCTCCCCAGGCCCTGCTCCAAGGAGTGGGAAGGGTCTCTCCTCAGCCCAAGCGGCCCCTCCAGGCCACAGCATCGGGACCGCTTATCTCAACGATGCCGGCTCTCTCCCAGTCTGTGCGGTCACTGTCACACAGCCACAGTCTGCTGTCCTGTCTCCGAGGACCGGAGCGGGTGGGGTCTCCCCCTCCGTTGACTCCAGAGCTCTCAGCCAGTGTGCCTGCAGAACTGCCGGGAGCTTCCCCGCCCTCGGCTGCCGGCCCAGGGGCAGCCGAGGGCCAAGAACCAGCCAGCGTCCGCCGCCACCACCCGTGTGGTGGGAGTCCTCAAGGCTGCCATCCCCCGGGGACCCCGGTACCATCCTACCGCAGGACTTCTAACCACTCGGTGACCCGACTTCCTGATCTCAACCCAATTCGGGAGGCTCCCTCTTGGGATGTGTTAGCCCTCAGACGGACAGAGAAATGATCCACCCTGCTTCCTGAGCACGACTCGCTGCACACATGGCCCTGGAAATCTGGGGGGAAACAGACTGGAATCCTGGAGAAATGCAGGGTTAGATGCGCCCGGGGCAAGCCAGGGAGATGAGACCAAGAGCAGCTCCACAGCCACTCCGCTTGGGGTCATTTCCCGGTGTCATTTGTGGGAACACATGCGTCTCTAAGCACGACTAAGTAAAACATGAAACAAACCGAGGGGAGATCAAGGAAACCTCCAGTCCAAGGGCAAGGGAATTCCGACTTACTCTGCAAACGTACTGGCTTCGGGCTCCAGGCGAGAAAGTCTGCGAACGGACGATGGTGCTGCTCCGAACGAAGGGCGAGCCGCGGGCCCTGCGGCCGGGCCGCTCCTTCGGAAGACTGGCTACGTCTTCGGGGAAGAGGTCTTCCGTGTTGGTTTCCTTGTCAACCTGGAGAGCAATTCATCTACTCACCACGATGTTTTGCGAGAACACAAGCGGGAAACTGCATGTGGGCCGTTCTCCCTTCTCCCCTTGGAGATCTAACCGGCTGGCATTTCACGCACAACGTGCCCCAGACGCAAGTTCGGAGGGTCCTGCAAAGCCCTCCTCTTCGGACAAAGATCTCAACTTGCCGTGTGTTCTCGCAAGACATTTTTTCGAGTCATTCTGGACCCGGCTCTCTTTCAAACGCCCTATTATCTGATCCCAAATCGAATGCTGTTGGCTCTGTGTTCAAGGTGAAGAGTGTCCTGACCTCTTGCCACCAGCCCTCCGTGTCCCCATCACCTTGTGCCTGATCAGTGCAGGAGGCTTCTCAGCCACCCCCCGGGTTCCATGCTGCCCTCCTCCCTTCAGACGCTTTTCAACACAGCAACCAGGCACATCCTGGCGAAGCTGAAGTCAGACCCTGCAATTCCACTCCTCGGTGTGTACCCAAGAGCTCTGAAAACAAGGGTTCAGACAAATCCTTGCACACGAATGTTGCCAGCGGCCACATCTAAAACAGCCAACAGGTGGAAGCAGCCCCAGGAGTGGAGTGCTGGCAGATTCCACCCCAAGGACGGACCTCGAAAACACGAGGCTGAGTGAAAGAAGCCAATCACGAGAGACCAAATACTGTCTGATTCTATTCATTCGCTCGCTGTTATTCCAGGTGAACTGACTCCCGGGATCATATTGGCTTCAGGTGGTCCACAGAGTGATTCGCGACTTGTATACATTTCAAAATGTTCACCATGATAAGTGTACTTGCCATCTGTCACCACACAAAGCTCATCCAGTGTTACTGACTACACGCCCTATGCCAAGCTTACCTCCCGGGTGACGGACCGATTTTATACCTGGAAGCTTACACCTCTTAATCTCTCTCAGTTATTTCCCGCATCCCCACACCACTCCCATCCCCCGGGCAAGCACGAGTTTGTTCTCTGTATCTACGAGCCTGTTTCTATTTTGCTATGGTTGTTCATTTGTTTCGCTTTTTTCCTTTCTTTTTTTAGGGCCACACCTGCGGCACATGGAGGTTCCCAGGCTGGGGGTTGCATCGGAGCTGCTGCTGCCAACCTGCACCACAGCCACGGCAACACTGGGTCCGTCACCCACTGAGCAAGGCCAGCGATCAAACCCACATCCTCATGGATATTAGTCGGGTTCATTACCTCTGAGCCTTAACGGGAACTCCTGTCATTTGTTTTGCTTTTTAGATTCTATTTTTTTTTTTGTCTTTTGTCTTTTTTGTTGTTGTTGTTGTTGCTATTTCTTGGGCCGCTCCCGCGGCATATGGAGGTTCCCAGGCTAGGGGTTGAATCGGAGCTGTAGCCGCCGGCCTACGCCAGAGCCACAGCAACGCGGGATCCGAGCCGCGTCTGCAACCTACACCACAGCTCACGGCAATGCCGGATCGTTAACCCACTGAGCAAGGGCAGGGACCGAACCCGCAACCTCATGGTTCCTAGTCGGATTCGTTAACCACTGCGCCACGATGGGAACTCCCATGCTTTTTAGATTCTAAATCATGTAGTATTTGTCTTTCTCTGTCTGACTTATTTCATTTGGCACAACACTCTCCAGGTCCATCTGTGCTGTTGCAAATGGCAAGATTTCCTTCTTCTTTAAGGCTCGCATTTCATTGCGCGGGCGTGTGCACGTGCACACACACCTTCTTTACCCATCCATCTATTGATAGACCCTTAGGTTGTTTCCATGTCTTGGTTACTGTAAATAATCCTGCAATAAACATAGGGGCCCATATATCTTTTTTAATCAGCATTTTTGCTTTCTTCAGAAAAATATCTAGAAGTAAAATCGCTAGATCATATGGTAGTTCTGTTTTTAATTTTTGAAAAACCTCTATACTGTTTTCCATAGTGACAACAATTTACCTCCCCACCGACAGGGCACAAGAGTTCCTTGTTATTTGTGGTCATTTTCTTTCTTTTTTTGTCTTTTAGGGCCACACCTGCAGCATATGGAGGTTCCTAGGCTAGGGGCTGAATCAGAGCTGCAGCTGCTGGCCTACACCACAGCCACAGCAACGCGGGATCCTTAACCCACTGAGCGAGGCCAGGGATCGAAGCCATGTCCTCACGGATACTAGTTGGGTTTCTTTCTGCTGAGCCACGATGGGAACTCCCTGTAGCCTTTGTGATAACAGCTATTCTGACAGGGATGAGGCGATGCCTCTTTGTAGTGCTGATTTGCATTTCCCTAGTGACTAGCGATGCCGGCCAACTTGTCACGTGTGTGTTGGTCATACTGATATCTTCTTTGGAAAAATGCTTATTCAAGTCCTCTGCCCCGTTTTTTAAAAAGGTTGGTTGGTTGGTTTTCTCATGTTGAGTTATTGCAGATCTTTGTATGTTTTGGATAGTAAGCCCTTGTCGGATATAAGGTCTGCAAATATCTTATCCCCTTCATTTACTTACTTCCTAATCTTTTTTTCTTTTTATAGCTGCATGGAGCTACACCTGCGGGGCTACGCCACAGCCATGGCAACACCAGATCGAAGCCACATCTGTGACCTCTACTGCAGCTTGTGGCAACACTGGATCCCAAATCCACTGAGCGAGGCCAGGGATGGACCCTGCACACTCACAGTGGCTAGGTCAGGTTCTTAATCCACTGAGCCACGACAGGAACTCCCGTAACTTCTCATACTCAGTAGGCTGCCTTTCTGTTGTGCTGATCGTTTCCTTCACTGTGCAAAAGCTTTGTGGTCTGATAAAGTCTCACTGAGTTTCATTTCCCCTGCCTAAGGAGAAAGATTCTGAAATACATTGCTGAGACTGATTTCAAAGAGCACATGGCCTATATTTCCTTCTAGAAGTTTTATAGTTTCAGGTACTACAATTAAGTCTTTGATCCATTTTAGGATGGAACGAGAAAGCAGCTCAGTTTGATTCTTTTGTATATAGCTGTCCAGTTTTCCCAACACCATTTATCAAAGAGGCTGTCTTTTTCCCATTTAATTTTCTTGCCTCCTCTGTCGTAGAGTAGTTGACCCTATAAATCTGGGCTCCTTATTCTGTTCCATTGATCTATGCGCCTCTCTGTGTGCCAGTACCATGCTGTTTTGCTTGCTGTGGCTTTGTGGTGTAGTTTGAAATCAGGAAGCATGACACCTCCAGCTTTGTTCTTCCTTCTCAAGGTTGTTGGGGCCATTCAGGGTCTTTTGTTTTTCCATACAGATTTCAGAATTATTTGCTCCAGTTCTATAAAAATGCCTTTGGTATCTGATAGGGACAGTGCTCAGTGGGTGGACTGGCTTGGGTAGTAAGGTCATTTTTAACAACGTGAATTCTTCCAACCCATGAGCACGGCCTATCTTTCCATCTGTTTGTGTTGGCTTCAATTTCTTTCATCAATGACTTCTAGTTTTCTGAATATAGCTCTTTTACCTTCTTGATTAGATTTATTTCTTGATATTTTATTCTTTTTGATGCAACCACAAAATTTTTTTTGCTTTTGCTTTTTAGGGCTGCACCTGCGGCATATGGAGGTTCCCAGGCGAGGGGTCAAATCGGAGCTGTAGCTGCTGGCCTACCCCACAGCCACAGCAATGCCGGATCCTCATCCCCATGGGGCAAGGCCAGGGATCGAACCTGCAACCTCATGGTTCCCAGTCGCATTTGTTTCTGTCGCGCCACGACAGGAACTCCGCAACTGTAAATTACTCTAGGAATCGCATGTAAGTGGAATCATGTGTTCATCCTTAAGTGCTTGGCGTATTTCACTTGGCACAAGGTCTTCAAGCTCATCTGCTTTGTAGCACGTGACATGACCTCCCTCTTTTTTAAGGCTCCTACTCCCACTCTATATAATATACACACCACCTCTTCCTTAGCTGTTCATCTCTCAGGGGCCACTTTCACGTCTTGGCTGCTGTGATTAATAATGCTATGAACACGGATGTGTAATTCTCTCTTAGAGACGTGCTTTCAATTCTTTTTCTTTTCTTTTCTTTTTTTTTTTTTTTTGGCCACACCCGTGGCATGTGGAAGTTCCCAGGCCAGGGACCAAACCCAAGCCATGGCAGCGACCCAAGCCCCTGCGTGGACATCAAGCATGTCCGCAGGGAGGCCCATCACCCTGCACCTACACCACGCCTACCAGCGTCAGCTCCCTTAGTCCATCAGCTGCTCCACCAGTCCCCTCAGGCAGCACACCCCCTCTCCCTGCAGGGCAGGGCCTGGTGCCAGCGGGCAGGCCGCCAGGGCCTCTGTCAAAGCCCGCGACCTGTCCTACATACCTTACGCGGTGGCGGCTGAAGTTTCCCAGGGCTGTAAGGATCTGTCTGGCCAGCAAACATGTGGCCGTGGATGGAGTCGACGCCAACGCAGCAGGGCTCTGGGTGCGGCGGGCTGGTCTGGGCACAGCTGCTACAGCCACTGTCCACTGAGTCAGCCTGCCAGCTCCTGAAGGTGGACACGGCAAAAGCCCCCATAACATTTGCCACTGTAGGATGGAGCTCCGGGCCGCGCTCAGAGCACGGAAGCAGAGACACCCAATCCTTGCTCCCAGTGCCTGAAGACACTGGCTTTTCTCATAAGGAGAAGGGCACCTGTGTTTTCTGGGGAAGACGGTGCTACAAGGCCTTTCATAAAGCGGGTCTGTCTGTCTGCATCACCCACTGCAGCCGCCGAAGGTGCCAGGACCCCGGGAGTCCCTCCTGGAGCCCTCGCAGCTTCCCGCCCGTCCCTGAATGCACAGCCTCCCCTCTGCCATGCACTCTCCCTCCCGAAAACAGATTCCTCTCAAAAAGAAATCCAGAGGAAGCTATGAGGAAGAGGTGGCCAGCTCCGGACACACGACGCGCTTTATGGAGAGACCTGGAAGCAAAGGAATATGAAAGTGCCTCCGGAAAGGATCCGACAGAAAGCCCCTCCCTCGAGGTGCTGGCTCATCCGAGCTCTTCCTCTACTGCAGACACACCTGCACCGGGTCCAGGGTTCACCCACAGCCGGCTCCGGGTGACACGTAAAGGAGCACCTCCTGATTCCAGTGAGAGGCAATGCCCAGAGCAGGCAAACCCATGGAGATGGCATGGAGGGGCGCGCTCGCCAGGGCCTGGGCAAGGAGGACTGACCTGGCTGCTCATGGCTACGGGCTTTCTTCAAGGCGGGATGAAAACCGCCCAAAACTGACCGTGGGGAAGGGGGAACGACTCTGTGCTAAAAACCACCCAACTGTGCGCTTCAAGGGGTGAGCTGCACGGCCGGGAGATTCTATCCCAGCAAGGCAGTTAAAAAACAAATAAAACCTAAAGGGTCTTGTTGCATTTGTTCTGCGCAGAGCACAGTCACTCAACGGTCCTCTTCAGGAGAAATTTGGGAAGAGAGGGTGAAAAGCGGCCTCTAGAGCTGGGGTCAGAGCACCCCTCGTCCAGGTCAGCCTACAGTCCCCCGTGAGACTCCCGACTTCTGGACCAAGGTGCCGGAGGGTGGCCCAGCGCGTCCTACAGAGGCTACCACCGCGGCCGCCGCCTCCCCTCCCGGCCCGCCGCAGGGCGCCCACCTCTCGGACACGGCCTCCGCCTGCTCCTCCTTCCGCTCCATCTCCAGGACCTCCTCCTCCGTGTACTCCAGCTTCACCCGCTCCTCGGCCAGCTCTCTCTCCACCGCCTGCAGCTGGGCTGTAGTTCGAGCCAGCAGCACGGTCACAGCGTCCTGCGGGACGACAGGGGCACCGCTGAGGAGCAGCCTCGGCCGAGGGCGGCGGGCGGCCAAGCGCCGAGCATCCCTGCGGCTGGGCTGAGGCCAGCCCTGCTGTTCTCCAGCGGGAAGCAGCTCGCCCCACCGCGCACAGCAAGACAGTCACGTGGCCTTTCGTGGAGCTCTGAGGACTCGGATTTTAAAGCAACTGCTCATGAAAAAAAAAAGAGAACTCTTGTCGTGGCTCAGTGGTTAACGAATCCGACTAGGAACCATGAGGTTGAGGGTTCAATCCCTGGCCTCGCTCAGTGGGTTAAGGATCCGGCGTTGCCATGAGCTGCGGTGTAGGTCGCAGACGCGGCTGGGATCCCGCGTTGCTGGGGCTGTGGTGTAGGCCTGCAGCTATAGCGCTGATTAGACCCCTGGCCTGGGAACCTCCATATGCCGTGGGGAGCAGCCCAAGAAATGGCAAAAAGACAAAAAAAAGACAAAAAAAAAGCAACTGCTCATGAACACTCTGCATTAAGAAACAGTACCACGAACAGCCGTGCACATCATTATGATCCATTTCTGTGACTTCTTTCAACTCCTGCTTCTCCATCCCGCTCTAAGGCTAAGTCCACACAGACGGTTCATAGCATCGCTGTCCCCAGAAGCCGGTCTCAAGGCCGGGCCACCTACCGTCTTCCCAGAGGTGGCGGGTGCAGAGTCCCGGGCTGCACCGTCCCCTGGCCGCTCATCCTCCCGCCGGGGCGGCTCTGGGCCGGTGAACACCTGGATCGGGTACCAGCGCAGCTGCATATCGCCCGAACCGTCATAGTCGGCCAAGTTAATCTGAGCGATGCCCTGCAAGGTGTTGAAGAAAAGCAGGACAGACCCGGAGGGATTTCACCTTAACAAGCAATGGGCATCAAGGACACCCTTTAATCTTAATCAGAAAGACCACACGACGTGTCACTGATGAAAGTCATCACCAAGGATCCCAATGGGGGCAGCCCCTCGCTTGCTTGCTCAGCCCGGTTAGAAAGTGCTAGAGGGGGACCAGGGGCCGAGAGCGGACAATCGGGCGGCACGCTGGGCCAAGCTCAGGCTCTGCCACTTCAAGAGGTGCTCATTCTTCATGTCTGAGGTTCACAGAGGACTAGACGGCATTCTGCCACTGAGGGGTGGGCCCGGGGGGAAAATTCCAGCCTTGGAGAGAAAGCACCCTGGCTTCCAAGTCCTGGCCCCGCAGTCGCTCGCTGAGGGAGACGGACCTCTGAGCTGGCCGGCTCGAGGGCTACCAGATCCCAGAGAAGGCGTCCGGGTGCATTTCCGTCTCAAGTCAACAACAAGAGCTTTTAAAATTTTGAGGATGCATCCACACGTTATGTGAAATTCGAATTTAACTGCCCATCCTGTATTTCGATTTGCCAAAATGCATCAACCCTGCTCACTAGTTCTCGTGACTGAAAATAGGGATGTTGAGAAGCTGCCGCACGGGGGTTCTGCAGGTGCTCGCGGAGGTATTATGTTTCGAGCACAGGACCCCTGACAAGCGCAGGGGTGTTATCGACCCCTTCCGCAGTCCCAGCTACAGAGAGCACTTGACGGGCATCAGGGCAAATGTTAAGGGCCCCACCGCAGGCCACGGGAAGGGGCGGGGAGGGCACCGTACCAAGAGTTCCTCCTGCAGCTGCGGGTTCACGGAACACACGTACAACTGAAGGGACTTCAGCGTCAGCATGCTCGAGTGCACGGGGATTCTGAAAACTTCGTTAAATACCAGGGGGGCTTGGAGTTCCAGAGCCTTGGAGCAGTAAGTGTTGGGCGTGCCCGAGTCCAGCGGCGGCAAATAGACGCGGATGTGTCTGGAACCGAAGAGAGGGAGGGAAGGGCAGACGGAGGCGGCGCTCACTGCCACATCTGCGCGGACCCCGCAGGACCACACCCGCACCCAGACACGCCGCCCCCGAGCCGTGCCCGTGCCCGGGGCAGAACCGTCAGGTCTCTCAAAAAGGCCCTTTTCTCAGTTAAGAGCAAGCCCCCAGAACTGCCGTGCCCCGGAGAGGAGCGGGAAAGACGCTCTCACAATGAGAGGACTTTCAAGCAGGGGGAAGGACTCGAGACGGACTCCAGCAGGGGCTCTGCTTTCACGGTCTTCGTGGGGAACGGCCGCTCGGCTCCCTCTCCAAGCTCTGCGCGCCCCGCCGGGCACCGCCGGGCACCGCCAGGCACCGCCGGGCTGGCTTCCCTGGCCTCCCCCCCCACCCCCGGCAAAGAAGCCGGCACCCAGGAGCAGCTCAGCATGGGCGAACGCGGCAAATTCATCAGCAGGGTGAGCGGGATCGCAGGGCCAAGCCTCGGCCACTAAAAACCGGGCCGCTTCTACGGCCTTGAGAGGCCATTTATAAAGTCAGAAGGGGAGGGCGCTGCCGGGCCGGCACCCCCGTCACAGGCGTGCTGACCCGCCAGGTAAGTGGGACCCTCTGTCGGGCACCCATCTTGGGCTGTGGCACCCACAGAGGCAGCGCCTCCCAGCTGGGGACAATACGCATTTCCTGCTCCCTGCTCGACAAGGACCCTGGATCCCAGCCTGGGGCTTCTGCAGGCACCTCACTGGACCCCGAGACCCTAGTGTGGCTGTGTCACCCCGCAGCCTGGTGACCAGGATGGACATTTTAAGCCCAGATGCTGCCGCCGATGGGCACGTGGCACTTTCTCAGCACGGCCGCCGCACATGACTGGCCTGGCTCCATGAGGTCCCCCTGCCTCAGCTAATAAACTCTTCTTTGAGGTTACAATCCATATATTTCAGACAGACATTCTCTGGTGGCTTAAATTCAGGTTCCAAACAGTCTTTCTCCTCCCCAAAGTGCCAAGCAGAACACGTCAGCCAGCACCGGCGGGACGTGGCCCTGGCCTCCGAAGGCCAGCGTGCGGGCCCAGCCCGCGAAGGAGCTTACATTTTGCAGTCTTCCCTCACGAGCAGCCCGGCCAAGTGCTTCAGCTGCAGCACGTTCACAAGGAGACACTCATTGGCACTGTCGTGCCTAGAAAATAAAATGCAAGTTCACGGACTGCCAACTCCCCACAGTGGAGAAATTCTTCTGCTTGAGCTATGGCGGTGGGCCTCGACGGAGGGTGATTCTGTCCCACTCCCGCCCCAGGGAACACGTGCAAAGTTGGGGGACATCTCATGCCCTGCTGAGGGGAGGGGGGGTTGCTACTGGCTCCAGTCGGGGGAGACCAGGGCTGCTGCTCCACACCCTGGGGCGCACAGGGTGCTGCTCCTCCCATCCCCCGCCCAGAACCATGCAGCCCCAGTGCCCTCCGAGCCCACACTGAGAACATGCCGCTGGAATGACCAAGTCAGCAGGAGAAAGCTGCTGGTCTGAACACCACCGGCTGCTGCCTTTACGGCAACTGTAACTAGAAACCCAAAGCCCGGCCCATGAAGCACCTGGCACTTGGTGCGAGGGAGGGGGAGAGCTCAGGCGGCTCCCTCAGTAACTTCCTGACGCCCGGACCCTGCCCCCTACGTCTCGGCCCAGAAGCCCTGGCTCCGTGGAGTGACGGTCCCCAGCTGGGACTCGGGCTTGGAGGACAGCAGCGGAGCTGCTCTCGCCCTCTCTCCTTCCGCCACCCTGTCCGCTCCCTGAGGCCGCTGAGATGGGGTGGAGGGTCCTCAGGCTGGGGAGCAACAGCCAGATCACGTGGGTCCCGCCACCCCCCCCCATGCCCACCGCCGCCTGTGTGCGGAGGTGAGTCGCCAGGCGGGCCTCAGTCCACCCACCACCTTCAGCAGCAGCGGGGAAGGAGCCCCCGGACTCACAGGAAGCCAACGTGGATCTGGGGGCCCTCGCTCCCGCCAGCGTCCCCGTGTGCTGGCTCCTCAGCATCTTCACTCCTGAACACAATCAGAAAGACACCCCGTTACCAAGCCGAATTCAAGACCGCGGGCTTGGCAGAAGCCCTGTCACTTGGGGGCACTTCTTGCCCAGAAGAGTTTTATTAAGGTGCGATGCCAACACTCTAAGCGACTGCAAGGGCGTGGCAGGTCCCCTGGATTCATGACGTCACCTCAGAGGGCACCGGCTGAACAGTGCTGGTGCTGGGGAATGAACTCAGTACGTCTCAAAACCGCACGTGATACTCAGGACAAAACTCAAAGGTGAACTTTTAAAAGCTCTGCAATAAGTAAACGGTGTATTGAAACCTAAGGTGAAATAAAGACATCAAAGGTATCAAACGAAATAAAGCCCAGAATCGCCAAGGCTGCTCTGTCCTTGCAAAGCGACTCCCCTGGCTAAGGAAAGAAGCAGGGGAATCCATTTCTAGTGAATGTCCTTTCTAGAAAAGCAGCTCTCTGCTGTCGACTGGTCCCCCTCTTCCAGCTCTACTGGGCTGACACCCTCCATGGCCAGCGGGAAAGCAGGGGTCCTGGAAGCACGGGGCCAGGCCAGCCTCCAAAGGCCACCCAGGAGCAGAGGTTCTGTGCGGGCTGCGACAGCTCCGCCACCCCAAAAGGTGTCCCCTGGGGACACGCAGTTTCTGGACAGGTCTCAGCAGGGGCCTGGGGTGTGCTCACCAGGGACACTGTGGGAAGTTAGGCGAGGGCGGGGAGAAGGTCAGCTTCTAACCTTTTGGTGGGAGGTTCGAACACCCCGCTGTCGCTGGCCAGCGAGTAGTCAGACAGGCAGGCGGACACACGGCGCGCCCTCCGCTCCAGTCTCCTGGCGCTGTCTTCTCGAAGAGTCACTGCTGCAAAGAAGGGACATGGCCGGGCTCAGAAGGTGACAGTGGGGGAGGCCAGGGACCATGAGGCCAAGAAATGAACACTGTACATCGGAGCACAAGGGGGCTGAGCGTTCAGACAGGCCACCACGTGCGCAGATGTGTCTACACCCGCTGTGCCCAAGCCTTGTCTTAGAGTGAACAACTGAAAGGACGGACTGGCTTCTGGATCCTTCTCCGAAAGCTCTTTAAACGGTCATAAATCGCTTTTCGCCTCCCTAATGAGCACGCAGGACACAGGACCCTGGCGTGGCACTTTGAGAACCTGTCACACCCGAGGCCCAGGAAAGGGACGTCCCTGGAATGGGGACAGCAGGGCGCGCTCCGAGAGGTGAGAGGGGGCATTTCCTTCTTTGTGCCGCTTGGTATTCTCCACATTTTGTACAATAAACACAGACCACGTTACTTTATAATCAGAAAACAGGAGTTTCCGAAACCATCAAAATAGACGCTAACACAAAGGCAGTGACTTTCAGAGGACACAGGCGCACCCAGCCTCGGCCGCTGCAGCATCTCCTTGACCCCGTCTAACTGCAGGGTCCTGTGCCGCAGCCCTGGGCCCAGCTCTGCTTCCGGAACTGTTTTCTGGGATCGGAAAGGCCCGTCTCGGAGCAGCTTATTTTCGTCTCGTGTCTATTTTAATCAAGAGCCAAAGACAGCCAGCCAGTGACATTTTCCCTTGTGCCGTTTCATCGACTCTTTCTACTCCGTCCTTCACCGCAACGAGTTCCTCTTAACAAAAGCAGTGACAAGAGGCGGGCCATCTGCCTTCGCCCCATGTGACAGCGGACCCGGGAGCCCGAACGCTTTCGAGGGGGGCGTGCACGGTTAGAATTCAGGCTGGAACCACGAAGCCCAGGCTCAGCATCCAGACCCCTCCTGTCTTCCCACTTTCTTCAGCCACCTCAGCTGCAGACCCTGAAACTGCAGGTGTCTGCGCCCGGCTGAGGGGCGGGGAGCGCGAGTCCTCCGACGCGCAGGCCTCTTTCCAACCAACTCACATCCACACAACATTTCAACCCAAACATGTGGAGCAGGGTACAAAACCGGCAGGGCCGTGGCCTTCGGTCTCACGGTGTCAACTGCGGACAACAGTTGACCTTCCCAAGGCCTGCAGCGCCAAGCCTGGGGGCCACCGGCCCCTCCTCAGCACGGACAGAGCAGCTCCATTCCGGGGTGGCCAGAGGCAGAGACGCTCGGATCCAGATCCCGACCCCCCCCATGCGCCCGGCTCGTCTCGTGACCCCCGCCCCGTGAAGGAGCGAGAGCCCCCAGCTCCGAAGCGCAGGGGGACCCCTCGGGTTGCTGCACGGATCCCCAGCAAACGCGACTGCTCACTACGTCCATCCCTGGCTCTGAGGCTCGGCCTGACGGGCTTTTAAGGAACCAACACCACCCATCGATCCAGGCAACTGCCGGTCAAGCCAGTGCTGCAACTCGGACATTCCTCTCTCACTGCAGTGAAGCTGGATGAAGAGAGCAAGGAAATGAAGGGACTCCCGCCTTAGCACATCCACGGAGCAACTGGACAGGGGGCGATGGAAGAGCTACAGTCAGCAGTTTCCCTGGATGCGAAAAAGGCACAGCGCAGAGCCCACACCACACGCCCCAAGAGTCTGCTCTCGGGCTTCGAGGCCACAAGGCGGATGGTGGGGAGCGATGCCAGGGACGGAAGGAACCCACGGTCTTCCAGACATGCCTTTAACGCCTCTGACCGTTCCACCATTCACCCCAGACAGACAGACACCGAGACCGAAGGACAGCGACGCTGCTAGAAGAAAAGGAAGAAAGCATGGTGAAGACCACACTGTGGGCAAAGCTGCCAGGGGCTGGCCTCAAACAATGAAAGCATTGAAGTCTGGGGGGAAAAAAAGGCAAGGAGGCAAAACATACTGCAAGCTTTGAGAAAAAAGCTTTCCCCACCACTTCTGTAGCCAGGATGAAGATTGTTGCAGCGGTAACAACAAGAACAAGAAGTAACCGTTGCGCTACACTGCAGAACAGCCGCGAGCCATGCCCTTCGTGACCTCGCCCCGAGCATCCTAAATACACGGCATGGAGATGTGTCACAGCCTGACCAACGAGGGGAAGCAGGAGTCCAAGGTCACTTACAGTGAACGTTTCTGGCCAGCCGCGTGAGAGAAGAGAGAAAAGGGAAAAAGAGGCACAAGGTGAAAAAACCGTAGAATTGAAGTCGACAGTTTTCAACAGGGCATGAATGCTATAAAAACATCAATAAACACAAGAACAAAGTCAAGATATTTATGGACTTATATTAGCAAATACCAACGGGAAATGAAAACGGGAATGGATTTCAAAATCGCGACACATCTGACTTTGTAAAATCTGGGGAAGATAAACCTGCAGGAAACATGTAAAAACTGTTAATGCCTATACTCTATTTCCCCACTCCCCTGTCCCCTTAGACTGATTCTGTCCCCTGTCCCACCTTCAGTCCCCTTAAGCTGATTTAAAAGGCAGTGAAAGAACTCATTCCTAGAGCCCTCCTTACAGGTTTGGGCAATTCTGAATTGCAGATTACTAAAATCTGATCTGGCTAAACCTCGCTTGAGTCAAACTTAGCCTGCGCTGATCGCCATCAGACTGGAGGGTGGAGGGTGGAGGGTGGAGGGTGGAAGGAACTGCATCATACGGGAGGGCAGGGTTCATGTAATGAGTCCGAAGATCCTTGCCAACTTTCTGAAGCTACGATGACTCTGGGCTCAGGAATTACCACACGCATCAAGGCAAGGGGTCACCCTGAGTCCATGCCTAAAGCTGGTTACCCAACCGAGCCCCCTGGGAGCACCCCCTAGGATTCACTCACTGAATCGATTATCTCTGGTTTGCAAGGGCCCCCTCTACGGAGTGTCATATACGAATGCACCACCAGGCGGCAGTATCAGACTGCTGCACAACCTCTCTGTCTAAGCATCCTACTGTTGGCCAGACCGTGGGAAAGCAAAGGAAATCAGGAGCAGAAGTCAAGTCAGCTCTTTTCCTTCCCACCCGAGCTTTCCCCTGGCCCCGAAGGGGCGTTGGGCCTCGTGTGGATTTCCCGCATAAGACCGATAACTCCTCCATCTCAAAAGAAAGGTTGGCACCGGGCGGGGGAGAAGAGGCAGGGAGAAAAGTAAACTCAAGCACCAACAGATGCCCAACTGAGTCCTTATTTTGGATTTTCTTTTTTCTTTCTTTTTTTCTTCAGGGCCACACCTGAGGCATACGGAAGTACCCAGGCTAGGGGTCGATTTGGAGCTGTAGCTGCCAGTCTACACCACGGCCACCACGACACGGGATCCGAGACAGGCCCATGACTTACGCCGCAGCTCACGGCAACGCTGGATCCTTAACTTCGTGAGGCCAGGGATCAAACCCGCATCCTCATGGATACTAGTCAGGTTCTTAACCTGCTGAGCCACCACGGGAACTCCTCCATTTTCTTTTTGAACGAAAGAAGTAAACATGGAGCCCTGAACGTGTGATTATAACAAAGAAATCGGAGTGAAGGAAATTCCTCTGTATATGCGAATTACAGAAACAATGTATCTAGGGATAGAAAGGTGTGTCTGCAAACAGAGGGGGAGATACCAAACTAAGAGAGATGCCAAAAGGCCCAGGGCTGCCTCAGAACACAAGGGATCTCTGGCTAAACACATAAATGCTACAAAGGACTATTCTTTTGCATTATCTCCATCATGGTTATACACTAAAAAAAAAAACCTGACAGGTAACAGAATGTGGTGAATGGAAGAGTCCATAAAGACCACCTCGTTCAAGGCCAGCGAAGCTGAGACTCAGCCGGGTCCAAAGATGAGCTCAAGGTCACACAGCTAGTGAGTCAAAAGGGCAGGGAACAGAATCTGAGTCTCTAAGCTGCTGGTTTGAAGCCATTTCCACGACACCACCCTGGCTCTGTATTCGCATTATGTGTCTACCCTTTGCTGCTGCTAAACGACTTATAGCCAGTGACCAGGTTTCTTCTTTCTTTCTTTTTTTTTTTTTTTTTTTGTCTTTTTAGGGCCACACCCTTGGCCTACGGAGGTTCCCAGGCTAGGGGTCGAATCGGAGCTGTAGCCGCCGGCCTACGCCAGAGCCACAGCCACTCGGGATCCGTGCCGAGTCTGCGACCTACACCACAGCTCGCGGCAACACCGGATCCTTAACCCACTGAGCAAGGCCAGGGATGGAACCCGCAACCTCATGGTTCCTAGTCGGATTCGTTAACCACTGAGCTACGATGGGAACTCCAACCAGGGTTTCTTATCTCGGCGCTCCTGACATTTTGGCGGATCACCCTTTGCGGGGGCGGGGCGGGGGGGGGGGGGACCGTGCTGTGCACTGTAAGATGTTGAGCAGTGTCCCTGGTCTCTGCCCTCTAGATGCCAGGAGCACCTCCCCACCAGCCCCCAGACACTGCCACGTGTGTCCCAGGGGCCAAAAGCACTATGCTACACAAATCCCCGAGTGCCAGCCTACGTGGAACGTTCAAACAGTTTGGTGGTGAGAGTACAAGTTAAAGGGGCTCAACTCCAGGGAGGAGGTGCCTTGGGGCCCGATCCTCTCTAAAAATCAAGGACGTCAAGGTCGCTGGAGGCTGGCTCACAAAAGCGCACGGGGTCAAGATAGGGAGGGCTGGAGCCCAGGTCCCGCTTTGTGCACCAGCCATCAACCAGACTGTTCTCCAGCAGAGCAGTCTGGTTTTCCACGGGGGCTACAAGCAGCCAGGGCCTGCCACCCAACGGAGGCTGAACTACCACCGACTGGGTGGATGCAATTCTCACGGCTACATGTTTCTCGATTTCCAGAGCAGCAGAGAAACTGACTCAGCAGCCGTGACTGGACTCGCTGGCATGTCTTTTGAATGTATGCCAAATGTCTTTTGAATGCATTACTTTCGTCTTCCCCTTTGATGGAGTTACATCCTTGAAAATCACAAGGTCGAAGGATAAAGAGATGAAGCCACAGGGACAAAGGAAGCAGAGATTTCTGCAGAGTCCCAGCCAGACACCGTCCCCAAGCTGGTGAGATGCGGCCACACAGAGAAAGCTCCATCTGGTACACACCCTGGAGAGGGAGTTCACCGAGGCCCAAGTACCATGCGTGGTTCTTACCGTCATTTTCAACAGTTAAGCACATTCCGAAAACAGGTCCGGTACCTGGGAGAGACTCCTTTGCCAGTTTGGGGAGCCGTGGCATCTATGGTGGCATCTCGAGGGCCCAGGAAGAAGCCCGCAGAGGGGCGCAGTCCTACCCCGGGAGCTCCCGGGTCTTCCCCGCACCCGGTCTCCCCACCGGCACACCCTCCTCCCCCGGCCCGGGGGCCCCGTACCTGCACCCGCGGCAGCAGCGGCAGCCGCCGCTTGGGGCTGTCTCTCGCGAGGTCCTTCCGCGTCCCCGGGGAGCCCGTGCGGCGGCAGGGACGCCGGGCCCGGCAGCTCCTCCTCCCCCAGGGCCGAGGCCGGAGCCCGCAGCCGGTCCAAGGCGCCCAGGCCGGGCCCCTCGACGCCGCCGTCCCCCAGCGGGGCCAAGGGCGAGTCGCGCGAGGCCGGGAGGAAGGGCGTGTCCAAGGGGGAGCTGGGCGGGGACAGGGAGGACAGGGAGGAGCGCGAGGACAGGGACGCCAGGGACTGGGGCGTGTCCAGGGAGCGCCGCTGCTTCTGGAAGCCCGAGGGCCCGGCGGCCTCGGCGAAGGGGGCGTCTCGGCCCAGGGCGTCGAAGGGGATGAGGTCGAAGCGCAGCAGCTGGCCGCCCTCGGCGTCGGGCCGCTCGTACTGCGGGAGCCCGTAGATGTCCGTGAAGCTGACGGAGCTCAAGGAGCCGCGGCTCGAGGCCAGGGAGCCCCGGCTGGAGGCCAGGGAGCCGCGGCTGCTCCCCGAGGACACCGTCAGGGTGCTGGCCGACAGGCTGAAACGAGAGCGCCCCCGAGCTGAGCAGGGCGGCCTGCGGCCGGGGCCGGGCCTGCCGAGCTGCCAAGGCTGCAAAGCCCGGCCTCGGTTCCGCTCCGTTCGGTTCCATACAGAACCAAGTCCCGCCTCGCGGCCCCAGGAGCCCAGGCGTGCCTTCGAGCACCCGTGAGCGCTGGAAGGCACCTTCGTAACCACTTCCTCGGTCTCTTTGAGGGTCAGTCGAGAGCCGTGGCTACCAGCAAGCCCTCAAGCCCGAGTTCAAGTTCTAGGTCGAACTGAGACTGGCTGAATGCATCTGGGCAAGCGCTGCGCCCTTTCTGGGCGGGCCTTCCATTTTCTCACTGGGCGCCCTGATAACAGCCCTTCCTGCCTCAAGGCACTCCGTGGAGGGTAACTGAGAAAGCAACACACAGAAAGCCCTTCACACTACGCTGCACAACACAGAAGGGCTTGAAAACAGGAGCTAGTCCCCAGAGCATCTAAATCTGAAACCTGACCTTTTTTTTTTTTTTTTTTTTGGTCTTTTTGTCTTTTCCAGGGCCGCACCCACGGCTTACAGAGGTTCCCAGGCTAGGAGTCGAATCAGAGCTGTAGCCACCAGCCTACACCACAGCCACAGCAACGCAGCATCTGAGCAGCGTCTGTGACCTACACCGCAGCTCACGGCGTTGCCGGACCCTTAAGCCACTGAGTGAGGCCAGGGATCGAACCTGCAACCTTGTGGTTCCCAGTCGGATTCCTTAACCACTGAGCCACGACGGGAACTCCTAAATGTGACTTTAAAGATATTCATACCTTTTTTAAAAAATGCTCAAAATAAAAACATATGGGTGTATGGATGCGGAGGGATATATACACTTCTGAAGCTGTAACCAAGTCCTTGGCTCAGTCTGACTTCGGATTTGCTGTTCTGAAGTCACACTGGGCTCTCCCCACCATCCTTGGATCATGAATCAGCAGCAACTCGTAACGAGATCATGTCTCCACTTTTCTGTCCTGTGTTCACAACCCCTGCGGGTTCTAAGTTCGGGGAGAGAAAAGCAAGCTAAAGGGAAGGGGGCAGTTCAGGGACACGTCCTTCTGTGGTGCCAAGCAAGCATGGTCTTCTCCTTTCCAATTACCCACCTTTTTAACTGGGACTGGAGATAAGACGTTAGGCGGGTAGCTTCTTCCAGCTGCATCAGGAGACAGTTTCTTTTTTCCTGAAGGAGAATCCTGTGGGTAAGAAACCAATCCGCTGGTCGATTTCAAAGATAACAAGCCTATTTTCCTAAGAAGAAATTCAGCTATAAACTCCCCCAAACTGGAGTTCCCGTCGTGGCGCAGTGGTTAACGAATCTGACTAGGAACCATGAGGTTGCGGGTTCGGTCCTTGCCCTTGCTCAGTGGGTTAATGATCCAGCGTTGCCGTGAGCTGTGGTGTAGGTTGCAGACGCGGCTTGGATCCCGCGTTGCTGTGGCTCTGGCGTAGGCTGGTGGCTACAGCTCCAATTCGACCCCTAGCCTGGGAACCTCCATATGCCGTGGGAGCGGCCCAAGAAATAGCAAAAAGACAATAAATAAATAAATAAATAAATAAACTCCCCCAAACTGATTTAGGTTTGAATGATTAAATTTTAACACCCCACAGCCCGAGCCCGGGGTGGGAGCGGGGGGAGCTTCCACCTCAGGACCCCAGGCTTCCAATCTTCCAACAGGCTTCAAACAAAGGCAGCAGAGAGAAATACGCTTGCCTGGGCCAGGCCCAGAATGTCACCGTCACTGCTCAGGGAACCCTACGGGGCACTTGGCTGCACCCGGCATTGGAGGTGGAAGACTGAGTGTTTACAGGGGCTCATCAGCAGCTGTGCACACCCCTGTCCTTACCCAAGGCCAGAAGTGGCGGCGGGGGGGGCACCTTGGGCCAATTCAGTCCCAGCTGAGGGCGCTGTACCCCAGGTCGCAGCTTCCTGGGCGGGTCCCACAAGAGACATCAAGGGAACGAGCTTAGGTGACCAGGTCCTGAAGCCAGGCATCAAGCATAACACCTGCTCCGTGGGGGTCCCTGGATGTGTGCCCTGGGATTTCTAGACGGTGGTGGCAGAAACCATCAAGGGTGTGGGGTCCTGAGAAGCAGCTGGTATTCGTGGGACTGAATCCACCCCCGTAAGGGAGAATCAACCGGAACGCCGAGGCTCTCCCACCCGGAACAGGCACAAGAGAAGGCCAAGGGGCGAACGGCAGGTAACGACAAGCTGGAACAACGCAGAAGCACCAGAGGACAGACGGAAACGTCCACTGCATAGTCCCTCGTCAGCCGTGGAGGCAAGTCCGCATTTGCTCTGAGTAGGCTTTGCTCCGAGTGGGGTGACGGGTGCAATGCCTCCTCCCCAGGCCGACTGTGAGCTCCGCCCATTCCTGGGAGCCAGACCCAGGCCACGGAGCCCACCTGTCTGGGGGGCATCCTGAAACACAGGGGCGCGCTGCATGCAGCCCCTGCGGAGGGTGCAGGTGGGCTCTAAGAAGAGGTTCCATCTTCCCTCACTCTGTCCCCTTCTCGACCCTCTCCCACTTCTATCATTTTTTTCCCCTTTTTTAGCCACCCCGTGGCATATGGAGTTCCCAGGCCAGGGATCAGAGCCCAGCTGCAGTTGCAACTTAGGCTGCAGGGGATCCTTAACCCACTCACTGTGCCAGGCCGGGGATGGAACCTGCGTCCCGGTGCTGCAGACTCCACCGATCCTGGTGTGCCACAGCAGGAACGCCCCTCTCCCACTTCTGAACAGGCCCTGGGAGCCTCGGGAGCCCTGGGCAGAGCTGGCACCTCTGCGGAAGGAGGTGCACGCTCCCTCCACCCTTGGCCTCCCTCTCCCTGGTGAGGAAACCCGCCAGGCCAGAGCTGCCCGAGGTTAAATAACCACATGCAATCCAGCAGTTCAGCTCTGGCTCAGCTTTTCCAGTTGGCCCCGAGCTGGACGCCAGTCCCCAGCACGCCCGGACCACCCCAGAACCCCGGCGGCCAGCCCACCTCTCCGTGGCGCCCTGCGCGGACGTGGCCCGTGCTCGCTGGATCTCCTCCTCCAGGCGCCGCCGCTCCTCCTCCAGCCGCGCCACGTCCTCCGCCGGCCTTCTCTGCTGGATGATGAGCTGCAGCTCCTGAAGCAGGGCCTCCTTCTCTTTGACGAGCTGCAGCCGGTCCCTGTCGGCCTCGGCCATGCCCGGCCAGGACTCGCCTTCGAGCTGGGCCAGCTGCTGCTGGATACTCGACACCCTGCGAGACAGGGAGGCAGAAGCATCCACAAGACTGGGTTAAAAGAGCGTCTTCACACACTCTGCACGCCATCGCCCCGATTCTAGAAACTCACTCTGACAAATCCTGGAATCACTGCACTGAGTAAACCCCAAACGACAAAAATAAAGGATCTGGGGGAGTTCCCCAGTGGTCTAGTGGTGAGGACTCAGGACTTTCACCGCCGAGGGATGAAGCCCAGCCCTGGGAACTGAGATCCCACATCAAGCAGCTGCATGCCACAGCCAAAAAATAAAATGAAATAAAATAAACCCCCCCCCCCCAGGAGATCCTGTCATGGCTCAGTGGAAACCAATCTGAGTAGCATCCATGAGGATGCAGGTTCAACCCCTGGCCTCGCTCGGTGGGGTTAAGGATCCAGCATTGCTGTGGGCTGTGGTATAGGTTGCAGATGTGGCTGGGATCTGGCGTTGCTGTGGCTGGGGTGTAGGCCGGCAGGTACAGCTCCGATTCAACCCCTGGCCTGGGAACCTCCATATGCCGCGGGAGTGGCCCTAAAAAGACAAATAAATAAATAAATAAAGGATCTGGAAATGAGGTGTAATAAAAATGACGTGCAAGTCCTTTGCATAATCTACCCTGGCCTGTGAGATTTGGGATGGCAGTAACCGTATCCCGTTTGTTTCAAAGACCTGACAAAAAGGCTGGCAGTCCTCGCAGCAGCGCCCATGGGTGAGGCGCTATTTCAGATTTGGGGTTTCCTACGCAGGGCTGTCCCGGAGCAGGATGGGGCCAGTTCATTGCGCTCTGCGCCCCCTCCTTGGTGGCTGGACACGCACCAGATGCTCCCAGCCTCCTGCCCAACTGCTGACCCCACCTTGAGAGAGTCCGGGGAGAGAAACGCCCCCGTCATGTGAGGCTCAACAGTGCCGCAGGTCCTGACCACACGGGAAAGTCACAACGCCTCGCGGAGAGCAGGTGCACAACAAGAGCTGAACACGGGACACGAGCAACAAACGACTCAGCAAATACATGAAAGACGGCGAGGCGGCCCTGGCGAGCGTGGGTGCGGCGTGGGGGACATCTGGGTGGATGCGAACCAGTCAGCCGCACTAACTCTGTCAGCTCGACCCCCGCGCCCCGCCCCCCCCAGGGGTGAAAATACGGCTCTCATCACCACCCACGGGCTGAAATGTCCCATGTCTGCTTGGCAGACACACCGTAGCCCCGCTGGTGTCCTGCGGCGGTGCTGAATGAGAGCGAGTGGAGGAGGTGCGGCTTGCGTTTTCAGAGCATCCTTTCAGAGGGGCAGGATGTTTTAAGCCCGTTAAGTTCATATGTGGCTAGAGATGGGGGCTGTTTCTGGGCAGAAAGAAGGAACTCCAGACCTGACCTGAACCCTGTGCTGTGGAGGACGGAGCCAGGCCCTCGGGCCCCAAACCAAAATCCCCAGAGAGCTGTGGGGGCAGGAGAGTGGCAGGTGCATGTAGCCCTCTAGCCTCGGAGATAGCAGTTCTCAAAGTGGGGTACCTCAGTGTGCAAACCTCAGGCCCCACCCCAGACCTGCCGAAGGCCACACTCTGCGGATGGAGTTGGGCAACCTGGGCTCTGACAAGCCCTCCAAGCGCTTCTGATGCTCGCCTAAGTCTGACCGCTGCTTTCAGGCAGCCCGGCGTGGTGAGGAGGATGCTCATTGGCCCTGGAGCTCTAAGGGGCTTGCCCGAGGCACCCACATGATGATCCCCACTGAAATGGGAACGGGGAACGTGCTTCTGAGGCTGCCCCCACTGGACACACGTCTCTCATCAAAGCCGGATCAGACTTCAGGATCCCTCTCAACACTGTGCTTCCTGCAGATACTGCCCATCAACTGGCATGCATGCGGGTGTTAAAGTCTCCCGGCCATCCCTGAACCAATTCAGGCTCCTCCTCCCGGACTAGACATGAGTGCAGGGACTAGTCAGCCCAGCTAGAGAACCAGGCCCAGGCTCCTTCTTCGAGTGCTAAACCAAGCAGAAAACCCACAGTCATGAAAAGAGTACACGAGGTAGCGTTTCAATGTACACATTGTACTCAAGCCCAGTCCCCCCCCCACAAGAAGGTAAAGAAAACAGCTGAATGTCAGTGGCTTTATTAATAAGCAAGTTCTCTTCTAACTTAAAACAAATGTCCTGCAAATGTGGTAGAAAATGGTGCCCAATCATGTCACCGAAAAGACTAATGACAGATGCAGCTGAACAAGGTTAGGAGTCCAAGTGGGCTTAAAGGTCCATCTATGTCTAATTAGTGTAATTAAAATCCGTGGCAGTCACAGAACTGAAGCCCAAGCAAACGCTCCCAGCAGACGCAGAAAGCAGTTAGCAGCAAACCAGACATGAGACCCAATGAAACTGCTAGAATATTCTACCACAGATCAAGTCACGCCAAAGGTAAGGAGTCAGCATAAAAGAGATGGATGATAATGAGCAAATCCACTGTGTCCTCATAATTTGCAACTGCAAACTATCTGATCCACAGGAAAGCCTATTTGGGCTCAGCTAAAGTGAGTAATATTGGCCTTGTAATGAATACACACTAATCATTGTCATACTACAAGCAGACATATTTTCAAAAGCAATCCCCTCCCTCCAACTTTTTTTGGCCGCATCTGCAGCCTGCGGAAGTTCCCGGGCCAGGGATTAAATCCATGCCAGAGCAGCTACCCAAGCCACAGCAGTGACAATGCGAGAGCCCCAACCTGCTGAGCCACCAGGGCACTCCTCTGATTCTCATTTATTTATTTATTAATTAATTTTTTTTTAGGGCCACACTCGCAGCATATGGAGGTTCCTAACCACAGCCACAGCCACGCAGGATCCAAGCCGCGTCTGCAACCTACCGCACAGCTCTCTGCAACACCAGATCCTTAACCCGCCGAGCGAGGTCAGGGATCAAGCCCTCTTATTTTTGATAGGTGACCGCTTTTATGGCCTATCTATACATAATCTCTCACGAAGGCCCTTAAGGCTTTAAAATACGCATCGTCCGTGTGCTTAGGATCCTGAAGAAATGAAAGCAAGTCCCCAGTCAAGCCTTCCGGCGTCATGTTCACAGTGTGATTTCCAAGTTCCGTCCCCTGAGTGGGCCTCATGTAGGCAGAAGTCAAATCTGAATCATTTTTCCCTTCCTGTATTTGCCCGAACACCTCTTCTGCTATAACCCAGACGCCATTCAACTATGAGTGGAAACTTGCATCTGGGCTGCAGAAACTGCTCACACCCTCGCCTTTCACATGGAAATCGCAAACATGACTTGCATTTTTCAAAGAAGAAAATGCACTTTGACTATTCCACAGTTTTGAGGCCTGTTTCGCATATCCAGAACACTCCCCAGTTACTTGGATTTATGCCTAAGTTCTGTGATCAACGATAGAACATCTGTTGCTAAAATACTGCCGCTTTCGGGAGCAGAAAGGGCACTCCAGGCAAGCCATGGCCCCGTCTGACAGTGGGGGGACGTGATGGGTCCCAATGCCACCTTCCTGGACGCAGTGCCAGCGTGGAGCCTCGCATCCTCAGATGTCAACGACAGCTGCAGGTCTGATGTTAGGTTTCCTCTCCTTAGTTTTCTTTCTCTACACAGCCATTTGAATGAAAAGTCAAAGTTCAAAAAAGTCTCAGCGGAGATCTGACTCGGGGGGAGGGGGGGCAGTGAAATCAGCTCACTGAACCAAGGGGCCATTCGGCTCATCTCTCACTCGACACTGGAAATTCGAGACGTCTGAATCTGGAGCATGTGGCACGAGAAGGGCCCACGAGGGGCTCCCACTGTGGCGCAATGGGATCGGCAGCATCCTGGGAGTGCTGGGACGCGGGCTCGATCCCCAGACCGGCACAGTGGGTTAAGGATCCAGTGTTGCTGCAGCTGCTGCTTAGGTCGAGACTTTGGCTCGGATCTGATCCCTGGCCGGGGAGCCCCATATGCCGCAGGGTGGGGGAAAAAAGAAAACGGGCCTACGATTACCCCACTCTCCCTCCCTGCCCTCACATCTCGCCCCCTCTGAAAGAACAGCTCTGCAGAGAGAGACTTCTGCAAATGCAAAGCATCTCCGGGCTTCCTCCTCTGGGCCTGACCCAGGGAGGCGGAGCTCAGACGCAGGGACTAGGGATGCCTTCCTGGGTTTCTCCCAGCCCCGTCTCACTCCCAAACCCAGATCCAAGGTCACTTGAGAAATGAAGGGAAAATCCAAGGGACTGATCAAGTTCAGCTGGAGTCCTAGCAGGGCAGCAATTCCCGACGACAAAGGAACAGCAGGACCCATCCTGGCAACAAACGCTAAGACACAGCGGAGCTGGACAGGCCGAATGTTTTGTTCCTGTCGGACCCGCGAGTGTTGCCATGGAAACAGCTAAAGTTTGTGCACAGTTCTGGAATGAGTGCTCTTAGGTTAAAAATAAGGAGCCATCTGCGTCATCAGGACTGCTTCAACAAGGCTTGCCTCCTCCAAAATGGCTTTGGAAAATTCTAAAATTTATAACCAATAATGTGAAAATATTCCTATCGGAAGGTCAGCCTTCGGAATCCAAGGCACTGTTCCTGAAGGGAGGAAGAAGTGTTTGTCTGGGGACGTTACACGTGACCTAGAGCTGAAAACACAAAACGAGTTACCATGAGAGTGGTGGTTTGGTCTAGAGAATTCTCTAGAAATCCTACCAATGCTTGGGATTATGAGGTTCACTTTGCATAAGCCTCCTTCAAATCTGAAATACACAAAAGCCCTCATTGTCCAGCATATTTATTGCACTTTGAAGATTTCCCAACTCTGAAAAACAATCTCGAATCTAGATATGCAAGGTTCTTCTTTGTTAACACTGCCATTAAAAGTGACACCTTGGAGTTCCCTGGTGGCCGAGTGGGTTAAGGATTGGGCACTGTCACTACTGTGGCTCTGGTTACAGCTGTGGCACAGTTTTGATCCCTGACTCGGGAACTTATGCATGCTGCAGGAGCAGCCAAAAAAAAAAAAAATTTTTTTTTTTTTTAAAAATAGGAGTTCCTATCGTGGTTCAGCGGAAATGAACCTGACTAGCATCCATGAAGATATGGGTTTGATCCCGCACTCAGTGGGTTAAGGATCCGGCGTTGCCGTGAGCTGTGATGCAGCTCTGATCTGATGTTGCTGTAGGCTGGCAGGTGTAGCTCCGATTCGACCCCTAGCCTGGGAACCTCTACCTGCCACGGGTGTGGCCGTGGGGGCGGGCTGCGGGGAATAAATGACGCCTTCTCTTCCACACATTAGTGGGTAACAGGGGACGTGACGCTTTCCTGTGTATGGGAAACCCTTCTCCAACGATGCTCATCGTGGAAGTAGCCGCGTGCAGAGTCCCTGGACAGAATCTCAAAACCACTGTGCTTTCACTGTGGTCCTCGTTACCTGGGTTGTGCAACAGGAACGTCTTGGTGCTAGATTTAGTTCTTGGCAAAGACCTGCCTGCTGCAGCTCCCTTCCCAGGTCTAGGCTGTTCCAATCATGCATGAAAAAACACACGGAAAAGGCCACTGGAATGAAATGCCTGACCTGGTGCTGGGTGGCTCTGCGCTCGAGACCTGAGGACACGGACCCTCCCTAAGTGTCACAGATCTCCGGGGGCCGGGAGGACGCAGGGTGGTCCTGACTATGCTACAAAGTGTACTGAGTCCAGCGCCTTGCCAGGTGCAGCTGGCACCTGTGGGACCCGCTGTCGAGTAGGTTTCACGTCAGGAGTGCACTCGCTCTGCAGTTCAGCCTTAACCATAAGCAAGTGCAGGGACAGAGGCAGAATGTGATGACTCCACGGGGACTGGCGCCCACAGTGCCACCACATCAGGGGACCAGAACCCACAGCGCCCAACAGAGGGCACAGCGATCAACCACTGGGCAACAAAAATGCTTCAAGGATGTTTTTAAGCAGGTGAAAGTCCAATGAAAGCACCAAACTTAATTATCAAAAAATCAGGATCCCAACTTTGAAGTGCTGCTCAACCATATAACGAACCTCAGAGAACTCTCTCGGGGACTAGTCTCCCCTGCCCCCAAGAAACTTGCCATTCTACAACTTTCTGCCCCAACCCCGCTCTCCTCTCAGTTGAGAAAGCCCTTCCACAATATATGGGCAGACGCAATTCCAGCATCCGTCAGGGCCCAGCTCCCAGGCCATTTTCTCCAGCATCCAAGGAGAGGATTTGTTACAGGGGTTCCGGTTCCAAGACCACAAGCCCTTGGGAGTGACCACGAAGACTCAGGGTGACCCGAGCTCGGGGCGGTGGTGTTCCCAGTGGACACGGTCCCGGAGTGGAAAGACTGTGCCCTCTCTCCATCGGACCCCTCCAGGCACACATGTCTAGACGCCCTTTCTCTCCTTAGGTCAAGGGGAACCACCCCACGGCTCGCAGCAGGACGGGGGCCCTGGGGAAGGGAGCCAGGAGCAGAGTGGTTGGCCTGCAACGCACCTGGGCCCCAGGGCTCCTTGCGCTCAGCCACCTGCAGGGGTGAAGGCCAAAGAGCAAGTGTGACCAAAGGGGACCCCTGTTGACTCGGTTGATAAATATTCACCGGGTGATTCACTGCTGGAATTACAGCAATGGCCTGAACAGACAAAAATCCCTGCCCTCCTGGGGTTTACGTTCTTGCAGGGAAAGACAAGCGTCAAAAGAGCAAACATGTGAGTAGACAGCAGGTCGGGTGGTGACATTTGCTGGGACAATCAGGGTGATGGGGTCAGGATGGGGCAGTGCTACTTTGTCCAGGATGATCGCAGAAGTGTCTCTGACAAAGTGACCAGAAGGAGGGCAGAGGCCACAGGACCATTTGAGCATCCCACCGCAGGTGGAGGAAGTGCGGAGGGCCAGGGGCACGGTGTTAGTTCCTTTTGTTTCTCTAACAAGTTACCACAAACTTGGTGGCTTAAAACAACACACAGTATAGAGTTCCCGCTGTGGCACGGTGGGTTAAGGATCTGGTGTTGTCTCGGTGGTGGTGCAGGTTTGGTCCCGGGACCAGCAAAGTGGGTTAAGGACCTGGCGCTGCCATAGCTGTGGTGTAGGCTGCAGCTGCGGCTCAGATTCGATCCCTGGCCCGGGAACTTCCATGAGCTGTGAGTACGGCCAAAATCAAACACAGACACACACACACACACACACACACACACAATTATTATCTTACAGTTCCAAGGTTGGATCGTGATGATCATTGTACAACTACAAATGTAATAAATTCATTGAGTAATAAAAAAATAAAATTAAAAAAAAAAGATGTCAAGTAAAAAGTGGAAGGGCAGGACTGTGATCCTTCTAGAGGCTCTAAGGAAGAAGCCACTTCACCGCAGTTTCTAGGGCTGCCCACAACCCTTGGCGTTTGGCCCTGCGTCACTCTGCCCTCTGCGTCCATCCGCACGTCTCCTTCTCTGATTCTCCCTCTGTGTTCAAGGACCCTTGGGAGAACACCCAGCTGCCTAGATAATCCAGGGTCATCTCTCCATCTCAAGGTCCTAACGTAATGCCACCTGCAAAGCGCCTTCCGCCATGGAAGGCAATACGGTCACAGGTTCTGGGGATTAACGTGGCCGTCTTGGGGAGGGCACTGTCCTGCCAACTCCAAGCATTAAATCAGACGTGTGCCTGCCAGCTCTGAGGCCCCGCATGGGTGAGGAACTCTGAAGGGCCAACGTGGATGGAACACGCTCACACCCTGCTCCTGGGCCCTTGCTGTTCACACCCCAGCAGGGATTTCGGAGCAAAACAGGAGGTCCAACAGTCAGGTTTCCCAAGGGCAGCAAGAACCTCTGGCCACCGAAGTCCTTGCTGAGGGCCCGTCCTGTGTGTTGAGGGTTTTTGGCAGCATCCTGGGCCTCCACGCACTGGAGGCCAGCAGTGCCCTCTCTCTGGTCAGGAGAATCAAAGAGAGCCTCTGGGGACCAAGGCCACCCCCCCGCCCCAAGTGGTTGATGGGATCTAATGTGGATGGGATGTTGCGATGTGGCGCTTGACTGGAAGAAAAAATTCAGACTCGGCAACTTAACCGAAACTCCATCCAACTGCATCACCGGTGAAAAGTACACCTTTCTGCGCATGACGGCTGAGGCCACGTCTTTGTCCGTTTCTCTAAAGTTTACAAAGCCTAGTGATGCTGAACACGCTGAAGAGATACAGAAGTCCGGGCTCTCATCGCCCGCGTGGCAGCGTCAAGGCGACTGGGTGGTATGTGGCAGCACTTTCCAAGGACACATCTCTCGGCCCACGTGTTCCCTTGCCAGGTCTCTGTCCGAGGCAACAGCCATTTCCGCAAGGCTGCGGCTTGTAAGCAGATGTGCATCATGTGTGACAAGGAGAAACTGGACCGTCTACATGTCCGTCCAGAGGACAGTGATACCCATTCTCAAAGCTGCGCATCATGTACTACATTGAACTACACTGGGCTGAATATATTCAAATGTTTAAACAAAAACACCTCATTAATGGTAGGAGGTGGGAAGAGGGGGGAAGAGAGGAGGTCTCTGTCGATTGTGCCTTTGACAAAAACAGCGCTTTCATATATATGTAAACGTGCATGTGTCAGGTGTGCATAGATGTACAAGCATATATTTGCATGTTTCTGGCCCATGTGGGTACATACGTGCGTGGGCGCATATGCACACGCATGCGCACGTGCGCGCGCGCACACACACACACACACACACACATCACAGGGACTGCCTGGGGGTATCCCCACCCCCAGAGAGAACCACTGGCATCCTCACATATTTCTGTTGGCTGTGGGGGAGTCTATCTCCCAAGCAGGTTAAAGACCTTTTTTTTTTTTGGCTGCACCTGCAGCATATGAAGTTCCTGGGCCAGGGATCAAATCCGAGCTTCAGCTGCAACCCACGCCAGATCCTTAACCTACTGTGCCACAGGGGACCTTCAAAGCCCACACGTCTTTATGGCATCACACGAACCACACAATTTCTTTTGAATCATCTGGAACAGGGCAGGTGCTGGATGGAAGTACAACCCCCCAGCCTTCTCTGCCCACAGCTTCGGGGTGTGGATGAAGCTGGTGGGGTCACGCATAGAGATCAGCCATCGGGAAATCGGGGAGAGATGGCCTTACTAAGATGTCACAGTCCTCCAGCGCAGAGTGGGTGTCCTTGGCCTTGGCACATGTGACATTTGGGTTGGAACGTTCTTTGTTGGGGGCCGTCCTGGGGGCTGTAGGATGTCAAGATGCCACGAGATGCCAGCAGCACCTCCCCCAGAGGTGTGACAACCAAAAATGCCTCTGGACATGGCCAGAAGTCCCCTGGGAGGGGGGAAGTCCTGCCTTCTCATCCCCCTACCCTGCCCCACTGGGAGCTGAAGTGCTTGTGTGAGCCAACCCAGGACGTCGTTACAACGCAGCTCTGATTTCTAAATGCTGCCAGTGCAGCCCAGAAAGGCGCTGCCTTCTTTCTTTTCTTTCTTTTTTTTTTTTTTTTTTAGGGCCACACCCGTGGCATATGGAGGTTCCCAGGCTAGGGGTCTAATCAGAGCCACAGCACTGCCAGACCCGAGCCAGATCTGCGACCTACACCACAGCTCAGGGCAATGCTGGATCCTCAACCCACTGAGTAAGGCCAGGGATCGAGCCTACGTCCTCATGGATACTAGCTGGGTTCGTGAACCACTGAGCCATGATGGGAACTCTCAGGGAGGCGTTTCTGGAAGCCCCTGCTGTCCCACAAAAGGGCTGGGACCCTCCTGTGCAGCTGCACTGCATTTGCTAACAAGCTTCTGGTGTCCTTTAAATACTCCCTTCATTTAAAAAGATCCTGATGAAGCTCAGTGTCCTCCAGAGTAATGGTTTTAAAGACTGGACTTTCTCCCCAAACGTATTCTCTCCATGATTCAAAGGTTACTCACTGGGTACCGACCTCATCGCCAGAAAACAAAGAAATCTCTTGCTCTGGTTAGTAAATGTCACAGCAAAATGCACACCAATTACATTCTTAAATGTAGCAAGCATCTATTTTCTGCGTTTTAATACAGCACAGCAAACTCCAACACCCACAGGGCGCGGCAGAAATGGGCACGAAGGAGCAGAGGCTTATTGAGAAGAGACACTGGCATCTGCCAAGCGCCAGCGAGAGAAGGACAGAGCGCAGAGGGAAGGGGCGCAGCAGCAGGTCCGTGTGCAGGTGTGGAGCCCGCCTCGCGCACGTCAGGCAGAGCTGGGAGGACCAGGTGGAGAGGCCCTGAGTGCAGGGCCCGTGACAGCTGAAGGTGGCCCTCCAGCAGGGGACAGGGGAGCTGCTGTGCTTGCTATTTTTACATTTGCTGCAAAGGCAGCAAAGCAGATCTGCAGACATCCACGAATGCTACAGGATACTGGGTGGGCCCAACTCTTCGGCTCCCAGAATGGACCCCCTCGCCCTGCTGGGCTTTGTGCTCCTTCTCTCCCGTACCCCCAAGCACCCCCTCCCCTGAGAGCAGCTCACAGGTGACTCAAGAAAGTTTTTGAAAAAGACAGCCTTCGCAGCTGTCCGAAGCACAGATTTTGAAATAATTTAAGACTGTTTCCAGAAGGCACAAAAGAGAGTCTCTAAAAAGAGGACATGGAGTTCCCGTTGTAGCTCAGCGGGTTAAGAATCCAACTAGTATCCATGAGGAAGCAGGTTCGATCCCTGGCCTTGCTCGGTAGGTTAAGAATCCGGCATTGCCACACGCTGCGGGGTACGTCACAGACGTGGTTCAGATCCAGTATTGCCCTGGCTGGGGTGTAAGCCAGCAGCTGCAGCTCCGATTTGACCCCTAACCTGGGAACTTCCCTACGCCACAGGTGTAGCCCTAAAAAGACCAAAAAAAAAAAAAAGAGAGAGAGAGAGAGAGAGAGAACATGCAAGTTAGGGAGGGCTGGGCCAGAAGACTGGACTGGAAACGGCAGACATGGGGACAAACGTGACAGGCTAAAAATACTGAGCGCCTGTGGGGGACGACATCCTGCCCCACGATGCTGCCCACAAACCCGGCTGAGGCTGGGAGGGCGGGAGGGAGGGCCACCCGTCGAACATGCACAAACAAGGTCAAGTTCGCAGAAGGCAGGCGATTTACAACCCAGGTCAAGAGAAATGACTGCGTTTCAATTCTGTCCGTCAAAATGGAGGAGATTAGGTCCTGGGATCACCTGTTGACCTAATCCTTATTAAACTGTCTTTTAAACCAAGACGTGTGGCTTCTCCCATTAACCTGTGGAATGAGAAGCCACATATATAAAAGAAGTTTTGCTTAAGCTGGTCGGAGGGAGGGGGTTCTCTGCTAGCTAAGAGGAGGAGGAGCGATGGAAAAGGCTCTCTTTTTCTTAAATTCTGTCTTTATAACTGTTTGCAATACTGGGAGTTTTGCATTTCCAACGCACGTGAAATTCTGTCCTATGATTCAGAAGCAGCGCATAAAGGGAGATCCTTAATTCTGTGCCCCATCAGACACTGCTTTCTGATAAAAAGTGGATAAAATCACACATTGGGACTCCACGAAACCTCTTTCCACAGGAGAAAGAAAGTACGTGGAAGGCAAGATTTGAAAAAGGAGCTGCTTACCTCTTTCTGGCTTCCTCATACTGCCAGTTAAGCCTGACTCGGTCCACAAGTCTTGTTTTATCATCGAAAACAAACTTTTCGGAACAGAAGCAAGGAAAAAAAAAAAGGGAAACATATTAAAAACATATTTTCAAACTAGAAAATTCATTAGAATTTTCAGCAACTATGAAGAATATTTTAATTCATCTTCTAATTTCCATTTTTCAAAGGTCTAGAAGAAAAGACATCAAATAATAGCTGCCACCTCTTATTATAGGGGTTGGGAGCGGGGCTGGAAAGACTTTTGCTTTCCCAACACGGGTGGATTTTTCTTTAAAACAGTCGAGGCATATTCATCTACTGTGTGATTCCAAACCGCAACAACAGATTAAGGGGGTCTTTTTGGCCATGCCCATGGCAGGTGGAAGTTCCTGGGCCCGGGACTGAACTTGCACCACAGCTGTAACCAGAGCCCCAGCAGTGACAATATCAGATCCTTAACCCACTGAGCCACAAGGGAACTCCACAAATTAAGTTTTAAAAGAAATAGAGAATTACTCCAAGTTGATACAAAAGCAAAAGAATGCATCTCATCCTATGCAGCATATTCTCTTATTCCTCAATAAATACAAAATAATGGTGTTCTCCTTAAAACCGGCCAGCCCTGTGAGGCCTGGTCTACAGGACCCTTTCAACTGTTATACAGGCTGTTAAAGAACCAAAGGTAAGAGGGTTCCCGTGTGGCGCAGTGGTTGAAGTATCTGGCATTGACACTGCAGTGGCCGGGATCGCTGCTGTGACATGGGTTTGATCCCTGGCCCAGGAAATTTCTGCATGCCGTGGGCGTGGCCAAAAAATTAAAACTTAAAAAAACAAAAATGGTAAAAGGAAAGAAGGTACGGAAAAGCCTGGGATTGAGGCCCATCACCTTAGGAGTTCAAGTTGAAATGCAGTGCTCCGATGTGATCACTAGCTGTCCCTAAATATTGTCACACCAATTGCACTGAAGCCAACAAATTCGCCCACAAAAAGTACAAGACCTGTATGGGAGGTAACTGGAGCTCCCCTTGGATACTTCTTCCTTCGTTCCTGCAAATATATGACTCTGGTTTCAGTAAATCGGCTCCATCTGGAGATGTGACCAGATCTAGGCCATATATGATGGCCACTAAGTCTTCATTTTTTTGGAAATGATCTCGTGTCAACAAATTATTTGAAAACAGTCTACTTGAATGATCAGCAATGAATTTACTGATTTGAGTTTGGAGACAGGTCAGTGGGGGAATTTCTTTCCATCTTTAATGCCCTGAATGGCAAGAAGAAAGAAGAAATGCCTCCTAAGGGACTATGCATTCGCCAGTGAGATGTGACACAATTTTACACAGTTCAGCAGCCCTAGCCAAGGCCTCTCTCCACGGTCTCCCCACTATGGATATGTTCAGGCTGTAGCATCACATCTCCAGAAACTGTCCACACTGGACATGAGCTGTCACCTTGTCATCTTCTTTATTAGAGACCCCGAAAGCGGACTCTTCATCAAGACAACTAAGTACCATCTCTTAAACCTCTTCTCAATGCTATTTACGGACCCCCAAGCTCTATTTTTGTCCTCTTCTTTGAGAATAAAATGAACATTGTAGTCAGAAAAGAAGCTTACAGCCAAACAGGTTCCTGCTTTATAATTCCTGTGTACCCCAGAGCATGTACCCCAACTGCTAAAGTCCAAGGTGAGGACTTGACTGCTTACAAATCTGTGCCTGCACAGCTGCGGGCTTGAAAAGCATGTTTGGTTCTATCAGCCCTCATCCCACAAAGCTAACTCAAAGGGACACCTCGGTGAGGCAGGCAGACATCGAAGACGGCCGCCGGTGGCCTCCACCTCCTGGGATTCACCCCATGTGAAATCCCCTCCCTTCAAGAGCGAGCTACACTTGACTATGACCAATAGGACACAACAAAGGCGGTGGGAAGTCCTTTCTGCGATTCGACCACAAAGGACTGTGACTTCCTTCGTACTGGAGACTCTGTTGGCGTGCAGGCAGCAAGCTGCCGCGCTAGAGAGGTCTATACGGTGAGGAACAGAAGCCCTCAGTGCAACAATGTGTGAGAAAAGGAATCCTGCGGCCAATCACGTGAGCTTGGAAGTGGGCCCTTCCCCAGCCAAGCCCTCCGATGAGACTGGAACCCTGACTAACACACCCTGACTGCAGTTTGAGGCGAGCCCCTGGAGCAGAGGATCCAGCCCCGTCTCCTGACCCACGGTTTTCGTGTGAGCTAATACAAGTGGGCTGTTTTAAAATGCTAGGTTTGAGAGTGTCTTGCTATGGGGCAAAAGGCTGACCAACACAGTTAGAGCCTTTTGATATATTTTTCTACACCAACATGATACAGCAGAAAGCATGAGGGTTTAGGGATCAGAGACACTGACTCCTGGCTACATGCCCTTAGGTAACCTGGCTTCTTGATCCCCTCATCTGTCAAAAAAGAGAATGGAAACAACTATTTACATCGAGATAACAGCCATGACGCTGCCAACCCAGGGCCAGTGGCAGTAAACTCATAAGCAATGATAATTTACTGCTGAAGTTATTAGAGCAGCATAACCAGCCACTCCCCACCTGACATTTTTAGAAAGTCTTACCCAGGTTATTAGAGAACCTTCAATCTTACCCGTTTCTCTCAAATGGAATTCTAAACTTATGTTAAGTAGCGATGAATTATTCATGGAATTCAGTAAGTCTTGTGCTTCTTTCCTTCTCTCATGCCAAAATCTTTAGGCAAAAATGCCAGACATTTTTGACTTACACATTCTTCTCCGTGTAAACCAAAGATACCTGGTCCAAAAAATGCCCAGGTGTACTTCCGAGAACAATGAGGGGAACACTGAAAACAGGACAGTTCAGGGCATCCAAGACACAGAGTCATTATTTTCTATATTATACTCTCCTCAAAGAGGCACTATTTGTCAACATTTAAAAAGGTTAGCTAATTATTTAAAATCCAGAGTTTCTAGGCGCTCCTGTCGTGGCGCAGTGGTTAACGAATCCGACTAGGAACCATGAGGTTGCGGGGTCGACCCCTGGCCTTGCTCAGTGGGTTAAGGATCCGGCGTTGCCTTAGCTGTGGTGTAGGCTGCAGACGAGGCTCGGATCCCGCGCTGCTGTGGCTGTGGTGTAGGCGGCAGCTACAGCTCGGATTCAACCCCTAGCCTGGGAACCTCCGTATGCTGCGGGAGCGGCCCTAGAAAAGGCAAATAGACACACAAACAAAAAAAACCTCAGCGTTTTTGAATCAGTGGCTTTTTTCCTTTGTTTCTTTTATTTAATTTTAGGGGGGCATTCTACATTCCAGTGGTTTCTCATCTTTACTTAATAAGCCTAAAGAAAAAGAAGCCGTCCACATTGCTTTTCAATTTGTAACCAATAAATGTAAAACTTCACTCAACGCCATTACCATAAGCGTGCCTTTACATATTCATTGCCCAGCTTCGAAGGGTAATTGTCAACTTTGTTTCTGTGGCTAACTCAAGGCTTCACTCTTGATCAAAATGGGCATTCAGAAGTTCTTCCAAGTCCCAAATAAAAATCAATTTCAATTCAATTCAATGTCCTGACGTTCTTTTAGAAGAATAAGAAGCAGCATCAAAGTATAACCCAAGGGTGACACGGCCACAAAGCCTCTGAAAATCACTGGTCTAAGCCAGAGCTCAGCAAACTGTGGCCCCAAGCCACATCTGGCCCACCACCTCTTACTGTAAATAAAGTTTTCTTGGAACTTCAATGGGACAAACCCCTCCCGCTTGTTCACACATGGCCGGTGGCTGCTCTGCACTATAACGATACAGCCGAGGAGCCATGGCAGAGACTGCGTGACCAGCAGGGCCTGAAACACCATCTCGGACCTTGGCAGGAAAAGGCAGCTGATCCCTGCTCTAAAAAGTCACCTGTCTGTCCCAAAGCATCTAAACTCCAGGTGCTTTTGAGAATCTGCATCCCCGGCATAGGGGTGATGAGCAATTCTACCGCATCCCAGGCCAGTGAACCTGCAGGACAGCTGGATGTGCGAAACAGGAGTCCTTCTACAAACGTCATGGCACAAAAGCCAAAATGTGTTTGAAGAGAAAGTGCGCAATTGAAGCGGATGAGCGGCAGGGCGCCAAGACAGCCCTCTCGTCTCCGGTGCCCGGGGCTCTGCCCCCGCCCGGCGGCCGTACCTCTCCAATGATGTCGGTCTGAGAGCCGGCGTCACAGAACTGTTGGGGCAAAGAGTCACCCAGCGTGCCTGGATTGTGCGGGAACTCCTGCAGAGGGTCGCTGAGAGAAAAGCTGTTCTTGAAGCCATCGGTGAGCTTGGCCAGGCTCTGGAACAGAAGGAAACAAGCGGCTTGAACGGTGATGCTGCTTCCCTTCCCTTGGAAAGCGCGCATTTCCTTCCTGGTCCAGGTCGGCAGCCTCGCAGCTGGAGGGCTGGCCCGCCCCGACCCCATCCCCCTTAGATTTAGCGGATGCGTCTGGCAGCGTCCGCACCGTTCTTAGAACTCTAGTAATTTCAGTCAGATGGCAACTGAGTCCTCTTGGCAGCGTGTGGATAATATAGAGGACAACCGTGTGTGGCACATTTGCACTGTTTTCTGTTTGGTTTTGGTTGTGTTTTTGGCTGCACCCTCAGTGTGCAGAAGCTCCCGGGCCAGGAAATGCACTCACGCCACAGGAGTGACCAGAGCCACAGTCAGGGACGACACCAGATCCTTAACCTGCTGAGCCACCAGGGAACTCCTTTACTGTTTTTTAAACCTTTGTGTTTCCTGAAGAAAAAAATAAGCACTCCCTCCAAAAAAAGCCAAATTCAGAGAGACAGAGTAGGATGGTGGTTGCCAGGGGCTGGAAGGCTGGCGGAAATGGGGAGGTGGTGGTCAGAGGGAACAGAAGTCCAGTTACAAGAAGGACAAGTCCCCAGGACCTAATGTTCACGGCACGGTGAGTGCCATGAACAGTGTGCTACACTGCATATTTGAAACTTGCTGAGACAGCCGATCTTAAAATCCTCACCGGAGAAAAAGAGAGGGCAGTATGTGAGGCGGTGGACGTGTTCCTTTTACCGTGGCAATCCTTTCACAGCACATGTGTGTAACCCAATTTTTCAGTCATAACTCTACACGGTCAGCAGTCATCTTACATGGATGTCACTTTGCCAAAAATCAGAGTAGGTATGTCTTCGGGCACATGGAACTCCTCTGAGCAAAAGCGTATGAGAGAGTAGATTTTCTAAGACTTTTAGAGATTTGTGAATGTGTCATCTTGGGCAGACATTTCCGCAGGCACTGGCACGCGCAGGTGCAGCACAACTCACGCAGCTGGCTCTGCACGTAGCCAAAGGTGGCTTGGGATGGGCCAAGATTTTACATTTGTATAAGAAAGACAAAAGAATTCACGTGATTTTTATTATAAGACGCTGCTTATGAGTCTCCCTGGAGCGTCTCTGAGAAGATGCTGGGGTCTAAAGCATCTTCTAGAAAGTCAAGCTCCAGCCTGCACCGTGCAGAACCCACTCGAGGCACTGGGGTGGCCTGCCCAGCTCTGCAAGCTCAGAAAGAACAGGGCAGGGAGTCCAGCTCCATTGCCTGGGTTGAGGCCCCCACATCCCTGGGGACAGTGGCACCTGGCTCAGGCCAAGGTTTGGGCAGGGACCGCATGGTGACAGCCAAAGAGCATGTTGCCCGACACCGCACAGAGGCTCTAGCAAAGGGCAGCTGTTGTCCTTGCCGCCAAGACCTGGAAATACAGGGCGTGTGCAAACACAGATTTCTGGGCCCCACCTAATCCAGCAGCCCTGGGGTGGGGCCCGGGAACCTGCAATTGAACAAACACCGTGGGGACAGCCTAGAGTATTGTGTCCTTGACATCGGGAAGCACTGCCGCACAAAGCGCTCATGCGGGCACCTCTCTCACTTGGCCCGTGTCCTCCTGTGTCTTACACACCGCAGAAGTGAGACAAATGCCACCAGCGCCAGGGGCTCAATTAGTGTGCGGAGGCGCAAAGAAAAGCCGTGACAGAGAGCATCCGATGCAGTCCAGCAGGGAGCAAGAGGCCCGCGGGCATTCCTCTGCTGAAACGCAGCTTTTTCTAAAAATAACTGAAACCACAGGAGTTCAAGGGGCAAAAAAAAAAAAAAAAAAAAAACCACAAAGCAATATAAAGCTGCAATGCAGAAACCCATCTATCCACTGGGTGGAATAGGATGCAGCCGGATCAAGGAAGGAGGAGGGTCCAGGAGGACAGAGACGGGAGAGGGTTCAGGGCATCACCGTCAGATGAGGAAGCTCCTGCAAGGCAGCAGGGGCAGGCCCGGCGTCACACTTAGATGTGTCCGTGTAAACACCAGAAGGCTCCACAGGAGGCTAACACGGGGAGTTATGGGGGGTGAGTGAATGGGGTGATGGCAAGACGTTTCCGATAGACTTTTTGAAATATTTTGATTCTTGAACAATATCAATGTATCGCCCATGGCTGTGGCTTGAATTGAAAGACGCGTCTAAGTCCTGACCCCCAGAACCTGGGACCATGCATTTATTTGGAAGCAAAGTCAGCAGATGGAGTTCGAATGAGGTCATACTGGATCAGAGTGGGTTCTAATCCAGGACCTGGTGTTCTTCTAAGAAGTGCAAATGTACACAGAGACACAGGGGGTGCTGCAGTCCCAAGCCAAGGATGGCCAGCAGCCAGCCCCCAGAAGCCACAAGGGGCAGGAAGGACCCTCGCCTAGAGCCTTCAGGGAGGGCCTGGCCTGGCGACACCCTGACTTCAGATTTCTGTCGTCCAGATTCTGAGAAAATACATTTTTCTTTCTTCCTTTTTCTTTCTTCCTTCCTTCCTTTTCTTTCTTTCCGTTTTTTGCCACACCCACAGCATATGGAAGTTCCTGGGCCAGGGACTGAATCCGAGCCACAGCTGCGACCTACACCTCAGCTGTGGCAATGATGGATCCTTAACCCACTGCACCACAGCAGGAACTCTGAGAATAAATTTCTGTTTTTCTAAGCCACCTGGGTGGTAGTTCTTTGTTACCGCAGCCCTAGGAAACTAATAGGCATATTTTAAATATTCACATATGAATATATATGTGCACACACATATACAGAAGATATCATACATATATATTATATACACGTTTTAAATATGCATAACCATATATATAATAAATATATACATTTTTAAAATGTTTAAATAAAAGACAGTTGAAGGAGTTCCTATTGTGGCTCAGCAGTAACAAACCCGACTAGTATCCATGAGAATGCAGGTTGGATCCCCGGCCTCACTCAGTGGGTTAAGGATCTGGCGTTGCTGTGGCTGTGGTGCAGGCTGGCAGAGTGACGGCTCCAATTCCACCCGTAGCCTGGGAACTTCCAAAGGCCATACCTGAGGCCCTAAAAAAGCGAGAAAAAAGAAAAAGACAGACAGACAAGCAGGCGGGCAGATGAACGGACGTGGGCTCCTACAGCACCCAGGCTCTTACCTGCATCAGGTCCCGCCTCTCCTTCTCGCCTGTGCAAATGGCTTTCTTGATGGTCCTGAGCTCGCTCATTATAGCCTGCGCCTCGTCCAGTTTGTAGTTGGTGTGAGCACTTGACATCTTACGATCAATCCTGGTTTAAAAAAGAAATATGAGTCACTCCGTGCGAGATGATAACGTTCCATTAAACAAGAATCACACACACACACACACACAAACCCTCAAAAGCTTTCATAGAGAGGCGGGAAACTATTGAAAACAATGTTTGGGCAAAGAGAAAGATCCCACAAAACCTCCCTTGCTGGTGCTAAACTCACAGCGATGAGGCTGGGCGGGCGGGCAGCTCCCTTTGCTCCGGAAGCACCCTGTGCCCGGGGCAGGGGGGGTGCAGGCAGGGTTCTCAGGTCCTCTCCTAACAGTGAGGCGGCAACATCACTGGCTTAATGATATCCTGAAACTTTAAACTTCCCTGAGAGGAAGAGCGTGTCTTATTCATTTCTCCCCAGCACCTGGGGCAGTGGCCCAAAGTGTCCATTACAAACACAGACGAATGAAACCGATGGGCGAGAAGAGTCTCTGGGAAACGGCAAAAAGGAGTGAGCTTTCAAGAGTGACGGCGCGTGCAAAAGTTGGAAACTTTGCTCCCGGCTCCTCTATGGAGCTTCCTGTCTTTCACTCTGGTTCTAACTTATCACTCTCTCTCCTGCTCAGCTCCTCAACGCTTTCCTTCCAGCCAAAGGTCCGTTCATCCTTTCTTCGTCCCAGCCCTTCAAACGAACTCCCTTCTGTCCATCCTTCCCCCCAGCCAGCCCACCCCTGGGCGGGCGCACAAGGCCTGGTGCTGGGTACCAGAGGCAGAGCAGGGACCAGGAGCAGGCTGGCTCTGGCCTTCAAAGAGCAGGCAGCCTCCCGAAGCACATCTTTGCTCGCGTCCTCCATGTCCACGTCTTAAGCCTTAGAAGCCCTCGGGGCTGAAGAAGACACCTGGCTCCGGGAACAGAAGGGACTCCTTTGGAAGGTCACAGCTTGCATTTCAGCTTCCAGATCCCCCATGACGCAGGTTCTGGTTCTAAACTGTTTCTCCCGTGTCTCCGGAACACCCGGACCCTTAACGGCCAGCCCAAACTCCCTTATTTTCCACTCACAAAAGCATCCGGGGGGCTGGTGGATGCCAGTGACACTCCAGCTCTGGAGTGGGACCCCGGGCAAGTCACTGCCCTTCTTTAAACCTCAGTTTCGTCCTGCCTCAAACAGGGACCCTACAAATGTTTCGCCTACTGAACGAGAAAATGGGAGACCAGGGCCTGCTTAGCAGAGGCCGGGCAGGTGACGTCTGCAGTGATGGCTGCTATCAGGATAATGCCGCGTCTACCTCCTCCTGGAGAAAAAGTAAAGCACTCACCAACTCTGCTACTTTACTGTCATGAACAAACCCCTGGCCTCAGATATCACAACTCACAGCAAAAGTCAGCATCAGAGCTCACGTGAGCCATCAGCACCACTGGCAGGAGAGAAGGACAAAAAGAACAAGCAGGAGGAGCTCCTGCTGTGGCTCAGTGGTCACAAACCCGACCAGTAACCATGAGGATGCGGGTTTGATCCCTGGCCTCGCTCGGTGGGTTACGAATCCGGCGTTGCTGTGAGCTGTTGGTGTAGGTCGCAGATGAGGCTCAGATCCCGAGTTGCTGTGGCTGTGGCGTAGACCGGCAGCCTGGGAACCTCCATATGCCTTGTGTGTGGCCCTAAAAAAAGGCAAAAAAAAAAAAAGGAACAAGCAGGAAAACACTCCTTCCCTTTGGATCAGGGCTTCCTGGCTCACCGGCCTGGCTGTGAGTGCCGTCAGCTCTAAGTCAAGTGTGTGGGAAAAGCAGTCCTGAGCCCTCGAGTCCTCTTCCTTGGAGGCGCATCCAGAGGCTCTGTAGGACCGCACACATTGAATGCTGACACCCCTACATCCCAACACGGCCTGGCCACGTGTTCTTCCGTTTCAGCTGTCCTATGGAGACCCGGGAGTCTCTAACGCAAGGCAGAAGTGAAGGCCGGCCACTCACAGCACTACATCTGCCAAGGAAGTGGCCCAACTCTTCTGGCAGAGGGAATCTAGACTCATTTATAGAATAATGTCTGCTTGGGTCCATCCTCTGATAAAAGGCTTTCTAATCCATCTCATCGAAGGTCACACATCACAACCCGCAGAGGCTGGTTAGTACGTCTGCAGAAAATGTTTACACCATTTTGATACCAAAAACCCCAAGGCCAGAAAAGTCTGTTTGGTAACGGTGAATGCCCAAACGCCTTTGCTAACCAGGTCTACTGGCTCCTCCAGAAGGAAAAATAGAGCAAACGGATCATCACTTGACAGTGACACCGACACAGAGAAATGAAAGTCTACCGCACTGAACAAAATGTTTTCAATGGCTTGAAAATCAGTGCTAAGCAAATAGTCACAGCAGTGCAGACAGATGCCCAGTGTCAAGGCTGCGCGTGAGGCGCTAATCACATCAGCTCCAGCTCTGTACTCAGGTGCCGTGCCTTTCTTACGGCTTTCGGCTGCTGGAGGGCCGAAGCCAGCCATCAGCAAAGCCAGGGACTGAGCCAGCCGCCGGTCAAGGCCCGGCATCTACAATGGGAAGGGCTGCCACCTAGAGGAAAAATGGCCCCAATTCCCATCAGGAGAGGACCGGCCACCCTGTAATGCTTCCCATCGGCAGACACGGCAGAGAGCCTCGGAGAAGGAAAAGTTCAACTTCAAGGCCACGGACCTGGGCTTTGACCTTCGATCTACCCAAGCGGCTCTGAGACCCTGAAATGGAAGGAAGACTGACCTAGAGCAGCTGCTGTCCCTCTGTCCTGAGGGTGTCCCAGCATGGTGGGCTGGGGCAGGTAAGGGGAGAGCCCACACGGGGCTCGGGGCTCGAGGACCCTCAGCCGTGCTTCTACGAGCCCCTCGCCTCGCTCCGTCTCGGGTGATCTGCTCCCACAGAAGATGGCATGTGAGGGCAAGGGAAGCGGAAAAGACTTCCCTGTGAAAAAATATGAAAGCGGAGCTCCCTCCTGGCTCGGGGAGTTAAAGATCCAGTGTTGTCGCCACAGAGGCTCAGGTTGTTGCTGTGGTGTGGGTTCGATCCTTGGCCCGGGAACTTCCACATGCCACAGGTGTGTGGCCAAGGAGAAAAAGAAAGTGTGAAAGCTATGAGAGACAACCATCTCGAAGTTCTAGGAAGTATATAGTTATGTAAAAGATATTATATAAGTTTATAGACATATCGTATATAATATATAGCAACTGAGTAAATTATGTAATTATATAACTAGCACATTAAGACAGTTCAATGTATCAAGCACCTACTAGGTGACAGAGCCTTGCTGTAGGTTGTCTGCCACTTCATTTAGTAGCCTCGACAGCTTTACAGGATAGGCATAATCTCTTATTTTAAAATGAAAAGACAGGCTCAGACAGAGTAAGCGGCCCAAGATGAGACAAGCGAAGATCTGGCAGAGCCGAGATTCAACCTCTCCCAATTCTCACATTCGAGCTGGATCCCCAGGTGCAGTGAAGGCCCTTGATACACCCACGCCCTGGGCGCACCCCTGCGCAGAGTGGCCAAGGGAGGGGTCCCTATGCTCTGATACGGGGAAGCAAGGGCCCACAGAATTCAAACCACTTCCATTGGTCAACTGATACATCCTCGTCTAACAAAACCTTCAAATGACAGGAACCCTCTTCCATCACAAGAGCAAAACTCATTTATTTGGGAGTTTTCTCCCTTTTGTCAAATTCCCTCTAGAACCTTAGTCAAATTCAGAGGATATACTTAATGATTTGGTATTTTCTAAAATACTGATATATTCCAGTTCATTAAATAACATCTGTGACTGCAAAAGAACTTTTACTTTTTAAATTTTAATGAAGAGCCCAAGACAGTGCTTGCGCATCTCAAATAAGATGACGGAAAGGTGATGAGGGCTCAACAAAAGGCAGTAATAGTAAGGACAGAAGTTATTGAACAGGGCATCATGATGGGCATGCTTCTGTCCCCCCAACACTCACGGGCTGGAATCCTAAAGCTCAGAGCAAGGGTATCAGGAGGCGGGGCCTCTGGGAGGTCATGAGGGAGAAACCCTCAGAATGGGATTAGGGCCCTTAGGAAAGAGACCCCAGGAGTTCCCGTCGTGGCTCTGTGGTTAACGAATCCAACTAGGAACCATGAGGACGCAGGTTCGATCCCTGGCCTTGCTCAGTGGGTTAAGGATCCCGCATTGCTGTGGCTGTGGTGTAGGCCAGCAGCTACAGCTCCAATTGGACCCCTAGCCTGGGAACATCCATATGCCAGCGGGTGCGGCCCTAAAAAGCAAAAAAAAAAAAAGGAGAGACCCCATGAGAAGATGGCCATTCATGAACTGGGAAGCTGGCTCTTATCAGTCACAGAATCTGACCATGCTGCCACCCTGATCTTGGACTTCCAGCCTCCAGAACTATGAAAAATGAATTTCTGTTGTTTACAAGCCACTCAGTTTATTTTGCTATCAGCAGCCCGAGTGGACTAAGACCCAGTGTGAAAAAACAAACAAACACCAGTACGCAGACCACACAGTCTTCTGAACCCTCAATGTGCCGCAGCAGCTTTGCGAAGCCTAAGTGACTTGCTGAAGGTGGCACAGCCAGGAGGAGGCACAGAGCGACGTGGACACCAGAGCCATCCTCTCCTGTCGCCAGGCTAGCAATACACTCGGGGTCGAGGCCGCCGAACCCACGCCACGTCCGATCTGACGGCCACCCACACAGCCAGTCAGATGTCGTCCCAATGTAAACCGGTGCCCCGTACGGGCTGCCTTTGAAAGGGATGCTCAGAGAGAAGAGGAGACGGCACCGCGTCCAACGCTGACCGCAGCGCCGTGGACAAGGCACCGCGGAGGCATCGATCATCCTCCTCGCCTGCCGCTGCCCGCGGGTGTCCACCCCTGCCGTCCAGCTGAAGGCATCGAGACGACTGCGCGCAAGTGAGCCCTTAAACCCACACCTCGGAGCACAGGGCCGCCAGCGGCTCAAGCTCTCCCACGTCAACACCACACACTACCAGCGCCGGCAGGGGGCCTGGGGCGAGCCTCGGAAGGCGGCCGGCAGCCGGTCCTGGGCGGGACGCCAGACCCGTCCCTCCGCCGAGAACAAGGCCCTGCTGCCGCCCCCGCTTCCGTCCGTCCGGCGTCCGGCGCACTGTTCTCTGAGCAGCGCCGGCCTCTCAGCACGGGCTGTGCCTCGTGTGCCCCGTTCACGGCAGAGTGTTGGTCTGAGCGTGTTCTCACGGTGAACAACCCCGTTCTTGGCTGAAACCCCTAAATCCCCCCGGACGGCAAACACTCATTCTAAGATCGAAGGCTGCCTCGTTCTGGTGCTGCAGGCTCAGGAGAGCGCAGCCGCTCTTCTTTAAGGAGACGCGTGGGCTTAGCGTCATCACACCATCCGAGGATTTAAAAGGCTCAAAGCGGAGAAGCCCACCTAGAGGCGAAGAACGTGCCGCACAGAAAGTGGGGATCGGAACGTTTCAGGAACACTCCCTTCTGTGCTCTGAACGGCAGTGATAGAAATAGGTTTTTTTTAACACACAACCTAAGTACAGTTAAGTACAATACAAATACAGCAAGGAGCAGAGAAGGAAACGCTGGAGGGCAGGTAATAAGAAGGCGACTGGGCTGATTTAGGGACTTCTCCACGATGCTCGTGGCCCAGGCCCTTGCCCAGAGGGTCCCAGAGTCCTGAAGTGACCCTGGCCAGTCTTCTCATCCCACCGAGCCCTGCACTACACCCAGAGCTGCGTGGGTCCTGCCAACCAAGCAGGGAACAAAGCCAAGTCCGTGTCCCCGAGCAGCAGCGTCCCGCTAGGCCAGGAGACAGACAAGAAGGAAACCATTAGGTCAGGCCACCGCTGGCTTGTTTAAGGAACATGAAGCTGGGGGTGGGGAAAGAATTTGGGGAGAGGGCTTCTTTTCAGACGTCATTTGTCCAGAGAACCATGGAAGGGAGGGGACAGGCACAAGAGCCAAGTTCCAGCGCAGAGAGCCAGGGAAGGGGGCGATGCAGGTGAGACTGGGGGCCGACTCGTCTGCAGTCTGGATCGTATTCTAAGTGACAATGAGCCACTGGGGGCCACACACAGTGGAGACACATCACATCAAAAAAAAAAAAAAAAAAAAGAATCCCCAAAGCTGGCTTGAGGAGGGGACGGGTGCCAGGTGTGGGCGCAGGGCACAGCGAACATGGACAGGAAAAAGGTCGCCAGAACAAGGCTCCCCCCAAAGCGTCCAGGCCCTCAGCACTCAGGGACGTCACAGGCGGCACATAAGCGTGGGCAACTCGGGGGGGAGCGGTGTTAAACGAGCTTCCTGGCTGCAGGACACCTCGCGGTCCACCAGGAGGTACCTTCCAAATGCCCAGGAGGTCTAGCGCCACTAGAGAGGGGACCCTCCCCACCCACGAGCACACCCGGCACATCCCTGGCCGTCACCCACTTTGGAAACGGCAGACACCCTCGCTCGCCCCCCTCAGCCCTGGACTCTAGTCCTGAGTTGCAGGGAGCTAATTTTTTCAAAACAAGCTTCAGAAACCTTGGGACTGCGGTGCCTAGGAAGCTCTCGCCCGATTTTTCTGAAGATTTCCATTACTCGTCAACATCGCTCCTGTTTCCCGAAGACTCTCATAAAGGGTCTCCAGAGAAACGCCAAGTACAAGGACGCCGAGATGCTCTCGCGCGCCCACGAGAGAGAGCACATCCTCCCCAAAAGGAGAGGAAATGAAAATGAACTCGAGTCCTCTCGAATCCATGAGACCAGTCTGCATCCCCAGCAGGGGACACAGGAGCGTGTTCAATGATGCCACACGCGGTCACACGGCAAAATCCAGTACCAGGGCAATCCTTTCGGGTCGAGCAAATGAGCCTCTTCGGCAAATAAGATGTCAGCAGGAAGGGGGAGAAAAAGAAAAAAGGCGAGGGGCAGAGAGATGAAGAGACACGCTAACCCAATGTACGTACTGCGCGGGCCTTGTCTGAACCTGGACCCAAACAGACCCGGGAAACGGAAAAAACTCGCTGGAGAAGGACCAACGTGAAGAGATTACTATTAAGCGGTACAGGTATTTAACTTGACAGGCGATATTTCTGGATTAAATATGATTCTGGGATTTGCTTCAGTAACGTGGGCGACGAGGCTACGTGACAGACAAAACAAGACTGGCCATTGTGTGGTCAGCCGGTGACATGGGCTAAGGGGCAGAGGCAGGTTCCAATATACTATTCTCTCTACTTTTGTGTATGCCTGACATTTTCCATCATTAAAACTTTACACATATTATCCCCCCCCCCCCCAAACACACACGTACACATTCCATCATTAACCCACAGACTGTGTTCACGGCCAGCCCCCATCTACAAAAATTAACAACATACACAGACTTGTAAAAAAAAAAAAATACAAAAGGTTCTTTTTTCCTCGCTTGGACCCAAGCGTAATGATGGATTTCCTTGCTAGCCAGGAAGGTTCACCAAGATAAACACGTCAAGTTTAAAATGTTATAAGTAGCCAAACTCTTGGTGAGGTGCTCTGGGAAAAAAAAAAAAAAATACACGGGATATTCTGGGAAGCAAGAATAGCAGAAAATTTTCTGGAGGAAAATCTAGGGTCTCTGCCTTAAGTCAAAGGTTGGTGATAACATCTGAGGAGCCCACTGCCGTATGGCTGCTCACGAGTCGTCTGTGCTTAGAGCTGGCCTGGGACAGTAGGGCTGGGGCAGTCACGCATGCGATGCTTACCCCAGGTTTCCAACTTTCTCAACAAGTAACACCAGGCTGCGTGATTCGATCCGAACACGAGAGCCAGCCCTCAACAGCAGCGAAATAAAGAGGCTGTGTCCCTCTCATGCACGGCCCGTAAACTCAGCGGAAGGCATCAGACTCCTTTTGATTCGGAGCATTTTAAGCCTGGCAGGTTCCCTCTCCTTCCTGCGATGCTGTCACAGCACAGTGTGAACATGTGCGGTGACAACACAGCAGCCCATTCACCGTTGCCTCTCGAGGTAGCTCCACCTGGAAAGCTGGGGTGGGCCCCCCCAGGACCAAGGCCAGGTCCAGAACCTTTGGCTCAGCCTCCCCGGGGAGGGCCAGCGTCCCCACAGGCTCCGGGGGCGGGGGGATGTGTACCACGGCCACCCCCACGTGTGGGATCTCACGAAGGAAGAAAGACAATCAAACCCCAGCGGCCCTTCTTTGGGCAGGAGCAGGACCTACGCTCTCCGCCAGCTGCAGGTGTGACGTTACAGCTCCTCCTGCGCTGGCTTCTGCCTCCCCTCCAATGAACCTAGAGAAACCGAGGCCGCCTTTTCCTCTTCTGAAAAGTCCCTTGACGACAAGAGATGGCCTTACTTCCTAGCGATGCCAAGGGAAAGGGGTTTGCTCCGTCACTTGAGCCCTGATGGCTTTTATTTTCTAGAGTGTTCAGACTTACGCGGACGTCGCCATATAAGCTTTGGCTTCACATAGAGAAATAAGTGGGACCCCCCCAGGATGGGATGAGTGACCTTAAAGAAAAAGAAGGCTCACCAGAGACAGAGGGCCCCCCCGCCCCCTACCACGTGAAGACACAGCAAAAAAGCAGGCCTATGACAGTGAATCTGCCAGCACCCTGAGCTTCACTTCCGGCCTCCAGAACTGCGAATGTCTGCTCCTTAGGTTGCTCAGTCTATTTCTGTATTTTGTCATAGTGGCCGAGCTGAGAGAATCCCCAATGACACGTGAGAAAAGCAGGCACTGAAGGTGTGACGCACAGGTCCCAGTTCAGCCAGTGAAACCAGGCTCTGAGTCTCAAGGCAACGGACCTTGGACCAGCAGCCACACGACGCCCTTTCTTAGGAAAACTCCTTCTTGGGGGTCACCAGTGCTGTTCCTTCAATTTGCTCGCTTCATATATAACTCACAAATGACAACAACTTTATCCCCCAACTCTAATTGGGGATAAAGTTCCAATTGGAAAGATGTCACCAGGAGGAAGCCCTACAGATCAGGCTGCCCCACAGAATGTCCTGTGATGATGGAAGTGTCCTCCTGTCTGTGTCGTCCAATGCAGGGGCCACTAGCCCGGGGTCCTCAGCCTGCACCAGATGTGCCCTCCAGGAAACACTTGGCAAGAGCTGGAGACATCTCTGATGGTCACAACTGGGTGAGAGGGTGCTACTGGCATCTGGGGGTCAAGGCCAAGGATGCTGCTACACCTCCTACGATGCAAAACACAGCCCAAGCCACAAAGAGGTATCTGGTCCAAAGTGCCACTAGCACCGAGGTGGGAGAAAATCTGCAGTGGCCCCGTGTGACTACGGAGCATCTCAGATGAGACTGGGGACTCAATTTTTAATTTTACTAACTTTAGGTAGTTTAAGTGTAAATTTTCAAGTGAAAAACATACGAGACTGGTAGTCCAAAACAGGAACTGAAATTTAAACAGCCATGGGTGTTCTGGACAGTACAGCAATCAAGGATGTGTGTAAATATGAAAATAAAGGTCTTCTTTCCCAAGTATTTCCATTTAAAGGAACAAAGCATCTTCGGGGAAAAGAGCGCTCTGATGCTCAGGGTCAGCGAGGAATGAGCATCGATCAAAGCACAAAAGCGAACACCACCCGTGAAGCTTTAGGGCAGAGGACCAGGCACCAAACAGGTCAGCACGACTGGAAATCACAGGCACTGCTCCCCTCCGTCACTGCAGGCCACTTACTCTTGCAGGGTCTCCACCCCCTTTTCCTTGTACTGCAGTTCTTGCTTCATCTGGGTCAGCTCTCGTTTCAATCTGGAAAGCTAAAAACAAATGACACGGTTTTTTTCCAAAAGCGAGCTGTGAAAAATGACGTCTAGAGTTGTGAGCATCTATGTTTCTGGTCAGCTGGCAACCGGCTGGATCACCCAAGCTCTCCGGGAACTTCCATTAAACAGCCAGGCCCGAGGAGCTGGGTCGCCTTGAAGCACAAGGCCCGGGGCCCTGGCAGGTTCCTTCCCGCGTGCAACCCTGCCACCGGCGCCGATTTTCTTTCTCAAGACATGGATTCACACGTTGCCGTGAGCCACTGTCACACGTTTCTCGTCCTCTCTTCCACTTACTCCCCACTGATTCCACAAATGAGATCCCGCTGCTCAAGCCATGACTTCCCACTCCCTGAAGGCAGGGCCTGGAGTGCTTCTTGAAGCAGATCCCAGGCCCACTTTGGGCCAGTGTTAAAACTCGGGGGTGGAGTTCCCATCGTGGCTCGGCAGTTAATGAACCTGACTAGCATCCATGAGGTTGTGGGTTCGATTCCTGTACTCACTCAGTGGGTTAAGGATCCGGCGTTGCCATGAGCTATTGCACAGGTCGCAGACGCGGCTCGGATCCTGAGTTGCCATGCCTGTGGTGTAGGCCAGCAGCTGTAGCTCTGATTCAACACCTAGCCTGGGAACTTGCATACACTGCACAAAACTCGGGGGCGGGGGGGGGGGGCGGGGGTGGTGGCCTGGAGCTCATACTTTGCACCGACTCCCCAAGTGTTTCTTGTAGGTGCGCTAGAATGTGAGAAGCATGGCACTGAAAGAGACTGAGACACCAGCACAGACCATGTCTCTGACATGTCTCCCATCCCCCTCCCAGGCAGCCCCGCCCCGGGGATGAGGTGGCACATAAAAAACCCAGCGACACCAAGAAGGAGCGTCAGAACTTTAAAAAAAAAAAAAAAAAAGCTGGAAAGCAAAACCAAATGACCAAATGTAATAATAATTCATGAAATTGAAAATCTTATTAAAACATGACTGTTAGACACACTGACGGCCATAAAATGAACCATGACAGGTGATGTTACATAAAAATACATACAAGACTTCAAGCTGTGAAAATATTCATTTTACTCACCCTATCCCGGCGACTTGCTATTTCTGCTTTTATTTGGTATGGGTCGTACTTTGTATTTGCTGAATATCCAGAAAAGGCTAAAAAGAAGGAAAATATTTTACTTTACGATGGATCCTTCAAAATAAATACACAAAGAGAAGAACTTCTGATTCACCATATGAAGTAATTAATTCTAAGTCTGAGATTTACAAGTTAGGACTGGCTCCTAAAGAATGAACTTTCACAACCTCAAATCCTGACGTCTGATTTTTGCATGAGGCCTTTCTATGTGATTCCACAAATTAAGACATATGGCTGTAGGCAAAACACAACTCTATTTACTTCGACTTCAAAACTACTAGGGTTAAAAACCACATAGAGGAGTTCCTGCTGTGGCCAGTGGGTTAAGAACCCGACTGCAGCAGCTTGGGTCACTGTGGAAGTTCGGGTTTGATCCCCAGCCCAGTGCAGTGTGTTAAAGAATCTGGCATTGCCACAGCTGCAGCTTGGATTCGATCCCTGGCCCGGGAACCCCCATATGCCACAGATGTGGCCATAAAAAACAAAGCCAAAAACATATATATGCAGGAGGCGGGGGTTGAGGAGGTGTGCTTGTGGTATAGAAACTGGTCCTTGCTATGTAAGTAATACACACAGTATGAACCCACTTTTTTTTTTTCTTTTTTCGGCCAAGCTCGCGGCATGCAGAAGGTCCCAGGCCAGGGATGGAACTCGCTCCTCAGCAGTGGCCAGAGCCACAGCAGTGACGATGCCTGATCCCTAGCCCACTAGGCCACCAGGGAACTCTAGTATGAGTCCATTTTTATTTCCTTTTAAAATGCACACACCCAGGGAAGTCACTGGAAGGAGAGAGTCCCAGAGCTAACTATTATTCCCAGTGGTTTCGTTGCAAAAGATGTGATTTTTCACTCTCTTCGCATGTACATTCTCGACACGAACGATTTTGACCTTAGAACGAAAAAAAACACTAAAGAGTCCTAAAATGAAAAAGACAACTTTCCAGAATGTGTCAGTATCCGGCAGGCTTGAGAAAAAACAATCCTTCCACGATGCTGGTTCCCTGAAAGCTGAGGCGAGGCACCCTCGCTTTTATTCTAGCCGCTTGTTTGTGACGGATGTTTAGCCAAAGGACATCAAAGAGCGGGATGCCTTTTTCAGCCGAGCAGCGCCCGGGACTTGAAGTCTTTTAACCGACAGCATCGCCGCTGCGGCCGCCCGTATCAGGGCAGCCAGGCCCCTGGCGGTGTCTCAGCGACCGGAACAGCGCGTGGCCACTTCTGATTTCTGTCGCCCCGTTCACTGCCCCGCATCGCTTTTTCTCGATGCTTCTGTCCCCTTTCTCTTAGGCTTCCACGCTGTGGTGACTTGGTTCCCGAGCTGTGGAGGCTCCTCCTGCGTCACCCCACACTGGTGTCATCTGCCTCCAGGTCATGTTCACTAACTTGACCTGCTCACAGGACCCATCTGTGGCGCCCGCACCCATTCTTTAACTCCTTTGATCTGAGTACCAAGGGGTGTCATTCAGGAATCTTAAGTGCCAACAACACCTAGAAACTAGCTTATAATCATGCCCTGATTTTATATTAGAGAAGATGGCTCGAAGCCATCGAGTGGTTTAAACAGCAAGATTATTTAAAATCCTCAAATAGAACCACGTCCAAAGTTAATTTGAGCTGTTCAGATATCGCCTTTAAAAAAAAAAACAAAAACAAAAACAAAACAGTTCTATGGAAAATCTATTTAAGGCCCCATCATTCAGAATTTCAAATTACTAGAATCTACGGGGAATAAATATCTGGAGGAGCTAAGCGTTTGCCAACTTTATTTCAAATGTTCTTATATTTAGAATCCTAATCTTTCAAAGACATGGAGTAAAATGTTTTTAAAACAGAATTCTTCCTGAGATGAAGAATGGCTCTTTCCAGATCCTTTAACCTCCATCTTGTCTGACTCCTTGGCTTCATTTAAGACCAGAAACGAAAGCGACGTTCTCAAACAATGCCCTTACGAGGCAGCAATTATGTCCATAAAATCGCCACATTAAACTCTGGGGACTTAAGTTTCCCAGGCCTGGGTTTAAGGGGCTTCCACTGGGGGCCCAGATGACATGCAAATGAGCCTAGAGTCTGCCGACTCCTCACTTCCACCTGTGTCCACTTGTCACCGTGCAGCTGGTGACGACAATGCCAACAGTCACGGCCTGGGCTCTTTCCCATTCCAGGTAGAGAGCAAGCCCATCACCCAAGTCCAGAGAAGTTAACGCTAAACATCAGTGACAATGACCTGAAATCGGTGCCCACCTTTCCAGCTGTGCAATTTCACAGGCACAATTAGCAAAGAGACTCGCAGTGCACACGGGAAGTGCAGAGGGTTCGGACGGAGGACGGACATACGGCAACCTGCCCCCAGACTAACTAACACCTCTCCCCCAGGACACTTAGCCTGGGCCAGTCCTGGAGCGGGATCCTGATAAACCACAACATCCCTGAGCGGCCGAGTCCACCAATGGGGAGGCTGAGCCTCACACTGTCACTGTGAGGTGACAATGGACAGCCTTACCGGCCAGGCCCAGGGGAGTCCGACTTTTCTGCTACTCACAGCTGCGACCACCCTAAACGATCAAAGAGGTTTTACTCAGGGATACCATTCATGTTACCTTTGCGACGGTCTCTAAAATCAAAAAAGTCCAGGACTGGGATGAGGGAAAAGGCAGCTCAAGTTTTCCTAAGACGGTGAGGACATTTTATCTTCAAATGCTAAGGAGAGTGATGGACACTGGCACGACTTTTTTTTTCCCTCCTGGCCGCACCCGCGGCAGGGAGAAGTTCCCGGACCAGGGATCAAACCCGTGCCACGGCAGCCTCCTGAGCCACGGAGGAACTCCTGGCCTAACGGGTGATGATATAATTCAGTGGATAAAGACAAATTCCCAGTTCCTGACGTCCGCCAGCAGGTGTAATAGAAGCCACTGGCAGAGTCCAAGGAAGAGCTCCGGACTCCGGGCACCACGATATTCAGAAAAGCAACTGGCCTCCTCTGCGAAGGCAAGTCGCCCATCTCCAGGTTAAGGGCAAATACCAGCCCCCTACCTCTGAGGCTTTCTCCTGGCTTGAAGAGGTGGCGTGGGCAGAACTATGAAATAGCTCAGGGAGTCCCCTCAGGCACACAGCATCACTATGGACAATGTAACAATAAGGCGACGTTAGAATAATAAGGCTACATTGTGTGTGGACGACAACAATGGAAATTACGACACTCGGCTGTCACAGGGTGCCTCTCACACTTATTTCGTCTATTCTCATACAATCTTTCTGAGCGGGGGACAATTATGTTTCCCCGCCTTAGAGATCAAGGCCGAGTCTGTAGTGACTTGATCCACACGGTGCCATCAGTGAAAGAGGGACTTCTGTCTAGAACCTGGGCCCCCATGAATCAGATCAGCTTTTCCGTCATAAGAAGAACCGGCCCCCCAGCTCCCCAGGGCTCAACAGGTGAACTCCATCTGTGTATCTAGCACCCCAAATGCTGCTGGCCCCAGTCCTTACTTTGGATTTCGATGCTATGGGCTAGTGAAAGGGGGAAACGCATGTACATCCACGGGTCCGTTTATCTCTGTTTCCGTCTCGCTCTTACCCATCGGCCTCCGTGCCGTGAGAACCTGAGATCACCCCGGGGGGACGATGTGCTTTCAAAACCAGCAGGCCTTCTCCAAAGGCGTCCTCCGGGCAGACGGCACCTTTGGCCCAGGTATGTGCCCCCAGGCGTCAGCCGTGTAAGGAGCTGCTCCAGGGAGCCCAGGAGGACGGCTGGCAGAAAGGACAGCAGGCCTGGACAGTTTTCATGCTAATTATCAGAGCGGCAGGCGACCAAGGCACGCATGTGAATAACCAAGGCCAACAAAAAAAGGGCATGACTTCTTTTTCAAAGGCACCATAAGTAGAGGAACAACAACAAAAAATCCAACTAGCCCACTCAGAGGGAACCTACAGAAGTCATGCAAGATGCGAGTTCCCATTGTGGCTCAGCTGTAATGAACCCGACTAGCATCCATGAGGATGCGGCGGGTTCGATCCCTGGCTTTGCTCAGTGGGTTAAGGGTCCCGAGTTGCCGTGAGCTGTGGTGTGGGTCACAGACACGACTCGGATCCTGCACTGCTGTGACTGTGGTGCAGGCCAATGGCTACAGCTCCGATTCGACCCCCTAGTCTGCAAACTTCCACATGCCACGGGTGCAGCCCTAAAAAGCCAAAAAAAAAAAAAAAAAAAATGAAGTCACGCAAGATGCCACCAGATCACCAGATCCGAAGCCAGCATTCTCTCTCTAGGGAGACAAAGCGATGTGGCAGACGTGTGTGCTCTGCTATAACCTCCCAGCCCCAGTCCTGCCAGCTAATACCTGTGGAAAATGCTGCGCGGGCCATTTTCCCCCTGCCTGCTCCAACATGCTCGCGCGAGGGCAAACAAAATGCTGAACGGATGCACTGTGGCCCTTGGCCTGGGCGAGATAGGGGATGAGAGACAAGGAAGACAGGCTCTGTGGGATGGGCCTGGAGCCTCGGAAGGAATGCGGGCCGCCTGAGGACTGCCTGCCGAGGTCAAGCTTCCCCAGCACCTGACCCAGGAATCCAGGGCGGGTCAGCGCTTTCTCACGGCAGATAAGGCTGCCTCGTTCCCAGCCACCCGAAGAGACTCCTGGGTGTAGATGCCTGGGGACTCCTCGGAGCCAGGCTAACGACGACGTCGTATTCCTGCGGCTGCAAGAGAGGGTCACAGCTCTGGGAGTCACCTGGGGAGCTTTAAAAAAGAGCGGCCCCACCCGAGGCCAATCAAATCCAAATCTTGGGGGGGGGGCGGGGGGGGCAGGCAGTAAGAGTTTCTAAAGACCCTTTGGGAGCTCCCCTGCCCCCCAACACAGCCAGGGCTGAGAGCCACTGCTGCAGATTCCTCTGCCACGGACCAGAGAGGTTGTGGGCCAGCAACTCTCTGTCTTGATGATGCGCTAGACGACAAGGCACGTGGCTGGGTCCCAGCAAAAGTCTGTTTACAAACACCCGGAGTGGACAGGAGTCAGCCTGGGGGCCATGACTTGCCGGCCTGTGGTTCAGACCATAATTTCCCCCACATGAGAACTCCTTCCGAAAGATCCTGCAGAGGCTCAGTCACCTCATCTGAATGCATGTGGCGGCTAGAGTTTCTCAGGGAGGAGGAAAGAAAAAAAAAAGGTTCTGAGATAACAAATGTACTCGCTGATAAAAAGAAGGCAAACAGAAGAGCACGTTGCACTGAAGAAGGGAGGAGAAAACGCTAGACAATGGAGCTGGAGAGAAAGCACTGGTGTACTTTCTCGGGCAGAGAAGTCCGGCCTCCGTGCGGGAAGCGGGGGGACCAGCGATGAGCTCACAGAAATAAAGGGGGGGGGGTCTTAGTCTCACGGGGACACGTGTGTGCAAATGCAGCAAAGCAGGACTTCGCTGTGCTCAGAGACCAAAAAAAAAAAAAAAAGGTCAAGGCTTAGAAAGTCTCAGGTACCAGATGGCCTGATAGTGAGACGCAATCCTTCCTCTCCAATGAACAGAGTCATCTTCTGGTGATTTCCATAACTCAGGGGAACTCTGTGAAGGGAGGGGAAGGCAGCGCTTTCCTCCCCCGGCCTGCTCCGTCCCACGGTCAGAAACGGCTGTTCTAGCTAATGCCTCTGTTTACCGCGACTGCCTCCTTCTCCCCTGCAATCAGCCATCGGGGATAAATCGTGTCCCCAGCATTGAGTAGATGCCAACCCCGGGTGCGAAGAAAATATCCACCGAAAAGTAAATGAATACTTTAGCAATGAGAAGACTTTAGTCATGAGAAAGTCAGGAAGGAGGGAGCCCCTGCCTTCGACCTGCCCCTTTCACTAGTGCAAAAGTGGCCCCCAATATGTCAATTTATAATCGGTCCTTATTTCCAGGAAACTTGCACAATGGGAGGCAGGCAAGTGTTCCCAAACCATGATCAGTTCTTCTGAGCTGATTCTTAAGCATCTTGGAAACAGTACATGGCACTGGAGGTTATATACACAAAGGGATCTGGGTTCAAACCCCAATTGTACCATTTACTGGCGATGCAACCTTGAAAAAGTAACTTCGCCGACCCAACAGTGTTTGTTGAGGCTACAGGGAAAATAACATCGCCATGTTACAAGGCCTCCCAATGTTGCAATCAGAGTTGCAGAGAAAACTCTAGCCGGTGCCAGGTCGGTTCCTTTTGCGGGGAGCCACTGCCAAGGAAAGAAGCAATGGGAAGTGAGTGCACGCGTGATTCTGATCCCAGAAGCGGAGCAAGGAGATGCCTCCCTGCTTTAGCCGATGAGCCATGACGGTGACCCGGGCAGTGTGAGACCCACGTGGCCAGCGGGAGCCCGGGCATGCCATGGCTCCCGCCACCGGCAGCTCCTGACCTGGGCCCAGGCCTCTGTAGGTGACCTCTGTTAGGGCACAAGCCAAGAGGATCCCTGTCGTGAACCTCAGCCTGTGGCCAGAAATAGTTCATCTGAGTCACATCTAACAGTTTTCCTCAACGGAGTTTCGCTTAAACGGCAAATTGAAAGAGCTTGGTCAAAACCCCAGGGACAGCGACAGCCTGTAAACTGCTTGGATTAACTCCGAGATTCCATTCGTAGTCTTCCCCCCAGAAGAGCGGGGCTACAACGAGAGGCCCTGGCATCTCCAGCCCCTCCTAGAAACTGGGAGGCCTGAAATTCTCCCAAGGATCACCCAAGACAAGCCGTATTAACGACAGGGGTCTCTGGCTGCAGCCCTTTGTCATGCTGACAGGTGTGAGTCAGGAGGTTGTTTCGTATCACTACCTGAAGTGTGTGTGTTCATTTCCTCCTTTCTCCACCTGCATGGAAGCTCCTTGAGGGCAAGGACCTCACCTTTTTTTTTTTTTTTGGCTTTTTAGGGCCACACCCGTGGCATATGGAGGTTTCCAGGCTAGGGGTCTAACTGGAGCTACGGCTGCCAGTATACACCACAACCACGGTGACGTGGGATCTGATCTGTATCTGCGACTCACACCACACCTCACGGCTACGCCAGATCCTCAACTCACTGAGCAAGGCCAGGGATCGAACCTGTGTCCTCAGGGATACTAGTCAGATTCGTTTCCACTGAGCCACAACAGGAACTCCAGGACCTCGCCTTTCTTAGCTCCGGCGCATCGCAGTGCCTGGCCCAAGGTAGGCACTTGATCAATATAAAGAGTGAGAGTAAATGGCCATCTGATCCCAGTGCGGGAAGGCTAACTGCCTAACAGTGTGCGCCCTGATACTTTATGAAGCTGTCTCGCCCGAGTCAAGTTTGGTGTCTGCAGAAAACCTAGCCAGGAGATGGCTTTCAAAGTCACGTGTGGGAACTCACAGCTGGCGTACGAGCGGCTGGCGTCCTCGCACATCTTGTGCAGCTGCTGGTACTCCTCCTGGGCCAGCTCGAACCGCTGCTGCTTAATCTGGTAGATTTCTTTCTTGGCATTGAGAGCCTCCTGGGCTACAATCAAATACTCCTTCAGCATCCGCTCCTGCTCTCGTCTCCACTGTTCTCTGGGATCCTCAATCTGGGTGAGCTCTGAAATGAAAAGAAGAGCATAATAACTTCAAGATAAAAATCTCTTTTTTCCTTTCTTTCTTTTTTTTTGGGGGGGGGGGGTGGGGGCCTGCCCACGGCAGACCGAAGTTCCCGGGCCAGGAATCAAACCCGTGCCACAGCAGTGATCAGAGCCACAGCAGTGACAACGCCGGATCCTTAACCCGCTGAGCCACCAGGGAAACGTCTCAAAGTAACATCTTTAAATGGACAATAATCATGCAGGTATGTGACCAGCCGATATGAGAATTAATTAACTACCAGGGTGCACATTATGGAAGTGTCTACACAACAAACCCTCCCAAAGTGTGGATCGCCTCCTATTTACATACCCATGCCTGGGATAAGACGAAAGATTTGGAGACAAGAAACAGATCCATGGAGGGGAAGACAAAACCAGACAACTTTTCAGGCTGCAAGTCAATGTTGGTGGACATGAAGCCAAAGGGGCTCGTCACTGTCAACCTAAGAGATGCGTCCAACCCTCCTCTCTCCAACTTCCTCCACCCGGGACGCGCCCCTTCCCACCTCCGGGACACCACCCCGTGTCTCTGTGCATTCTCCGTGGACTTCTTGTCTCCCCCGCTCCAAATTCCCGCATTTTCCACTCCGGTTCTCTCACGCTACCAGCTCCCGTGAGAGGGCTCAGGCCCATCTCCGGCTCCACCCTCTCCCCTGAGCGCCCACCTTGTCTCTCCACCCGCCTCCTAGGTGCATCTCCACCTGGACGGATGCAAAGTAATTCTGAGTCATCCGTCCAAAGCAGAAGTCGCTCTCACACAGCGCCCTTTCACTACCCAAACTCAACGCAATCCAAACGAAGCCCCACGACGAGCCTGCTTCTCCCGCTGGGCCTCTAGGGGAGGGCGCCGTCACGGGGCCCCAGCCACCGAGCCAACCTGGGACTCACCCTCGGCCAACCCCTGCTCCTCTCCCGCAGCCAGGACATTTTGTGGGTCATCCAGAGCGGGTGGCTGCTGCCCCTGCACCGAGCAGCGGCTGGCACGCTGTGCCTTCTCTCCATCCCCCTTTCGTTCAGCATCCTCGTCATCCCTTCTCCAAAAATACGCGGGCTTCCCGCCTCGTCCCACCAAAGGCCGTCCTCAGTGTGCTTCCCACTCACCCTCCCGACACCGCTTGCACTTCTGTGACACACGAACCTCTTTTTCTGTCTCTTTGTTTTAGGGCCACATCTGCAGCATATGGAGGTTCTCAGGCTAGGGGTCAAATTGGAGCAGCAGCTCCCGGCCTACACCACAGTCACAGCAACACTGGACCCGAGCCGCGTCTGCGACCTACACCACAGCTCACGGCAATGCCGGACCCTTATCCCACTGAACAGTGCCAGGGATGGAACCTGTATCCTCATGGATCCTAGTCGGGTTCATAACCTGCTGAGCCACAACGGGAACTCCCTACATGCACCTCTTTTAAGGGACAACGCCTGACATCCTCCACGTGATGTCTGAGTCCCACGGAGCATCACCTGCCAGCTTCACTTCTAGTTTCTGTCTTTTCCCCCACAAACATCCTCTCAACAGACTGGCTCTTTCACAGTCCCTATCTTTTGGAAATGCTCATCCATGTGTTTGGGCTGCTTCTGTCCTCCTCTGCCCACCAGGAAACTCCATCATCCTCTAAGTCCTTCTGCAAAGGCACCACTTTTCCCTTCCTTCCTTTCCTCCTTCCTTCCTTCCATCCTTCCTTTCGCAGGGCACACAGGCAGGCTTTCCAGAGCGGCTGTGCGAGGCGGACCCCTGTGCCCACCAGGGATGCCGCGAGGGCCCGCAGCGCCCAAAGCCCAGTGCATGTGCGCAGCCCATGGCGCAGCAGCCCAGACACCTCGACTCCCTGCATGCACAGACAAGAGGCACCAGGTCAGGTGGCGCCAGGGGAGGGCTGCCCTCGAGGGGGGCCTCACTGAGCACCAAGCCCAGTCCAGCAGGTGGTGTATCCACCTAGAAGCCCTCTTGCCATGTGGACAACTGCCCGGGAAGGCAGCAGGGCCCGCAGCCCCTGCCCATGCTTTGGGTATGAGCGGCAAGCACACAAAGGGCAAGAGCGTGATCAGGACTCCACCGCCCCAGGCCCGACAGGACCCCTCGCCATTTGGGTCTGCGAGTCCTGAACTCAGGAGGCCACTGGCAAGTGACAATGTGGGGATCAGCCCTAAGGACACCAGCCTGGGTGGGTCTCAGCATGGGGACGGAGGGAGGAAGGGGCTTCATCACTCACGAGGGGGGGCATGGGCATCTTCGGGCCCTCCCGGCCTCCCTGGCACTTACGACAGAAGTGTAACTTAGGGGCAACTTCTATCGCCGGTAGCAATGACAATGACAGAAACACTGGGGGCAGCCAGAAGGAAATGGGGGAGTGAGAAAATGTGAATCTGAAAGGGAAGTGGATGCCCAGCTGGTACCCGATGGAGGAAGGCTGGGGAGGAGGCAGAGAGCCAGGAGGGAGGCGCGGACAAGAGGCCTAGAACCAAATGTAGCGTGGGACCCAGCATGTCAACCTCAGCGCCACTGGCACTCGGGGCAGCTCGGCCTCCGTGGGGGCCGTGCTGGGCACTGGAGGACCCTGAGCAGCAGCTCGGCCTCCGTCCACCAGATGCCGGTTGCCCCTCTCCCGGGCCCGACAACCCAAAATGCCTCCAGACATCACCGAGGGTCCCTGAGAGGCAAAAGCAGCCCGGGTTGAGGCCCACTGCTCTCATCAATTCTAGAAAGAAGGCTGGGGTGGGCACGGACCCATTATTCCAGCTCTGGTCTTTACATCATTCTCTCCCTTCCCATACCCCCAAAGGACTGGTATATTAAAGTTAAAATCCAAGGCCTAAGACAGAATGGAGCTAGGGCAACCACTTGGGCAATTTACTGTTCCAAGAACTCAGAAACAGTAACTCTGTGGGGAACATCCTTCTTTTTTTTTTTTTTTTTTGGCTTTTGTCTTTTTGCCATTTCTTGGGCCGTTCCCGCAGCATATGGAGGTTCCCAAGCTAGGGGTCGAACCGGAGTTGTAGCCACTGGCCTACGCTGGAGTCACAGCAATGCGGGATCCGAGCCGCGTCTGCGACCTACACCACAGTTCACGGCAACGCCGGATCCTTCACCCACTGAGCAAGGGCAGGGATCGAACCCGCAACCTCATGGTTCCTAGTCGGATTCGTTAACCACTGCACCACAACGGGAACTCCTCCTTCTCCTTTTGAGAGCAGTTTCTATTACGAGGCTGCCGGGGAAATTTACCTTCTACTGGGTAGGGAAACTCCCCAGTGGACATATTTCAGGCAGTCCTGAGCACCACACAAGCCCGGCAGCTACAGAACCGCTTCGCTTTGTGAAGAGCTCAGCCAGGGAACACTTTGGATGCCATTTATAAAAGCCAGTGGAACGGAGTGTTAGGAAGCAACAATTGATTCACTCCACAAAAAGAGTTCCTTGCACCTTCGAGATCAGCATGAAAACTCATTCACAGATAGTAACTCCAGTGCGGCACTCTACTTACTATTTATGTGGTCCATGTAATAAATTCCAATTTGTTTATCATACACAGTTTCCCATCCTAAAGGAAGTTCATCCCCAACACAATCGGCAAAGGTCAATGGCTTTGTTATCCTGCAAAATAAAATTATGAAAGCAAATGTGAAAGTCAGGTCAATGTCACGGATGTTCGCTGAATCGACTATAGAATTAGGTTTCACTAACGAAGTTATATGTTATCTTATCGGACTGCTTTTGCTCCACCTGTTGGCTTGGAAAATGAATTCACTGCCTCTGCCTAAACAGTAATCACTAATGATTTCAATGCACTCACAGTTCAAAGCATCGCTATCTCAACATGCAACTTTACATACCAGCCGAAAACAGACATGGACAGTCACAAAACACATAAAACAAGCATCTTCTTCCAAGCAGCATGTTTACCGAGGTGATGACAACAGAATATAACTCTGCCACAACAGGCGAGCACCTGTGTTTTGCTCTCGTTCCCTGACACAGGTTCCCCCATCACAGCTTTCGCTTTCCGTACATTCTGGCTTAAATCTATCTAAAATGTACTTGGGGGAGCTCCCGTCGTGGCACAGTGGAAACGAATCCGGCTAGGAACCATGAGGTGGCGGGTTCCATCCCTGGCCTCGCTCAGTGGGTTAAGGATCCAGCGTTGCCGTGAGCTGGGGTGTAGGCCGTAGACGCGGCTCGGATCCGGCGTTGCTGCGGCTGTGGTAGAGGCCAGTGGCTACAGGTCCGATTAGCCCCCTCGCCTGGGGACCTCCATATGCCGCGGGTGCGGCCCTGAAAAAGACAAAAAAATTAAAAAATTAAAAACTAAAATAAATAAAATGCACTTGGGAGTTTCATCTACCAGCGGTCCTAGGTCAGGGAGTTAAACATTAACCGTTGACCAAATGCAAAAAGCCAAACAAGGCTGGGAACAATGCAAGGAGATGCTTAACTAAATACGGCCTGTCTCCCTTATACAATGGGGAAATCAGAAATTGCAAAGCGTTCTCTTTGCTTTCTGGAGAAAAACCAACACAAGTGCATTGTCCACAGCCCTCTCTCCTTGAAGTCAATCTGATCTTGGAAACCTCGGCTTGACAGAGATGGATCAAGGACAGGTTTTCCAGATGGGTTTCTTTAAGGAGGCCCCCCCCCTTCCCTCCCCCCCCCCCCATGATCACGCTGATTGACAAGACAGCTGTGGTAGAAAACAGGCCACACCTATAATTGTCTGAGTCCGGGCAGCTATCTAATCAGTTGTCTCTATAAATGCACACAGGCTGGTATGCATGGGAATCTGATAACCTAAATTTCACTGCCTCAATCTTCCCACATCTCCCTTGGAGCCTCTGGCCCCAGGAATGGGAGACACCACAACCAGCGCCAAAGCCCACAGGAGCAGGATGCATTCTCAACATGTTATTTCCCCGAACTGGTTAGACAACAAGGCTCTGGCTCTCCCAGGAGCACTTAGAAATTGATCGACACCCTCAGAAAGGCACTGACGGAGCTCGTCTTCATTCTAAACAGAGGATTTTAAAAGTGAGAGTCAACAGCGAAACAGAAATGCTCATACAGACGATAAAACACACCGTGGATAATCCTCTCGAACATGAGGCACTCAGAAGCTCACAGCATCACAAAATGAGCCTGCCGCCTGCCATCTGTCCCCTCCCCAAACACCAACGTCCGGGCCACGGCTCCCTTACAGGTGGGGAACGAGGTGGTGGTGGCACCGGCCCAAGGCAAATCGCTAACGGCTCCTGGGTGTGAGGCATGATTCAAGTCTTGAACGAGACCAGACCCCATCAAACGCAGCGCTGCTTTAAGATAAACTGCGACCTGAGCACATCCCTGCTCTTCTAGATTCACCGGGAAGCCTCGAGAAAATTGCCCGAGCACAGGCGGGCGCAGCCTAAGAAGCACGTTTGCCCACACGAGCTCGTTCAGTCCACAAACGCAGGTGGGAAGCCTGACCTGGCAGCACCGCTGAGCCCAGCTCACTTCCTTTACAGCGCAGAACTGTTATAAAATGATGGCGAGTTCACAGTTTTCGATTTCCGACCCACAACAATGCAAGTCATTAAAATAACACTTCCAGACTCACTGTTCCAAAAAATTAAAGTGACGGAGCTACCATTTTGGTGAATGTTCTTTGGGGCTTGATAAAGAATCCACGTGTCTCTGATTCCACTTCCTCTCTAAACGAAGCATGAATTAATGGCTTTGGAAGCGGATCCACCAGCCCCAGTCAGGCCTTCAGCGACAGCAGCCCCAGCCAGCAACTTGACCACAGCGCCTCGTGAGACCTGAAGCGAGGACCACCAGCTGAACTCTGCACCACAGACATCGTGTGACTGAATGCTCACTGTCACCTGAAGCCACTAAATCTCAGGCTAATTCGTGTGATACAGCAATGGGTAATGCATGAACGACGTAAGCCCTGACTTGCTGTCCCAGTGCATCGGACATGGCAGGGGACATGTGCGCCCACTAGTAGGACCAGTGAAGTGCAGAGAAGGCTTTCTTGTCTTATTCAAGAACGTGCACATAAATATCTACACGCTGCTCTTCTGATTCATCCGTCTATTTATCGGGACGATGCAGCCTCCAGAGAGCTGTGACGTCACTGAACACAGACACATTTTGCCCTGGTTTTCAATAACGACATTGAGAACGTCTACATCGACTGTCCTCGTTATCATTCCAAAATATTTATGGGACAGAGACTTTGGGGTTTTCCGTCGTACCGCACAAGCCACCGTGGGTATTCAAAACCGCCCCGGTATCAAAACGACGACGCCCCCCCAAGAAGGGTACTGGTGGGTAACATGCCTTGAGTAATGGCCCCATCACTCCAGGTGACGTACTGGGTTTCAGAATCCCTTGGATCTCACTGCCACGATGAGGAGAGCTGAAGAAATCTGGACTCCCTTTTTACTGTCAGAAGGGCAGTGCCTGGGAGTCTGCGACAGTGGCGTTCTTCTGCTGTTTGTTCTTCAGCGAGGAGGGCTTTCTGGCTGCTGCTGGCTACAGAGCATGACCCCTGCGTGGCAGGGGGAGGCCAGGAGCCACCAGGGAGTGAGCTCAGACGTGGCTGGCACAGTGAGCACCCTTGGCAAGGTGGCCAATCCCATGACCCCTCATCCTGCCAGTGGGCATCCTCCCAGTTGGTTGAGACCTTGATGTCCAGGGGCCTGTCCTCAAGCAGAGTGGTCTCTACACCAGGGCCGTGCACTGAGTTTGCACACGTCCCCCCGAGGCAAGGCCAGGTCCCGTCTTCACCCCCTGGAGGGCCAGTCCAGGCCCCTGAGTTCTCACCTCCCCCAAAAACTTGTTGCTAGATTTGTCCCACCAACTCCTTCCCACGGTCACGACACACAGACTCCAGGGTATTTTTGTTTCTATCGCACAGTTTTGGAAATATATCGAAATAGGGGAGAGGGATCCCTCCATACCACCACTCAAATAAAACCATTCTTCCTATTTTGGGGTGTTTTCCTCCGTCTTTTTTCTAGGTTCTTTTCATTTTTTATTTATTTTTTTTCCCTGACACAGTCATGATCACACAGTATGTATAATTCTCTGTCCATTTGTAACATGTTTACTTATTCAGACCTTGAGTCTCTCCAAAAATTTCTCAAGAACGGCCTAACACTTTAGCCAAAGTATTCTGTCCCTGCTTGTTTTAAATTGTGTGCAAACCTCACCCAGAACAGCACTGAACAGAGTCAGCTCCTCGAGAACAATTACCCTGTCTCAACTGCCTTTGACTTCCGGCACCTGATCTAAGAATACATAACTTGCATGTCTTCAAAGAGTTGGCTAAGGGGATTAATATAAGCAACCTAAGCACTATGGGTAGCTACATTATTTCGAGTTTCCACTAGTATAAATATTCATGAGAACTGCCTTGAACACAGTTCAGCAATTTCTCACATAGCTAAACAAAGAGTTTCCACCTGAGCCAGTAATTCTACACCTAGGCGTGTACCTAAGCAAAATGAAAACACATGTCTACATGAAAGAATGTCCACGGCAGCATTATTCACAGTAGCCAAAAGATGAAAACAGCTAAGGGCCATCACCTGATGAACAGATAAATAAAACACGGTCTATCCGTTCAATGGAATATTATTCGGCCATAAAAAGGGGAGTTTCCTGTCATGGCACAGTGGAAACAAATCCGACTAGTATCCATGAGGATGCGGGTTCAATCCCTGGCCTCACTCAGTGGGTTAAAGACCCGGTGTTGCCGTGAGCTGTGGTTTAGGTCACAGAGGCAGCTCAGATCTGGCAATGCTCTGGCTGTGGTGTAGGCCAGCAGCTACAGCTCTGATTCAACCCCTAGCCTGGGACCCTCCATAGGCTGAGTGTGGCCCTGAAAAATGCAAAAAAAAAAAAAGAAAAAGAAAAAAAGAAAAAAGAATGAATTACTGGCAGATGCTACAATATGGATGGACCTTAAAGTCACTAGAAGCCAGACACAGAAGGCTACATGTTGTATGGCTCCACCTATAAGAAATATCCAGAACAGTCAAATCCATAGAGACAGAGGGCAGATCAGTGGGTGGCAGTGCTTGGAGATACAGAGGGAATGGGGAATGATTGCTAAGAGGTATGGAGCTTCCTTCAGAGATAATTAAAATGTTCTGGAATTAGATAGTGGTTGGTGGTTGCACAACTTTGAGATTATCCTGAAAAGTAGTAAACTGGATGCTTTAAATGGTGGCTTTTATGTTATACGTGAATCATGTATCAATTTTTAAACCTATGATGAAAGGAACATCTCTGTGCATAAAGCTCATAATCTGTATTTACATTACTTTCCTTGAAAGATTCCCAGAAGTAAATTTACAAGGTTGAAGGATATGAAGCTCTTTTCTCCAGAACTTAAATTTGATGTAAAGAATTCAGCCAGTCAAGTATAAAGAAGAGGAAATAAAATCCCCTATGATCCAGAAGCCCTGGATGCGTGTTTTAGTGCATCTGCCTGCATTCTTCCACAGCTGATATCATACTGGATACAATTTCATACACTGATTCTTTTCATTTGTGTATTTCCTCAGGTCCTTTAGGTCTCTGTCAGCATCGCCTTCTGTCGTGCTAGAACCTTCCATCATAGGCAGTAAACCATAATTATTTTACCAGGCACCTCCAGTCAGCTATTTAAGGATGTTCCAACGTTCTGTTCTTTATTGTAAATAACGGACATGGGCTCAGGGCGCCCACGGGACACGTACCGCGCAAGCGCTTTACCAGCAGCATACACTCTACAGCCACTCAGAGATGGCCTTTCTCGTCACCCCCTGGGAATATCCTGATCGCACGTGTTCAAGGGCTCGGGGATACATCTGTGTGGCACGGGCACGCTGGACTTTCCAAGAACAAGTAGGGTAGGAGGAGAACCTAAGTTTCACGGCGCTTTGGGGACGGGGGCGGGGGGGGACGGAGTTGGGTGACGAACTGAGAAGCAGGGCGCCTGGCGATCCCACGCAGGATCGGGAGGCCCCCGGGGCCAGCTCCAGCTCTCCCGGTCCCCCGACGACTCCTATCCGAGCAACGTCAGCCCGGAGCGCCGGCCCTCCTAGCCCGCAGCTCCCCGCGGAGGTCTCCCCTTCACACACAGCTCTTCCTGGCCCCGGCGGGTCCGTTTTGCTGGCCATTCCTATCAGAGCGGGTCGGCAAGAAGGGGGAGAGGGCTGGAGGACACATGCGCTGGCTTCCTTCTGCCCCCTTTGCCTGCTGCAGCCTGCAGGGCTCTTTAAGAAGTGGCCCTGGGCCATTTCGGTTAGTGCCCGTGCCAGGAGAGCCATTTACTGCCCTGAAACCTCGGAGTCCTTCCTGCTCTCTCAGGGTCTGCCTCACTTTCCTCTCTTTCAAATGGGCATGATCCGATGAACCTCACAGGGCCAGGCTGGCTGGGGGGCGGCCTCTTCAGTCACCGTGGGGAGATCAGCTCCACCCGCCACCTGCCTCCGCCTCCCCCTCCAGGAGGCCTGCTTCAGACCGCAGGAGCTTCCTTTCGCGGCAGTGATGAGCGGCCACAGACTCGGTGGCATTAACGCACTGATCATCTTAACTGCTCCGGAGACTGGAACGAACTAAAATCCGACACTGGACTAAAATCAAAGTGTCAGGAGTTGTCCTGGTGGCCTAGTGGTTAAGGATCTGCTGTTGTCACCGCCGCAGCGCAGGTCGCTGCTGTGGTACGGCTTCAATCCCTGGCCTGGGGAACTTCGGCATGCCGAGGGCACAGCCAAAGAAAGAAAGAAAGAAAACCGAAATGTCAGTGAGACTGCACCGCCTCTGGAGGCTCCAGGGGAGAACCCCTCTGCGGCCCCTCTCTGCTCCTCAGGCCTGCGGGGTGCTCCGTGGCGGCCCCTCCCTTCCTCGAAGCCAACCTCGGTCGGGGTCTCTCTCAGGATGCCAGCTCCCGGGTTCTCCCTCTCCAGCATCCCTCTATCCCTCTTCCACTCAGAAAGGACCTCGTGATCCCACCGGGCCCGCCCAGATCATCCAGGAGAAGCTCCCTGCGGTGAGGCACATCTGCAAAGTCCCATGTGCCATGGCAAGTAACACGGTCACAGGCTCCAGGGAGTGGGACGTGGACATCTTGGGGGCCACCGTTCCAGCACCTCGAAAGCCACGCCCTCCCTCCCAGGGGCGGGGAAATCTGACACCCACTTTCTCAAATCGCAGAAGAGTAAAGGTGGGCAGCCGAAGGGGAGAGCAGAGAGGAGAGAGAAGAGTATAGACACGGACTTTTTTTTTCAGCCCATGAGGGTAAGTGAACCTGTTTGGATGACCTACAATCTTTCCAATGGGGAAAGTTTTGTTTTAAAATGGGGTAACACTGGTTATAACTGGTTGATAACCTTATATATGTTTCCTGTGTATGCTATTACATTTTGACTTCTGTATACACTGCAGCGTGTTCGCCGCCAAAAGTGTAGCTTCCGTCTGTCACCGTACAGTTGACATCCTTTACCCATCTGGCCCTTCCCCGACGCCCTGCCTCTGGTAACCAGTACTCCGTTCTCTGAATCTATGGACACACACTGATGGGGAACACGTTTCCTTTGTGAAAAGGAGGCCTGCATAATCCTGTGATGCCTTGGTCTATGCTTTCCAGTCTCCGGCCACAAGACAGTCTTCCTATTTCCAGGTCAGGCTTCTTTGAGAGATGCGATTCAGACAGAACGCTCTTTATCTCCATTTCATTCCAAAGCAATCCTCAAGAAATTAGGGCAACTCCCTTCACCTCTTCTGCCGCACGTGGCTCACAGGGAGGGAGTTTCAGAGCCCACCAGAGCACGGACCCTGTGCGTGCGGGGTTGGCACATGGAGAGCTGGACCCTGTTTGCTGTGCCCCCGCCTCTCCAACTTCAGTGGTGTAACGCTGACACCTGACAGCCAGGTTCTCAGCAGGGAGCGCGTCTCTGAACTCCCTGAAATCACACAAAAACACTGATGAGCACAGTCCAGGGCTGCCAGCCGATCCCCTGAGAGGGTGATCACCCCCCAAAAGAAGGTGAGAAGCTCGATTCCTCAATTCTCTGTCACGTTTAAAACAGCACTGCATGTACCGCAAACCTGCCACATTAGTCCTGACGAGTCACTCAATCACACTGATTATGTGTTTAGAACGTGTACGTACTTGCCTGGGCAGCTGTCATCGAGTCCCAATTCTAGAAGTTAGGGTAAAGGCTAGTCAAACCTAGAACTCAGTCCAGATATTGCGACTGACATTTCAGTGGGTTTTTTGTTGTTGTTGTTGTTGTTTTTTGGGGGTTTTTTGGTGTGTTTTTTTAGGGTTGCACCCACAGCATATGGAGGTTCCCAGGCCAGGGGTCTAATCAGAGCTATAGCCGCAGGCCTACACCACAGACACAGCAACACGGGATCCGAGTCGCGTTTGAGACCTACACCACAGCTCACGGCAACACCGGATCCTTAACCCACCGAGTGAGGCGACGGAGCGAACCTGCGTCCTCATGGATACTAATCAGATTCGTTTCCGCTGAGCCACGAAGGGAACGCCTCAGTGTATTAAGGGAGCATGAGTGATCCGATTTCAGTGATGAGTCTTAGAATTGTTCTTGAATTACACTCATGATTTCCATGTGAAAAGACTGTCTTCTTTAGGAGAAAAAAAAATTATAATACCAGTTTTTTCACTGACTCCAACACAAAACTAACAGTTACGGTTCACGGACAAATTCCCAGACTAATCCGAAGAGCAAACAGCTCCTCACATATATCTCAGGGCAAGAGGAGACGGGGAGGGGCTTGATGACTAGCAGTGAATCCACAAGACAAGAGAGCGCAGAGAATCAGACGCAGGTGAACCCTTTCCCCGGCAACTGCAAGACTGCGTTTGCAGGAGGCCTCCAGTGTCCTCCATCCGTGAATTAAAAACCAAAAGGCTCAGCGCCAGGCTCACTGCTTCCGCGTTAGCAAGTTTTCCCACTGCCCTTTATGCCTCCCTCAGGCACATCTTACTGACATTTGTCTCTGTGTCATTCCCGGGAACAACACATCATTTAGGGATGCATTCATCTTCCCGAACTCCTGCACTGCAAAGCCCGGTGCCAGCACCTGCTGCAGGGCACAGCTTTTCAGAGGGGAGAAATGGGCCGGCTAGCCTGAGAGGAGATGGCAGAACCTGAGCACAGTCAACTCACCTCACTTTGAAGGTCAATGTCACTGAAATCCCTACAGGGATACCCATCGGGTCACAAAATCCCACTGAAAATCATGCCAAGTGCATCTTTCAAGAGCCGCAGTAAGACAGTCCTGCTTTAGCAGCTGAGCCAATATTTCAAGGCTGCCTCCTGTAAGGCAGGACTCCTCACCCAAAGCAGTGGAGTAGCAACAATGTTAACATTTCTACCAAGCCCCAGATTCTTTTCCTCTTGGGCCCAGAGAAAGATCACATTTCCCAGCCTCCCGTGCAGCTGGTAGAGCCACGTGACCAGGGTTCAGCTGGCTGGGCCGTGGGCAGAGGTAACGAACACCCCTTCCGGGCTTGTCCCATCATCTCCTTGAGGAACCCTCCACGCCCTGTCGTGTCCTCCGCCTGTTGGCTAAAAACAGCCAACCCAGGAGAGGACGGCTGCTGTGGTCTGCATCATGCCTGCGCCCCCATCCTCAATTCGTGTGTTGAAATACTAATACCTAACACGATCGTGTTAGGGGTGGGGCCCTCAGAGCGGGATGAGTGCCTTTATAAAGTGTCCTGCTGAGGACAGTGAGGAGTCACTGGCTCTGAACCACGGAGAGGGCTCTCGCTGAACCCGACCACGCTGGGGCCTTGGTCTTTTGACGTCCAGCCTCCAGGACCAGGAGGACAATTTTCCTATTCTTTGTGACCTACTCCATCTGTGCTATTTCGTCAGAAGCCTGAAAAGAGTCAAACCATAGAAGCCTGGGTCCCCGAGTGACTCTTTAGATCATGGAGTCTGCAAAGCCCCTTCCCCACCCCCACAGGCCCACACAGAAACGAACAAGAAACTGCTATTCTGTTCCGCGCCTACTTGGAGCTGTTGGTTAGAACAGTCAGCTGGCTGACACTGGGGAAAAAGGGGCGAAATCAGAATCTGCGAGAAGTCTGAATATGTAATCTTACTTGGTTACGTGAGCATCCCGAGCGATTTCAGAGCATGTGAGCCGAGCACAGACACTGTTTGGAGAGGACTGGATGCTCTGTCCTTTCCTCATCAGGGGGTCTGCAGGCGGAAGGGGTGAAAAGGACCACCGTCCACGTTTCTGTTCGCGACAGCACTTACTCTGTCTGTTGTCATTATCTGACACGGCTGCCTCCCCTATTGGTCTGTGAGTTTCCAGAAAGAAAGGAGGCTGTTTCTCTAATTCGACTTTTGAAGCCTCACATACGACAGGCCTTCATTAGACGGTCTGATAAACTAATCAGGCCCATTTCAGAAAGGGACACACCATATCAAAACCAGAACGGAGCCCACCGGGAGTCAAGGAACAATTGCAAGGGGGCAGACTGGAGAGAGGAAAGGGCACTTAGGATCGGACTGAGCTTGCAAGGCCTGAACCGTGTGAGCTTGCAGGGCTCGGAGGCCAAGGCGCTCTGGGATCCTTCCTCCCCAGAACAGCTCTTCTTGGACAGGTACCTGCTTGGAGGGGAGAAAGGCAGCTCAGCAGGCCACGGAGTGGAGGACATGTCCCTGAGGACTCCCACATACTCTGCTCTGATTTTTTTAAAATTTATTTATTTATTTTTATTTATTTATTTTGTCATCTAGGGCCGCACCCGTGGCATATGGAAGTTCCCAGGCTAGGGGTCGAATCGGAGCTATAGCTGCCGGCCTACTCCACAGCCACAGCAACGCAGGATCCAAGCCGCGTCTGCGCCCTACACCACAGCTCATGGCAACGCTGGATCCTTAATCCACTGAGTGAGGCCAGGGATTGAACCCATGTCCTCATGGATACTAGACAGGTGGCTGTGGTGTAGGCTGGCGGCTGCAGCTCCGATTCGACCCCTAGCTTGGGAACCTCCATATGCTGCACCTGCAGCCCTAAAAAGACAAAAAAAAAAAAAAAAAGAACATACTGGAGTACATCACACCTCACAATCACAAGGTTAGTATGATACTATGTCATGAAACTTGTCCTTCGCTTGCACGCGTGACACAAAATCGTCTCCTTTCCTTCCGGAGCAGGGCGCGGTCAGCAGTACTGAGACAGGCAGCCCTGCAGGACATCCCACAGGTGGCTCCACCCGGTCACACGAGGACTGGCATGCTCAATGCACAGGGCTGCCGCCAGCCCTCCTGCGGGTTTTGCAGACACCAAAGTGAGCAGCTCACCCGCCAGCCCCGGGGCAGAGCCTGCATTGTGCTGGGAGGGACCGGGAGAATCTCCTTTAATCAACACAACGATTTTTAAAAGATGGGACCCTTATCCCCACCCCGAGTTGACCTAGGAGGAAAGTGAGCTCAGGGGCCGGCACCTTAGAAACGGCAAAACTAGGGGAAGAAGCCTGCTGGGGTCGCATCCAGCTCGGAGGAGGGATGCCGGGCAAAAACGAGAGGGTTTCAAGAGCCCATCAAGCCGGAACCACCAGCCCTGAGGAAGACATCAGAGAGAGAGAGATGCTGTGTTACCGCTAAAAGAACAGGCATAAGACGCACCCTATTCTGATTTTAAGTAATTTTTATCTCCCCTACTCTCCTGACAAATTGCTAATGATGATTAGTCCAAGGAGAGTCCAGTTCAGGAAGTTTATGGCCATCTTATTTTTAATATGGCCAAAACATTAGATGAGGGGGTTCAAACACTCCTTTAAAAATAAAATACAAAGAGGAGGGTGGGGGGGGGGATCGGCTGGAGGTTTGGGATGAAAATGCTATAAAACTGGGTCGTGATGATCATTGTACACCTATAAATGTAATACAATTCAGCGAGTAAAATAAAATAAAATAAAATACAAGGAGTTCCCGTTTGTGGCTTAGTGAGTTAAGGACCCGATGTTGTCTCTATGAGGATGCGGGTTCAATCCCTGGCGTCGCTCAGGGGGTTAAGGACCTGACGTTGCTGCAAGCTGTGGTACAGGTCGAAGATTCAGCTTGGATCCCGTGTGGCTGTGGCGGTGGCGTAGGCCTCAGCTGCAGCTCCAATTTGACTCCTGGCCCAGGAACGTCCATATGCCGCAGGTATGGCCCTAAAAAAATTAAATTAAATTAAATTAAAATACGACACTGGAGTTCTTCTGTGGCGCAGGGGGTTAGGGATCCAGCGTTGTCACTGCAGCGGCTCAGGTCACCGCCGTAGCGCCGGTTCAATCACTGGCCTGAGAGCTTCCACATGCTGCGGGTGCAGCCGAAAAAATAAAAAATAAATAAGTATTATAAAAGTTTGGTCTTAACTTACGACGGAACACAGCAGACAGGAAAGGATATTTAAAAATTACAGGGGGGGGGGTCTTTAAGGAAGGATTTGGGGGAAAAAAAGAAACAAATAGTAACAATTGACGGAAGAAGAAAATTCAACTGAAATAGGAGAGGAAAACCCCACTGGCCAAGGCGAGCGAAGGGACCCAACAATAACATTCTTTAGAAATGGCATCACAGGGGGAGGCGACCCGGTACCGTCTGGCCATCCTTTCAGCCGAGCGGCACACAGGCACACGGCGGCAGATACGGCCCAGGACTCTGGGCTCTGTGATCTCCATTTCAGCTTTGCAAACACTGCCAAGATCAAGCTCTCCCCCGCGTATTGTTCCCAGGTGCAGAAGTCCTGGGCCAGGCTTCTAAGAGTAAGAGCTAAAGGATTGTATCAGCCATCCGTTTTGGGATTCATTCTCTCCTCTCACTGCCTCCCTCCCACCCCCACCCCACCAACGACACACACAACGTTGCAGCAGTCCCTTCGTCTGTGTTCTTTCTGGCAGGAGGATTCCATTCTTCACAGATGCATCTTCGCGTGTATCCCCATCCGAGTCCGTGAACTAAAAGCGCGGGGGAAGATGCCGGAACATCTAAGCCGCGCAGTCACGCATTAAGGGAACACGTGCCAGGAAAGGGCGCAGGGCAGGGCGAGTTCTCAGAAACAGCGGTTCTTTCAGGTCTTGGATCTCCGTGGGAATCTGAGATAAGCCACGGATCTCCTCCCTAGAAAAATGTGCTTACACGTATACCCCGAATGCCGCCCTCGTGGAGACACAAAATGTCGCCTGTCCGGGACGTCCGGTTTCGGGAAGCCTGTTCTCAAAGCTCCCCGCCCAGGAGAAGAGGCACAGGGGAGCGAGCACGGCTCCTGGGGGAAAGGCCGCTTTCACCAGCCGTGGGTTCCAGGCCCAGGAGCCAGGAGCACCAGGGAGGGCACGAGAGGCCGCCCGAGGGACTGGGGACCTGCCCCAGGCTCAGGCGGCCGCGGGTGAGAACGGGTGTGGCTCAAGGAAGACCCAGGTGACCCAGCACGGGACAAGGCTACCGCAGTGCACAGGGGCTCCGGGGCCTGAGGAATGGGGCCGGGCGGGGGTCATCAGCTCTGCTCCGGGGAGAGTGCCAGGAGGAAGGGGGCCAGAGGTGTGGGCAGGGAAGGCGGAGGCCGGAGAAACGCTGGGCCAGGGGGACAGCGGCAGCGCAGGTCCTGGCGCCGGTGAAGCCAGTCACCAGGGCCCTGCCAAAGGCGAGGCGAGCTGAAAGGGTGACAGGAGCACCGGTGCTGCTCGGTGCACTTCAGCTGTTTCCGGGGGCCTGCTGCTTCCCCTTCTCAGTGACATCGGGAGGACTCCACGCTTAAGGCCTTCTGTGGAGCACCTGCACTGCCGGGGGCCGGCCCAAGGGGAAAGTCATGACCGCTGTAGAGGCTCCCTGAGACTCTCCGAGGAGGCAGGGACGGTCACTGCTGCCTTTATGGCAACATCCCCAGCGGGCCCGGCATGACATGGGGACTGGGCGCTGGTGGTCTGGGCGCGGCCAGGCTGGAGACAGGATATCCTGGAACCTAGGAAGCTGCTACCCCTGCCTGCCCCCCGCTACTCTGCCAACTGCTGCAGGCACTGGTGCAGGGATGCTGTCATTTTGCTCAATACCAACTCTAAGAATTGTTTAAAAAATCCTCAGAGCAGGACTGGGGGTAATGATACCTGAGCAGTCCCCTGAAGTGGCTTCAGAGTGAACCCCAGGAGCTCTAGTTGTGGCTCTCCCGCCTCTGCGTCCCTGCCACCCTTTGGAAGCTCAGTCTTCTGGATCCCAAAGCCTCTAGAAGGCCACTCGTGTCCACCCCGAGCCTCTCAAGGCCTGTCGCCGAAACGTGTGTGCAGCCCCTGGGCCAGCTGTATAGGCTAGACTCCAGCAAGTTCCCTCAGAGGTCACACCAGGCCCTCTGCAGAGGTTCCTGCCACTACCGGGAAGCCTGTGGAATCATCCCTTTGGCCCTGCCAACGGGGACACTGATGGCTGGAGCACGCCCCCACCTGGAGCCCTGGCCAGGAGAGCCGTGGAGGCCAAAAGCATGACACCCACCTATGTCTGAGGCAGAGAGCAACAGCTAGAGCAAGGAACCCGGGATTTTTCTGAAATACACCTGTTCTGTCCAGCGTGTCAGTGCATGTCCCCAAGACCAAGCCGCCAGCCCGCAGAGCCTGTGCCCCCCGAGCAGAGTTCTAAACTGTCCCCAAAGCACATTGTTAAGGTAAACGGGACCGGCTGAATCGCACGCGTGGACGTGCCTGGCCCCTCCGTCGCCGGAACACTGCTGGCCTCAGGTGCTGGGCTCTGCCTCACGACAGCAGAGGGGACGCAAGTGAGCTAAGGAGTTCTCCCCAGGACCGGAAACCAAGGAGGAACAAAGGGCGCAGGCTGCCCAGCTTTGGGACACCATGGCCCAGCAATCCAGGTGCAGGGAACAAGACCACAGCGCTCAGGCCTTCTGTCTTTGTTCTCCTCCCCGAAAGCGGCCCAGGGCTCTCAGTCCTAAAACGACCTTAACTCATCTTCTCACTCTAAGCTTCTAGAGCCCCCTTTCCCTGTAGAAGCCACCTCCCCTCGAGCCCAGGAAATCCTGCCCCCCGCCCAAGACTCTGCTCTGCATCTTCATGGAAGGGAAAGCATCTTGGGATGCCCCCACTAGACTGTGCACATCACAAAGTCAAGGTCACAGAGGTCTTGCCTCCCCCGGTCCCTGGCTCAGACCCGCACCCTCCAGCAGGAGTGCACCGTGCTCAGATGGACGGACAGAGGGATGGACTGAGAGACAGACGAAAGGACGGAGGGAAGACTGGACGGGGAGAAGGATGGATGGAGGAAGGGCTGGATGGACTGAAGGCTGGACAGAGGGCCTGATAAACGGATGGAAAGATGGACAAACAGTTGGATCAGGAGAGAGGTCGATGGACAGATGGAAGGCGGGAAGGAAGGGAGGAGAGATACACAGAGAGGGAGGGATGGCTGCGGAACGGACACGAAGATGAAGGGAGAAAGGGAGGGATGAAGACGTGGAGCCTCCATCTGTCTAGGCCAGTGAGGACATTTCTGGAAAAGGAAGACACGGATGGAATGAGTTAAGGGAAAACTGTCCTCCTCTCAAGCCAGAATTCCCAAATCAGGTCCCTTAGGAACTGTGGGCAAACACCTTCCAGGCAGGTTTCGGGGGCCAGAGGGCACCCCAGTTCCTTCGCTTTGCAATTAGGCCTTATTTCCTTCAACTGCTTGTCTAACTGGGATGCTGGAAGGTAACAAAAGAAGGAGCTGAACTCACACAACCAACCAAGGAGAAGTCACCTCAAAATTCCCTATCGATCTGATTTAGAGCAGGGCCACTCTGAGAAAGGGTGGGTGATTTGGGGCTGCCACAGAGGGGGGCTTTCCTACACCATCCACCGTGGTAGCCGCTAGCCACGTGTGGCTATTTAAAGTGAAATTAGTCAAAATTAAATAAAATGGTCATTCCTCGGGGGGCACTAGCCACATTGCAAGTACTCAAGAAACAAATGTGGCCCATGCCTGCCACACAAGAGCAGACACTGACTCCTTCCGTCACCACAGAATGTTCTACTACTGGACAGCACTGCTCGAGACGGTCACAGGGAAGCGGGAGGAAGAAGATCCCTCGGGGGAAGAAGACGGGGTGAACCAGAGCAGAGACAGGCAGCAGACAGCAGCTCACTGGAGTCTTTTCTCTGAGCAGCATATATTTTAAGGTCCAAAATCTTAAAATACACTAATACTCTTCGGGTCCCTAATCCCACTCGTGCAGTGGTTCTCAACCAGGGGCCAATGAGCCTCCCAAGACCATGCGGGAGTGTCCAGAGATATTTCTGGTTGTCACAAGTGAGGCTGGTGAGCAGAAGCCAGGGAGGCCACTAAACATCCTACAAGGCATAGGACAGGGGGATCACCCAGGCCAAAATGTCAATAGTGTCACCTATGACAATGATCTAAAACAGGTAAAGAGCTTAACATAGAAAGAGGTGCATCACGGTACCACGTACAATACCAGGAAAAAGGAAATAAGCCAAGTGGCCAACAATAAGGATGGGATCCGGAGTTCCCGTCACAGCTCAGCAGAAACGAATCTGACTAGGAGCCATGAGGACGCAGGTTCGATCCCTGGCCTTGCTCAGTGGGTTAAGGATCCTGCATTGCCGTGAGCTGTGGTGTAGGTCACAGACACAGCTTGGATCTGGAGTGGCTGTGGCTGTGGCTGTGGCTGGTGGCTACAGCTCTGATTTGACCCCTAGCCTGGGAACCTCCATATGCCGGGGATGCGGCCCTAAAAAGACAAAAAAAAAAAAAAAAAGATGGGATCCAAAAAATGACCGCCTGCCAACAATCGTGCCGTGGTTGGTCCCCAGTACCTACTACAAGCCAGGCGCTTAGGCACTGTGGCCCCTTGCCTACAAAGCACCCTGAATGCCCCTCCTCGTGAGGCCTACCTGGGATAATTTTTTAAGTATGTTTAATGCTACACTGGAATAACTTGGAAGTGCTTTGGTGACTACGGGTCAGGGAGAAAGGGTGGCTATATTACTGATACAGGATCACATTTCGGTTTCTGTATTTACAAAAAGAAAAAAGACTAGCCAGAAAAAGACACCCGAACACAGCAATAACTGCAGGTAGAGGGCTGGATGGGACTGTGGTATGTCTATGCAAATAAAATAGGCCGTTTCTTATGAGAAAGAGCTGACCCAGAATCCTCTCCTCTCCTCTTTCCATGAGCCCTGCGAACGAGCGCGGCCGTCACTGCAATCTTCCCGGGTCTAGGGGAAGGGCAAGCCAGGCAGTGAGCTGGAGGCACCTGACGCCAAGGTGCCCCGGGGCCAGCTCAGCCCGCAGACATGCTCCGTCCGGTCGGCACTGCTCGGCCTCGGATTTTCCACCCAAACCCCGCTGGAATGCCGACATTTGACCCCAGGAGATTTCACTTCCCACACCTGTGTTTCGAACCCTCTTGAGAAACAGAAGAGCTGGGCACATGGGGAGGCGAGTCCCCAAAGACCAAACTGGCCAAAGCTGATGAGGGCCACCCCCTTTTAGAAAGGGCCCCTCCCTGGCACGCCACCGTCCCCGCCACGCCATGACTTCTGACATCGGGCCACTTGGCGGGGGGGGCCAGCCCCAGTGGGCACCTGAGTCTGCCATCACCGCGCCAAGGGGAGGAGAGCAGAGGGGGCCCAGCAAACAGACGGAATGCACAGGGAGCTCCTGCCAAGCAGAGGCAGGCACGAGGCTTGGTCTAAATGATGCTCACTGTCTCAGGCATGTAATCTTGGCTACGGATGAGAGAGCTTGCGCACCCCACCCTAGGAGAAGCTCTACGAAAATTGTCAAGTGCTATTCATCTGTTTAAATATTCACTGCAGGAAAGCTATCTGAGATGCTACGTGCCAGGAGTTAACCTCCAGGAATTCAGCTCCGCCAGGAAGCAAATAATTAACAAATTGCCACTGCCTAACAAACTCCCTCGATGGCAGCAGGGCTGCGGCAGAAGCTCAGAGGGAGGCAGTGATGCAGCATCAAGATGAATGATTTTTAGGTGGAGCACAACACCGAACCCTCCCGTCCCTTTGCGATGGCATGTCTAGCTAGGCAACCTTTCTTTCCCCTTTACAAAGGTCGAACAGCTATGCCACATATTATATATAATAATACTATTAATAATGATATCACATTTATTATATTATAACAGCTCCAGTCGTTACAACGATGTTTCTGGTTTCTAATGTCAGGGCTGAAGGGCCCCAGTCTCATATTGGGCTTGAAATCATCCACAAATATCCGTTCATTACTGTCAACATGGAGTCCGACGGCAGCGGGTTTCCACACTGGCTGCCAGCAGAACCCCTTTTGGGTTCACCCCAGAAGGTGGACCTTATTGATCTGTGGTGGGGTATGAGCCACAGACTTTTTTTTTTTTTTTTGGTCTTTTTAGGGCTGCACCCGCGGCATATGGAGGTTCCCAGACTAGGGGTCGAATCGAAGCTGCAGCTGCCGGCCTACACCACAGCCACAGCAACGTGGGATCTGAGCCGCATCTGCAACCCACACCACAGCTCACGGCAACGCCAGATCCTTAACCCACTGAGCAAGGCCAGGGGTCGAACCCACAATGTCATGGCTCCTAGTCAGATTCGTTTCCACTGCGCCACAACAGGAACTCCTGCAGCTGCTTTTAAATGCTCTTTAACTTTAACTTGAAGTCCAGCTTGACTACATGAGGCTCACAGGTAGGTAGTCATGGGGGGTGGTGCCAGGGGCATTTCCAGGGGTCGGGAAGATGGGAGGTAAGCAGAGTCAGAGCTATCCGTGGGGAGCACAGGGGCACAGTTATTTTAATCTACTTTCCAAACTGAGAATTCCACCTAGAGTATTTAAAATATGTTTAGAGCTGCAATCAAATAATTATTTATCCAACCCCAGGGGTGGGTGATGGCACTGCCACTTGCCGAGTGCATGAAAAGCTCTGGGAGACAAGACAGATGAGGGCAGGCCCCGGACAGTGTACAGTCTGGCAAAGCGGAGAGAAGGGCAAAGTGCCAACCCAATACATGCACTAAAACCTTTCACGACGATACGCTTCTGCGCAGGGTAAAAAGTAAAAGGCCTCGCTCATCCCAGGGTCGGTTTCTCCTTTTTCAGAGGAAGACAGTGGTTCTAAAAGAGTCACTGAGGAGTTCCCACTGTGGCTTAGCAGAAACGAACCCAACTACTATCCATGAGGACTCAGGTTCGATCCCTGGCCCTGCTCAGTGGGTTAAGGATCCCAAGTCGCTGTGGTTGTGGCCACATCGAGCTGCTGGACGCCACAGCCACGCCACTCCACGGGTCCCCAAGTGCGTACGGAAGTCAGTCACTTTTGACCAGCTGGAGACCCAGGGAATCCAGGCGGCGCCCTGGAACGAGGCGGGGACCCAGCCCCTAGGAAGCCAGGAGCAAGAAGGGACCCCCCCGGGTGATAAGGGATGCCGCGGGAAACGGCCAGAGCAGCGGGGGAGGAGGCCTGCGGAGCAGAGATCCCCGGAGCGCACGCCGGCTCCTGCCCCCGGCGCCCAGCCTCCCAGCGGAGGAGAACTTTCACCCGAAAGCCCCACCCAGCACCTTCAACCATCCCACCTTCTCGGCCTCCTGCGGAATGAAGGGTAATGAGGGCGCAGAAGACACACTGACAACATCTTTCCGCAGAGTGGAAAACCGCAACATTCCAGCTTATCGTGATGAAAGTGGAAACATTGCAAGCAAGCACCAACAGAGCTCTCTCCGTCAGAAGGAGCCGAGAAAACTCAGTTCAGAGCTCCACACTGCACAGGCGAATGCTGGGGGCTCTTCCCAGGGGCACAGAGGAAACAGGCAGATGAAATGTTCCCTCCTGAGAGGCCTGACCACGTGGCAAGTCTGTCCTCCGGGGAGGGCCAGGCTGTCCTGGGATGGGAACGAGCAGGATGCGCGGCACTGGACATTCTGAAGGAAGGGAAGCAGGCAGCGGATGCTGGCTGATTCTCCGTGGAACTGCTGGCGTCTCTGTTTGGATGATACTTGCCACTCAGTTAGGTCATCGGTCACCTGAGAAGCACCGCTTCACCAAGGAGCTGTTTGCGTGGGGGTCGGGGTGGGAAGGGAGCTTATCAGAACCCCACGGCTCATGTGAGGCTGAGGGGCTGCATGTGTCTGTTTTTAGAAAGCTTCCCAGGGGTTTTGGAGGCAGCCCCAAGAATCACTGGTCCAGAGATCAGTGTTCTTGAGCCTGGCTGCTCACCGCATTCATCAGGAGAACTTTGCAAAAATGGACCCCAGTTGCAAATCATATACCTGATAAGGGTCCAGTATTCATAATGTATAAACAAGCCCTCAAATGTAACAACAGAAAGGCAAACAGCCCAATGAAAAAATGGGCAAAGGAACTGAACAGATACTGCAGCAAGACATACAAATGGCCAACAAGCACATGGGAAGAGGCTTGATGTTATCAGCCACCAGGGAAAGGCAAGTCAAAGCCACAGGGAGCTTCCACTTCGCACCCACTGGGATGGCCATTTTTTTCAAAAACCAAATGGACAAAACAACAACAACAGCAACAACAACAATAACAAGGGTTGGCAAGGACGTGGAGAAACGAAAGCCCTGCTGCCCTGCTGGCGGGAATGTAAGATGGTACAGCTGCTGGGCAAACAGGTTGGTGGGTCCTCAGAAAGGTAAACATCGAATGACCCTACGACCCACCCATTCCACCCCGAGGGACATACCCACGAATGCTGAGAGCAGGTATTCAAACAGATACCTGCACATGCCCGCCACGGCAGCACTACTCACCGTGGCCAAGGGGGGACAGCAGGCAAATGCCCGCTAACAAAGGAAGGCGTCAACACGATGCGCTCTGTCTGTGCTGTGAAATGGGCCTCGGCCTTGAAAAGGAATCAAGTCCTGATGGGTGCTGCCACACGGATGAGCCTTGAAACCTTGTGCGAGATACAAAAGACCAACTATCCCGAGTCTATGCACAAGAAACGTCCAGAATCAGCAAACCAGAGAGACAGAAAACAGATTGGTGCTTGCCTGGGGCTGGAAAGAGGGAGGAATGGGGGAGTGACAGCTTAATGGGTACAAGGTTTTCTTTCGGTGATGAAAATATCTTGGAACTAGATAGGGGTGGCGGTTGCACAACACCCTGAATGCCACTGAATTAACCATTTAAAATGGTTCGTGGTTAATGTCATGTTCTATGAATTGTACCTCCGTCTTTAAAGACGGCAGAAAAGTGGCTATCAGGCAACTTCCTGGGCCCTGCTGACCCAAATCTCCTAGGGTGGGGATATATAAACACATAGACACACGCAACCCTAAATCAATATAAAAATGAGAGCATTTCTGTGGCTAAGACCCCAGGGTTTTATCTGACGCCTCACTCATCAAGGGTCAAGAGTATGACATGCTGCCCTCCCTGTCTCTGGGGGAAAAAAAAAACAAAAAAAAACTGTACCCTTTAAAACAACATAAACAGGAGTTCCCATTGTGGCTCGGCAGGTTAAGAACCTGACATTGTGTCCATGAGGATGCGGGTTTGATTCCCTGGCCTCGCTCAGTGGCTTAAGGATCCGGTGTTGCCACGAGCTGTGGTGTAGGTCGCAGATGCGGCTTGGATCTTGCCTTGCTGTGGCTGTGGTGTAGGCTGGCAGGGGCAGCTCCCAGTCGACCCCTAGCCTGGGAACTTCCATATGCCACGGGTGCGGCCCTAAAAAGGAAAAAATGAAATAAAACAATATAAATAGCCGTGTAACACTCAGAGAAACAAAGATAACGGCGAAATCATAGCTACAAGGCACTCAAGAGCAACAGAGCCAAGACAGTGTATGGATTCAAAATCAGGTCCCCCAAATGATGGACGGACCCACAGTGTGGTCCACACAGATGAACACAAAACAAACTAGAGAGGTGTCCTCAGCATCAAGGGCCCGTGGGGCGCTCATCATGGACACCCAAACAGGGGAATGTTAATGCGCCCTAACGAGACCACGGGCCCAGACGAGGAGCAGAGGGAAGGTGAAACTGAAGCTGCCGCCCCGGCCAGTTCAACAGAAGAAAGAACCATCTAACCCTGAGCTGGCAGACCAGCCACTGGTAGAGATGGCAGCCACAGGAGTCAGGTCCTGGAGGTGTTGAAGAAATGTGGCTTGAGGAATATATATATATATATATATATATATATTTGCCTTTTCTAGGGCCGCTCCCTCGTCATATGGAGGTTCCCAGGCTAGGGGTTGAATCGGAGCTGCAGCTGCCGGCCTACGCCACAGCCGCAGCAACGCGGGATCCAAGCTGCATCTGCGACCTACACCACAGCTCACGGCAACGCCGGATCCTTCACCCACTGAGCGAGGCCAGGGATCGAACCCGTAACCTCATGGTTCCTAGTCAGATTCGTTAACCACTGCGCCACAACGGGAACTCCGGCTTGAGGAATATTGATTAGAGAAGGTGGGCTGCTGTTCCACTACACAACTCCACTGGAGCAGAGGTGGTTACCCTGAGTACATATATTTCCTGGCTCCTTTATAAACAAACTGCGCTGCAATGGCAGCTCTTTCTCCAGCACTGTCTTTTCCCTGCTTCTGGCGAGTTCTGACTTTGAGCCTATCTTTCCAGTAAATACAAGACCTGATAATCAAAAGAACGATGGCTTTAAAGTCATACTTCTGGTTCCCCTTTCCTTTCAAGGGAAGAAAAAAGAACTTTCATACGGAAATGATTGATGGAGCGCTACCTTTGTGGTGAGAAAAAACCCCCAACCCACTTCTTACACCTCCCAGCTTTGCAAACAGTACCAGCCAACTGCTTCACAAAACCAATGCCAGTAACTCGAATGCCAGGGGTACCCTTATGTCACTGGTTTGCTTCTCGGAAAATTTCCCAATTTTCATTTATTTTAGTAGGTTGGACTATGCCAAGGAGCCTTCTTTAACTCCAGGGAGAGAGGTAAAGCAACCAAACACCACTGAAACATAAAAAAGACCACGGGAAAGAGAGGGCAGACGCAGAGGCGTGCTTGGTTTTTCTGTTACACGATTAATGAGCAGCTCCCAGCCGACATGGACCAGCTTCTGCGGATTCCAAGCTGTCTTTGAACTAGCCAGGAGTTTGGAGAGCCTTCCACAAACTAATCCGGCAGCTCAGGATGGTGGAAGAACCAGCTTAGCTCTTCCTCCTACCCCATAACCTGGTTGGGATTAATCCACATGGTTTTACTGAAAATGACAAAAAGCAGCACTTGTCTCCGAAGTGACAGGCGAGGGTGGTTATTTTCACTGGTACAAAAAAGGGATGAGGTCCACTCCCACCGATGAAAAGAGTGGCTCCTAAGCGCCCCGAAATAGATGGAGAGCAAGCATATGCTTCTCCATATGACAAGGTAAAAATTAGCCCATGTGAAGGAAATGCAGACTTTGGATTCCAAATATTTACTGAGCTGGCACTGGATTTAGAACTGAGATGCTGCCAATGACTCAGGAAAAGTAAGTATTTTATCAGTTACATGTTTATATATAAAACTTTATCGTGATCCATGTCTTGAAAGGAGCCAGGTTATAAATGGCATAAGAAAAAGAATTCTATGAATAATCTTCAAGGTAAAATAAGCACATGGGAGCTTATTCAGAAATGGAAAGTCTGTCTAGAGCCCCAAGATAGAGTTGACTGTTGAGAGTCGCTCAAGCAGGAATGATTGGTTCTGGCCACCACGGTGGCACTTAAAATGCAAATGGTGCTCCGTCCACCCTCCCCCCCAACACACACAAGTACATGTGAATGCAAGAAGCTATTCTTGGTAATTCTTCTTGACATTTTTGTCAATATGCCATCTGCCTGGTGGCATTTCAGAGGTTTGGGATATGGAGATGGGGGGCATTCTGGTTGCTGGTGTCTTGGCGCTTAATCCTGAGACTGATGAGATGGCAATCTTGGGTTAACCTGGGCCCACCAATCACAGAATGATCTACGCGAGATGCCTTCAGAAGCAATCTGTCTGCAGCAAAGAAAGCGGCACCACAGACAGACGATGTGACTTTCCCGAGGAAAGAGCTTTGCAGAACCGGCCACCATGGGCTTCAGCCCTATCATGTTAGATCCCAACCACCCAACCACTGGGAAGCAACTACCAGAGTTCCCTGATGGCACAGCGGGTTAAGGATTGGGGGTTGTCACTGCTGTGGCTCAGGTCACTGATGTGCCGCAGGTTCAGTCCCAGGTCTGAGAACTTCCACAAGCCATGGGCATGGCCCCAAACAAACAAACAATAACAAAAAAAAAAAAAAAAGGAAAGAAAAGAAAGCAACTACCCCCCCTTTTCTTTTCAGTAATAATAATAGTAAAAATTGGTTTCTAAACACAAGAATTTACCACGTTGTACGGGCATTCCAAAGTATAGGTAAATCTCCTCTACAGACATACTCTGAATACACAGGGTTCCCTGGTGGCTCAGTGGGTTAAGGATCTGACACTGTCACTGCTGTAGCTCGGGTCACTGCTGCGGCACAGGTTTGATCCCTGGCCCGGGAACTCCGGCATGTCTCTGATGCAGCTCCTCCACCCCCAAATAAACAAACAAACAAAGAGCTCAGCTGCTAAAATGGCAAGACGGAGATCCATTCGTGGCATGGCACCTCCTGTTCCACCGCGTCCCTCGCCGCCCCGACAGCATCGCTGAGGAACAGCACAGGGAAGGCCCGGCCCCCTCGTGCTGCTGCCCACGTTACAGCCCCACCGTCCCCGCTGGCAGGACCCTGCGCCCTCCCAGTGGCAAGGGTTGGGAGGCGGGTGAAGCAGACAGGCGACTAGGATACCAGAGGTCCGTCCCAGGCCCTGCCACGAGCCGGGCCGACCGAACGTCTCCTGGGGCCAAACGACTGCTCGCAGGTGCCGACTGTGCCGGGACAATCCCTGAGCCCGAGGGTGAATCTCTCTTACGGCTCTGGGCCCTGGCTCCGGGCTGCTAGGAAAACGTCTAAGTTAACTGCCCAAGGGACCCACCAGCTCCCACCACCCCTCTAACCCGCTTCACCAGCTGCGCCATGTCCCACCACCGGCATGCGAGCCCCACCAGAGCCAGGACTTTCCAGAGCCATCAGTATGGACGTGCGTTCCTCAAGCTCCATTGACAGACCAAACAGCAGAGTGATTTGGGTAACTGTAACTTCAACTCCAAAATAAGTTAAGCTGTGCTATTTTTTTTTTTTTTTTTTTTGGCCTCACCCACAGCATATGGAAACTCTGGGCTGGGGACTGAACCCACACCACCACAGAGACAACACTGGATCTTAACCTGCTGCGCCACAGCAAGAACTCCTCACCTGCGCCTTTATTTTTTGTTTGTTTGTTTTTGCTTTTTAGGGCCACACCCGCGGCATGTGGAGGTTCCCAGGCTAGGGGTCGAATCGGAGCTATGGCTGCCGGCCTACACCCCAGCCACAGCCATGCACGATCCGAGCCGCATCTTCGACCTACACCACAGCTCATGGCAACACTGGATCCTTAACCCACTGAGCGAGGCTAGGGACCAAACCCGCAACCTCATGGTTCTTAGTCGGATTCATTTCCGCTGCACCACAACGGGAACTCCTTTCACCTGTGACTTTAAATGTACATCCAAAAGCTGTTAATGCACATATGAAAACTCTCTTGTCGGTATTGCACACGGGAGCCAAAAAGATGTAGCTGAAGATCTTACCCTTTGATCAACTTCTATTCTCAGTATCTGTCCCATATTACGTGTCGATTAATTACGGAACAAGATCTAGTCATATGATGTGAATTTTAAAAATCTCTGATATCACTGAGTACCTCAAATACCAAATTCCAGAACAAGATAACCTCCATACCTGGAAATCAGTCATTCTATACGTATTCAGGGTGTTCTCAGATTTGTGCCCTGGCTAATACAACTATAACGAGAAGCCAAGATGCAAAAGCTTTGGGTGTGCGAACGCAGTATACAAATAAGCATGGTATCGGTTCCACATCAACAAACTAGGTCCCAAGGGCCACATCGAGCCTGCCTCCTGCCTCTGTAAATACATTTTTATTGAACACAGCCAGGGACAGGCACAGTAAGGTATCGCCTATGGCTGCTTTTGAGCTGCTACTAGATCAGAGCTGAACGGTTGCAACAGAGACCCTGAGGCCCGCCCAGCCTGAAATATTTACAATTAGCTTTACCAGAAGAGCTTGGTGGCTCTGCTCTAATCTGTTAGTAACATTTCATTTCCACTAACTTCCCTTCCTCAGCTCCAAAACCCAAGGGAATGAAAACAATAGCTCCAGAGAGTTCCCGTTGTGGCTCAGCACAAACGAACTCGACTAGTATCCATTAGGACGCGGGTTCGATCCCTGGCCTCGCTCAGTGGGTTAGGAATCCGGCATTGCCACAGATGTGGCTTGGATCCCGAGTTTCTGTGGCTGTGGTGTAGGCCGGTGGCTGCAGCTCCAACTCATCCTCTAGCTTGGGAACTTCCAGAGGCCACAGGTGCGGCCCCTAAAACAAACAAACAAACAAAAAGAGCTCCAAACAGAGAGGGAAAATAGTTAGCACATACTCAGAGCGCCTGTCTTTACACTGGTGGGTCTCTGGCACTTCACAACTACGAGGAAACTAAGGAATTGACTCAGAAGCAGAAGTGACAGCATGGAGGGGGGAAATTGTGATACGCAGAACAGAAAAGACATTGAAGAACCACCAAGTGGACTGATTATTTAGTAGGACCACAAGAACAAGGAAAATATGTCCACTACACACTAGACACTGCCCTCAGTGCCCCTATGCTCTCAGAGAGGAAAGAAAGCAAGGCTCAGAGGCCAAACACAGCCTTGGGGCACACATCCAACACAGAGCCCTGCGTCACACACGGGACCACCTATGTCTAAAATCAAGGCTGACCACACTCGGGCCCCTGGGATTACTGGCGCATTTTAAAAACCTATCAAGACCCATGGGCCCTTGTACAAACCATAACTATCACGAAAATGTTATATTTGAATATATCTAAGAAAAAATCAAAAGCGTGTGATACAATTTTAAGAGGGTCTTCCTCTTAAAGATGTGAAAGATAGCAATGCTGATGTTGAAAGGCCGCAGTGTCAATGACCCTTTATCCACAAATGGCACTGTACTCTACACACTGCCACACCAGCAGATACCACGCTGACTTTTCTAAAACGAACGGCTGTGCTAAGAAGTCGCCCTATAAGATAAACCCCTCTGAATGAAAGCGCCAGCTGCCTCCGTGAAAGCAACTACTATTTGCAACCTAGTAATGATCACCAGGGTGTCGCATGGTGGTACACTCCCCCGACTGGGTGAACCTAACATGTGGCTTCTTGGTAAGAGTCCCTGGCGATGGTACAGACATTGCCTAGAAGGCTTCTGCGTGGTTGGAGGCTGCCAAGTCTAATCTATGTAGCCCGGTGTGCCCAACTACCAAGGCAACGCAAGCCCTTGAATTTCCAGATCGGGATATTTTATTTATTTATTTATTTGCTTTTTAGGGACGCACCTGCGGCATATGGAAGGTCTCAGGCTAGGGGACAAACTGGAGCCACGTCTGAGGCCTACACCACAGCCACAGCAATGCTGGATCCTTAACCCACCGAGCAAAGCCAGGGATGAGAACCCACACCCTCATGGATACCAGTAGGGCTTGTAACCTGCTGAGCCACAACGGGAACTCGGGATCTTCTTCAAAATAGCTTTACTGTGGTATGATCTGCGAACCATAAGATCTCCCCATTTTATGTGTACCACTCAATGATTTTTAGTAAATGTACTGAGTTGCGCAACACATTATCCAGTTTTAGAGCCTTTCCGTCACCCCCAATCACTCCCTTGGTGCCCATTAGCAGTCACTTCCAGCCCCAGGCTACTACTAATCCACTTTCTACCTTTTTGGATCTGCCTTTTCTGGACACCTTGCATCCATCGAATCACACGTGTTGTCTAACAAGCTGTCTTTTGCGTCCGCTTACTTCACTTGGCAGGGTGTCTCGGAGAAACGTCCACCACTTCCCTTCCCATGGGAAACCTATCCAGGACTTGGGGCTCCTATCTAGTGACTGACCACCAGAGTTTAATGGTGGGTTGGGTGTGAGACCGAGAAGGGTCAGAGAAAGCAGAGAAGGTTCTCCACGAATCACTGTACCATGGCTGCTGTGTGATGCAGATGTACCTGGGCTAGTGATGGAAGAACACACGTGCGTGCACCCCTTCTCTCAACGACACGCACAGTGGGCGAGGCAGGCACCTCTCGGGGTGGCTGCCCATCTCACACCGAACCTGTTATTCTGGGAACCACGGTTGGGCTGGAGGGGTCTGTACTCCTCCTGAAAGCACAGGCGGGTTTCTGTGTGTTTGCATGTGTTTCCAAAGCCAGAACCTCTACCACGCATCGGATTTCCTGGGGTCAGTGACTCCACCGCACTTTAGAAGCCCTGCCCTCCAGCCGGCCTCAGAGCACTCCTAGCAGGTCTGTCAAAAGCAGGAAGGAGAGGTGAATACCCACAAGAGAGAGATGGAGGGAAAACGTACAAATATTAGGTTTCGACCATACAAATAGCAACAATGTAATCCTTCCAAAGACCGTGGTAATAGAAAAGAGAGCGACCTTAGTGGGAAAACCAGTGAAATCCAAATAATGTCTGGAGGTGGATTCATAGTAACATATCAAGGTTGGCTTCTCAGTTCTGACAAGTGTATGATGCTGATGTAAGATGTTACCCATGGGGCAAACGATCCTAGCTTTGCAACTTTTCTGTAATTCTATAACATTCCAAAATAGAATATTCCAGGGAGTTCCTGTGTGGTGCAGTGGAAACGAATCCAAATAGTATCCATGAGGCTTGATCCCTGGCCTCGCTCAGTGGGTTAAGAATCTGGTGTTGCTGTGAGCTGTGTGGTGCAGGTCACAGATGTGGCTCAGATCCCATGTTGCTACGGCCCCAGCTGTGTAGCTGTGGCTGCAGTTCCAATTAGACCCCTCGCCTGGGAACCTACCTAAAAAGCAAACAAACAAACAACCAAAAAACAAAAACAAAACGCTATGGAGAAAAATAACTGCACACTGGCAGTACTATAATAATAGTACTTACACATCATACATATTAGGGGCAATCTAAACGGTCAAAAACAGAGGAATATTGAATAAACTACAGTACAGCTGCTCAGTGGGAGCCTATGCTCCCAACAAGAACGTCGCTGATGAGAACTACAGGGCAACACAGCATAGAAACGCATAAGCGAGGATTGCCCCCACTGGCTTCAAATAACAGAAACTGCAATTCAACTGACTTTAAAAGATAAGGAGATTTTAGAGTTCCCGTCGTGGCGCAGTGGTTAACGAATCCGACTAGGAACCATGAGGTTGCGGGTTCGGTCCCTGCCCTTGCTCAGTGGGTTGACGATCCGGCGTTGCCGTGAGCTGTGGTGTAGGTTGCAGACGCAGCTCGGATCCCGCGTTGCTGTGGCTCTGGCGTAGGCCGGTGGCTACAGCTCCGATTAGACCCCTAGCCTGGGAACCTCTGTATGCGGCGGGAGCGGCCCAAGAAATAGCAACAACAACAACAACAATAACAACAACAACAAAAAGACAAAAAAAAAAAGATAAGGAGATTTTGTTACATTTCACGGAAGAAAAGGTGCTGCAGACAAGCAGCTCCAGAGCCTTAAATCGTCCACCCATGCCCCTTATCAAGGATGCAGGCTTTCCACTCAGCCAACCTCGGCTTCTCAGCCGGCTCCCTACTGGATTTCATGGAAGTGACTTTTCTGCCCAGCTCCAGGTTTAGGTAGAGACAAGACATCAATAGGAGTTACTTCCGTGTAGGTCTATGGGAACCAGGAGCCGCCTTCGCACCCATGCCTGTCTCGGATCTCCCCTCACAGCTCATTGGACAGCTCTGGGTCATGTGCTCCTGCCTCAGCCAATTGCAGGCCTAGCTGCTCTATGACTGCTTAGAGCAACTTCAGGCACTACTGACTGGGACCGGATCATTCTTTGTTAGGGCGAGGGCTGTCCTGTGCATTGCAGGGCATCTGGCATCATTCCTGGCCTCTCCCCACTGGATGCAAGAAGCACCCTATCCCCACCTCCAGTTATGACAATTAGAAATGTCTCCAGACACTGCCAAATGCCCTCTAGGGGGCAAAATCACCCCCTAGTTGAGACCCACTGGCTTTGAGCAACCAGGACTTCACCCGGAGCTGCAGAGAAGGTCTACAAAGGGGGCCACCCCACCAAAATGGGGGCTCTGACAGCTGGCGAGAAGACATTGCTCTGGAGGAACTGTATATAAGGAAGACTCAGGGCAAAACACAAATACAAGATTATCATTAGAAAGACAGAAAACCTGTTTCTACATGCATAACTACATTCAGCAAACATTTATTGAGAACCTGCTATGTGCTAGGTACTGTCCAGAAAAAGCAGAATAAAACGTAAATAACTGAGTTAAAGGGAAGAGGTCATTTAATGTAAAAACATTATATAAATAACTAGATCTCCGCGTGCTTTCTTCATTTTCCCATTTCTTTTTTTTTTTTTTTGTCTTTTGTCTTTTTGTTGTTGTTATTATTGTTGTTGCTATTTCTTGGGCCGCTCCCACTGCATATGGAGGTTCCCAGGCTAGGGGTCTAATCGGAGCTGTAGCCACCGGCCTACGCCAGAGCCACAGCAACGCGGGATCCGAGCTGCGTCTGCAACCTACACCACAGCTCACGGCAACGCCGGATCGTCAACCCACTGAGCAAGGGCAGGGACCGAACCCGCAACCTCATGGTTCCTAGTCGGATTCGTCAACCACTGCGCCACGACGGGAACTCCCCATTTCCTTTTTTTAAAACTGTTTTTATTTTTAAATGATTATAGATTCACAGAAAGTTGCAAAGAACTGTACAGGGAAGCTGCACGCACCATTCGCACAGTGTCCCCCGACATCATATCCTGTTGGCTGGACTCGTACAGTGGTTTAGGGGTTTCCTCTGAAGGGGAACAGGCTAAAGAAGGGCTCTCCCTGTGTCTCCAGGTTTGTGAAGGGGGATAGACAGAGGTGGAGAGCAGCTGGGTTTCTTCTGTCCTTCCATGAGCTCTGAGCAGGCACATATGTGTACATGCAGGATTCCTGTAACTGAACCACTGAGGTTCATTAAACACACAGTGGGGCTGGGGTGGCGGGCGGGGGAAGAGGCTTGTTTGCCTGGGAGCACAAAAGAATGAGAGTCCCATACCTGAACTCTCCCAGGAACTGAAATTTTTCATACCTTTAAACCTTGGCTTCTTAACTGTGTATTCTGCCCCAGTATTACTGACATAGAATTGACATGTAACACCTGTAACATTGTGTAAATTTAAGGTGCACAAATGTGTTGATTTTGATACACATACACAGGGCAACAATCTGATGACCGCAGAATTAGCTCACACCTCCAACATGACATCACATAATCCCCATTTCTTTTTTGTGATGAGAACATGTAAGATCTGCTCTCTTCGCAATTTTCAGGTACGCAACTATAGTACCATGAACTGTAACCCTGATGCTGTGCATTAGATCCCCAGAATTAGCTGTGTATTTTTTAATGAAAATCATTCTAAAAGTGATTATTTTCCTGCCTTACATAAAGTACAGTTGACCCTTGAACAAAACGGGGGCTGGGATGTGCACCCTCCCACTCTCCACAAAGTTGAAAATCTGCGTATAACGTAGAGTTAGCCCCCTGTTCCTGTGGCTCTTCCGGATGCACAGTTTTGTTCTGGAGTATTCGTTATTGGGGAAAAAACAAAAAACAAAAAACAAATAAAACCCACAGGTGGTCCCACGTAGTTCAAACCCAAGGTGTTTAAGGGTCAACTGTCACCTGAATTTGCACGTTGTTTAAATGAGCTAATCTAACTTGCCGTGGCTGTCTCCTGACAGTTAGATGCAGCATCCTTCTGGGGGGAGGAAAGAAGCCTCTTCTGAGGGTTCCTTGACTCAAAGGTCCCCAGTTGCATTTTACAATTCTGAGCTCCTTCCCTCCAGCTGCTTAGACTTTCGGCTGAGGTCTTCTCTCTTATTTTATTTTGCCACTTCCATGGCATGCATTTCCCAGGCCAGGGCTCAAACTCGTGCCATAGTACTGCCAACGCTGGATCCTTTAGCCACTAGGCCACCAGGGAACTCCCCAGCTGGAGTCTTCCTAGCCTGTTCCCCCTGCCCCGGCCCCTACCCACCCCACCCTCAGTGACTAATAGTTACCTGGATTAGACCCCGTATTCTCCTAAGACCAGAGGTCAGCAAATGTTCTCTGCAAAGGCCCAGACAGTAAATATTTCCAGTTTTGCAGGCCACATGGTCTCTGCCCAGCAACTCAACTTTGTCCTTGTAGCTCAAAAGCAGCCACAGACAATAAATAATTGCGCAGACATGGCTGTGCTCCAATAAAACTTAATCTATGGACACTGAGACCTGAATTCCACATAACTTTCACGAAATACTACTCTCTTTTTGATTCTTTTTCAACCATTTAAAAATGGAAATCCATTCTTATCTTGCAGGCTGTACAAAAACAGGTGGCCAGCTGGATTCGGCTTGCAGGCTGCTATTAGCCAACTCCTGTCCTAAGATCTCCCGGGGCCAGCCACCACATCTGGGAAACAGTTTACACTCAGCAAGCATCAGGTCGCCGACTGACAACAAGTACTGTTATTCTTGTTGTTTGTGTAAGAAGATCTTGCCACAAGTACATCGGGGACGTGCGCAGTGGCACGGCACAGGCATGGACCTGGACCCTCGGCACCCTCTGACCTCAAGGCTGACCCTTCCCCCAGCAGCAGGCTGGCAACGGCTGCGTCGCTGGCCTACTACTTTACATAAGGTCTTTTCATTTCCCATCTCCTTGAGGAAAAGAGCTAGGTGATATTAATTATGTGTTATCCTCCAGCACATCTGGCACAGATGCAGCATCTCTTTTTTTTGTATTTATTAAAAGCCCCATTCGCTGGAGTTCCCATTGTGGCGCAGTGGAAACGAATCCGACTAGGAACCATGAGGGTGCGGGCTCGATCCCTGGCCTCGCTCAGTGGGCGAAGGATCCGGTGTTGCCGTGACCTGTGGTGTAGGTCGCAGATGCGGCTCAGGTCTGGCGTTGCTGTGGCTCTGGCGTAGGCCGGCGGCTCCAGCTCCGATTGGACCCCTCGCCTAGGAACCTCCATGTGCCACACCTGCAGCCCTAAAAAGACAAAAAAAACAAAACAAACAAACAAAAACCCCATTCACTTCTGGCTTCCTAGCCCTCATTTTAAAAAGAAACTACAAAACATTCTCTACTTCTCTCTTTCGCCAACAAACTAAAAGCTACATTAAGTTGATCTCTTTGATCCGCAATTGATTTTTCTTCAAGGGTGACGGCTGCTCCCATGTGCAGAGTTCACATGGCTGCCCTCAGTTAGGACCACATGCTGGCATGTGTGTCCTCGGCACTAAAACAAAAGCAGAAGCCCCAAACCAGATCCCGACTTCGTGGATGAACCTCAGTAACATCAGGTGAGGTGGAAGAAGCCAAACACGAAAGGGCATCTGTATACAGACACACACATACATAAACCTGATCCCACCTCCCTGAACTTCTCGGGCCAGGCGAATCCACGGAGACAGAGAGGACACGGGTGGTTTGGTGGCTGCCAGCCCTGGTGGAGGCAGAACGGGGAGTGAGGGCTTAATGAGCACAGGCTTCTTTCGGGGGAGATGGAAATGTCTTGGAAGTGGACAGAGGGCGTGGTGGCACCATGTTTTCTTTGAGAAGGAGTTACATTGTGTGAATTTCATTGTACCTCCATAAAAACACGTTTTTTGAAAAGAACGGTGGTGGATCCACGTCTTCTGATGGTGGAAGGAGCACCTAGGCAGACCGTTAAATGAAAACGGCGAGGCACAGCGAAGAGAGGGAGAGCACGATCCCATTTCCGTAAACCTCCAAAACGAAGGTCCGGGCTTCTGCACATACGCTTCGGGAGAGGTGTCGAGAAGGGACCAGAAGGCCATACGGCCAGCTGTTGTAATGCCGGGTGCCTGAGGAAGAGGCAAGCGGGCATTTTCGTGCGTTCTGCCTATTTCTACAGGCGGTCATGCTCACGTGGCAAGAACGCTTCCGTGAGCTCCCCTTGGGCCTGAACATCTTAAAGCGCCTTGACCATCAGCACCACGCACGCCTGTGCATCACAGCACCGCGCCAACCGAGACTGGACGGTGGGGTCTGCGGGAGAGAAGCACAGCTGGGTGCAGAGAAAAACTCAACCAGGCAGCGCTGTTGGTCACCAGGATGTCCCAGAATCCATTTTTACCAACGCCACCGATCCTCTGGCTGCCGTGATGGGGTGATCAGTCCCATGAAGCACGTTAAGCTTCATAAATGCAGCACCAGGCCTCAGAAGGGCCTACTGTCAGGACAGCGTCTTGCCCTCTTTCAGAACGTTTCCTCTGAGAAGCAGGCCCCTGTGCGCAAGGGGCATTTCTGGACGGAAGCGGAACGGGAGAGAGGGTGCCATCGCGGCTGGCTGCGGCCAGACCGTCCCCGAACTGCGCTCAGAACGCCAGGCCCCATCCTGGAGACGGGAGCCAGGCCTCGGCCCTGCCGGTCGTCCTGGGCTGGAAGCCTGAAACGCCCCCGTTCCAAATCCTCTTGCACTTCACCCAACGCGTCCATCTGTCCCCATGTAACTGATGCTTCCAAAAAGTAATGGACACCCAGGGAAAAGGGGCGGGAGAAAATTCTCAAAAAAGACAGGAAGGGCAATTCCCAAGCAGTAGGCCATGAGAGCCATGTGTCACAATTCTGAAATTCCAAATGCGCAGTGACAGAACTGAAAATATCCACCTAAGAGCAACACCGGCTGACTATACTGGGTAGTGATATCATCATTAGAAACAGGAAAGTATTCTAGGCTCAAGTTAGGGAATAGAAATTGCCAGGGGATAGAGGTCGAGGAAGGAAGGGGGGGGAGGGGAAGGGAGAAGAGGCAGGAGAAGGGCTTCTGAAATTTTTATCTATAATAGCACCTGGGGTTTTTTGTTTGTTTGTTTTGCACCTGCACCACAGCAGCAACCGGAGCCACAGTAGTGATAACCCCAGATCCTTAACCCACTGAGCCACCAGGGAACTCCTACAGCACCCTGTTCTGTGCGGAATTTTTCATTTAATTATCTGAAGAGTTAATAAATCCACAGAGTTCAAAGAGCAACAGGGATAAGAAGACATACTGGCCACCCCTGACTCTATCTTCATGGTTCCCACCACTATCTCCCCCAAAGAGGAACACAAAGTCCTTACAAACAAACGTGAACCGAGACACTGACCCCTCTCTCTTAAGGCACACACTGGACCCATCCTACACCCACGGCCGCCGAGGGCTTCCTCATCTCGGTCCTCCAGACTGGCGGCTTTCCAACCTCGCAGCAATGCAGCGCTGCGCTCCACATGCCAACAACCTAAGCTGCCTTGTAGCTGGGGACACAGGCTCCGCACGCAGCCCGCTCGCTCCTGAACCCTGGCCACCACCCACGCTGGCCCCAGTTTATGTGAGAGGGCCACAATAAACTGATGTTACAAGCAGGTGCAGCCAGCTAAACGACAGCTAGGACCCGAATGCAGGTCTGGCCAGCTGGGGCACAGGACAAGAGCACTTTCTTCCTCAAAACTGGACAGACGACGACGACAACGGGCTTGGTGCAGTTTGCAGGGAAAACCTCATAAATGCACCAAGTCTCTCAATGGTGATTCCCATCTCCAAACTCACTTTCGCACTAGCCCTGGCACAAACGAACTGCACAGTGCAATCTTTAGAGCAGCTTAGAACACGGGGCTACCTGGCCCACGTGCCAGGTGCCAGGATTCCTGAAGCTCCCGGCCAGCTCGTCTGTGTACAATCCTAGTGGAGAAGCCTGCTCCCAGGCATCAAGGAGCCAAAACAAGCAGCGTTCGAAGAACAGACAACAGCTGATCACGGCCAGCCCGAGACCTCATTTTTCTCGCCGAGGACACGAGGTCATGTTTATATTTTGACATTGTAAATATATGCATGGTCATTTTCCTTCGAGTAAAATAGTTGGGAGCTGACATAATGGAATTAAAGACATAGCTACTTCCTATATTCTGCAGGGAACACCTGGACAGGGAGGGCACCTCAGGGTGGCTTCCAAAACACAGTGGAGGAAGTTCCCTTGTGGCGCATAGGGTTAAGGATCCACCGTTGCTGCAGCTGTGGCACAGATGGCAACTGTAGCACGGGTTTGATCCCTGGCCCGGGAGTGTCCGCATGCTATGGGTAAGGCCAAAAAAAAAAAATTCAGTGGAGCCACACCAGGGAACAGTATTTGGTGATGAAAGGGAATGGAGCACTGCTCCAGGCTGCAACACAAACACATCTCAAAAACATGATGTTGAGTGAGATAAGCTAGACATGGAAGGCCACAGACTGCGTGACTCCAAGTACATGAAACGTCCAGAACCGACAAATCTACAGAGACAGAGGAGAGCTTCATGGCTGCCAGGAGTAGGGGGACATGAGGAATGACCTGTTCATGGGTACAGGGTTTCTTTCTTTCTTTTTGGGGGGGCTGCACTTGTGGCCTATGCAAGGCTATTCCCAGGCTAGGGGTCGAATTGGAGCTACAGCTGCTGGCCTACACCATAGCCACAGCCATATAGCCAGGCCAGACCCGAGCCGAGTCTTTGACCTACACCACAGCTCAGCAATGCCAGATCCTTAACCCACTGAGCAGGGCCAGGGATCGAACCCACATCCTCATGGACACTAGTCGGGTTCATTATCACTGAGCCACAGTGGGAACTCCCAGGGTTTCTTTCTGAGGCAATGACAATGTTCTGGAATGAGACAGTAGTGATGGTTGCACAAGCTTGTGAATGTACCAAAAAAACCCGACTAAACTGTGCACTTGAAATGGTACATTTTGGAGTTCCCATTGTGGTACAGCAGGAACGAATCCGACTAGTATCCATAAGGATGCGGGTTTGATCCCTGGCCTCGTTCAGTGGGTCGGGGATCTGGCGTTGCCATGAGCTGTGGTGTAGGTCACAGCCGTGGCTTGGATCCCGCGTTGTCGTGACTGTGGTGCAGGCCAGCGGCGACAGCTCCAATTCAACCCCTAGCCTGGGAATTTCCATGTGCCGCGAGTGCGGCCCTGAAAACTGAAATAAAATAAAATAACATGGTACATTTTACAGTATATGAGGTCTATTTCAATTTTTAAAAACAGGACAAAGCCAGTTGACCCATACACTCAGAGGGCTCCCCACACCAGAGACGGGCACTTTTCTCTGGTGGCTCCTTCATCCAGAGAAGGGATGGGGGGAATGGGTATGTCTCTAGGGAGGTCTCAGGCAACCTGAAATCTACACACACACACACACACACACACACACACACACACACACACACACACTCAGGAGGCCAGGCCGGCTCTCTGGCACGCTGTGGAACAGTGAAGTGTTAACACACTCATTTTCTTCTGGTCCCCTGCACACACATATACACTTGGCATTTAGTCACGACCTGTTGATGGAGAATATTCTACCAACTGAAGAATACATTCATATTACTTTCCCAAAGCTCCATGTACTGGTATTCCTAGTTGCATGCTTAGTAAATGCAGGGATTTGCACAAAAACATGTATAACACCCGTTCTTCGTGGAAACACAGACAGCGGGTCTCTGTGGTCCCACCCTCTGCTGAGGAACACCTCGGGAACCGCCCATCCACTTGAGAAAACCCAGCTCCTCAACAGGCGTCATTGCAACCGGGCGGACAGAAGGAGATCAGCGGGTCTCAAACAGGCCGGCTGGCCCCCCAGCGGGCGTCTGATCACGTCTGAAGACACCTTCGGGGGTCGTGTCTTGGCGGGCTGTGCGGCTGGCAGGCCCCAGGTAGAAGCCAGGGCTGCGGCCAAACCCCCTGCGCTACGCAGGCAGCGCGACAGCACAGACAGAGCCCCCCCCCGCCCCCCGCCGCCGGGGGGGGGGGGGCTAACAGTGCGGGGCCGCGAGAGCCTGCTCTACAGGGGCACCTGCCCGGGTTGGACACCTTCGAGGACACGGCCCCTCAGCCACAAAGGACGCCGAGCGGCCCAACATGCTCCCCGATGACACCAAGACCCCGAGCGCGCACGGTCAACAACAACGACGACGACGGGGGCGGCAACCGTGACGGCTTCTGAGCGCGGTTGACAGGCGGCCTCCAGGTTGGCCTCTGGTGAGTCAGCAAGATTCCTCTGCCCCCGCTCCCGATCCTCGGCCTGAATTCAAGCATCGGCTACGTCCCGGGCGCAGCTTGTTTCCTTCACAGTTTCTCCGACAGAGTCCCTGACTTCTCTAGTCCTGGTGCCCCGGATATCTCCGGCTCAGGGCCGTCAGCATCTGTGAAAAGCTCCGACACGTTCCTACGTGGCCTCTTCTCTCAGAAATCCGCCCTGCCCCGCACGCTTACTTGGCTGGCTCATCAGACAGGACTTGGGGCCCACAGAAGAGAAAAGCATGGACTCGGAGAATAGACTTGTGGTTGCCAAGGGGGAGGGGGACGGAGTGGGATGGCTGGGGAGCTCGGGGTTCATAGATGCAGTCTGTTGCCTTCGGAATAGATGAGCCATGAGATCCTGCTGGGTGGCACTGGGAACTGTGCCTAGTTACTTATGATGGAGCAGGATACTGTGCAAAAAGAGAATGTGTGACTGGGCCACCATGCTGCACAGTAGAAAAAAAAATGTATTGGGGAAATAAGTATTAAAATAAATAATAATAATAATAAACTAAAAATGCAAATATATATATATATATATGACTTGGGGCCTAACGTGAGTGAAACTCCGGACTCGATCCACAGGAACAGGACTCCTAAGGGCTGTGGTGAGGAGCCCGGCAGAAAATGTAAAATGCTTAGCACAGTCCCCCCACCGAGCACCCAACAGACATGGGCTGGTGTGGCTGTTGTCAAAGACACCGAGCTCGCCAGACGCTCCCAGCCCCTCTGGGAAAACAGCATCGGGGCTGTATTAGTTTCCCACTGCTGCTGTAACAAACCACCACAAACCACGTGGTGGGAAAACAACCCACACTTATGATCTCACACTTCTGGAGGCCGGCAGTCAAAAATCAGTTTCATGTGGCCAAGATCAAGGTATCGGCAGGGCCGTGTTCCAGCTGCAAGCTCGAAGGGAAAATCCACTTCCTTGGCTCTCCCAGTTTCTAAGAGGCTGCCTGCACTCTGTGGCTCATGGTCACATGACTCCAAGGCCTGCTTCTGCTGTCGCATCTCCTTCTCGGACTCTAACCCTCTGCTTCCCTCTTGTAAGGACTCCTGTGATTACACTGGGCCCACCCAGATAATCCGGGATGATCACCTCATTTCAAGATTCTTAACTTAATCCCACCTACAAATGTCATTTGCCTGGAAGGTAACTCATTAATAGGTTTTGGAAACTAGGATGTGGACATCTTTGGAAGGTCATTATTCCATCTGGGGGAGGGGGCGGGCGGGCGGGGGGGGGGGGGGGGTCTGTTAAATATCTAACAACAAGGAACACAAGATAAAAGGAGCCGGTGGGCATAACACAGTACAAGGGGCACGCAGTTCCTTAGCCAGGGGAGAGTCAGGCCTCAGCAGTGGATCGGAAAGACGCCGCTCCTCGCAGGCTCTGGGAAGCGAGGTTACTAAGTGCCCCCCTCTGGGCCTCCGCTCCATCACCTGTCGCCCTACAGCTCACACAGTCGTCGTGGGCTTTCAGGTCGAGCACCCGTGCAAGTGCCTAGACTGCTTGGCACATGCTATGCACCCCACATGTGCCCTTAAGACCCAAGGATCCCAGCGGGGAGACCCTGGAGGCAGGAACAGCATGGGAGGCCGCAGGGGAAAGGACGTGTGAGCCCCCCCAGAGGCAGGGGCCTGTCCACTGGGGCTCCGCCCTTGGGACCCTGAACCCTGGAAGAGACCCTAAGACGGAGAGGCTGGGCAACAGCTCCCAAATGACTAAATGCAGGAGCGAATGAACAGAGGCAGTATGCTTACAACTGAGCAGGGGCTGGGCAGCTGGGTGGCATAGGCGACAGAGCCCTGGATCAGGGTCAGACTCAGCTCAAGTCCCTGTCCTTCCAACAGGGATGCACCCCTTGGCTGTGGCCCTCAAGTATGGGATGAGGAGTTTGTGGGAGACAGCCCTGACTCTTCCAACCCCAAAGCTGTAGGGTTCAAGCTATGCGAGGCCTTGCCCGAGTCTGGCCTGCCATACACGAAGACGCTGGGTCAGTCAAATTGACCTGGTCCCTCTCTAAGGACCAAACACACCCAGCACTTCCGCAGCTGCAGCACTTTTCTCACCTTGCCCCTTCCCGCCCCAGCACTGAGAAAGCACTAGAAAGGACTCGACCAAGGAGACCGTGGAAAACGATAAAGAACCCCCAGGCTCTAGAGAGCCCTCCTCCTTTTCTCAGAAGCCATCGCCGCCTGATAATGGGGCCTGGCAACCATCACAGTCTCCGTTTTGTGTCTCCCATCTCCCAGACACACTTGGGCTCCATCTACCATCCCAGCACACAGAAGGCCAGGAATCTAGAAACATTACTTCATTTTACTGGATGTAAATGGGAACAACTGAACTCCGAAGAATTTAGCTCTTCTTTTATTCTATCAGATTAATTTTACTGGATTTACTGGAAAGGCAGCCCATGAGCAAAAGGACCCAGGCTAGAAGAAGCTCACCGGGCCCAGCAGGTGACCTCTGACAGGACACTTGACCCAAGGGTTTCTGCAACAACAGTGCCTACGAGAGAAGGTGAAACCCATAATTGCCACTTCCAAAATCAGACTGAAAGGGAAGAAAAGGAAACAGAGATTTCTAAACATCCGAGAGCTATTTTTGGAAATGAATGACTTTTCCATTCACTTTTCTTAAAAAAAAAAAAAAAGAAAGAAAGAAAGAAAGAAAGAAAAGAAAAGAGAAGAAAGATATTAGACCAAGAATAAACCAGGAAGTGGGTGTTGATCATCTGAATGGAAGAGTCTTACAGAAGCCCACAGCTTATGGCCTTAAAAGCCAGGCGCTCCCCCATGTCTTTACAAACACTACCTATAATCTTAAAGAGTGAAAAGTGGAGGAATCATTACTTGTTTATCAGAAAGTTTACAAAAATCCCAAAATAGACTCTGTGGTGGTAAATATAGGAAACCTCCTATTAATTAACACTGAATAAAGGTTCCAAGAAGGTAGCAGTGATGTCAGCGGGCCCTGTCATGTGGGGCTCCAACCTGGCAAATTCCAGAACCACGGATTGTTTTCTCCTTAAAGCACTAGCAATGGTTCAAAGGACTTTTTAAATACACCACAGAATTCCTCCGCGTGGCGCAGGTCAAATCCCATCTCGTGAACAAGTGGCTCCCTGACAGCTTTTGTCATGACAGGATCGGGGCCTCCCAGCAGCATCCTGACCATTTATGCTCTGCTTTGGTCCCCGGTGTGATGGGGCCCACCCCTCGCACTCTGCTCCAGGTGGGCATTTCCAGCAACGCACAATCCCCACTGAGCTCTCGGAAGCAGAACAGGAAGGTTCGACCACGCAGCCCATCTACAGGAGGCTGTCAACACCACCCCGCCAGAAGCAGACAGAGACACAACTGTCGAAGGCACCGAATGTTTCCAAAAGCGGCAAAAAAGGTCTTCCCGTATTTCCCACCTACATGGTAACCACCTTTTTATAAAGTGACCATTGATCTGCGAGTTCATATATGTAGAAGGCACGTGTGCCACTAATGGAAACCACACACGATTCGCTGCTAGAAACGACCAGCCACGGAAATGGTAAATTAACTTGGTATTTTTTAACAAAGTTTTGGGTATGACTCCCACCCCAGAACTGGGAAAATCGTACGCACAATTCTGATCCGCAGAGATAGTGAATTTAAACCTCAGGTGGGTTCATGATCACACGAAAGAAATTCTGTTTTGAAAATACTGAGGTGTTTTGGTTGTGCGTTTTTTGTTTTTTTTTTTTTTAACACATCTGTAGCCACATCTGTAAAGACGGTTCCTCAGGCTTGCAACCTCTCTTGGTTGTCACTCGAAAAAGAAAGTACAGCTACAACCATTCACCAAACACGTCCCGAGCTGGCAACATGAAATGTTCACCACGGCATTGAATGGAATTACTCTAAAACGCTGGAAGAGGTTGTTTACAACCCTCGGCCCTCGGTTGGTTACCTGGCTTACGGCAGCATATTTTAGGCTATTACGGTTTGAAAAAATTATATATGAAACGAGGTTCTCAGTCAAGTCACAATTTTCGCCTAAGACATTCATCTATTCCTCCGTATGTTCATTTCCCCTAAAAACCTATTTATTTGCCTCTCTTGTCAGGTTTCTGTTTGGAAGCTGTTTGGGGAAAGGCCTCATTTTTGTAGAATCGAATTATTAATGCAAGGAATGTTATGGTATTTATAGCCGTACAACCAGGGAAAGTCCTCACGTCTTGAGTACTGTCTGCTGATGGGGGGTGGGGGGGGCCAAACTCGACTTCAAAAAAAAGGGTTTTCACTGTCAGATGCACATGGAGAAAAGGCTGTGCTGTGACACACACAGTTTTCTCCCATATAGTGAAAATCACTTAGGATTTTACAGGATAACCAGTCACCCATCAAAATCAGCAGGGCTCTGTTTTGCAAGAAGAAGAAGAATGACTATTACACCATTTACACCCTTCCGTAGGCTCCACTTAAATGTTTGTGGCTTGCTGAACATTCCATACATATTTCGGGCAAGGTATTATGGGAGCCGAAGTGCAAGCTGTCCCCTGCTGAATTCTCACTCGCTATAAAAACAATGTCTCATAAAAGTGTACACATGTTTTTACTTTACCAAAAAAAAAAAAAAAAAAGGAAAATATCCACTTTTGTTCCACTCAATCGACACTTTGAGCATGAGAAACAGGACTTTTTAAAAATCTGTAACATAGGCGATGTCTGAAAAGGGTGAAAGTGTCATTCAGCGACACAGATTTCTGGAAAGAGGCACAGCGGAAATGCATACGAAATGCCCGGAAAGGAAGATTCTGGTAGCTGTCTTCTGGAGGGCCTGCTCACCTAGGTCCCCGGTGGGACCGCTAAAAATGGAAATTCTTACATGTGTGCTTTCCAGCCTGAGTCCCCACTCCACCGTAACCCCAACTGTTTTATATTATCCTCATGAAATGAGTCTTCGCCTTTCCTAAGCAAAAGAGTATTTTTAATTGGTTCATTTTCCAGTTGTTTGGATTTTTAGCAGACATACGGCATAAAAGGGCGCCGCATTCCAAGCAGGTCTACCAACTCCAGAACCATCCGAGGCTTGATCAGACAGCTGTGGCTCGAGCCTTTGGTTAAAATTATAATATGATCTCACCTGATTTTCAAAATAACTAAGCATCTTTCTAAGCCATAAAAACTGTGCTATAACTCATCTAAGTCTCCGAGTCCAGAAGTTTGCAATGTTCAAAGAGAATTTTGTTAGGGAACCATGATCCTTTTGCCTTTCTTTGTTTTCCCTATCCAAACCCAGATAAATCTTCAAACAATAATTCGGCTTCCCTCCTCAAAAGTTTATTTTCAAACGCCAATGCCATGCAGCGCTGCCTTTCCTGTGCAGGGAAGAGGAAACAGGAGCATGTCACCACACTAGGCCTTTTCATGTCTTAAAATCACTGGGAAGCTCGCAGTATTTCCTTTCTGGCACTCAGGCCCAGCGTGGAGCGAACTTGCTCCGAGAGGACAAGATATCAGAAAATCACTGGAAACGCTCGGTTTCAACAAAATTCCAAGTGCACAAAAAAAACGCATCTCTCCAAGAGCAGCTGAACCACTGAAACCAACAGACAATGGAACAAAAAGTTAAGGGAAACCGTCATTACACGAATTTAATTAATCGCAATCTGGTGTTCGATTTTAGAAGCATCGGTTTTTCACTCCGGAGGATTTAGTTACATGAATCAGAAGACAACTTTAAAGCTCTACTCGTATCTTGCACAAAAAGGAAAGCGAAAATTCAACTTTTGTTTTCCATTTATTCCAAAAGCATATGGGTCTAATCAGAGTCCACTCTGGCCGCAGTACACAAGGCTTTTTCCATCAGAATTTTTACTCTGTTTCTAAGGTGCTGAAGAGTAACCAACCCAGTTTGGTGGTTCCTCCAAAGAACCGGGAATCCCTGAAGTGTCCCATCCCATCTGGCAGAGTCTTCGAATGGAAACTAGGCTGAGCCTGCCAGACAAGGAACCCACACCACGGAGCTGGGGCGCACGTTTGGGCTCCAAGATGACAGCTCATCTGGCCACCGCGGGGCCGGGGGGCGCCTGTGGGGCCATAGCCCGGGGCGGTGGGCCGCAGAGGCCCGGCAGGGATGGGCGAGGCCGCGGCGGAAAAAGGAAGAGAGGGCCATCCGTCAGCCCCTGGAGAGGAAATTCCAGGCGCCCAGCTCCCAGGCGTCGGTCAGCGGGTGACGTGAGGGAACCAAGTCAGAGTGTCCGCCCCGCAGTGGAGGCCGGGAGGAGGCCAGGGCTCCGCGCTCCAGGGGCTCGAGGCCCGGAGAGGGGGCGCCTCGATCCTCGTCCAGGGCCCCGGGGAAAGGGGCACCCGGATCTCCGCCCAGACCCAGAGGCCTCCCGGTGTCCTCGATCCTCTCCCTGGGCCAAGGAATGGGGTGCCCCAACACTAGCCCGGGCCCGCGCCCCCCTTACCGGTCCCGGGGGTCGATCCACGACGTCTGGCGCGTGTTGTGGTCTATGTAGAAGACCCGGCCGTCATAGTCGCGTGCCTCCTCCCAGCCGGCGGGCAACGGCAGCTCGGCGCTCTCTCGGGCCCGCGGCGGTGGCGGCGCGGAGGGCGCGGGGGTCGCGGGGGCCGCGGCGGGGGTCGCGGACGGCGGTGGCTCCCGCGGGGACTGCGCGGGCGGCGGCGGCTCCCGCGGGGCCTCGCGCGGCTGTCCCCGCCGCCGGCGGCGGCCGCCGCTCAACCACGGCATGACGGCTCGGGCCCCGCCGCCGCCCGGCCGCCCCACGCGCGCCGCCTCCTCCGCCAGCACTAAGGCCCGGCGCCCGGGGCGCGGGGGCGGTCGCGGGGAGCCGCCCGCCGCGCCCGATGCATCCTCCGCCCGGCGCCCGCGCACGGGCGCCCGCCCGCTGCCCGCCGCCCGCCGCCCACCTAGCCCTGCGCTCCGCTGCCCTCGCTGCCTGGGTCACTCGGGTTGCCGCCGCGCGTGGAGTCACAGCCCCAGAGCCGCCGCCGCCGCTGCTGCCGGCAGCTCCTCGGTTCCCGCGGCACGCCCGGCCATCTTCGTTCCTCGGCGCGGCCGGGGGGCGGGGCGTACGCAGGCCCCGCCCCTACCCGGGTCCTCGCCCCTCCCTCCACCCCTTCTCCCGCGGCGGCTCCTCCCCCTTTTGCTGCAAACCCTTCACTCTCCTTCGGCTGCTTTGCCTCCAGTCTCCCTTGGGGGCTCTTCGGCTCCCGGCTCCTCGCCCCCCCACCCCGGACTCACCCCCGCCCGCCGCTTCTCCTCCTCCTTCCCGGCCGGCTGCTCCTACCTCCCACCCCCGCCCACCCCACTGCTCCTCGATCTTCCCCTCCAGCTCCGCGCGCTCCTCCCTCTTCTCTCCCGCTCCACCACCTCCTTGGGCCTAGCCGGGAAACCGCACGGAGGCCAGGATGGGCGCCGCCGCGTCCGTCCGCCCCCAGGCCACCGCGGAGAGGAAAGAGAGCCAGGAGGACGGCGCCGCACCCGGGCTGCAGGCGCAGCCTCCCTGGGCCTGACTCCTGGGGCCCAACCGATTTCCCAGGAGAGGGACGTCACCTCACTGCACCCACACTCGGGCCTTGGATGTCTGGGGTCCTCCCCTCTGCCCGCATGGTGGTGGAAGGGAGCTGCGCCCTGGGTCTCCCGAATACCCCCGAGGGTGGGTCAGGCCCGTGAGGGGAGACCGAAGAAGCTCAGTAGCTGGGTAGCTGGAGGAGGAATCCAAGGCCAATCCTGTTAGGTAGCAACTGGAGGCCGCACCTGGAAGTGGGGAGTTGGGCAGGTGGCCACTTTTCGTCCCTTCCACGAGAGCCCCAGCAGGGCTGATCCGAAGTCCATACTCTGGGCCAGGCCCCCTGACCTGCCCTGAGCCCTTCCGTCTTCCAGTTAGGAGGATCCAATAGTTCGAGTGGAGACCCAAGTAGGCCACTGCTTGGAAGAAAGCCAGCTCGACTCCTAAAACATGAAACCTCTGTGGGAACTGGTAGTTTATGTTCCACTCACAGCTCATAGCTGGAGAAACTGAAGTCCAAAGATGGGGTTCTCTCTTGCTTCAGATCCCCCAGCTACGTAGTGCTCCAGGTCCCTGGCCACAAGACTTAATGCCAGGAAATGCAGGCAAGTATCAGGGAGGTTTTAAAGCACTCCTACAGCGATACAAAAATATCTAATAAAAACCCAAACAGCAATCCGCAGCGATCCACGTCTAGCTACGTTGGGGGAGAGACCAGGGCAAAACCTCCCAAAAGGCTCGCAGTACTTTGCATTCCTTCAGTGGGATGATTTTTTTCAGTATTTACCTGCTAAGTTGTTAAAACGGTTCCATTACTTTTATAAAGGGGGAAATTGTTTTTAAAAAGAAGAATGTGAAGGCATCAAGACTGTAATTGGGACATATCTGAGTGAGGCCTTTCCTCCCCTCCTCCCAGCAAAATACAGAAACTTCCTTGTTCCCCAAGAACCTGTCCCCATCCGAATGTCATATGCCGGAAAGTCCACCACTAGAGTCCTTTTATTTATTTATTTCGTCTTTTTGCCTTTTCTAGGGCCGCTCCCTTGGCATACAGGGGTTCCCAGGCTAGGGGTCGAATCCGAACTGTAGCCGCCGGCCTGTACCACAGCCACAGCAATGCGGGATCCAAGCCGCGTCTGCAACTGACACCACAGCTCACGCCAACACCAGATCCTTAACCCACTGAGCAAGGCCAGGGATCGAACCCGCAACCTCATGGTTCCTAGTCGGATTCGTTAACCACCGTGCCACGATGGGAACTCCTCACTAGAATCCTTTTAAACATGGACAGTCGATGTCCAAGGAAAAGGGAGGTAGAATATCAAAAGAGCCAATACTTTGTGATTTGGCCCGTTCCAGAGAATACCCAAGTGCTGCGTATCCTGGCCCTGCCATCTTTCCTTCTGGTTGGTGTGATTTATTACCAAGGGGGCTGCCACTGCCTGTCCCTCTCTCCCTGTCTACCCTGCATTCAGTCACCTTGCCACCCAACATGGCCCAGCTGAAGCTGCATTCCCGCCCACCCTCCCAGGTAGCAAGTTTGTTTCAGAATTTCACAAATCTGGGCGCTATCCCTCGAAATTACCCTGAATGGGGCTGCAGTGCCTTGGAGCGAAGCCAGCCTCTGCAGAAAGAGAACACCCACACACATCAAAGGAGTCACAAAAGGAAAGGCAAGATGAAAACGTATCAGATAGAGTAAAGGGGCGGTGGGAGCTACACCCAATGAAGAGCTAAGAGGCAAGTGTTGGCCGGTCTTTCCCTGACAATGAGATCTTCTCGTGTACATCAGACTGGCAGTGGCTCTGTGCTGCAGACCAACTATGTGCTGGGGTCGTGCTGGGCTTTGGGATGCTGCAGAGAACAGGAAAGAGTCTGTGCACCCTCTACCCACTAAGTCGGGGACGGAACAAAGAAGTAAGCGCTTATCACTGTGACTTGTCTGCAAATGAAGCTAGGGTGCCGGCTTCAAACTGGGAGCTCAGAGAAGGCCTTGTGGGACGGAAAGGAGGACAGCTTGGGTGAGGAAAATGAGGCTCAGGTCTTTCGATTCTCAAACCTTAGCCCCTGCTCCCTGACACGTGGTGCTGCATTCACCAAATTCTTGATTTGCTGGCAGATGGGACGCCCCACCCAGATCTTCTTGGCTGGGGCGCACACCCTCTTAGTGGGTGACCCTTGGCTGACAGATGTCTGAGGGATTATGCCCAGCCCCCAGGGACTACTGCCATAGGACAGCCCAGCCCCCTTGACTTGGGTGGGACAAACTCTAGTGTAGCTCACCCTCCGCAGCTCCCCAGAGGCTGCCATGGCTCTGCCAGTTCCTCCCCTGCTCTAGCCTGCCTCCCATACCTGCATCAGTCAGCACACCCCCAGTGCCCACTTCAGGCACTGCTTCCAGGGAGCCTGACCCAAGAGAGTCTGCTCTGCTGGTTCTTCCAAGCACTGAGCAAATAGCAATCATAACACTACCTACAGGTATTCTTAACTTCTTTGGCACATTGATGGAGGAGAATTCAGAAGGAGTGTCACCTGGCATGCCAGTGGTGATCAACTGGAACCCCTCACTGGAAAAGCTTTTTTTTTTTTTTGGCTTGTTAGGGCCACACCCACAGCATATGGAGGTTCCCAGGCTAGGGGTCAAACTGGAGCTACAGCTGCCAGCCTACGCCGCAGCCACAGGAACACCAGATCTGAGCCATGTCTGTGGCCTACGCCACACCTCACGGCAACACTGGATCCTTAACCCACTGAGCGAGGCCAGGGATCGAACCCACAACCTCATGGTTCCTAGTCAGATGCGTTTCCTCTGTGCCATGACGGGAATTCCTCCTTTTTTTTTTTTTTTCTTTTTATGGCCACACCTGTGGCATATGGACGTTCCCGGGCTAGAGGGCGAATCAGAGCTGCAGCTGCCGGCCTACACCTCAGGTGCAGCAATACCAGATCTTTTAATCCACTGGGCCACGCTGGGGATGGAACCTGAGCCTCCACTGCAACCTGAGCTGCTGAAATCGGATTCTTAAGCCACTGCACCACAGCAGGAAATCCTGGAAAAGCTTTATCCACATGCCCACCCATGGCCCCTGGACCTCTCTGACTCAGAGGAATGAAGTAGGCCCATTGCATTTGTCTTCCTAAAATCAGCCAGCGAAAGGAAGAAGCCAGATCTTGGAACGACCGAGCTCTGTTTATTGCTCCATCGGTCCTTTTTGACTTGTAATATGTGCCCCAGGCAACAGCTGATTGTCCCAAAAGACCTGTGCAAGGAGTTGAGATGCAAGAGAAGTTGGTGGGGAACGAAGGGACTCTTGGGCCCCAGCTTTGCCATAAAGTCTTGTGCGTGTGTGTGTGTGTGTGTGTGTGTGTGTGTTAATTGTTGGGGAGAATAAGGCGTCTTTCTTACAGTCAAGCGGGGCTTTCCATCTTGGACTGAAAAACACAGGCACACACAAAACACTGCAGGGAGAGGAGCCTTTAGTCTGAGCTGAATGCACAATTCTGCATTCTTTATTGCCTCCATATTAAAACCACAGCCTTGCCCACAACAAAAGTACAAACATTGTAGTGACCTCTCCTCCCACCGAGATTTCTGATGGAAAAACAGCTCAGGAAAAATCCACTTAGGCTCTGGAGCACTCGAGATGCAGATACTTGTTCTCCTAGCAGACCCTCTGGGAAAATCCCTCTCCCAAACGGTTCAAATGCCCTCCAGCAGAGCTCGCAGGATATTTTCTTTAAAATGCTTGTGAAGGAGCAAATCCAGCTCACTCCTCGCAGGCCAGACACGCTAGCACAGAATCTGAAGCTTTTTCACTCTCTGATTTTAGAGTCCACCTTCGCTTCCCGCCCCTCTTCCCAGGGGATAACCTTGAATTATATAAAGGAAGGCACGAAATTGCCTCTGTCCACAGTGAATCCAGGAGAAGCTTCTGGAAAAGGGAGCACCGTGAAGGCTGCAATCACCATATCTAAACTGAGAGAAATAAATACTGCCAGAGAAGTCTTGCTTACTTGTATAAACAATCGCGTGTTCTAGGAAGTGACACACTGAGTAATTCTACACAATGTGCTAAGAGGAAAACGGAAACTGGCCAGAGTGGGTCTGAAGAAGAAATGGCTCATTGTTTGGCATTCTTTACATGCTGGAGTAGTTACTCAATTATGGGCGCTTCCCCATATATTTAAATAATGCAAATCCACACACTTGCGCAGGAGATTAGGTGTGGAGTTCTGGCTAATTCCTGGCCGCTGGTTGCAAAGGAAGAGCGAAGGGCCGAGTTCTCTAACCAGAGACCTCTTCCCAGGCTCAGGAACAGGAAGGGGCGGGGTGGGACGATTCCCTGAGGTTTTATTTCAGGGCTTTGTCTTCAGCTTTAGACACTTATTTGACTGGGGATCGGAAAAGCCCTTGTTTAGATGTTGAGTGCAGACGGGGGCCTGGGAGCATCTTTCTGCAACGGGAACTTCCTTGATTGGGGTAGCTTTGTGCAGTTTGGAGACGAGGTTTCTCTCATTTCCGATTCTTCCACCCCAAAGAGATGCAGAGTGTTCCTCCGTAAGAATCCGCTGCGTGGATAAACCAGGCAGTCTGCTTGATCCTTTTAGTGCTTTCTTCTGCCGTATGTTGCCTTCTCAGCACATAGCAGTGTCCTTGGAATTGGTTCATGGCTGTCAAGTTGTAGGCAGACTCCGTTCGTACCTGGATTATTAACCGTCAGGTTTGAGAAAAAAAAAAAAAAAAAAGTGAGACCAATTTCTCTCCCAAACTTAGAACACTTGTCACTGACTTCCTTCCTCTCCAGGTCTCTCCTCCCAAGGCTATATTTTTACTTCTTTTCCTTCCCCGATCCGTGGGTTACCTTTCACAAAATGTCAACAGTCCAAATGGAAATGTATTCCAGGCAAACCATAATTTTCGGAAGACACGGCTGCCGTGAGCCAGCATACTGCACGCTGCTAACTCCTGGCTGGGTTTTCTCCTGTTTAGGATTACGACTCTGCTCCCCTGGGTATTTGGAAAAACAGATTCTTAAACTGCAGACCCCAGCTTGATGAGCCAAGCACAGCAGCTTGGAAGTCTCAGGCTTAACAGAAACAAGAAGGCAGATTTATCTGACATAGAAAAGAGCAGGCTCTGGGTTATTAAAGATTTTTTTTCTCACTGGATGACCCCAGAGTTATAAATTAGTCTCCGAGTTCCCACCGTGGCACAGCAGGTGAAGGATCCGCCACTGTCTCTGTAGCAGCTCAGATCGCTGCTGAGGCGTGAGTTCAATCCCTGGCCTCGGGGAACTTCCACATGCCATGGGTGCCACAAAAAATTTAAAAAATCAGTCTCTTTCGTAACAGGACGAGAACAGTATTGCAAGGCGGGTAACATCGTTAGATCCTGGAACAACAACCCCAAGACGTTTGGTCTGTATCAGTGATTCTCACCCGGGAGCGAGTGTGGCTCCCAGGGGATGTTTGGCACAATCTGGAGACATTTGTGGTTGTCACAACTGGATGGAAGGGTGCTACTGGCATCTAGGGGGTAGAAGCCAGGGCTGCTGCTCAACATCCTACAGGGCATAGGACAGGGCCCCACCCCCACCCCAAGAGAATCACCCACCTCAAATGTTGTCACTAATGCTAAAGTGGAGAAGCTCTATAATATATGTGCAGTTGATGATAACATTTCTTCTCCCTAGGCTTTTTTTTTTCTTTTTCTTTCTTTCTTTTTTTTTTTTTTTTGGTCTTTTTAGTGCCGCACCCTCAGCACATGGAGGTTTCCAGGCGAGGGGTCTAATTGGAGCTGCAGCCGCCAGCCTACGCCACAGTCACAGCAACGTCAGATCCGAGCCACGTTTGTGACCTACACCACAGCTCACAGCAATGCCGGATCCCCAACCCACTGAGCAAGGCCAGGGATCGAACCGGCAACCTCATGGTTTCTAGTCAGATTCGTTTCCACTGTGTGCCACGACAGGAACTCCTCCTTAGGCTTTATTGTGGGGAAATCAAGGCCCAGAGGGTGTAAGTAATTAACTCGATGTGATCTGGCTATTGCTAAAAAGCATTAGCCCTGAGCTCAAAGCTCGGCTACCTAGGAGTTCCCAGTGTGGCATGGCAGCTTAAGAATCTGGTGTTGCCACAGCTGTTGCGAAAGTGGCAGCTGCTGTTCGGATTCGATCCCTGGCCTGGAAAGCTCCCTATGCTGTGGGTGCAGCCAAAAAGAAAACAAAACAAAACAAAACAAAAAACCTCAGCTATTCCATCTGACCTCTCTATTAGTCAGGATTCTCCAGGAGCTCCCGTCGTGGCACATCAGAAATGAATCCAACTAGGAACCATGAGGTTTCCGGCTCTATCTCTGGCCTCGCTCAGTGGGTTAGGGATCCGGCATTGCCGTGAGCTGTGGTGTAGGTCGCATATGTGGCTTGGATCCTGCATTGCTGTGGCTGTGGCGTAGGCCGGCAGCTGTAGTTCCAATTCAATCCCTAGCCTGGGAAACTCCATGTGCCTCAGGTGTAGCCCTAAAAAGCCAAAAAAAAAAAAAAAAAAAAGGATTCTCCAGCAAAACAGAACCAATAGGCTACCTACAAAAAGAGACTCACTGTAAGGAATTGGCTCAAGTGATTATGGAGGCTGACGACTCCTGAGTTCTGCAGTCAGCAAACTGGAAACCCAGCAGAGCCAATTGCATAGTTTCGGTCCAAGGCCGGCAGCCTGGAGACCCCCGAACAGCTGGGGTTTCACTTTGAGTCCAAAGGCAGGAAAAAAAACGGATGGGAATTCCCGTCGTGGCTCAGTGGTTAACGAATCCAACTAGGAACCATGAGGTTGCAGGTTCGATCCCTGGCCTTGCTCAGTGGGTTAAGGATCTGGCGTTGCTGTGAGCTGTGGTGTGGGTCGCAGACGCGGCTCGGATCCCGAGTCGCTGTGGCTCTGGTGTAGGCCAGTGGCTGCAGCTCCAATTAGACCGCTAGCCTGAGAACCTCCATATGCCAAAGGAGCGGCCCTAAAAAAGACAAAAAAAAAAAAATGACCCAGCTCGGTCAGTTGGGCGGGAGGAGTCCCCCCTTACACATTGACTCACAGAAGAGTCAGTCTTTTCTGTTTTATTCCGACCTTTGATGAAATGGATGAGGCCCACCCACAATTGCTCTCCTCTGTCTACTGATTCAGACGTTCCTGTCAGCCAGAAGCACCCACACAGACACACCCAGAACGTTTGACCAAACATCTGGGCACCCTGTGGTCCAGTCAGGTTGACACACAAACTCCCCTACTACACCTCCTGACTTTGTAGTCAGTCGCTCTGTGTTTCTGCAATTCTTTTTTTTTTTTTTTTTTTTGTCTTTTTACAGCCGTCCCCATGGCATATGGAGGTTCCCAGGCTAGGGGTCGAATCAGAGCTACAGCTGTTGGCCTACACCACAGCCACAGCCACATCAGATCTGAGCTGTGTCTGTGAACTACGCCACAGCTCGTGGCAATGCCAGATCCTTAATCCACTGAGCGAGGCCAGGGATCAAATCCGCATCCTCATGGATCCTAGTCGGGTTCTTATCCTGCTGAGCCACAATGGGAATTCCTGTTTCTACACGTCTGGAAGCTCATGGACCAGCAGCAGCAGCCTCTTGGGGGAACTCATTGAAATGGGCAGCACAGACCCATTGGTCTGCGAAGCCCTGTATTACACACGTGGAGGGGGATGGTGCGGGGGTGTGAGCATCTAAAAAAAATGGTTTTGCAATATTGATTCAAAGAGCCATCTGGATAGTTTTTTCCTTACTCAACTTCATCATGGATAGGGGTTTCTTTATCACTGAAGAAGTACCAAGCGCTGCTCCAGTCACTGAGGGGAAGTGTGATCTCTGCCTCACTCGCACTTCCTCTGCATGATAAGCGTGTTCAACAATGCAGATTTGGGAGTTCCCCGGTGGCTCAGTGGGTTAAGGATCCAGCATGGTCACTGCTGTGGCGCAGGTTCAATCCCAGGCCCGAGAACTTCCAAATGCCACGGCACAACAAGGAAACCAAAACAAAAAACAATCTGGATTTGTTTGTCATTCAACTTTAGGCTCTCTCTCCATGAAGTTCAGCCTGGCTTACCCGGCACAGAAGTAGAAATAGGAGTTCCCGTTGTGGCTCAGTGGAAGCAAATCTGACTAGCATCCATGAGGACGCAGGTTTGATCCCTGGCCTTGGTCTCAGTGAGTTAAGGATCCCGTGTTGCCATGAGCTGTGGTGTAGGTCACAGACACTGCTCAGATCCAGCATGGCTGTGGCTGTGGTGTAGGCCAGCAGCTACAGCTCCGATTTGACCCCTAGCTTGGGAAATTCCATGCGCCTCGGGTGCAGCCCTACCAAAAAAAAAAAAAAGTAGAAGAAATTGGCAAAAAGCCAGCCCCGAGTGAACCACGTGTCAGCAGCATTTGCTGTTTACCTGTTTCCTCTGCCTCTCCTCTGCCTGATATCCCTTCCCAGGACTGGCTACAGCATTTGGGGTCTACATTTTGCAGGGCCAAATGAAAAGGTGGGATCCGGTTTTAGTTCTTGCAGACTGCTTTCGCAAAGTACCACAGACAGAATGGCTTATGAGCAACGAGCATTTGTTTCTCACAGTTCTGGAGGCTGGGAAGTCCATGATCAGGGTGCCGGGGTGGTCCGGCGAGGGTCCCCTTCTGGGTGCAGACTTTTCATTGTGTCGTCATGTGGCAGAAGGGGTTTGGGAGCTCTGCGTGGTCTCTTTTGAAACAAACATTGATCACATTCATGAAGCTCCAGTATCATGACTTGAGCCACTCCCAAAGGCCTCATGTCCTCACGCTGTCACATTGGGGGTTAGGATTTCAGTGTATGAGCGTGGGGGCAGGGCACTCAACCATCAGGCCATAGTAGACCCCTTGTTTAAAATAATAATAATTTCTGGAGTTCCCGTCGTGGCGCAGTGGTTAACGAATCCGACTAGGAATCATGAGGGTTCGGGTTCGGTCCCTGCCCTTGCTCAGTGGGTTAAGGATCCGGCATTGCCGTGAGCTGCAGTGTGGGTTGCAGACGCGGTTCGGATCCCGCGTGGCTGTGGCTCTGGTGTAGGCTGGTGGCCACAGCTCCGATTAGATCCCTAGCCTGGGAACCTCTATATGCCGTGGGAGCGGCCCTAGAAAAGGCAAAAGGACCAAAAAAAAAATTAAATAAAATTAAATTTAAAAAAATAATAATTTCAGGGTGGCAGTGGTAGACCCTCCCAAGAAGCACGACCCCTTCGGAGAAGAGGGCTCTGTGTATACCTTTGACGTCTAGTCACTGTGCCCTTTAAACATTCCGAAAGGACAGCAATTCTCAGCGACAGCACAGACGATCCTTTGGAGGAAAGAGGCTGTGTTCCCCCAAGTCAGACCACTTGAGCCCCAGGACTTCTCGGCCAGCCCAGCTACCGCCCCAAGGTCAGCATGACCCTGCCGGCAGGACGAACATCCACCGCTCCCAGGCCCTGGGATCCCTGCCGTCGTGGGTTGAACGATGTCCCCTGAAAGGTAATGTTCAAGTTCAAGTCCTCTCCCTTGCACTTGTGACTCTCTTTGGAAATAGTCATAGTGATGTCGGGTGGACCCGTAACCCAATCTGACTGGTGTCCTTAGAAGAAAACACACACAGGCTGGGTGACAAAGGGGCCAGAGACTGGAGCGATGTGTCCCAAGCCATTGAACAACGCAGATGGGCCGCAACACCAGGAGCTAGGAGGATCCTTCTCTAGAGCCGTCAACGGAAGTGTGGCCCCGCTGGCACCTTGAGGGCAGACGTCTAGCCTCCAGAACTGAGAGAGAATAAATTTCTATTGTTTTCAGCCACTCAGTCTGTGGCACTTTGTTGACGGTGGGCCTGGGAAGCTAACACACCTGGAACCTTGTCCCCAGCCTCTGCTGTTGTTTCAGGGCCGACTGGAATCTATGGAAGCTGTCCATAGAGTCCTAATCGGTGCCAGGAAACCCCAGAAAACAGAAGCCTGCCATGACATCCCCCAGAAGTCCCACCAAATCCAGGAGCCCCAGGTATGACCCGCTTGACTCCAGAAACAATAATGGCTGACGTCTAGTGTAGACCAGGAGTGTCCAGTTTTACCACGTGCTGCCCAAAGTTCAGGTGTAGCTTGGACCACTGGGTCTCCAACCTGGAGATGCGAGAAGTGTCTCTACATGGAAACATTCCAGCTATGCCTGGAGAAGGGGTGATGGAATTAGAATTAGAGTGAAGCCCTTTCCCCTGCAGATTGACTGGATATTGGCGCTGAGCTTCATTGGCTGCTAAGATCATAAAAAGATAGGCAGCTAGATCTGATGTTGTTCTCAGAAGAACACACCACCTATGACGCAGTCTTGCCGAGAAGTCAGACCTATGTAGGATCAAAGCCTGTGGATCTGATTACCTGTTTCCACAAAATACAGACATCAGAGGAATAGTTACCATCTCGGGAATGCTATCAGCAAAGTCCCAGCTGATACCCAACAAGTGACCTTGTTTCATCAAGAAATAAACTCTAAGGGGGAAAAAAATTGAGCTGGGAAGGGAGCCTGCAGATGAAAGAAAACAAAACAAAACAAAACAAAACAAGACTAAAGAGACATAGAAACCAATAGCATGGTGTGAGCTGTGTTTAAATCTTGATTCGTACAAACCACCTGGAAAAAAAAAATCTGTGATATTTATGAGGCAACTGGAAACGCAAACTTTCTCTGATAGGTGAATTAAGGAATTATTATTTTTAAGCTTTTTCTAAATTAAAATATAGTTGATTTATAATGTGCCAATTTCTGCTGTACAGCAAAGCGACCCAATCATATATATATACACATTCCCTTTCTTTTATTATCTTCTATCATGTTTTATCCCAAGAGACTGGATATAGTTCCCTGTGCTAAACAGTAGGACCTCTTTGCTTATTTGTTCTAAATGTAATAGTTTGTATCTACTAACCCCGATATATTTTTTGGTCTTTTTAGGGCCGTACCCATGGCATATGGAGTTTTCCAGGCTAGGGGTTGAATCAGAGCTACAGCTGCTGGCCTACACCACAGCCATAGCAACTTGGGATCCAAGCTGCATCTGCGACCTACACCACAGCTCATGGCAACACTGGGTCCTTAACCCACTGAGCAAGGCCTGGGATCAAACCTGCGTCCTCATGGATACGAGTCAGATTCATTTCCCCTGAGCCATGTCGGGAACTCCAAACGCAATATTTTTTTAGATTTAGAATGGATAATAGTATTTCAGTTATTTTTGGAAGTAGTCCATATGTTTTAGAAATGCATTTGGAAATAATTATGGGAAATGTGATGTATCTAAGATTTGTTTTAAAATAATAGGGTGTTGGAGAGTGGGAGTGAGTGGATTTGAGACAATGTCATCATAAAATGATAATTGTTGAAGTTGGTGATGGGTCATGGCTGTTCGTTATAGAAATTATATAGTCTGGGAGTTCCCATGGTGGCTCCGTGGTAACGAACCCGACTAGTGTCCATGAGGGCACAGGTTCTATCCCTGGCCTCGCACAGTGGGTTAAGGATCCCGCATTGCCGTGGCTGTGGTGTAGGCCAGCAGCTGCAGCTGCGATTCGACCCCTAGCCTAGGAACTTCCATATACTGAGGGTGCAGCTGGACAAAAAAAAAAAAAAAAAAAAAGAAATTATATAATCTGTACAGGTTTAAAAATTCCACTGGAATTCCACAAAAAACAGCTGAGTGGATAGAATCTGAATTTTGGATGTTAGATTGGTTTCCTATAGCTCCTGTAACAATGTAACACAAACATGGTGACTTAAGAGAACAGAAATCTGGACTTCCTGCTGCGGTGCAACAAGATTGGCGGCATCTTGAGAACTCTGGGATGCAGGTTCAATCCCCCACCGGGCAGAGCAGGTTAAGGATCCGGCATTGCCGCAGCTATGGCTTAGATGGCAACTGCGGCTCAGATCTGATCCCTGGCTCAGGACCTCCATGTGCCCCAGCGACAAAAAAAAAAAAAAAAAAAAAAAAAAACAAGAAAAAAAGACAGAACAGAAATTTACTGGAGGTCCAAAATGAGTCTTACTATGACAAAATTAAGGCTTCGGCAGAGCTGTATTCCTTCTGCAGGCCTGAGGGTAGATTCTTTTTTTTTTTTTTGTCTTTTGTCTTTTTAGGGCCGCACCTGCAGCATATGGAGGTTCCCAGGTTAGGGGTCCAATTGGAGCTGTAGCTGCTGACCTTCACCACAGCCACAGCGACACAGGATCCAAGCTTCATCTGGGACCTACACCACAGCTCACAGCAATGCCAGATCCTTAACCCACTGAGCGAGACCAGGGATCGAACCTGAGGCCTCATGGATGCTAGGTCGTTAGCCACTGAGCCACGACGGGAACTCCTCAAGGGGAGAGTCTTCATTTGTACCTGTATCTAGAGAACACCTGAATTCCTTGATTTGTGGCCCCTTCCAGCATTCATGTCCCTCCCCCACGCTCAGCTTACCTCTTATCTCTTCTTCCCTGACTCTGGCTCCTGCTTTCCTCATAAGAGGACCTGTCTGATTACACTGGGCTCACCTGAATAATCCGGAATATTCTTCTCAAGAGCCTTAATTTAATCACACCTGCCAAGTTCATTTGCAGTGTAAAGTAACATGTGTGTAAGGGAACATCGATCTGTGGGATTGGGTCACATTTGGACATCCTTGGGCGGGGGCATCATTCTGCCTATGACATGGGATTCATTCACACCAGGTATCTCAGATTGACATTTGCCAACATTTTTTTATTATTATTATTTAAAACAGAGAGATCCCAGAGGTCCTGCTGTGGTGCAACGGGATAGGTGGCGTCTTGGGAGCACTGGGACACAGGTTCAATTCCTGGCCTGGCATCATAGGTTAAGGATCTGGCATTGCCGCAGCTGTGGTGTAGGTCGAAACTGTGGTCAAATCTGGTCCCTGGCTTGGGAACTCCATATGCTGCTGGGCGGCCAAAAAAGAAACAATAAAAACAAAAAGCAAAAGGAGTTCCCGTTGTGGCACAGTGGTTAACGAATCCGACTAGGAACCATGAGGTTGCAGGTTCGATCCCTGGCCTTGCTTAGTGGGTTAAGGATCTGGTGTTGCCGTGAGCTGTGGTGTAGGTTGCAGATGCGGCTCGGATCCCGAGTTGCTGTGGCTGTGGTGTAGGCCGGCGGCTGTAGCTCTGATTGGACCCCTAGCCTGGGAACCTCCATGTGCCACGGTCGCGGCCCTAGAAAAAGGCAAAAAGACAAAACAAAAACAAAAACAAAAAACCACAGAGAGATCCTGTTATGATTTCTACATACTTCAACAGGGGCAATTTGGCCTCCTGTGGACATCTGGCAATGTTTGGAGAGTTTTATTTCTTCTCCCACACCGGAGGCATATGGAAGTTCCTAGGCTGGGGATTGAATCCGAGCTGCAGATGTGACCTAGGCCACACTGGATCCTTAACCCACTGCACCGGGCCGAGGGTGGAACTGGCACTGCCACAGAGGCAGCAATGGATCCTGAACCCCTTGTGCCACAGTGGGAACTCCATGGAGATATGTTTTGACTGTCAAGACTGAGGGTAAGGTGGGTAGAGACCATACACTGTAGGCTGCAGAGGACCCCAGATTTACCGAGTCCCCAAAGGTCCATTGTACTGAGGTTGAGCCACCCTGGGCAAGAAGCAACAGAAGGAAAAGAGCAGGTTATATTCGCCAATGTCTATCTGCAAAGAGCAAGAAATCAACACATATTTGTTGAATGAATAAAGAGTTGGCTTGCTAGCCATGTACGTGACACCTTCCTGTCAAGATAGTGACCTCAAATTCGGTGACCACAGCTGAGATAAAGTCATGTGAGCTGTCCAAAACTGAATATAATTCAGAATATCCAAATAAGTATGTGTTCCTGTTGAAATCATAAGAAGACACCAAAGCCCCGATGTGCCTCTGGGGAAGAAAACACCGCCACCCTATGAAGCAAGTTTGCCCTAAAATCTGAACCCAATCTGATCAAAGCCTCTGGAAAGATTCCATGGATTCCAAAGATCTTATTAGCAGATAAAGGGGTATTTACATATCTTAGGATTCCTCAAGTGCAAAGGTCTTTGGAGCAAGAGAGAGAGGAAAGTACATGTTTTGAGAACCACAGACAAGCAAAATCCAATCAAGGATCCAGCTGCCAGTCCCACAAGCGTCCTGGTCCATGGTACATGGAAGACTCAGTAATGGGTACCGCTTTAAATGGAGGGTCGGGGTCTCGAGAGGACCTCCCGGGAAGCATAGCATCCTGGACACAGCATCATATACAGGCCTCAAGCGTCTCATTAGGGTCACTGACAAGAATCTAGCCAGGGGCCAGCCTGAATCGTGGGAATGTATGCAGGCTTGATCATGGGATGCTAATTACCATCTGTAATGGAATGAAGCTCTCTGCTCCAGGAGCATGTGGGAAAAGTAGACTTTTAAGAGAATCAAAACGATAGAATTCCTATTTGGGGGAAAGAAGGAATCCAGGCACAGGTGGTATTTTTATGCATTTGTAGTTTCAAAGAGTTTCTGACTTTTGGAAACCACTGTAAAACATCTCATTGGGTAATGCACCTAAACTTGTGATTTTAGTTAAAAGCTCATTTTACATGGCATTGAAATATTTTAAGAGAACTGAAGTTTCACTGTAAGTTTAACTTACTCGATTTTAAAGTTATTTGTATATTTGGGAATGTGTTTGTTAATTGAGACAATTGACGTCATTAAAAAGGGAACTGTGTGCAGTACATTAAGAGGTTTTTTTTTGTTTTTCTGGGGTTATTTGTTTGTTTTTTTTTTCCTCTTTAGGGCCACACTCGCGGCACATGGAAGTTCCCAGGCTAGGGGTCATATCGGAGCTACAGCTGCCGGCCACAGCCACAGCAACACAGGCTCCGAGCCACGTCTGTGATCTACACCACAGCTCATGACAGCGGCCGGATCCCCAACCCACTGAATGACGCCAGGGATCGAACCCGAATCCTCATGGATCCTAGTCGGGTTCGTTAACTGCTGAGCCACAAAGGGAGCTCCCAGTATACTAAGGATTTTAAATGTACTTTAAATTTCATGAGGGGGAGTTCCCGTCATGGCTTAGTGGTTAACGAATCTGATTAGGAACCATGAGGTTGTGGGTTCGATCCTTGGCCTCACTTGGTGGGTTAGGGATCCAGTGTTGCCGTGAGCTGTGATGTAGGCCAGTGGCTACAGCTCCGATTTGACCCCTAGCCTGGGCACCTCCGCATGCCATGGGTGCCGCCCTAGAAAAGACAGAAAGACAAAAAAAAATAAATAAAATTCATGAAAGTGTTTAACTTTGCAAGTGGGATCGAGTACTTTCCAAAAGTGTCTTAAATTTGGTTGCTATTATTTGCTAGACTTAAAAATGAATTTTAATAAAAGAGTAACAAGTTTTCTAGGCTGAACTTAAAAAGTTAAGGGAAAGCGATAATGAGGTATCAACTCACACCTGTTGGAATGGCTATCCCCAAAAAGAACAGAACTAACTAATGCTGAAGAGGGTGTGAAAAAAAGGGAACCCTCCTACACTGTTGGTGGGAATGTAAATTGGTGAGCCAGTGCGGAGCCAGTATGGAGTTTTCTCAAAACAGCTAAAATAAAACTACCACATAGGAGTTCCCTGAGGGCTCAGCGGGTTGAGGATCTGGTATTGTCACTGTAGCAACTAGGGTTGCTACTGTGGCACGCGTTCCATCCCTGCGCCAGGAACTTAAAAAAAAAAAAAAAGGGTATGGCAAAAAAAAAAAAAAAAAAACCCAAAACAAATCAGACGAATGGATAAAGAAGATGAGGGGTGTGCATGTATATACATGTGTGTGTGTGTGTGTGTGTGTGTACACACAGACATATGAATACTACTCAGCCTAAAAAAAGAAGGAAATTATGCCATTTTCAACAATATACATGAACTTGGAGGGCATTATGTCAAGTGAAATAGGTCAGGCAGAAAGATACACACTGTATAATATCGCTTACACGTGGAATCTAAAACATACAACAGGAGTTCCCATTGTGGCTCTGCGGATCGAGAACCTGACAGTGTCCATGAGGATTCAGGTTTGATCCCTGGCCTTGCTCAGTGGGTTCAGGATCCCTTGTTGCCCGCAATCTGGGACAACGTTTGCAGATGCAGCTCGGATCTGGCGTTGCTGTGGCTGGCAGCTGCAGCTCTGATGGGACTCCTAGCCTAGGAACTGCCATATGCTGCGGGTGCGGCCCTAAGAAGAATAAATAAATAAATAAATAAATAAAACACAACAACCTAGTGAACATAGCAAAAACGAAGTAGGCTCACAGATCTATAAAACAATCTACTGGTTGCCAGTGGGGAGAGGGAAGAGGGGAGGGGTGAGATGGGGTATGGGAGTAAGAGGTACAAACTATTAGGTATAAAATAAGCTACAAGCTACAGGGAGATATTGCACAACAGAGTGAATATAGCCGATATTTTATAATGACTATAAATGGAGTCTAACCTTTAAAAATCACGAATCACTGTACTTACACCTGTAACATAATATTGCTCAGCAACTGTACTTGAATAAAAAATGTTTTAAAGGGGTTAAGGGAGAACTAGGCATTTGAACTGGGAACACATAAATCGACTCTCAAATTTATAAACTGAATAGGTCTTTTTTGTGTGTGCACACCGCTTTTGAGGGCTATAATCATCACTCCTGAAGGGCTGTAAAACGTCCAAATTACTGTGTTTATATTTTTAAAAAATCAACAAATCCATTTTGGCAACGCTATGTCAATAATACCATCCAGTACCAACATTGTTGACCAAATACGTTTCACCCAAACTCAGAAACCTTGCTCCACCTTCCAGAGCCTGGTAGAGCTAAGATCTGATATGATTCAAAATGCATTCCTCCTAAGGTGTTTATGTTTCTGTTTTTTGCATAATCGGAATCTTGATCTTCTGCCCCTGTTGTGTTCTCAACCTGTTTATGAATTTGTGTGTGTGTGTGTGTGCGTGTGTGTGTGTGTGTGACTGGTTGTCATCTGAATAAATGATTTCATTCCTAACCAGCAGATGTATGTCCTTTCTAAAGGACCAGCTTAACACTATGCCACTTTGACTAAGGAGTGACGATGGAGGGTCTGAAGACACCCTGATGTGTTGCCTGTGTGTGCTTAGGAAGGTACCGAGCTCTGATTGGTCGAATCCCACTCTGGTCCAATTGCACCCCCCCCTGCCAGTGAGAGTCATGTTCTGGTCCACAGATCAGCACCCATTCGGCTTCACTCAGACCTCTGCACGTTGATGTTTAGGAAGCATTGATCTAGACAAGAGTTCGGGTAACAGAAACCCCTGTGGCAGTGATGTGCGCCTTGAGATTCACGCTCAGCAGAGTACCTAGGAGCAATTGTTGGCTTTAAGTGAAAAGTTAAGTTCCAATTCGGTTAATTTTGTAAACTGGCTCTACAAATTATTAAATTATGTATTTGTTAATGAGTTATCGCAAATGGCACTTGGGTGATTGGGACATAAACGTGTCACATTAATAGTTGGGCAGAAGTTTCCCATGATACGGAAAGGGGCAGGGGGTGCCTGCTGCAATCCTCTGAAGTGCTAATGCACGGGAAGCTCCAGACGTCTGGTAAGTTCCAGCCAATGCTATGTGCAGCCAAAGAATCAACCCGCTGAGTCCTGCCTGACCCACACAATCATGAGCAGATAATAAAATATCATTGTTTCGGCCATTGATCGTGGAGGTGATTTGTCAGAAAGCAATAAATATTTGCGACAAAGGCACAGGCCTGTGTGACAGCCACTTTCTTCCTCTTCATCATGGAATAGGTCTGCTGAGCTAAGGACGTCTTTGCCCTAAAGCAGGGGAAGGAAGGGAACGAAGAAAGAAATGAAAACTGAGCTATGTAGGGAGTTCCCTGATGGCTCAGTGGGTTAAGGATCTGGCATTGCCACTGCAGTGGCTAGGGTTGATGCTGTGGCTCGGGTTTGATCCTTGGCCCGGGAACTTCTGTATGCTGCAGGCACAACCAAACAACAACAACAAAAAAACTGAGCCATAGAAGAAGAGGTAAGATAGACAAGGAGGTCCCACCATGGAGCCCAAGGAACTGTATCCAATTTTCTGGGATAGAGGGTGACAGAAATATAAACAAAAACAGCAGAAATTAGCACAACATTGTAAATCAACTATAATAACAAAAGAAGACAATTTGCATGATCATGTCTGTTAATATATATACAAAAAGAATGGAGTTCCTGGTGTGGCGCAACAGGATTGGTGGCGTCTTGGGACCCCTAGGATGCGGGTTCGATCCCCAGCCTGGCACAGGGAGTTAGGGATCCGGCATTGCCGTGAGCTGTGATGTAGGTTGCAGATGCGGCTCGGATCCCGAGTTGCTGTGGCTGTGGTGTAGGCCGGCAGCTACAGCTCCAATTGGACCCCTAGCCTGGGAACCTCCCTGGGGAACCTCCTGTGCTTTGGGGCAGCCAAGAAAAAAAAAAAAAAAGAAGAGCTAAGAAAACAAAAGGGAGAAAAGACCACAGACGGTCGGCCTGCTTTGATTTAACTACTTGTTACCAGATGTGCCCACCCCCAGCACTTTTTGGCTTTTGTAAAATTGTCTTTTTTCCTTTGTTGCTGAAGCATAGCTAACCTACAGGCACGTGCCCAGAGCATACGTGTAAAGCTCAGTGAATTTTTACAAAGGAAACTTGTCCATTTAATGGGCACTCAGATCAGCACTGGAAATGCTGGCCTTTTGCCGGCGCTAACTCGACCCTCACAGGTTCCAGCGCTTCCACCCTCTGTCTTCCGTCGGCTTGGGTGTTAGGGGTGTTAGGCCTATTTTTCTTTCTTTCTTTGTCTTTCCTTCTTTCCTTTTCTTTCCTTCCTTCCTCCCTCCCTCCCTTCTTCCTTCCTTCCTTCCTTCTTTCTTTCTCTTTCTTTCTTTTGTCTTTTTGTCTTTCTAGGGCCGCACCCATAGCATTTGGAGGTTGCCAGGCTAGGGGTCTAATCGGAGCTGTAGCCACTGGCCCACCCCACAGGCACAGCAACGCCAGATCTGAGCCTCGACTGTGACCTACACCACAGCTCATGGCAATGTCGGATCCTTAACCCACGGAGCGAGGCCAGGAATCAAACCCGCATCCTCATGGATGTTAGTCTGGTTCATTAACCACTGAGCCACAACGGGAACTCCCAGTTAGGCCTGTTTTGTTTTTTTGTTTGTTTGTCTTTTTTTTTGCTATTTCTTGGGCCGCTCCCACGGCATATGGAGGTTCCCAAGCTGGGGGTCTAATTGGAGCTGTAGCCACCTGCCTACGCCAGAGCCACAGCGACGAGGGATCCGAGCCGCGTCTGCAACCTACACCACAGCTCACGGCAATGCCAGATTGTTAACTCACCGAGCAAGGGCAGGGACCGAACCCGCAACCTCATGGTTCCTAGTCAGATTCATTAACCACTGCGCCACGACGGGAACTCCAGGCCTGTTTTTAAACATTCTCTCAATAGGATGCGTGGCACGCATGTTCTTTTGTTTCTGGCTTCTCTTCCTCAACTTTGTGTTTGCGAGATTCATTCATGTTGTTGTGTATAGTTGTAGTTGTTTTGGTCCGTTTGGGTTACTGTCATCGTATGACTCAACCAGAGTGTATTTGTGTATAGGCTGATTTTATCTAAAACATGGGTCAGCAAACCTTTTCTTTGCATGGTCAGATGGTCAGTATTTCAGGCCCTGCAGCCATAGGTCTCTGCTACCACGTCTCAGCTCTGCCACTGCAGCTCGAGAGCAGTCACAGGCAATATGTAAACAAATGGATAGAGTTGTATATCAATAAAACTGTCTCTATGCTGTAAATCAACTATAGTCTAACAAAAAAAATGACCACTGAAAAAAGCACAACTGTCTTTTTTTTTTTTTCTTTTTGTCCTTCCTAGGGCTGCACCCACGGCATATGGAGGTTCCCAGGCTAGGGGTCGAATCAGAGCTGTAGCCACCAGCCTACGCCACAGCCACAGCAACACCAGATCCAAGCTGCGTCTGGGACTTACACCACAGCTCAGGGTAACGCCGGATCCTTAACCCACTGAGCGAGGCCAAGGATCAAACCAGCAACCTTATGGTTCCTAGTCGGATTCCCTAACCACTGAGCCATGATGGGAACTCCACAACTGATACTAAATTTTGAATGTCATGTAATTTTCATATGTCATACAATTCTTTTGATTTTTTCAAACTAGTTAAAAATGTAAAAAAGACAGTTTTCATGCCATATATATATATATATATATATATATATATACACTTTTTTTTTTTTGCTACCCCGAGGCATATGGAGTTCCTGGGCCAGGGATCAGATCTGAGCTGCAGTTGCTGCAACGCCTGATCCTTAATCTATTGTGCTGGGCCGGGGATTGAACCTGTGGCCAGAGCTCCCAAGATGCCCCCAATACCATTGCACCACAGCAGGAACTGTCCATGCTATATATATATTTTTGTCTTTCATCTTTTTAGGGCCACACCCGAGGCATATGGAGGTTCCCAGGCTAGGGGTCAAATCAGAGCTACATCTGCAACCTACACCACAGCTCATGGCAATGCCGGATCCTTAACCCACTGAGCGAGGCCAGGGATCAAACCCACAACCTCATGGTTCCTACTCGGATTCGTTTCCACTGTGCCACGACGGGAACTCCCCATGCTATATTTTTAATCTAAGAAGAAAGGCAAATTTTTTTTTTTTTAAGTTTCCAAATGTCGATGAGGATGCAGGGAAACAGGACTTCTCAGGGAATGTAAAGTGGTGCATTCTTTGGGGTTGGCAACGGGGCATTATATATCAAACACTTTAAAAGCATTCAGACTCTTTGACCATTTCTAGGCATTTATCCAAAGAAAATCACCGGAGATGTGCATGAAGATTAATGGGCAAAGATATTCCTCATAGCATTATTTGTAATATTGAAAAATTGGAAACAGACTCCAACTTTCAGTTCTGGCAATTGGGCAGATTGACGTAATGCTTCCCATGCTCCTCATATTTCTAGAAACACATGACATGCTGCATGAAATATAATACAAATACGAAACACGCTGACTAGCTAGAAGAAGCATCACTTTCCTGGGTCAGAAGGGGATTGTACCCATATTGACCCTCACCCTTAGGGGGTGGGGTTTTAATACCAGCATAGAAATAAAATGTATGGGGAGCTCCCACTGCGGCACAGCAGAAACAATCTATCTAGTATCCGTGAGGATGCGGGTTTGATCCCTGGCCTTGTCCAGTGGGTCGGGGACCTGGCATTGCCATGAGCTGTGGTGTAGTTCGCAGATGTGGCTTGGATCCCGTGTTGCTGTGGCTCTGGCGTAGGCTGGCAGCTGTAGCTCCAATTGGATCCCTAGCCTGGGAACCTCCATAGGCCACGGGTACAGCCCTAAAAAGCAAAAGCAGGATTTCCTGTCACGGCTCAGTGGAAATGAATCTGACTAGCATCCATGAGGACGCAGGTTCTATCCCTGGCCTTGCTCAGTGGGTTAAGCATCCGGCGTGGCTGTGAGCTGTGCTGTAGGTCACCGATGTGGCTTGGATCCCACAATGCTGCGGCTGTGGTGTAGGCTGGCAGCTGCAGGTCTGATTCGACCCCTAGCCTGGGAACCTCCATGGGCTGTGGGTGTGGCCCTAAAAAGACCAAGAAAAAAAAAGAGAAAGAGAGAAAGAGAAAGAGAAAGAGAGAAAGAGAGAAAGAGAGAAAGAGAGAAAGAGAGAAAGAAAGAAAGAAGGAAGGAAGGAAGGAAGGAAGGAAGGAAGGAAGGAAGGAAGGAAAAGGAGAAAGAAAAAGGCATGGCATTGACCCACCAAGACAGGGAGCTGGGGTTGAGACCCCTGCATAAAGCTGGGACAAGGACGGCCTGCCTCCTTCATGAAAGGGGGGGATTAGGGAAAGGTCTTAGCCTCCCAGGGAAGCAGTGAGGAAATTTGTTTCTTGCGGACCCTCCAGGGAAGGGGATGGGACATTTTAACAACATCAGGTCTTCTAATCCATGAACATAGAATGTGTTTCCACTTCTTCACGTCTTCTTTCATTTCTTTCAGCAGTGTCTTGTAGTTTTTATTGCATACATTTCTCACCTCTTTAGTCATTTCCTAAGTATTTTATTCGTTTTGATCCCATCGCAAATGGAATTGCTTTTGCGAATTTCCCTTTCCGATGGTTAATTAGTGTATCGAAATAACATCTTGACTTTTTTTTTTTTTTTTTGTCTTCTTGCCATTTCTAGGGCCGCTCCCTCGGCATATGGAGGTTCCCAGGCTAGGGGTCCAATCAGAGCTGTAGCCACCAGCCTACGCCAGAGCCACAGCAACGCCAGATCCGAGCCGCATCTGCAACCTACACCACAGCTCACGGCAACGCCGGATGCTTAACCCACTGAGCAAGGCCAGGGATCGATCCTGCAACCTCATGGTTCCTAGTCGGATTCGTTAACCACCGAGCCACGACGGGAACCACACAACTTGACTTTTTATCCTGCCGCTTTGCTGAATTCATTTATTAGTTCTAACAGGGTTTGCTACATGCAGGCAGATCTCATTTTATTGCATTTTGCTTTATTGTGTGGTTTTTGGAGGTTCGTGACAATCCTGCATCAAGCAAGTCTATTGGTGCCATTTTCCAAGAGCATTTGCTCACTTTTTGTCTCTCTGTCACATTTTGGTAATTTTCATAATATTTCAGACTTTTCCGTTAGTATATTTTTTCGTGGTGATCAGTGATCGCTGTTAGTACTACGACTTGCTGAAGGCTCAGGTGATAGCATTTTTAGCAAGAAAGTATTTTTGATTTAAGGTAATTAACACTGCTTTGTAGATATAATGCTATCGTGCACTTAATAGACTACAGTATGGTGCAAACATAACTTCTATATGCATTAGGAAACTCAGAAATTCATATGTCTGAGCAATATTCACTTTACTGTGGTGGTCTGGAACAAAACTTGCAAATCTTCAACATATATCCTCTGCGAAGGAGATCATTTTCCTTTCTAATTTGGAAGGAAGTCTTCTTACCTAATTTCACTGGCCAAAACTTCCAGTACTTTATTGAATAGAAGTGACGAAAGTAGGAGTTCCCTGGTGGCCTAGCAGTTAAGGATCTGGCATTAACAGTGCTGTGGTACGGGTTCGATCTCTGGCCCAGGAATAATTAACATTTCGAATAATTGAGAGGAGTGGTATTAAATGACCTAGCCTGTTTAATGGCTTTTGAAGAGCCACAGTTTCAGATTCTACTCTCTCTGCGTAACTGAATCTCTGTGCTGTTACACCTGAACCTAGCACAGTTTTGTGCATCAACGCTACTTCATTCAAAAAAAGTCAGTTCTGGAGTTCCTGTCATGGCGCAGCGGAAACGAATCCGACTAGGAACCATGTGGTTGCCGGTTCGATGCCTGGCCTTGCTCAGTGGGTTAAGGATCTGGTGCTGCCGTGAGCTGTGGTGTAGGTCGTAGACACGGCTCGGATCTGGCATTGCTGTGGCTGTGGAGTAGGCCAGCAGGTGCAGCTCCGATTTGACCCCTAGCCTGGGAACCTCCATATGCCGCGGGTGTAGCCCTAAAAAAGACAAAGGACAAAACAACAACAACGACAATGAAAAAAAAACAAAAAGAGTTAATTCTCTGGGATTTCCCTGGTGGGGCAGCAGGTTAAGGATCAGGTGTTGTCAATGCTGTGGCTTGGCTTTGAATCTTGGCCTGGGAACTTCTACATGCTGTGGGGGAGGCCAAAAAAAAAAAAAAAGTGGCGAAAGTAGGCATCCATGCCTTGTTCCTGATCGAAGAGGAAAGTCTTTTGGGTTTTCACCATTGAGGATGATGCTTGCTGTGGAATTTTCATACATGGCTTTTACTAGGTTGAGGCAGTTTTTTCAGTTCCTAGTTTGAGTGTTTTTCTCATTAAAGGGTATTGAATTTGGTCAGTGCTTTTTCTGCCTCAGCTGGGATCATTAGGAGTTTTTTCCCTTTAATACGTTGAAGCAGCCTTGCAACCCAGCTATAAATCCCACTTTGTCCTGGTGTATAATCCTATTAATATGCTGCTGAAATCAGTCTGCTAGTATTTGGGGGGGGGGCACACTCGTGGGATTCGGATGTTCCTGGGCCAGGGATCGAACCTGAGCCACAGCAGTGACACTGTCAAATCTATTGAGACTTAATGTGTGGCCTAACATGGGGTCTATCTTATAAAATGTTCCATGTGCAGTTGAGAATGAATATGCTCTTGTTGTTTGGTGGAGTGTTTTATTTAGGTTTGTCAGATCTAGCTGGTTTCTTGTGTTACGCCCTCCTCTTCCTTATTATGTTCTGTCTGGTCGTTTGATCTATTATTGTGAGTAGGGTATTGAAGTCTATGACTCTTATCATGGAAACGGCTATTCCGCTCTTCAATTCTGTGTGTGCTTCATACCTTTTGATAGTCTATCATTAGATCCGTAAATGTTTATAATTGTTATATCTTCTTGCTTTATTGAAACTTCTATTAATATATAATGTCCTTTTAAGTGGCCCCATCCATGACATATGAAAGTTCCCAGGCCAGGGATTGAATCCAAGCCACAAATGCAACCTACACTATAGCAACACCAGATCCTTTAACTCACTGTGCCAGGCCAGGGATCAAACCCCCCCACCTCCTCAGCAAGCCAAGCTGCTATAGTCAGATTCTTAACCCACAGGGTCACAGAGTAAACTCATATAAGGTCCTTCTTTACCTCTTATACATTTTTTGATTTAAAGTCTATTTGTCTGATATTAATACAGTCACTCTCGCTCTCTTTTGGTTATTTGCAGGGAATATCTTTTTACTCCATTTCACATTCAATCTCTTTGTGTCTTTGGATCTAAAGTGTGTCTCAGAGTTCCCGTCATGGCTCTGCAGTTAACGAATCCAACTAGGAACCATGAGGTTGCGGGTTCCATCCCTGGCCTTGCTCAGTGGGTTAAGGATCTGGCGTTGCTGTGAGCTGTGGTGTAGGTTGCAGACGCGGCTCAGATCCCACGTTGCTGTGGCTCTGGCGTAGGCTGGTGGCTACAGCTCCGATTCGACCCCTAGCCTGGGAACCTCCATATGCCAAGGGAGTGGCCCAAGAAATAGCAAAAAGACAAAAAAAAAATTAAAAAAAAAACTGAGTCTTTTTAAAAACTGCCAGGGGGAGTTCCCGTCGTGGCGCAGTGGTTAACGAATCCGACTAGGAACCATGAGGTTGCAGGTTCGATCCCTGGCCTTGCTCAGTGGGTTAAGGATCCAGCGTTGCCGTGAGCTGTGGTGTAGGTTGCAGGCGCAGCTCGGATCCCGAGTGGCTGTGGCTCTGGTGTAGGCTGGTGGCTTCAGCTCCGGTTCGACCCCTAGCCTAAGAACCTCCATATGCTGCAGGAATAGCCCAAGAAATGGCAAAAAAAGACTAAATAAATAAATAAAATAAAGTGAGTCAAGGGGAGACAGCATCTAATTGGATCATGTGTTTTACCCATTCATCCTCATGAGTGTGCAAGCTGCTCTAGGACCCTGGGCTCAGCTGCCTGCCTTGGGGCTAGGGGTTGAGACCCATAGCTGCTACTACACTAAGAGCTGGAAGTGACTGAATTTAACCACAGTTTACCGTCCGAGTCGTCCACTGGAGCTGGCAAGCCTTGACTACACCTGAGTTCCAAAGAGCTACATCAGATAGACTCTGCCAGTGCAATTGCTGTTGAGGTGGGAAGAAAAATTGCTGGTGCCTCTCCCCTGCCATAGTCCCAGATCCCCCCGCGGTTATATCTCACGTGACCACAGTAGACCCTCACATCAGGACGTTGACATTGCTACAGTGCGTGTGTATAATCCTCGGCCTTCACACGTACTCGTGCGTGTGGTCACGAGCAGATACAGAGCTGTTCCCTTACTACAGACATCTGTCTCTTGCTGCCCCTTAACACCGGCCCCCCGCCCCATCCCTAACGCCTGGCCACCACTGCTATTTTCTCCAGCTCAGTGATGTTCTCATGTCCAGAGTGTTATATAAATGGGATGACGTCACGTGTAACTGTTTGGATTTTTTCTTTCGTGCAGCATAATGCCCCTGGGATCCATCAGTGTGACCGCATGTATCAGAAGTTCACATTTGCTATTGTTGTTTTTACTGCTAAGTCCCATCCATGGTATAAATGTAGTACAGTTTCAGTATCCATAGGTCAGAGACCATTTCGTGTGTTTCCAGGTTTTAGGTGTCACAGATAAAGCTGCTATGAGTAATCGCATACAGGTTTTATGTGGACCTAAGTTTTCCTTTCTCTGGGATCAATGTCCAGGAACCTGTGTGTAACTGTGCCTTAACTCCCCTTCCCCTGTAACCTGCCTTCAGCGATCGAGGTCGTTTTAATTGTGGCTCAGACAGCCTTGCAGGGTCTCCAGGCAGCAGGGAGCCTCAACAATGAGGGGTTTGCCTGAGTCGTTGGCCAGGACTCGGAGTCAGCTGTGTCTAGTTAGAGCTGAGCTGCTTAATTCAGGGGGGAGAGGGTCCTGGCCCCTGCAACCGGGCATGCGCGAGGGCCCTTTGGCCCTTGCAGGGCCTGTAGCTTAGTTACGCCTGCGCACGACGAGGGTTCCCACACCTTTTCCCAGCATCGCTCCTGTCTCCGCGCTCCCCGCGCTCCAACGGTTCAGAACGCGCCGCTGCTTGATCCGTTACCCCCGTGCCTCTGGGGAGGTGGGTCTGACGCCGGTTTTCCTGTCTCCTGGCTTGGCTGCTTTGGGGGGGACCCCTGTGTTGGCCGCGAACCTCGGCGTCTCAGCGTTTTGCTTTCCTGCGCGTCGTCGGGCAAACCAGCCTGGTTCGGGACCCCCCAGGCTGGGGCTGCTGGGCACACGGTGAGTGTATGGTCAGGTTTTTAAGACCCCGCCAGAGCATCTTCTGCAGGGGCTGTGCTCTTCTCGTTTCCTCCTCCTCATGGTTGGAAGGTCGGGTTTCTCCGCATCCTCCTGAGCACTTGGCGCTGTCACGGTTTTGTTCTTCATCTCGGCCTTTGTAGCAGGGGTGTGATGGCCTGTCCTTGTGGTTTTCATTTGTGTTTCCCATACGGCCAGTGACGTTGCCGGTCATTCCATGTGTTTGTCATCGGTCTGTCCTCTTGAGTGAAATGTCTCTTGGTGTCGCCTGCCTGCTTCCCGGTTGGACGGTGCGGTTTCCCCTGTTGAGTTGTGAGCGTTTGCTTTCGTTTGGTCTCCCCTGTGGTGAAGGCTTGGGCTTGCCTCCCCAGCCTCCCTCAGCCTCCTTGGTACCCGAGGGAACCCAGACATTGGTCAGGTACCCAGCCCTGCAGGGCTCGGAGTGCTTCGGGAAGGGAAATCCAGCTCCTTCTCTTGCTCTAGGAAGCAACTCCCCATGACGGAAGGTCTGAGCTTCTGCCTCATTAGGAATGTTCAAAGCAAGTCTGAACACACAGCAAAACATCACTATCACACAGACCGAGCTTATGGAGGGAGAGACAAGGCTCGTGGTGAGAGCAGACCTGAACAGAGCACAAACCATGCACAGTGCCCGATGCCCTTCCTGGGCCCTGTCCGGTCCCATCATCCCCCATTCCCTCGGGACCAGGATGGCGGAGGTGGGCCCTCCTGACCCCCTGGTTCCAGGCGGGCCTCCCAGGGGAGAGTTGAAGGCAGGGGGTGTGCTGAGGGCCCTGGCTCCCGCCTGCGCCAGAGCTTAGCTCCTGGGAGGACAGCTGGCTTGAGCTGGGCTCTGCTCTTTCCTGTCCCATCCCAAACTGCGAAGGCTCTGTGTGTGCCTCCTCCTGCAGGCTAAGGGGTCTGCCTGCCCGAGTATGGTGGGCACGTCCTGGCTGAGGCCCCCGAGCCGTGGAGACACAGACTGCATTCCAGCCAAAGCAGCAGCCAGGGCAGGGTCTGGACTTGAGAGCAGCTGCCTGGTCCCCCCAGGGCCACATGACCAGGGCGCTGTCCACCTGCACATGTGGGGCACGCAGCAGAGCAGAGGAGCCCTCAGTTAGGAGGCAGCTCTCATTGAGCTGCTGGTGGCCATCCTCCTACGTCCTAAGATGCAGCAACACTCCCTGGACCCAGGGGAAGGCTCCCTGTGTCTGTCACCCTGCAAGGGGAGCCCAGGAAGCACAAGGTGGAGGGGCCTGGAGGGCTCCTGGAGCGCCCCGTTCTCTGTCTCTTATGCCCCCTCCCTCCAGCTCCCCGGGCTGCCCGCTGGCCCGCCATCCATGCAGAAACGCCCAGAAACCCAGGGAGAATGGTCGCCTTCCCTGGCCTTGCTGCCTGAGGCCCGAGGTGCTGAACACCGCCCTCTGCTGCCCGGCTTGGGCGCCGCACCCGCCCACCCAGCTTGCCCCCCACCTCTCCTTCCTTGATAACCAGTCCTCCCAGGAAGCTTCCCTTAATTGCCGGGTTTATGCTCTACACGTGCTTCCTCTAGAGACCCCTCATGAATCCAACCTGGAATAAAATATCTGCAGATAAAATATAGAGAGAGAACCCAAGCCGATAATATGCAAAGGCTTCGGATAGGAAATTCACAAAAGACAAAACTGTGTTGCTACTGACTTCGGAGAGATCCTTAATCTCAGATGCTGAAAGCCAAGCCTCCTACCCCAGGAAGGACACGAGGAAATGGACTCCTTCACCACAGGTGAATTCTAAATGGGTAATTCAGGAGTGAGAGGCAGCAGCAGCCAGTGGAGCCGGAGGGGATCACCCTTTCCAATCAGCTGCTCCTCTCCTGGCATCCCCAGCTCCTCAGTTCTTCTGTAGGTCCAGCCCCTGGACAAACCAACTGCCCCAGCACAAGAGCAGCGATTCTCAGTGATTAGAAACCACCCGGATGGTTATCAGTATATTAATAAAAGGCGTTACTAAATCAATAAAATGTTTAAAAATCCTATATCTAAATTACAGTAGCTTAGCGCAGTTACAATCAACGGGATCTCAGTCAATAGGGATAAATCTCCATCATCATGTTAAATGACAGCTATCAAATTGATAGATGAGAATCAAATTCATCACTGCTTTGCGTGGTGATGAATTGGGTGAAATACTTTTCCATGTATATTTTAAACATGGGAAATCTTTTATAGTTTAAAGACAGTTAAAGCACCGAAAGGACCAATTTAAATCAGGTAAGTACAGAGAATTCATAGGCTGGGACACCAGGCTGCCTTTAATATCCACCGTGTCAGAGAACTTAGGGAAACAGGGAAATGCTCAAGAGACATTTGATGCGAAAGGTACATTAGGAAACAATTGTATGAGGGGCGCACACTTTGCTTAAAAATGTGTAGCTTCCTATTTCTGTCTCATGTATAAATGCCAGATTGTCCCCTAATTATAGGTGACTTGCCTTTTTTCCTGTTAGTTTTTACACTGAATATATAGTCCTTTTTTTCCTGAAAAACAAATTATCTAATGAATAATTTGTGCAAGCAGCATGTCAAAATGAACCACTAAACAGCCAATTTCAATTTGAGACCAAATCATTTGAAATTGTTCCTGCTAGTGACTGTCCTTATGCTGCCCTCCTGTGGAGATGTAGGAGAATGCGTCTGCTTGGAGAGTCATGGCTAAGACCCAGGCGTGTTCTTGACATGTTGATACTATACAACTGCATTAAAAATTAATCCATGCTCATTACAGAAAACTAAGAGGATCCCAAAAATACAAAGAAAGAAAAAAGTTACTCCTAATCTCCCTTTCCCATTGGCTCAGGAGCAGGGGAGATTGAAGATCAGGGTGCAGGCATACTTTCAGTGCTAAGTCAACTTTCCTGCTCTTTGAGTGCTAACCTAGAACTTGGTTTGGCTGTTCGATTCATCCTAATTTGTCCCTCCCACCAATTTTCCTCTTGGGTAACCGTGAGTTTGAGATCTGAGAGTATGTTTCTATTTTGTAAATAAGTTCTTTTGTATCCGTTTTTAAAAATCAGTGGAATATAGTTGACTTACAGTGTTGTTAGTTTCAGGTGTGCAACAAAGTGAGTCAGTTATCCATATGCATATATCCATTCCTTTTCAGAATCTTTCCCATATTGGCCCGTTCGGATTATTGAGTTCCCTGTGCTGTACAGTAGATTTTTGTTACTTACTGGTTGTGTATATAGCAGAGTGTATTTGCCAGTCCCACACTCCCAATTTATCCCTCCCCTCAGGGTTTCCCCTTTAGTGACCCTAAGTTTGGTTTCAAAAATCTACCAGTCTGTTTCTGTTTTGTGAGTAAGTTCTTTTGTATCATTTTTTTTATTAGAGTCCACATAAAAGTGATATCATATGGTATCTGTCTTTCTCTGACTTCACTTAGTAGGATCATCTGTAGGTTCATACATGTTGCTGCGAATGTCATGATTTTGTTCTTCTGGCTGAGTAATACTCCCTTGCATAACGTACTTCAGGAACCATCTTATGTGTCAGTGGGAATGATGAGTTTTTGAGTCTGGTTCCTTATTTTCAGGGAATTCCTCTAGGGCAGTGACTCCCTAGAGGGGACACCAAGGTCCGTGGAGTGGGTGGTCTGCTGGGGCCGGCGGGGGGGGGGTGGGGAGCACCTGTTATTTGTCAAAGCCCCACCTGCGATTCAGAAATGGCCCCACCACACTAAGGCCAGGATAAACTCCATTACCCTTTAAAGAGTTCCGTGTTCCTTGAAGATAGATGTTATTGAATCAAGTGGCTTTTAACGCCACGCCTCCTACCCCAATGAGGCCATGAGGAATGGACTCCTTCACCAGTGGCTGAATTCTAAGCAGTAATTCGGGAGAGCGAGTCAGCAGGAGCCAGTGGAGCCGAAGGGGATCACCCTTTCCCATCGGCCACTTCTCTCTGGGGATCCCCCAACTCTTCACTCCTTCTCTAGGTCCAGCCCCTAGACAAAGTGCCCCAGCACAAGGGCAGCGATTCTCAATGATTAGAAACCACCCAAATACTTGACAGTACATCTGTAAAATGTGTTAATCAATTCCATTTCTAAACCATGGTATCTTAGAGCCCTTACTTAGCGTGGTCTAAATCAACAATGATAAATCGCAATCATAACGTGAAATGACTCTAAGACGTTCACCTGGGATTGCACTTATGTGTAGAATTTAAAAGCTCAGAACAATACTAGGTTGTCTATGGAGCATACTTTTGGAATTAATGCTTGAGATCAGGGACACGAAACCTAACCATAAGCTTCAGACCTGAGGTGACTTTGGTGATGGAAGGATAGACATGGATTGGATATTGGGGCCCCATAGTCCACGTGTAAACTTTTCTTTCTTGACAATATCCGAGGTGAAAATGGCAAAAATTAACATTTGTCAAGTTCGAGTAGTGGTAAACTGGGTGATATGATGCAGTTGATATCTTTATCTATAGTTTATATCTTTTATACTTTTAAAGACAGTGAAAACCACCCAAATGACGAATTTCAATCAGGTGAGCACGGTAAAATCACACTCTGGCACAGGCGGCTGCCTTTTAAATCCGCCCCATCAGAGAACGTAGGGACACAGAGAAATGCTCAAGAGACTTTCGATGGGAAAGGTCGCTTAGGAAACAGCTGTACGAGGGGCACACACTTTGTTTAAAAACATGGAGCTTCCTGTTTTCATCCCATGGATCAATATGAAGATAAATGCCAGATTGCCCCTGGGTATCAGGGACTTGTCTTTTCTCCTCTGTATCAGTTTTTGCAATGAATATATAATTATATATCCAAAAAGTAAACAATTGAATGCATAATTTGTGCAAGCAGCATGTCAAAATCAACACTGAACATGGGAGAGTTTCCTTCGTGGCTCAGCAGAAACGAATCTGACTAGGAACCATGAGGTTGCAGGTTCGATCCCTGGCCTACCTCAGTGGGTTAAGGATCCAGCGTTGCAAGGAGCTGTGGTGTAGTTTGCAGATGCAGCTCGGATCTTGCATAGCTGTGGCTGTGCTGTAGACTGGCAGCTGTAGCTCCAATTTGACCTCTAGCCTGGGAACCTCCATATGCTATGGGTGTGGCCATAAAAGCAAAACAAACAAACAAACAAAAAACCACTAAAACAAACAAACAAAAAAACCTCACTGTATAGCGAACTTCAATTTCAGACCCAATCCCTTGAAATTGTACCTGCTATTGACTGGGCCCATGCTGCCCTCCTGTGGACAAATGAAGAATGCTTCTGCATGGAGAGTAATTTATAGAGTCCAGGTGTGTTCCTTACATGTTGATATTAGACAACTGCATTAAAAATTAATCCATGCTCATGATAGAAAACCGCAAGGACCCCCAATAAATACAAAGTAGGAAAAAAGTTCCCTGTAATCTCAGTTACCATTGGCTCAGGAGCCTGAATTCCTGGACGGAGAAGATTCAAGATCAGGGTGCAGTCATTCTTTCAGCATTTTTTAAAAAATGATTTTTATTTTTTCCATTCTAGTTGATATACAGTGTTCTGTCAGATTGTTTCAGCATTAGGTCAACTTTTCTGCTATTTGAGTGCTAACCTAGAACTTGGTCGTGCTACTTGATTCCTGCTTTGTTTCTCTCTCTTCAAGCTTCTTTATTTTTACAAGTACCTAGTACTTGGACCACTTTTCAGAGACTTTGCTTGCTTCATGTTCTTTTTTGTTTTTGTTTTGTTTGCTGTGCTAAAAAATGTTGCAATGGACATCATATTTATCATCTTAGTGGAATTATAAAAATATTTCCACAATGTAACTTCCAAGCAGAGTCTTGCTCAAGGACTCCTTGCATTTGTAAATGTACTAGATATTGTCAAATTGTCCTTCAGAATGTTGCATCACTTGATGCTTTTACATTAATGCACAGGCACTCATTCTCCAATCCCTGATCCTCACATTGGAGCATGAATTTGGTATCATTCAACTTGTGGATTGAACGTTTGACAATGTATCAGGTAAGAAATGATACTGCACTATTGTTTTGGCTTGCCTCTCTTTTATTACCAGTGAGGTTCCACCATTTTCCCCTGTTTGTTGGTAATTTCTGTCTCTTTGTACCTTTGCTCACTTCATCTTTCTTTTGTTGAGTTTGTTAGCTTTTTTTTAACTTTAGATTTTGAGCTCTGCATAAATTAGGTAAATCGGCCCTTCGTCATCTATGTTGCAGATTTCACAGGGTCATTTTATAATTCCTTGTTTTTGGATTATTTATTTTTGCCACACAGGTATTTTATTTTATTACATTGAAAAACTCGAAAATTTTCCCTTTTTAGCGTTTGGAGGAAGATCACTGGAAGTAAGAAACTTAGACAGCGGACAAAAACTAGGAAGCTAGAGCCTGGTTGAATGAAGTGGGGAGGGGTTAGCACAGTGATGGGCAAAGTTGCAGATGGGGCTGCAGCGGAGACCACAACACATGAGTCAGCCTGAGGTTTGGTCACCCCTGGGAGGCCAAGGGGACGCATCTCTAGAGGTGTGTTGAGAGGACTCCGGGGCCCCAGCGGGTGCTCAAGGCCAAGGCGAGGAGAGGGGAGCAGAGGTGGGGAGATGCTGCTGCCCAGATGCTTCCTGCCCAGGCCAGAGGGCAGCTGATGATACTTCTATTATGGAAAACGTAGTATGTGGATCCTGGAAACAAGACCGTGGTCAGTGTGTGGAGAATGAAAAAGTAAATAAAAGCCACATTTAATTTCATCACAGTTAATATTTTAGCCCATTTCCTCCCCCAGTTTTTTCAGCTCGGGTTATTTATTTTTTTAAATAGGCAGCCCTCATGGCATATGCAAGTTCCCAGGCTAGGGGTCAAATGAGAGCTGAAGCTGCTGGCCTACACCACAACCATAGCAATGCCAGATCCGAGCCATGTCTGTGACCTACACCATAGCTCCTGGCAATGCAGGATCTTTAACCCACTGAGCGAAGTCAAGGATCAAACCTGCATCCTCATGGATACTGGTTGGGTTCATTTCCGCTGAGCTATGAGGGGAACTCCCTCGTTTTTTATTTATTTTTTCTTTTCTGGCTGCCCCAGGGCATATGGAGTTCCCAGGCCCAGGGATCATATCTGAGCCATAGTTGCAATCTACCCCACAGCTGTGGCCATGCCAGATCTTTAACCCACTGTTAAGGTCAGGCATGGAATCTGCGTCCTGGCACTCCGAAGATGCCACCAGTACTGATGTGGCACAGCAGGAACTCCTCAGCTCCTATTTTTGAAGTTGGAATGATACTTCATATTTGTTTTGGTTTTCATTGTTCTTTGCTCTGTGTTTTCTGCATTTTTATTATAAAATTCTCCAAAATTCAACAAGGTTGAAAAGATTTGACAGCTGATACACAAAGACTACCCACCTAGACTCTACCGTAACCATATGACGCTCTTTCCTTTTCACGTGTCTATCCATTTGTCCATCCCTCTCTCCATCCGTCAGTCCATCCTGGCCCTTGATGCCTTTTCTGGTAAATTGCATACATCAGCAGGTGTCTCCTTGTGTATTTCGGCAAGCACTGCCCTTAACCTGCCAGCTATGTTGTTTACAGAGGTTTTCTTTGGATATAAACTTGATGCACAGTGAAATGCACCGATCTTGATGTGTGGGGTTTTTTTTATCAACTTTTTTTTCATAAGCACTGTGCTTCAAATCACATGAAGCCAACACATGAACCCAGAAAGTTCCAAGACTCTGTGACTTGGAGCCTCCCCACCCTGGAGGATGGACTGTGTCCATCTCTTGTTTTTGGCTCTTAGGAAAGTGGGGGGTTTCCTCAGACAGGTCCCTGCCCTTTTCATGTGGAGCTCACTGCCAGGGAGTGGAGAGCTGGCTGCTTTTATGCCAGGACTGTGTTTGGAATCTGATTGCTAAGTCACTACTGCAGGTCCAAGAGAGGTGATGGATTTGTGTGTAGTTAGGATCCAGCTGTGTGGCTGAACTTTCTGCTGGGCTGGAAGTGGCCTTTTTTAGGAATAGAAGCAGTTTAGCTGAACACTGATTTCCATGCCTCTCTAGGATAATTCTACCTCTTTTCTCTGATTCCCGACTTGTGTCACCCTGGCTAGAACTTCTGGAAATTTTTTTTAATTTTTAAATTTTGCCTTTTTTTTAGGGCCACACCCGGGACATATGGAGGTTTCCAAGCTAGGGGTCTAATCAGAGCTACAGCTGCTGGCCTACACCACAGCCACAGCCACCCTGGATCCAAACTGTGTCTGCGACCTACACCACAGCTCATGGCAACGCTGGATCCTTAACCCACTGAGCGAGGCCAGGGATGGAACCCACATCCTCATGGTTCCTAGTCGGATTCATTTCCACTGCACGACAACAGGAACTCCTAATTTTTTTTTTTGTCTTTTTGTCTTTTCTAGGGCCACTCCTGTGGCATATGGAGGTTCCCAGGCTGGGGGTCTAATTGGAGCTACAGCTGCCGGCCTACACCACAGCCACAGTACCTTGGGATCCGAGCCGCGTCTGTGACCTACACCACAGCTCACAGCAGCGCTGGATCCTTAATCTACTGAGCGAGGCCCGGGATCGAACCTGCAACCTCATGGTTCCTGGTTGGATTCGTTAACCACTGAGCCACGACGGGAACTCTGGGAACGTCTAGATTTTTGATTTTTATCTTTTTAAATTTATTGGAAGAGTTGATTTATTACAGCGCTGTTTTAGTTTCAGGGGTAGAGCACAGTGATTCAGTTTACATATCTGTATATATCCATTCTTTTTATATTCTTTTCCCACATACATTATTCCAGAATACTGAGTAGCATTCTTTTCGCTATACAGTAGGTTCTTGGTATCTATTTTATATAGAGTAGCGTGTTTATGTTAATCCCAGACTCCTACGTTATCCCTGCCCCCACGCATCCCCTTTGTAACCATGAATTTAATATTGAGATCTGTGAGTCTGTTCCTGTTTCTGTTTTTTTTTAATAATGATTTTTCTTTCTTTCCGTTAGGGCTGGTTTACAGTGTTCTGCCAGTTTTCTACTGTACAGCAGCGTGACCCAGTCACACATAGACATTCTTTTTCTCACATTGTCAGGCTCCATCACAAGTGACTACATACAATTGCCAGTGCTACACAGCAGGATCTCATTGCTTCTCCATTCCGAAGGCAATAGTTTGCGTCTGTTAACCCCAGATTCCCAGTCCATCCCACTCCCTCCCCTGCCCCCTTGGCACCAACAAGTCTCTTCTCCAGGTCCATGACTTTCTTTTCTGCGGAAAGGTTCCTTTGTGCCGTATATTAGATTCCAGATACAAGTGATAGCATATGCTTTGTCTTTCTGACTTCACTTAGTGTGAGAGTCTCTAGTTCCATCCATGTTGCTGGGTTTTTTTGTTGTTGTTTTTGTGTTACGGAGGTTCCCAGGCTACGGGTCCAATCAGAGCTGCAGCTGCTGGCCTCCTCCGAAGTCACAGCAACATCAGATCTGAGGCGTGGCTGTGACCTGCACACGGCTCACGACAACGCTGGATCCTTAACCCACTGAGAGAGGCCAGGGATCCAACCCTCAACCTCATGGTTCCTAGTCGAATTCGTTTTCACCGCACCACGATGGGAACTCCTATTTCTGTCTTGTGAATAAGTTCTTTTGTATCTTTTTTTTTTTTTTGTCTTTTGGGGTCACACCTGCAGCATATGGCGGTTCCCAGGCTAGGGGTTGAATTGGAGTTGTAGCCACCGGCCTATGCCACAGCCACAGCAAAACGGGGTGTGAGCCAGATCCTTAACCCACTGTTCGAGGCCAGGGATTGAACCCGCGTCCTCCTGGATGCTAGTCGGGTTCGTTAACCACTGAGCCACGACGGGAACTCCCTTTCCTATCATTAAAAAAAAAAAGCAAAGTTACTGGTGTAGAGTTGACCTGCCGTGTTGGGTTCGTTTCAGCTGTACAGCAAAGTGAGTCAGTTAGCCACATCCATACATCCATTCTTTGCAGATTCTTTCCCATATAGGCCATCACAGAGGACTGAGTAGATTCCCTGTGCTGTTCAGTAGGTCTTTGTTACTTATCGATTCTGTACATGGTACTGTGTATGTGCCAGTCCCAGCCTCCCTGTTTATTCCTCCCCTGTCGTTTCCCCTTTCGTAACCTTAAGTTTTGAGTCCGTTTCTGTTTGGTGAATAAGTTCTTTTGTGTCTTATTTATTTATTTATTTAGTCTTTTTGCCATTTCTTGAGCCTCTCCCGCGGCATATGGAGGTTCCTAGGAGTCGAATCGGAGCTGTAGCTTCTGCAATGCAGGATCCGAGCCGCATCTGCAACCTACCCCACAGCTCATGGCAGCGCCAGATCCTTAACCCACTGAGCAAGAGCAGGGACCGAACCCGCAACCTCATGGTTCCTAGTTGGATTCGTTAACCACTGCGCCACGACGGGAACTCCCTTGTGTCATTTTTAAAATCAGAGTCCACATATTAGTGATCTCATATGGTGTTTGATCTCATATGGTTCTTTTTGACTTACCTCTCTTAATATGATAATCTCATTTGTATCATGTTTTATTAGGTCCCACATAAAAGTGATATCACCTGGTTTTTGTCTTTCTCAGACTTACTTCATTTAGTACTTGGTACGATCATCTCTAGGTTCATCCAAGTTGCTGCAGATGGCTCTGTTTCAGTTTTTTGTGGCTGAGTAATATTCCATTGTATATATGCACTTTTTTGAGTCTAGTTCCTTATTTTCAGGAAATTTCTCTAATGCAATGATTTACTAGTGGGGACTCCCGATGTTGGTGGAGGAGATGGTTTGCTAGGCTCAGGGGGTGTGGGGGGAGCACTTGTCATGTGTTAAAGCCCTATAGGTGATTCAGAAATGACCCCACCACACTAAGGCCAAGGAAAACTCCACTAGGATTTACTTTTTTTTTTTTTTTTTGTATTTTTAGGGCTACACCCAGGGCATAGGGAGGTTCCCAGGCTGGAGGTCAAATCAGAGCTGCAGCTGCCGGGCCACGCCACAGCCACATCAATGCCAGATCTGAGCCGCCTCTGCGACCTACACAGCTCACAGCCACACCGCTCATTGTTAAGATCCTTAACCCACTGAGCGAGGCCAGGGATTGAACCCTGTTCCTCATGGATAATAGTCGGGTTCATTACTACTGGCCCACAATGGGAACTTCCCCTAGTGTTTTACTTAAAGAGTTAAGTGTTCATTGAAGATAGATGTTATTTTTTAAAATTGTTATTATTGTGGTTGATTTACATTCTTCTGTGAATTTCTGTTGTACAGCAAAGTGACCCAGTCATACACACACACACGTATACACTCTTTTCCTCATATTATCTTCCATCATGTTCTTTCACAAGTGAGTGGATAGAGTTCCTTGGGCTATACAGCAGGACCTCGTGGCTTATCCATTCTAAATGTCAAGTTTGCATCTGTTAACCCCAATCTCCCGGTCCATCCCACTCCCTCACCCCTCCCCCTGGCAACCACCAGTCTGTTCTCCATGTCTGTGAGTCTGTTTCTGTTGTGTAGATAGGTTCATCTGTGCCATTTTATGGATTCCACATGTAAGTGATATTATATGTTGTTTATCTTTCTCTTTCTGACTGATTTCACTTAGTATGAGAATCTCTAGGTCCATCCATGCTGCTGCCAATGGCATTATTTTGTTTTGTTTTGTTTAATGGCTGAGTAGTATTCCATTGTGTATATGTTTTACTTCTTTCTCATCCATTCATCTGTCAATGGACATTTAGGTTGTTTCCATGTCTTGGCTATTGTGAGTAGTGCTGAGGTGAACATAGGGTTGCATGTATCTTTTTGAAGGAAAGCTTTGTCCAGATATATATATGCCCAGGAGTGGGACTGCTCAATCATACAGTGGTTCTATATTTCGTTTTCTGAGGAACCTCCGTACTGTTTTCCATAGCGGTTGTACCAATTTACATTCCTACCAACTGTGCAGGGGGGTTCCCTTTTTCGACACCTTCTCCAGCATTTGTTATTTGTAGACTTATTGATGATGGCCATTCTGACCAGTGTGAGGTGGTGCCTCATTGTAGTTTTGACTTGCATTTCTGTAGTAATTACTGATCTTGAGCATTTTTTTTCATGTGCCTGTTGGCCATCCATATGTCTTCTTTGCAGAAATGTCTGTTTAGGTCTTCTGCACATTTTTCTGTTGGGTTGTTTTTTTGCTCTTGAGTTGTGTGAGTTGTTTGTATATTTGGGAGTTTAAGCCCTTGTTGGTTGCATCATTTGCAACTATTTTCTCTCATCCCATAGGTTGTCTTTTTGGTTTTTTATGGTTTCCTTTGCTGTGCAAAAGCTTGTAAATTGGATTAGGTTCCATAGGTTTATTTTTGTTTTTATTTCTGTTGCCTTGAGAGACTGACTTATAAAAACATTTGTTAACATTTGTATGGCCGATGTCAGATAATGTTTTGTCTGTGTTCTTGTCAAGAAGTTTTATGGTGTCTTTAAGCCTTTTTTTTTTTTTTAAAGTCTTTAGGTCTTTTTTTAAGTCTTTAAGCCATTTTGAGTTTATTTTTGTGCATGGTGTGAGGCTGTGTTCTAGTTTCCTTGATTTACATGCAGGTGTCCAGTTTTCCCAGTACCACTTCCTGAAAAGGTTGTCTTTTCCCCATTTTATGTCCTTGCCTCCTTTGTCAAAGATTAATTGGCTGTAGGTGTCTGGATTTATTTCTGGGCTCTCTATTCTGTTCCATTGGTCCATATGTCTATTTTTGTACCAGTACCACACTGTCTTGATTACTGTACCCTTGTAATACTGTCTGAGGTCCGGGAGAGTTACGCCTCCTGCTTGGTTTTTTTTCCCCCTCAAGATTGCTTTGGCAGTTCTGGGTCTTTTATGATTCCATATAAATTTTTGGATTATTTGTTGTAGTTCTGTGAAAAATGTCATGGGTAATTTGATAGGGATCACATTAAATCTCTAGATTGCTTTGGGTAGTCTGGCCATTTTAATAGTATTAATTCTTCCAATCCAGGAGCATGGGATATTTTTTCTATTTCTTTGAATCCTCTTTAATTTCCTTGATTAATGTTTTATATTTCTGAGCATTTAAGTCTCTCATCTCCTTGATCACATTTACTTCCTTCTAGGTATTTAATTTTGGGGGGTGCTTTTTTTTCTTTTTAATGGCCGCACCTATGGTGTATGGAAGTTCCCAGGCTACGAGTCGAATTGGAGCTGTACCAGCTGGCCTATACCACAGCCACAGCCACGCCACATCTGAGCCACATCTATGCCACAACTCATGGCAATGCTGAATCCTTTAACTCATTGATCGAACCACCGTCCTCACGGATACTAGTCATGTTCTTAATCTGCTGACCCACAACAGGAATTCCAGGTGCTATTTTAAAAGGTTTTTTTAAAAAAATATTCATTTTCTAATATCGCATTGTTAGTGTACAGAAATGCAACCAATTTCTTACTGTTAATCTTGTATCTTGCTACTTTGCTGAATTCATTGATCAGTTTGAGTAGTTTTTGTGTGAAGTCCTTAGAGTTTTCTATATATAGCATCGTGTCATGAAAAGAGCGAGTTTTACTTCTTCCTTTCCAATTTGGATAACTTTGATTTCTTTTGTTGGTCTGCTGCGGCTAGGACTTCCAACACTATGTTGAATAAAAGTAGCAGGAGTGGGCATCCTTGTCTTGTTCCAGAACTTAGCAGGAAGGCTTTCAGCTTCTCTCCATTGAGTATTATATTGGCTGTGGGTTTGTCGTAAATGGCTTTTATTATGTTAAGGTAATGTTCACGCTATACCAACTTTAGAAGGAGTTTTTATCATGAATGGGTGTTAGATTTTGTCAAATGCTTTTTTTGTTATCTGTTGAGATGATCATGTGGTTTTTGACTTTTCTTTTGTTAATGTGGTATATGATGATTGATTTGCTTATGTTGAACCATGTTTACAAACTTGGGATGGATCCTACTTGGTTGTGGTGTATGATCTTTTTTATGTATTGTTGGCTTCAGTTGGGCTAAAATTTTGAGAATTTTTGCGTCTATATTCATGAAAGATACTGGCCTCTAATTTTCATTTTTGGTAGTGTCTTTGTCTGGTTTTGGTATTAGGGTGATAGTGACTTCATAGAACATCTTTGGCAGTGTTCCTTCTTCAATATATTGGGAAAGTTTAAGAAATATGGGTATAAGTTTTTTTTTGTATGTTTGGTAGATTTCACCTGTGAAGCCATCTGGTCCTGGACTTATGATTTGTAGGGAGCATTTTTTTTTTATTAATGATGGCCATTCTGACTGGCATGAGGTGGTATCTCGTGGTAGTTTTGATTTGCATTTCTCTAATAATCAGTGATGTTGAACATTTTTTCATGAGCTTGTTGGCCATCTGTATATCTTCCTTGGAGGAATGCCTATTCAGGTCTTTTGCCCATTTTTTCATTGGGTTGTTGGCTTTTTCGCTGTTGAGTTGTATAAGATGCTTGTATATTTTAGAGATTAAGCCCTTGTCAGTTGCATCATTTGAAACTATTTTCTCCCATTCTGTAAGCTGCCTTTTTGTTTTCCTTTGCTGTGCAAAAGCTTGTCAGTTTGATTAGGTCCCATTGGTTTATTTTTGCTTTTATTTCTGTTCCTTTGGGAGATTGACCTGAGAAAACATTTTTAAGGTTGGTATCAGAGAATGTTTTGCCTATGTTCTCTTCCAGGAGTTTGGTGTCTTGTCTTATATTTAAGTATTTCAGCCATTTTGAGTTTATTTTTGTGCATGGTGTGAGGGTTCTAGTTTCATTGATTTGTATACAGCTGTCCAGGTTTCCCAGCAATACTTGCTGAAAAGACTGTCTTCTTCCCATTTTATATTCTTGCCTCCTTTGCAAAAGAGTAATTGACCATAGGTGTCTGGGTTTATTTCTAGGTTCTCTATTCTGTTCCATTGGTCTGTATGTCTGTTTTGGTACCAGTACCAATCTGTCTTGAGGACTGTGGCTTTGTAATATTGCTTGAAGTTTGGGAGAGTTATGCCTCCTGCTTGGTTTTTGTTCCTTAGAAATGCTTTGGCAACTCTGGGTCTTTTGTGATTTCCTATAAATGTTTGGATTGTTTGTTCTAGTTCTGTGAAAAATGTCCTGGGTCATTTGATAAGGATTGCATTGAATCTGTAGATTGCTTTGGGTAGTATGGCCATTTTTACAATAGTAATTTTTCAAACCCAGGAGCATGGAATATTTTCCATTTCTTCACATTTTTAATTTCCTTGATTAATGTTTTATAGTTGTCAACATACAAGTCTTTCACTTCCTTGGTCAGGTGTATTCCCAGGTATTTGATTTTTTGGGGTGCAATTTTAAAAGGTATTTTATTTTTGTATTTTCTAATATTTCATTGTTAGTATACAGAAATGCAACTGATTTCTGAATGTTAATCTTACATCCTGTTACTTTGCTGAATTTGTTGATCAGTTCATGTAGTTTTGGGGTTGAGCCCTTAGGGTTTTCTATATATAGTATCATGTCATCTGCATACAGTGACAGTTTTACCTCTTCTCTTCCTATTTGGATGCATTTTATTTCTTTTGTTTGTCTGATTGCTGTGGCTGGGACTTCCAATACTATGTTGAATAACAGCGGTGAGAGTGGGCATCCTTGTCTTACTCCAGATTTTAGTGGAAAGGCTTTCAGCTTTTCTCCATTGAGTATTTTTTTTTCTTTTTCTTTTTTTTTTTGTTGTTGTTGTCTTTTGTCTTGTTGTTGTTGTTGTTGTTGTTGTTGCTATTTCTTGGGCCGCTCCCGCGGCATATGGAGGTTCCCAGGCTAGGGGTTGAATCGGAGCTGTAGCCATCAGCCTATGCCAGAGCCACAGCAACGCGGGATCCGAGCCACGTCTGCAACCTACACCACAGCTCACGGCAACGCCGGATCGTTAACCCACTGAGCAAGGGCAGGGACCGAACCCGCAACCTCATGGTTCCTAGTCGGATTCGTTAACCACTGCGCCACGACGGGAACTCCAGTATTTTTTTTTTTTTCTTTAACCCATACCTTGCTTCCTGTGTGTTTTATTTCTTTATTTTTTTGCTCAAATGAATTTATCACATATGTAGTTGTATAACGATCATAACAATCCAATTTCACAGGATATCCATCCCACAACCCAAGCACATCCCCCCACCCCCCAAACTGTCTCCTCTGGAGACCATAAGTTTTTCAATGTCTCTGAGTCAGCATCTGTTCTGCAAAGAAGTTCATTGCATCCTTTTTTCAGATTCCATATGTCAGTGAAAGCATTTGATGATGGTGGCTCAGTGTGTGGCTGACTTCACTTAGCATGATAATTTCTAGGTCCATCCATGTTGCTAAAAATGCTGGTATTTCGTTCCTTTTAATGGCTGAGTAATATTCCATTGTGTATATGTACCTCATCTTCTTGATCCACTCCTCTGTCGATGGATATTTAGGTTGTTTCCACGTCTTGGCTATTGAAAAGAGTGCTGCAGTGGACATGGGAGTATCTGTGTCTTTGAGAGTCATGGTTTTCTCTGGATAGATGCCCAAGAGTGGGATTGCTGGATCAAATGGTAGTTCTATGTTTAGTTTTCTGAGGAATCTCCATACTGTTTTCCACACTGGTTGCACCAATTTACAGTCCCACCAACAGTGTACTAGTGTCCCTTTTTCTCCACACCCTCTCCAGCACTTATTGTTTGTAGACTTTTTGATGATGGCCATTGTGGCTGGTGTCAGGTGGTACCTCATCATGGTTTTGATTTGCATTTCTCTAATAATGAGTGATGGTAAATATCTTTTCATGTGTTTTTTGGCCATCTGGATGTCTTCTTTGGAGAATTGTCTGTTTATATCTTCTGCCCATTTTTTAATTTTTTTTTATTTTTTAAAATTTTATTTATTTAGATTTAAAGTAATTTTTTTGTTCTTTCTAGGGCCTCATCCACAGCATATGGAGGTTCCCAGGCTAGGGGTCAAATCGGAGCTGTCCGAGCTGCATCTGCAACCTACACCACAGCTCACAGCAACACTGGATCCTTAACCCACTGACCAAGGCCAGGGATTGAACTTGCATCCTCATGGATGTTAGATTAGTTTCTGCTGAGCCACGACAGGAACTCCTCTTCTGTCCATTTTTTGATGGTTTTTTTTTTTTTTTTGGTATGGAGCTGCAGAAGGTGTTTATAAATTTTGGAGATGAATCCCTTGTCAGTCGATTCACTTGCAAAGATTTTCTCCCATTCTGTGGGTTGTCTTTTTGTGTTGTTTAGGGTTTCCTTTGCTGTGCAGAAACTTTGAAGTTTGATTAGGTCCTATTTGTTTATTTTTGTTTTTATTGTCAATACTCTGAGAGGTGGATCTGAGAAGATGTTGCTGTCGTTTATGTCAGAGAGTGTGTGGCCTATGTTTTCCTCTAAGAGTTTTACAGTGTCTGGTCTTATATCTAGGTCTTTAATCCATTTGGAGTTTACTTTTCTGTATGGTGTTAGGGAGTGTTCTAATTTCATTCTTTTCCATGTGGCTGTCCAGTTTTCCCAGCACCACTTATTGAACAAGCTGTCCTTTCTCCATTGTATATTCTTGCCTCCTTTGTCATAGATGAGTTGGCTGTAGGTGCATGGGTTTAATTCTGGGCTTTCTCTCCTGTTCCACTGATGTGTATTTCTGTCTTTCTGCCAGTACCATGCAGTTTTGATGATTGTTGCTTTGTAGTATAGTCTGAGGTCCAGGAGCCTGATTTCTCCAGCTCCATTTTTCTTTTTCAGGATGTCTTTGGCTATTCTGGGTCTGTTGTGCTTCCACCAAACAAACTTTAAAATATTTTGTTCGAGTTCTGTGAAAAATGTCCTTGGTAGTTTGATAGGGATTGCATTGAATACGTGTATTGCCTTAGGTAGTATAGTCACTTTGATAATATTAACTCTTCCAATCCATGAGCATGGTATATCTTTCCATCTATTTGTGTCATCTCTGATTTCTTTCATCAGTGGCTTGTAGTGTTCAGAGTATAGGTCTTTTGTCTCTTTAGGTAGGTTTACTCCTAGGTATTTTATTCTTTTGGATGTGATGGTAAATGGGATTGCTTCCCTAATTTCTCTTTCTGCTTTTTCATTATTAGTGTATGGAAATGCCGTCAATTTCTGTGTATTGATTTTGTATCCTGTGACTTTGCCAAATTCGTGGATGAGCTCTAACAGTTTTCTGGTAGAGTCTTTAGGATGCTCTAGTTATAGTATCATGTCATATGCAAATAGGGATAGTTTTACTTCTTCCTTTCCAATTTGGATTCTTTTTATTTCTTTTACTTCTCTGATTGCTGTGGCTAGGACTTCCAAAACTATGTTGAAGAGTAGTGGCAAGAGTGGACATCCTTGTCTTGTTCCTGATCCCAGCAGGAATTCCTTCAGCTTTTCACCATTGAGAATGACGTTTGCTGTGGGTTTGTCATATATAGCCTTTATTATGTTGAGGTAGGTCCCCACTATGCCCACTTTTTGAAAGGTTTTTATCAGAAATGGATGTTGGATTTTGTCAAAGGCTTTTTCCACATCTATTGAGCGGATCATATGGTTTCTATTCTTCAGTTTGTTAATGTGGTGTATCACACTGATGGAATTGTGGATATTGAAGAACGCTTGCATCCCTGGGATAAATCCCACTTGGTCATGATGTACAGTCCTTTTAATGTATTGTTGGATTTGGTGTGCTAGTATTTTGTTGAGGATTTTTGCATCTATGTTCATCAGTGAAATTGGCCCATAGTTTTCTTTTTTTGTGGTATCTTTGTCTGGTTTTGGTATCAGAGTGATGGTGGCCTCACAGAATGAATTTGGGAGTATCCCTTCCTCTGCAGTTTTTTGAAATAGTTTCCAGAGGATAGGTGTTAGCTCTTCCCTAAATGTTTGATAGAATTTGCCTGTGAAGTCATCTGGTCCTGGACTTTTGTTTGTTGGAAGTTTGTTAATCACAGTTTCAATTTCAGTTGTTGTGATTGGTCAATTCATGTTTTCTATTTCATCTTGGTTTAGTCTTGGAAGATGGTACTTTTCTAAGAATTTGTCCATTTCTTCTAGGTTTTCCGTTTTATTGGCGTATAGTTTCATATAGTAGTCTCTTAGGATCCTTTGTATATCTGTGATGTTTGTTGTTATTTCTCCTATTTCATTTCTAATTTTATTGATTTGAGTCCTCTCTCTTTTTTTCTTGCTAAGTCTAGCTAAGGGTTTATCAATTTTGTTGACCTTTTCAAAGAACCAGCTTTTCGTTTCATTGATCTTTTCTGTGGTTTTCTTTGTTTCTATTTCATTGATTTCTGTTCTGATCTTTATGATTCCTTTCCTTCTACTAACTTTAGGTCTTGTCTGTTCTCTCTCGAGTTGCTTTAGATGTAAAGTCAGCTTGTTTATTTCAGCTTTTTCTTGTTTCCCAAGGTGCGCTTGTATTGCTATAAACCTTCCTCTTAGAATGGCTTTTGCTGCATCCCATAGGTTTTGGAGTGTCATTTGCTTCTAGGTATTTTTTAAATTGCCTCTTTGATTTCTTCAGTGATCCATTGGTTATTTATAGCATGTTGTTTAGTCTCCACATTTGTGTTTTTTGCAGTTTTTTTTTCTTGTTGTTGATTTCTAGTCGTTATAGAGTTGTGGTTGGAAAAGATGCTTGATATGATTTCAATTTTCTTAAAGTTACCAAGGTTGGATTTGTAGCCCGGGATGTGATCCATCTTAGAGAGTGTTCCATGTGCACTTGAGAAGAATGTGTGTTCTGTTGCTTTTGGATGGAATGTCCTATAAATATCTATGAATTCCATCTGGTTTAATGCTTCATTCAGGGCCTGTGTTTCCTTATTGATTTTCTGCCTGTATGATCTGTCCATTGCTGTAAGTAGGGTGTTAAAGTCCCCCACTAATAATTGTGTTATTGTCGATTTGTGCTTTTAAGGTTGTTAGCAGTTGCCTTGTGTATTGTGGTGATCCTATGTTGGGTGTGTAGATATTTAAAATTGTTATGTCTTCTTGGATTGATCCTTTGATCATTATGTAATGACCTTCTTTGTCCCTTAAAATATTCTTCATTTTAAAGTCTATTTTGTCTGATATGAGAATTGCTACTCCAGCTTTCTTTTGATCCCCCTTTGCATGAAGTATTTTCTTCCATCCTCTCACTTTCAATTTGTATGTGTCCCTAGAAGTAAAATGGGTCTCCTGAAGACAGCATATATATGGGTCTTGTTTTTGTATCCATTCAGCCAGTCTCTGTCTTTTTGTTGGGGCATTTAGTCCATTAACATTTAAGGTAATTATTGATATGTATGTTCTTATTGCCATTTTATTAATTGCTTTGGATTTGTTTTTGTTGCTCTTTTTTCTTTCCTTCTTCTCTTGTTCTCTCTTCTTCTGGTTTGATGACTATCTTTAGTGTTGTATTTGAGTTGATTTTTCTTTGTGTATCAATTATAGATTTTTGGTTGCAGTTATTCTGAAGTTTGATATAAGGGTCTATATGTATATGAGATTGTTTTAAGTTGTTGTTCTCTTAATTGCAAGTGCATCTCCAGTGCCCTGCATTTGTACCCACCTCTTCTTATGATTTCTGATTTTGGTGGTATAATTGTGCGTGGATGATTTCCTATCTTTACTGTATATATACCTTTACTGGTGATCCTTGTCATTTGTGGAATTTTTGTTTCCTGTTGCTGTCTTTTATTTTCTGCCTAGAGAAGTTCCTTTAGTATTTGTTGTAAGGCTGGTTTAGTGTTGCTGAATTCTCTTAGCGTTTGCTTATCTGTGAAACTTTTGATTTCTCTTTCAAATCTGAATGAGATCCTTGCTGGGTAAAGTCATCTTGGTTGGAGGTTTTTTCCTTTCATCTTGTTAAGTATATCATGCCACTCTCTTCTGGTCTGCAGAGTTTCTGTTGAAAAATCTGCCGATATCCTTATGAGGGTTCCCTTGTATGTTATTTGTTTCTTTTCCCTAGCTGCTTTCAAGATTTTCTCTTTGTCTTTAATGTTGGCAGTTTGATTAATATGTGTCTCAGGGTATTCCTCCTTGGGCTTATTTGATATGTTGCTCGTTGTGCTTCCTGGATTTGAGTGAGTGGTTCCTTTCCCATGTTAGGGAAGTTTTTGGCTATTATTTCTTGGAATATTTTTTCTGTCCCCTTCTCTCTCTCTTCTCCTTTTGGCACCCCTATAATATGGATGTTGATGCTTTTAACGTTGTCCCAGAGTTCTCTGAGACTCTCTTCATTTGGTTTCAAGCTTTTTTCTCTTTTCTGTTCTGCATCCATAATTTTTACTCATCGGTCCTCTACCTCGCGTATTCATTCTTCTGCCTCCTGTATTCTGCTGTTAGCTGCTTCTAGTGAATTTTTTATTTCAGTTATTGTATTTTGCATCTCTTCTTGTTAAAGTTCTATACCTTATATCTCTTTGCTCAGTGTTTCCTGTAAGTTATCCATCTTTGCCTCCAGTTTATTTCCAGTGTCTTGCATCATCTTCGGCATCAACAATCTAAAGTCTTTTTTTCTGGAGCCTGAGAATCTCCTCATCACTTAGCTAATTTTCTGGTTTTTTTTCTTTTTCCCCCTCATCTGAGTTATAGTTCTCTGTCTTTTCATTTTTATAGGTTTTTGGTGTGGTGACCTCTTTACAGATAATAGAGTTGCAGCCCCTCTTACTTCTGGTGTCTGTCTCCCTTGTGGCTGAAGTCTGTATGGGGGCTTGCTGTAGGCTTCCTGATGGGAGGGGCTGATGCCTGCCCACTGGTAGGTGGAGCTGATTCTAATCCCTCTGGTGGGTGGGGCTTAGTCTCTGGATGGGATTAGAGGAGGCTGTGTGCCTGAGGGGTCTTTAGGTAGCCTGTTTACTGAGGGGTGGGGCTGTGATCCCACCTGGATTGTTGTTTGCCCTGGGGCTTCTCAGTGCTGATGGGTGGGGCCAGATTTTCCCAAAATGGCCACCTCCAGAGAAAGTACACTGATGAATATTCCTGAGAGAGCTTTGCTTTCAATGTCCTTCCCTCACAACAAGCCACATTCTCCCCTGTTTTCCTAGGATGTCCTCCAAGAACTGCAGTCAGGTTTGACCCAGATTCCTATGGAGACTTTGCTTTGCCCTGGGACCCAGTACATGTGAAAGTCTGTGTGCACCTTTTAAGAATGGGGTCTCGGTTTCCCCCAGTTCCATGGAGCTCCTGCACACAAGCCCCACTGGCCTTCAATGCCAGATGCTCCAGGGCTCTTTTCTCCCAGTGCAAGATCCCCACATGTGAGAGTTTGATGTGGGGCTCAGAACTCTCACTCCTGTAGGTGAGTCTCTGTGAACCAGTTAGTTTACAGTCTGTGGGGCTTGCCACCCGGGAGGTATGGGGTTCTTTATATCATGAAATCACCCCTCCTACCTCTTGATGTGGCCTCCTCTTTGTCTTCTGGAGTAGGATATCTTTTCTGAGATTTCGGTCCATTTGGTTGAAGACTGCTCAGCCTTTAGTTGTGAATTTTGTTGTTTTTAGGAGAGAGGTTGAGCTCCAGTCCTTCTATTCCACCATCTTAATCTCCATTGAGTATTGTATTTGCTGTGGGTTTGTCATAAATGGCTTTTATTATATTAAGGTATGTTCCCTCTGTACCCACACTGATAAGAGTTTTGATCATGAATGGATGTTGGACTTTGTCAAATGATTTTTCTGCATCTACTGAGATGATCATGTGGTTTTTGACTCTTTTTTTTAATGTGGTTTATGATGTTGATTGATTTGCATATGTCGAACCATCCTTGTGAACTGGAGATGAATCCCACCTGGTCATGGTGTATGACCTTTTTTATATGTTCTTGGATTCTGTTGGCTAAAATTTCATTGAGAATTTCTGCGTCTATATTCATCAAAGATATTGGCGTATAGTTTTCTTTTTTGGTAGTATCTTTGTCTGGTTTTGGAATTACAGTGATGGTGGCATCATAGAATGTCTTTGGGAGTGTTGCTTCTTATTCAACCTTTGAAAAAGTTTAAGGAGGATGGGTGTACATTGCTATTTGTAAGTTTGGTAGAATTCACCTGTGAAGCCTTCTGGTCCTGGACTTTTATTTGTAGGGAGTGTTTTTATGACATACTCAATTTCATTTCTAGTGATTGGTCTGTTCAGTTGATCTATTTCTTCTTCTTCTTCTTCTTTTTTTTTTTTTGTCTTTTGTCTTTTGAGGGCTGCACTCATGGCATATGGAGGTTCCCAGGCTAGTGGTCTAATTGGAGCTACAGCTGCCAGCCTACGCCAGAGCCACAGCAATACCAGATCTGAGCTGCGTCTGTGACCTAACCACAGCTCAGGGCAATGCCAGATCCTTGACCCACTGAGCAAGGCCAGGGATCAAACCCACAACCTCATGGTTCCTATTTGGATTTGTTTCTGCTGTGCCATGACAGCAACTCCGATCTGTTTCTTCTTGATTCAGTTTTGGTAGGATGTAAGTCTCTAGAAAGCTGTCCATTTCTTCTAGGTTGTCAAATTTGTTAGCATGTAATTGTTCATAGTATTTTCTCTCTTTTTTTTTTTTTGTATTTCTGTAGTATCCGTTGTGACTTCTCCTTTTTCATTTCTTATTTTTTCTCTCCTCTTCTTGGTTAGTCTAGCCAGAGGTCGGTCAATTTTGTTTACCTTTTCAAAGAACCAACTCTTGGTTTTATTGATTTTTTTCTATTGTTTTTTGAATCTCTATTTTATCGATTTCCTCTTTGGTCTTTATGATTTCCTTCCTTCTGCTGACTTTAGGTTTTGTTTGTTCTTTTTCTAATTCATTTAGGTGGTGGGTTAAGTTGTCAATTTGAGATTTTCCTTTGTTTTTGAGGAAGCCCTGCATTGTTATGAATTTCCCTCTGGGTACTGCTTTTGTGGCATCCCATAGATTTTGAGTGGTTGTGTCTGCATTATCATTTGTCTCGAGGTATTTTTTAATTTCCTTCTTGATTTCCTCATTGACCCATTGGTTTTTTAGTAGCATGTTGTTTAGTCTTCATGTAGTAATTTTTTTCTCATTTCTTCTCCTGTGATTGATTTCTAGTTTCATGCCATTGTGGTCAGAGAAGATACTTGAAATAATTTCTGTATCTTAAATTTCTTGAGGTTAGCTTTGTGCCCCAGTATGTGATCTATTCTTAAGAATGTTCCATGTGCACTTGAGAAGAATGTATATTCTGGGTTTTTTTGGATGTAATGTCCTAAAAATTTCAATTAAGTCTGACTTTTCTATTGTGTTGTTTAGGATCTCCATTGCCTAATTGATTTTCTGTCTAGAGAATCTGTCCATTGATGTGAGTGGGGTGTTAAAGTCTCCTACTATGATTGTATTCCCATCAATTTCTCCTTTTATGTCTGTTAGTATTTGTTGTAGGTATCTGGATGCTCCTATATTAGGGGAATATATATTGACGATTGTAATACCCTTTTCTTTTTTTTTTTTAAATCTTTTTGCCATTTCTTGGGCCACTCCCGTGGCATATGGAGGTTCCCAGGCTAGGGGTCTAATCGGAGCTGTAGCCGCCGGCCTACGCCAGAGCCACAGCAACGCGGGATCCGAGCCACGTCTGCAACCTACACCACAGCTCATGGCAATGCCGGATCGTTAACCCACTGAGCAAGGGCAGGGATCGAACCGGCAACCTCATGGTTCCTAGTCGGATTCGTTAACCACTGTGCCACGACGGGAACTCCCTGTAATACCCTTTTCTTAAATGGATCCTTTAACCATTAAATAGTATCCTCCTTTGTCTTTCTTTATGGCCTTCATTTAAAAGTCTATTTTGTCTGATATGAGTATTGCAATTCCTGCTTTCTTGTCTTGTGTATTGGCATGAAATACCTTTTCCCATCCCCTCACTTTCAATCTATATGTGTCCTTTGCCCTAAGGTGAGTTTCTCTAGACAGCAGACTGAAGGTTTTTGCTTTTTTATCCAATCTGCAATTCTGTGTCTGATTGGAGCATTCAGTCCATTGACATTTAAGGTGATTATTGATAGACATGTATTCAGTGCCATTTTAAACCTAATTTTCTAGTTGATTCTATGTTTCTCTTTTATTTTTTTGGTTGGATGGTTTCCATTTATTTTATGTTCAAATACTTTTCAGTTTTTTTTAATGTAATGTTTGGTTTTGATTTGTGCTTGCCCTGTTTTTTAAGTATGTTAACCCCTTCCTATATCTGCTTGCTTTAGCCTGATAGTCATATAGGCTCAAACACATCATTAAAATAAAAAAAGAATCTGTATTTTCTTACTTTCCTTCCCCACACTGTATGATTTTGATGTATTTTTTTTAACATCTTCATGTTTAGATCGGTATGCTGACTTATTTAAGTGATTGCTTTCCAGTTGTGGTTTCCTCTATCCTAATTCTTCTTACTTTTTTTTTTTTTAATTTAGAGAAGCCCTTTCAGTATTTCTTTTAGAATGGGTTTCGTACTGCTGTACTCTTTTAGCTTTTGTTTTTTGGAGAAATTCTTTATTTCCCCTTCTATTTTAAATGATACTCTTTGCTGGATAGAGTATTCTAGGTTGCACATTTTTTCCTTTCAGCACTTTAAATACATCTTGCCACTCCCTTCTGGCCTGTAGTGTTTCTATAGAGAACTCAGCTGATAGCCTTATGGGGGTTCCCTTAAAATTAATGCTTTGCTTTTCTCTTGCTGCCTTTAGAATCCTCTCTTCATCTTTAACTTTTGCCATTTTTATTATAATATGTCTTGGTGTGGACCAGTTTGGGTTCAACTCGTTTGGGGCCTTCTGTGCTTCCCTGTATCTTATTTCTTTATTTATTTGTCTTTTGTCTTTTGATGGCCACACCCTCGGCATATGGAGGTTCCCAGGCTAGGGGTCTAATTAGAGGTGTTGCTGTCAGCTTATGCTAGAGACACAGCAACGCCAGATCTGAGCCACGTCTGCAACCTACACCACAGCTCATGGCAACGCCGGATCCTTAACCCACTTAGGAACGGCAGGGATCAAACCTGCAACCTCATGGTTCCTAGTCGGATTCATTTCTGCTGCGCCATGATGGCAACTCCCTGTATCTTGATAACAGTTTCCTTTAGATTTGGAAAGTTTTCAGCCATAATTTCTTCAAATATATTTTCAACCCCCTTTTCTTTTTTTCCCCTTCCAGAATTCCTTTTATGCATAGATTGGTCTGCTTTATATTATCCCATAGGTCTCTTATATTGCTTTCATGTTTTTTCATTTGGCTTTCTGTCTGTTCTCCTGATTGGGTGATTTCCATTATTCTATCTTCCATGTTACTAATTTGTTCCTCTGCATTATTTATTCTGGTCTTTATTGCCTTTAGCTCAGTTTGCATCTCTGCAAATGAATTTCCTAGTTTTTCTTGGCTCCTCCTTATATTTTCTAGTTCCTTTCTAAAGGAATCTGCATTACTGTTCATATCCTCTCTTAATTCCTTGATATTGAGCCTTAATTCCTTCAGTATTTTCACTATCTCCTTTTTGAACTCAATGTCTGTCAGACTGCTGAGGTCTGTTTCATTGTTGACTGCTTTAGGTGAATTCTCCTGTTGCTTTAACTGGGAATGGTTTCTGAGCTTCTTCATCTTGGTTGTGTTTTTCTTTTTCTGTGAGTTTGGGGAAGCCAAACTGTAGTCTTGTAAGGCTACCTCTATGCAAGAGTACCCCTTTGTATTTTTGGGGGGGTTACTATTTATTTTTGGTGTGGGAGTTTGAATATTTGCTGTCTCTTTCTTGTGTGAGCAGGCTGTTATTCCCAGGATGCTCAGTGTATTTTTAGGGAGATGGATGCAATGGGTAGGGCCAGCAGTCAGTGCCTGGTCATTGGGCTCTCAACAGCAGCAAGGACCTGCAGGAAGATGGCACAAGCTATTCCTAGTGACAGGTCCCTGGGAAGTGATAAGGAACTCTAGGCAGATCTACAAAGTGACCAGAGCATTTGGCAGTAGCAGTAGCAGGATGCGTGAGTTCCCAGGGGAGTGAGAGCAACAACAGCTCGTGTTCAATTGCAATGCCCTCCTCTGAGGTGATTGGAACTGCAGGTGGTGCCTATTCAGGGACCCCTAGTGGTAGCGGGCCACGACCAACCACCTCTGGAGTCAGTGATAACTGTGGTGGTTTGCCCCCGCCACCTGTAGACCTTGCATGAAGCAACCCATGTCACTTGGCCCACATAGGAGGTGCTGTACAGGCTCCTCCTAGCTGCAGGATCCTGGAAAGTGTCGGAGATCAGGTGTGTGGGTACTGCCCAGAGCATCTGGCAGTGGCAGCAGCAGGGCAGGTGTGTTCTCAGGTGTGTGAGAGCACCAACAGGTGGTGTTTGGTCACAATGACCTCCTCTGTGGTGCCCTTGAGGTGAATGGGGCTGCAAGTAGTATCTGTTCATGGACCCCTAGTGGTGGCAAGCCACTCCCATCTCTGGAGGCAGAGATAACTGTGGTGGTTTGCCCTTGCCTCCTGTAGACCGTGCAGGAAGCACCTCATCCTGCTTATCCCCCACAGGAGGTGCTGCACAAGCTGCTCCTAGTTGCAGGTTCCTGGGAAGGGATAGTGATCAAGCATCTGGGCACTGCCCAGAGTGTTTGGCAGTGGCAGCAGCAGGGCGGGTGTGCTCCCAGGGGAGCGAGAGAACAGCAGGTGGTGTTCGGTCACAGTGTCCTTCTCTGTGGTGCCCTCTGAGGTGGTTGGGGCTGCAAGTGATTTTTGTTCTGGAATCCCCAGTGGCAGTGGGCCACACCTACCTCTTGAGTCAGAGATAACTGGCAGTTTGCCCCTGCCACCTGCAGACTGTGCAATAAGCATCCTGTTCCACTTAGCCCATGCAGGAGGTGCTGCACCACCTGCTCCTAGTTGTAGGGTCTTGGGAAGGGACAGTGACCAAGTGTCTGGGTGCCACCCAAGTATTTGGCAGTGGCACCTGGAGGGCGGGTGTGTTCCCAGAGGAGTGAAAGCAGCAGCATATGGTGCTTGGTTGCAGTGCCCTCTTTTTTCTTTTTGGCCAACCCTTGGTGTGACTGGGGCTGCAGGTGGAGCCCACTCACAGGCCTCTAGTGGTAGCAAGCCACACCTCCGTGTGGCCTCTGAGACGACAACTGAGGTCTATCCCTACTGCCTGTAGATCATGCAAGAGGCACCTTGTTGCACTTAGCCCCCTGATGCTCTTAGCCCACACAAGAGGTGCCCGGTTACTGGTAGCCTGCACAAGAAGTGCCCAGTCCCCCCAGGAAGCGCCCCTTAATTACCCAGTTTATGCTTGCCACATGCTTTCTCTAGAGACCCTGTTTGAATCAGACTTGGAATAAAATATCTTCATATCAATAAGAGGTAAAGAACCCAAGCAGATAACCAGCAAAGGCTTTGGATAACAAATTCATGAAAGACAATATCCTGTTGCCACTGAGCTTGAAAAGATGCTTATCCTGGGAGATGCTGAATGACATGCCTCCTACCACAGGGAGGACAAGAGGAAATGAACTCCTTCATCAGTGGCTGAATTCTAACAAGTAATTCAGGAGTGTGGGTCAGTAGCAGCCAGTGGAGCTGAAGGGGATCGTCCTTTCCAATTGGCTGCTCCTCTCCTGGCATCCCCAGCTCCTCAGTTCTTCTGTAGGTCCAGCCCCTGGACAAACCAACTGCCCCAGCACAAGAGCAGCGATTCTTAGTTATTAGAAACCAAATGCTTATCAATAAATCAATAAAATGTGTTTATAAACTCTTTCTAAATTAGAATACCTTAGAGCAATTCCAATCAACTGGGTCTCAATCACCAGGGGTAAAACTCAATCTTAATGTTAAATGTAATCCCAGGTGAATGTCCTATAGTCATTTAGCTGTAGAATTTAAAAGCTCAGGACAACGGGTGTGTTGTTTATGGTACATACTTTTGGAATTAACGCCTGAGATCAAGACTGGAAATGTAAACACCAGCTTCAGATCTGAGGTGACTTTGGCGACTGGAGTGTTGCAGAAACTGGCAGCAGAAAGAGACAAGTGGCACCCAGAGATGTGGAATAGCCAGGTTTATTCAGCACCAGTGTGGGCTCAGAGGAGGCACCTCCAGAGTCTGAGCATCAGGTTTTTGTTCTGGGTAGCGATACAGATTCCAGGTCTTGTTTTTCCCCTGCCAGCAGTCCTGGCCCCCCACTTCCCTGAGAATTCCTGCCTAAGAAGCTGAGCAAACAAGATAACAAAAGTGAAACTGATAAACAATGCTTGGAGCAAGGTTAGCAGGGCTGCTAGCAAGGACATATGGTACATAGTTGGTGTAAGATTACAGGAAGGGTGGTATGGGGCGAGCAAAGGTGCTGACAGGCATGTAGCTGCCTCTTCAGCGGGAGAGTGGTTTTTCTAGTTAAAACTCTGACTTCAAAAGGACAGAAATTAAACAGATATTGGGACCCCGTATTCCACGTGTAAACTTTTTTTTTTGGTGGTGGGGGGGCGCACCCGAGGGATATGGACGTTCCCAGGCTAGGGGTGGAATTGGAGCTGTCACTCTGCCAGCCTACACCACAGCCACAGCAATGCCAGATCCTTAACCCACTGAGCGAGGCTGGGGATCGAACCTGCATCCTCATGGTTGTTAGATTCATTTCCGCTGGGCCTTGATGGGAACTCCACATTGTCTTTCTTGAAAATATCTGAGGTGAAATTGGCAAAAAGTAACATCTGTCAAACTTGAGTAGTGATAAACTGAGTGATGTGATATAGTTTTCCATGTATATTTTATACATGGGAAGTATTTTATACTTTCAAAACAGTGAAAACCACCTAAATGACCAGTTTACATCAGGGAAGCACAGTACAATGAGTACAATGAGTTCACAGGCTGGGACACAAGGCTGCCTTTATTTATTTATTTATTTATTTATTTATTTATTTATTTATTTATTTATTTTGCTTTTTAGGGCTGCAACAGTGGCATATGGATGTTCCCAAGCTAGGGGTCCAATCGGTGTTACACCTGCTGACCTACGACACAGCAACATCAGATCTGAGCCACATATGCAACCTACACCACAGCTCATGGCAACGCTGGATCCTTAACCCACTGAACGAGGCCAGGGATCGAACCCACAACCTCATGGTTCCTAGTCAGATTCGTTTCCACTGCGCCACGATGGGAACTCCAGACTACCTTTAAAGTCCACCCTTTCAGAGAACTTAGGGAACCAGGGAAATGCTCAAGGGACATTTAATTGGAAAGGTAGATGAGGAAACAGTTGTATGAGGGGCATACACTTTGTTTAAAAACATGTAACTTCGTCTTTTCATCACATGTGAAGATAAATGCAAGATTGTCCCTGATTATAGGTGACTTGTCTTTTCTCCTCTATCAGTTTTTACAATGAATATATGGTCATTAATTTGAAAAAGAATCTAACGAATAATTTATGCAAACAGCATGTCAAAATCAACCACTGAACAGCAGCCTTCAATTTCAGACCCAATACCTTGAAATTGTTGCTATTGACTGTGGTTATGCTGCCTTCCTGTGGAGAAGTAGAAGAATACTTCTGCATGTACGCTAATTGATAGAATCCAGGCGTGTTCTTTATATGTTGATACTACATAGCTGCATTAAAAATTAATCCATGTTCATGACAGAAAACTGAAAGGACCCCAAAAATTACAAAGAAAGAAAAAAGTTACAGATAATCTCAGTTACCATTGGCTCAGGAGCCTGAGTTCCTGGGCAGGGGAGATCAAAGATCAGGGTGCAGGCATTCTTGCAGTAGTAAGTCAGCTTTTCTACTATGTGAGAGCTGACCTAGAACTTGGTTTTGCTGTTTGATTCGTCCTTTTTTACCTCTCTTCAAGCCTCTTCATTTTTACAAGTACCTAGTAATTTGACCCCTATTCAGAGACTTTGCATGATTCAAGTTCATTCTTTCCTTTTTTTTTTGTTTTGTTTGCTGTGCTAAGAAAAAATGTTGCAGTGAACATCAATTGTAATCTTGGAGAAATTACAAAAATGTTCCTACAATGTAAATTCTAAACAGAGTCTTGCTCAAGGACTCCATGCATTTATAAAATTACTAGATACTATCAAATTGTACCTAGAAAGTTGGTGGATTTTGGTGTAGTTGCTATCCAGCTGCATAACTGAATTTTCTATTGGGCTAAAGGAGGCCTTACTTAGGTGCCATTTAGCTGAACACTGATTTCCATTTCTCTCTAGGAAAATTATACCTCTTTTCTCTGACTTCTGACTTGCATCACCCTTGCTAGAATCTCCAGAACAATCTTTTGAAAATTTAATTCTTATCTCTTTAAGTTTATTAGAATAGAGTTGATTTATAGCAGTGTTAATTTCAGGTTAGAGCCCAGTGATCATTTACATATATATATATATATATGTAATTTTTAGTTTTTTTCCCATATACGTTATTCCAGAATACTGAGAATTCTTTTTTTTTTTATTTTCCCACTGTACAGCAAGGGGGTCAGTTTATCCTTACATGTATACATTACAATTACATTTTTCCCCCAGCCTTTCTTCTGTTGCAGCATGAGTATCTAGACAAAGTTCTCAATGCTATTCAGCAGGATCTCATTGTAAATCTATTCTAAGTTGTGTCTGATAAGCCCAAGCTCCCGATCCCTCCCACTCCCTCCCCCTCCCATCAGGCAGCCACAAGTCTTTTCTCCAAGTCCATGATTTTCTTTTCTAAGGAGATGTTCATTTGTGCTGGATATTAGATTCCAGTTATAAGTGATATCATATGGTATTTGTCTTTGTCTTTCTGGCTCATTTCACTCAGGATGAGATTCTCTAGCTCCATCCATGTTGCTGCAAATGGCATTATGTCATTCTTTTTTATGGCCGAGTAGTATTCCATTGTGTATATATACCACCTCTTCCGAATCCAATCATCTGTCGATGGACATTTGGGTTGTTTCCATGTCCTGGCTATTGTGAATAGTGCTGCAATGAACATGCGGGTGCACGTGTCTCTTTTAAGTAGAGTTTTGTCCGGATAGATGCCCAAGAGTGGGATTGCGGGGTCATATGGAAGTTCTATGTATAGATTTCTAAGGTATCTCCAAACTGTTCTCCGTAGTGGCTGTACCAGTTTACATTCCCACCAACAGTGCAGGAGGGTTCCCTTTTCTCCACAGCCCCTCCAGCACTTGTTATTTGTGGATTTATTAATGATGGCCATTCTGACTGGTGTGAGGTGATATCTCATGGTAGTTTTGACTTGCATTTCTCTTATAACCAGCGATGTTGAGCATTTCTTCATGTGTGTGTTGGCCATCTGTATATCTTCTTTGGAGAAATGTCTATTCAGGTCTTTTGCCCATTTTTCCATTGATTGATTGGCTTTTTTTGCTGCTGGGTTGTATAAGTTGTTTATATATTCTAGAGATTAAGCCCTTGTTGGTTGCATCATTTGAAACTATTTTCTCCCATTCTGTGAGTTGTCGTTTTGTTTTCTTTTTTGGTTTCCTTTGCTATGCAAAAGCTTTTCAGTTTGATGAGGTCCCATGGGTTTATTTTTGCTCTAATTTCTATTGCTTTGGGAGACTGACCTGAGAAAATATTCATGATGTTGATGTCAGAGAGTGTTTTGCCTGTGTTTTCGTCTAGGAGTTTGATGGTGTCCTGTCGTATATTTAAGGCTTTCAGCCATTTTGAGTTTATTTTTGTGCATGGTGTGAGGGTGTGTTCTAGTTTCATTGCTTTGCATGCAGCTGTCCAGGTTTCCCAGCAATGCTTGCTGAATAGACTTTCTTTTGCTGAATAGACTTTCTTTTTCCCATTTGATGTTCTTGCCTCCCTTGTCAAAGATTAATTGACCATAGGTGTCAGGGTTTATTTCCGGGTTCTCTATTCTGTTCCATTGGTCTGTCTGTCTGTTTTGATACCAGTACCACACTGTTTTGATGACTGTGGCTTTGTCGTATTTCTTGAAGTCTGGGAGAGTTATGCCTCCTGCTTGGGTTTTGTTTCTCAGGATTGCTTTGGCGATTCTGGGTCTTTTGTGGTTCCATATAAATGTTTGGATTGTTTGTTCTACTTCTGTGAAAAATGTCCTGGGTAATTTGATAGGGATTGCATTGAATCTGTAGATTACTTTGGGTAGTATGGCCATTTTTACAATATTGATTTTCCCAACCCAGGAACATGGAATATCTTTCCATTTCTTTACATCTTCTTTGATTTCTTTGATTAAAGTTTAATAGTTCTCGGCATAGAGGTCCTTTACCTCCTTGGTCAGGTGTATTCCGAGGTATTTGATTTTGTGAGGTGCAATTTTAAAAGGTATTATATTTTTGTATTCCCTTTCTAATATTTCATTGCTGGTATACAGAAATGCAACTGACTTCTGAATGTTAATCTTATATCCTGCTACTTTGCTGAATTTATTAATCAGTTCAAGTAGTTTTGGGGTTGAGTCCTTAGGGTTTTCTACGTATAGTATCATGCCATCTGCATACAGGGACAGTTTTGTCTCTTCTCTTCCTATATGGATGCCTTTTATTTCTTTTGTTTGTCTAATTGCTGTGGCTAGGACTTCCAAAACTATGTTGAAGAGCAGTGGTGAGAGTGGGCATCCCTGTCTTGTTCCAGATTTGAGTGAGAAGGCTTTCAGTTTTTCTCCATTGAGTATTATATTTGCTGTGGGTTTCTCATAAATGGCTTTGATTATATTCAGGAATGTTCCCTCTATACCCACTTTGGTGAAGGTCTTGATCATGAATGGATGTTGGACTTTGTCAAATGCTTTTTCTGCGTCTATTGAGATGATCATATGATTTTTGACTTTTTTTTTTTTGTTAATGTGGTGTAGGATGCTGATTGATTTGCGTATGTTGAACCATCCTTGTGAACCTGGGATGAACCCCACCTGGTCATGGTGTATAATTTTTTTGGTATGTTATTGGATTCGGTTGGCTAAGATTTTGTTGAGAATTGTTGCATCTATATTCATCAATGATATTGGGCGATAGTTTTCTTTTTTGGTGGTATCTCTGTCTGGTTTTGGAATGAGGGTGATGGTGGCATCATAGAATGTCTTTGGGAGTATTCCTTCTTCTTCAACCTTTTGAAAGAGTTTAAGGAGGATGGGCACCAATTCTTCTTTATATGTTTGATAAAATTCACCTGTGAAGCCATCTGGTCCTGGACTTTTATTTGTAGGGAGTGATTTTATGACCTCTTCAATTTCATTTCTAGTGATCGGTCTGTTCAGTTGGTCTGTTTCTACTTGATTCAGTTTTGGCAGGCTGTAAGATTCTAGAAAATTGTCCATTTCTTCCCGATTGTCAAACTTGTTGCCATATAGTTGTTCATAGTATTCTCTTATGGTTTTTTTGTATTTCTGCTGTATCCGTTGTGATTTCTCCTTTTTCATTTATAATTTTGGTTATTTGGGTTCTTTCTCTCCTCTTTTTAGTGAGTCTGGCCAGGGGTTTGTCAATTTTGTTTACCTTTTCAAAGAACCAGCTCTTGGTTTTATTAATTTTCTCTATTGTTTTTTGAGTCTCTATTTTATTGATTTCTTCTTTGATATTTATAATTTCCTTCCTTCTGCTGACTTTAGGACTTTTTTGTTCTTTTTCTAATTCATTTAGGTGGAGCAGAATACTGAGAATTCTTTATGCTATATAGTAGGTCCTTGTTAGTTATCTATTTTACATATAGTAGTGTGTATGTGTTCATCCCAAACTCCTGTATTATCCCTCCCACATTTCCCCTTTGATAACTATTAGCTTGATTTTGAGATCTGTGAGTCTGTTTCTGTTTTGTAAATAAATTGTTTTGCATCAGTTTTTTAAAACAGATGTTATCGGAATATAGTTGACATAATTTTGTGTTAATTTCAGGTGTGCAACAAAGTGAGTCAGTTAAACATATACATAATTCGTTTTCAGATTCTTTTCTCATACAGGTCATCACAGTGTATTGGGTAGAGTTCCCTGTTCTGTACAGTGGGTCTCTGTGACTTAATCGGTTGTGTATATACAAGTGCATATGTGCCAATCCCAACCTCCCAATGTATCCCTCCCCCGAGTGTTTCCCCTTCAGTGACCCTAAGTTTGGTTTTGAGAGCATTGAGTCTGTTTCAGTCTTGTGAAGAAGACCTTCTGTATCATTTTTCATGACAGTCCCCATGACTGGTGATGTCACGTGGTTCCTTGTCTTAGATGTTCTTCCCGTAGTGTGATGATCCACTTGTATCACTTTCATCAGATTCCACATGCAAGTGATATCATCTGGTTTGGGTCTTTCTCTGAGCTACTTCACTGAGTATTATCATCTCCAGGTTCATCCATGTGGCTGCACATGGGCTTAGCTGGTTCTTTTTTCTGGGTGAGGAATAGTCCCTTGTCTAAGGTACCTCAGGAACAATCCTACATTACCAGTGGCACAGAAGAGTTTTAGAGTGTGGTCCTTTCTTTACAGGGAGTGCCTCTAGTGCCGTGATCCCCTAGAGGGGACGCCAAGGTCCGTGGAGGCGGTGGGTTCCTGGGGCCGAGGGGGGATCACTTGTCATTTGTGAAAGGCCCATAGGCGATTGGGAAATGGCCCCACCACACGAAGGCCAGGAAGAACTCCATTAGAGATTTCACTTCAAGAGTTCAGTGTTCCTTGAAGATAGATGTTATTGAATAAAAGGGTTTAAAGCCACGCCTCCTACCGCAACGAGGCCATCAGCGGCTGAATTCTAAACGGGAATTTAGGAGTGTGAGCTGTAGCCTGTGGAGCCAAAGGGGATCACCCTTTCCAATAGGGTGCTCCTCTCGTGGAATAAAAGTGTTAATAAATCAATAATATATGTTTAAAAATTCTATGTCCAATTTATAATATCTTAGAGCCGTTACAATCCACTGGGTCTCAATTAGCAGGGGTAAATCTCAATCATAAGGGTAGAGGACCCCTGTCAAATTGAGAGATGATACTCCAGTTCATCATTACTCAAAGTAGTGATGAATAGGGTGACATAGTTCAGTGGGCATGTGTTTCACTGACATCTCTGCACATCCCTCTGCTCCCTTCCTTGAAAGACAGTGAGCAAAGGATATCCCTGGAGTTTTACCTTCTGTGTGAAATCGAGTCCTCTGGGATGGCTAGGTGACAGACAGAAGCCCCATCTGAAGCTGACCCCATCTGAGCAGGCCAGTTTCTGACAAATGAGGAGTGATCTTACCCGGTCCATCCTACCTGACTCATGGTACCATGTGTATCCAGGACTCAAGTGGAAGGAGGTCATTCCCCGTGAATGAGGGTGTCTCTGCTAATGTGTTCCTCGTCCGTGGTCTTTCACAACTCAACCTCCCCCCTGTGGCTGCCCTTTCTGGTTGCCACTGCTTCAGAAATGGCATTAACTCCCTGTGAGATGGGTTAGGTACCATTTCTGGGTGACAAGAGAAAGGGATTAGGAGGCATGTCTGAAACGTTCACAAAGATCTGAAAAGTGGACTCAGGCTCCATGTCTTTTTATTTCAGAATAAAAAACGCTGGGAGACAAAGAGGAGCTCAGAGGAAAAAAGGAAACCCCAGGCAGTGCCCTGATCAAGAGGAGAAGGGCCGCTGCCGTGGCGTCCGAGACCTAGCAACTGGGAACGCTGGAGGTGCGGACAATGGGCAAGAGAATGTGGTATCAGTGGAAGGCTGAGGACAGGACCTGGGACTCAGAGGCCAGGTTCACAGTGTGGCCGAGAACTCAACTCTGACCACACTGAGGAGCCAGGCGCTGAAAGGAGAAGATGTTGGATGGGGGACCTGAGATCCATGGCAAGTGTTCCTTGCCAAGCGGGCCTGCCTTCGCCCCAGACGCTCCTTCCTCTGGAGAAGGGTTAGTAGAGGCTCTGCCTTCTTTATCTCTATGTGTTTTTTTTGAGGTGGTTACATAGAGAACGTTCATTATTTTACTATTTTAAACACACTGCTCAGTGGCATTAGGGACATTCACGATGTCGCCCAGCCGGCAACACCATCCATCTCCCTAAAGGGAAACCTTTGTTTCAGATGAACGCTAACTACCCATGCCACCCTCTCCCAGGCCCTGGTAACACTAACTACCCTTGCCTCCCTCCCCATTGAACACTAACTACCCATGCCTCCCTCCTCCAGGCCTTGGGCTAAATGTCCACTCCTCCCTCCCTGGGCTATGAATCCGACCCCTCGAGGTTCTGAATAGAAGTGGGAGCATATGCTCTTTGTCTCTCTCTGTAATGGGCTTATTTCCCTCAGCAGAACTAGTCTTTAAGGCTCATCCATACTGCAGCCTGGGATAGAATCTCCTTCCATTCTAAGACTGAAAAGTACTCCACTGAACGAAGAGACCACACTTTGTCTATCCCTTCATCCATGGATGGAGAATTGGGTGCTTCCATGTCTCCCTCTCAGGAATCAGGCTGATATGAGCATGGGTGCACAAGAAGCTGTTGGAGTCCCTGCCTTTCCTGTTGTGTAGAAATAGCCAGAAGAGAAATTGCTGGATCATTCGGTAAGTCTAGGTTCTTTGAGGAATGGTCGTTCTTCACGGTGGCTGTACCAGTTTCTAGTCCCACCAGCAAAGCTCAAGGGTCCCGGTTGCTCCACATCCATTGGCCAACACTTGCTATTTCCTGTTTTGATTTCTTTTGTCTTACATTAGCCAACCTCTTGAGTTTAAGTAGTATTTTGTTGGGTCTAAGATCTTTTTCGCCAGGTCGAGTGAAAAGATAACAGAAGACTCTGACACAGATACTGAAGATAAAGAGACCAACGCACCCGTTCATGTAACTAGAACTCAACCTGTAAAACACAGTCCTTTGTTTTCCTCACATTTGGCTTTTCATTCTATGGCTATTGAGCTACTTCCCTGGGCCAGGCCTGGGCTCCTCTCACATCTGCTAAGGGTCATGGCGAATGAATTACTTTCCTGACCACAACACACAAGTGTATTTACACACCAGAATCCGCCCTCCATTGCTTCACTTGAATGAAGTCTTTTTTTCGTCTCTCAAAAAATCAGGCCCAACCAATATCTACTGAAAGGCCAAATATCCATAAAAGAAACAATCCAAGGTTGTGAACACAGTGTTGAGCAAAAGAAGCCAGTCACACTCAGACGCCTACTGCCCAATCTCTTTCTTGAAAAGGATTGAAGTGAACTGTTTGGGCTGCATTCTGAGCTGGAAAAGTCTCAGGACAAATAAGGAAGAGGTGATATTGTGTCTCCTCAGCCGAGCACTGGCTGTGTGGGTACTGGCCCCGGGGTGACTCGCTGACCTCTCTACTTAGATTAGGGGCTCTTTTCTATCAGTATGTGGTTCTTCGTGATACAAATAGCTTTCCAAACCCACAACCCCTCTCAGCATATAGACACCCCCCCCCCCCGGTTCTATTCATATCCCTGATTATGTTATACAGAGAAGTTTCTTACAACAGGCTGTTTGTACTTGATATATGGTGACCGTCTTTCTTCTGGTCACATTTTGCTTTTCATCACAAATTAGGATGGCCATCATCAAAAAGACTAAAAACATCCAAACGTTGGAGAAGATATGGAGAAACTGGGAGGGTCACCCATTGCTGGTGGGAATGTAAAATGGTGCAGCCACGCAGGGAAACAGTTTCGAGCTTTCTCAAAAGTTCAACTTCTACTTGCCGTATGATCCACTCATCCCTGCCCTGGGTATCCACATGTGAGACATGAGAACATGGGCGCAGCCAACGTTTTATGAAAGTCTGTTTATAGCAGCATTGTTCACAACAGCCAAAACTTGGAACCAATCCAAATGTCCAAACACTGAGGAATGAATCGTCAAACGGTGGTCCAGCCATACAACTGAATGCTCCTCTGCAGGCTCAGCAACAAAGCCCTCACATGACCCAAATATGAAGGACCTTGAGAAGAGCCAGACACAACACACACTGTGGACACTGCCATTACATTGTGAATGTTGGCACAGAGCTCCCTTGTGTGGAAGGAGCATAACTGATGTCCCCAGTCCCTCTGGGGGGACTGGCAGTTGTTTCCCCATTTTTCCATAGTCCCCACAGTGCTGACCCTCTCTGTGACTAAGTGCTTAGGGTCAGTCTCAATGTGATGTTTGCACAAGTGCCCCAAAGTGGAACTGCCTGTTTGAAGGTCTTTGCATGTTAAGGCTTCAGTCCATAATGCCAGCTGGCCTTCCCCCCACCTCCACATTGCCCCACACCCCCACAGAGGTCTCTGTCCCCAGGTAACAACACTTTTCCCCAGTATGGTGCCTCCCTCTGAGCAAAGCACCTCCCTCTCCGCAGAGTGTTTCCATCTCATTGAAGCGCCTCCCTTTGAACATACAGCTTCCCCGACAGTAGAGAGCTGTTCACCCGGGGGGCTAGTTCCAGGCACCAGGGTCCCCTGTCCTAATGCCCTGTGTTCCTTTGCAGTTGCCCTGGGAGTGCAGCTGCTACGACCTTGTTCACTGGAAGGCCTAAACGTCAGCTGGTGGGGTTCATGGTGGCCACCATCGGATGGGTCCTTGGCATCAGGTCCATGGGCCTGGCAGAGTGGTGAGTGCAGTATGTTAACAAAACCTCCTTGCTCTCCCGCCTAGCTTCTGTGCGAGTGTGGAGAGCCTGCAGCTTCCATCACGGCAAGGGTGTCAATAGCCTCATGGAGTGTCAGGATTACAGCTAAATCGATACTTACGTCCCACTAGATATCCGTGTTGCTCAAATACTCCTTCCGCTCGCCACCATACTAGGGTTTTTCAGCAAACCTGCCATTGTCTTTGCACTGAGGAACATGTACCTGAGCAAAGTGCAGAAGACCTGTGATGCATCTGCTGTTGCAGGAATGCTGAGCATAGCTGCTAGTGGCTGCATCCTAGCTGCTGTTGTCTCGAACCAACTGTCCATCAAGGCCGAAGAGGGAATTGCCTTCCCACCATCTTTCAATCTACCCTTCAAGCCAGACTCCCAGGAAGTCAGTGGGGCTGCTCTCGTGGCCTATCTAGGTTCCTTGGGGCTCTTTTTTTCGGGGAGTGGTTTACCTCTCTTACAAATACCCACTAGAGAGCCGAGTGCATCCTGCAACTTCAGATACATAAAATTCCTCGTTGCACTGGCTTTCCAAACCCCACATTACCAGGCTTCATAGGAAGGATTACATCAGGATGCTGTGTCACTGACTTGGAAGGACTCTAGACCACACCAAAGGTAATTTGGGCCGATAATGGCAGTTACCCTCTGTGGCTGCTTTTGATTCACTCGTTGCCTAGTCAAATACACAAAATCCCATTAAAAATCTTACCTACTTGCCAGCGGGTCTTATTGGATCTGCATTTTAATGACTGTCAAATAAATCGTCCATATTCTCAACTTCGTGTGGACAGAGGTTTCAGAGAGACTCACGTCTCCCTCTTAAACTTCTGCTAAAAACAACCAGCCTTCTTTCCTACAGCCTGGTAATCACCTGTATCATGTCAGACTGTCCAAGATGTGCACAGGGAGAAGAGTACATGCAACCACTCCCCCACTTTACTACCAGACTCAAATTTTCTCAAGATGCTGCCACACTAGCTTTATTTCTCTCTCTCTCTTCCCCTCTTTTGTTTTATTTTTTCTTTTTAGGGCCACACCTACAACATATGGAAGTCCCCAGGCTAGGGATCCAATCAGAGTTGCAAGTGCTAGCCTACACCAGAGCCTGCAGCAATGCCAGATCTTTAACCCACTGAGGGAGGCCATGGATCAAACCCGCATGTTCATGGACACTATGTCAGGTTCTTTACTTGCTGAGCCGCACCGGGAACTCCTTATCCTCTTTGAACTTATTTTTCTTTTTCCACAGGATTTTATTTTTAAATTACTCAAAGAATTGTATTACACTTAGAGGTGTACAACAATCATCAGAACCAAATTTTACAGCATTTCCATCCCAAACCCTTAGTGCATCTACTCCACACCTCAATCTGTCTCATTTGGAAACCGTAAGTTTTTCAAAGTCTGTGAGACAGTATCTATTCTGCAAAGAAGTTCATTGTATCCTTTTTTTAGATTCCACATGTCAATGAAAGCATTTGATGTTGGTGTCTCATTGTCTGACTGACTTCACTTAGCATGATAATTTCTAGTTCATCCATGTTGCTAAAAATGCCTGTATTTCTTTCCTTTTAATGGCTAAGTAACATTCCATCGTGTCTATGGACCACATCTTCTTGATCCACTCCTCTGTCGATGGACATTTAGGCTGTTTCCATGTCTTGGCTATTGCAAACCGTGCTGCAGTGAACATGGGAGTACATGTGTCTTTTTGAGTCACGGTTTTCTCTGGACAGATGCCCAGGAGTGGGATTGTTGGGTCAAATGGGAGTTCTATTTTAGTTTTCTGAGGAATCTCCATACTGATTTCCACAGTGGTTGCACCATTTTACATTCTCACCAATAGTGTAATGGGGTTCCTTTTTCTCCACACCCTCTCCAGCACTTACTGTTTGTAGACTTTTGGATGATGGCCATGCTGGCTGGTGTAAGGTGCTACCTCATAGAGGTTTTGATTTGCATTTCTCTAATGATGAGTGATGCTGAACATTTTCATGTGTTTTTTGGCCATCTGGATGTCTTCTTTGGAGAATTGTCTGTTTAGATCTTCTGCCCTTTTTTAATGGGGTTGTTTGTTTTTGTTTTTGCTATTGAGCTGCAGAAGGTGTTTATAAATTTTGGAGATTAATCCCTTGTCAGTTGCTTCATTTGCAAAGATTTCTCCCATTCTGTGGGTTGTCTTTTCATTTTGCATAGGGTTTCCTTTGCTATGCAGAAACATTTAATTACATCCCATTTGTTTATTTTTGTTTTTATTGTCATTACTCTAGGAGGTGGATCTGAGAAGATGTCGCTGTCGTTTATGCCAAAGAGTATTTGGCCTGTGTTTTCTTCTAAGAGTTTTATAGTATCTGGTCTTATATCTAGGTCTTTAATCCATTTTGAGTTTATTTTTGTGTATGGTGTAAGGAAGTGTTCTAATTTCATTCTTTTACATGTGGCTGTAGTTTTCCCAGCACCACTTATTGAATGGGCCGCCTTTTCTCCATTTTATATTCTTGCCTCCTTTGTCATAGATTAGTTGACTGTAGGTGCCTGGGTTTAATTCTGGGCTTTCTATCCTATTCTACTGGTCTATATTTCTGTCTTTGTGCCAGCACCATACAGTTTTGATGACTTTACCTTTGTACTATAGTCCAAAGTCAGGGAGCCTGATTCCTCCAGCTCCATTTTTCTTTTTCAGGATGTCTTTGGCTATTCCGGGTCTTTTGTGCTTCCCAACAAAAATTAAAGTATTTTGTTCTAGTTCTGTGAAAAATGTCCTTGGTAACTTGATAGGGATTGCATTGAATCCGTAGACTGCCTTGGGTAGTATGGTCATTTTGATAATATTGACTCTTCCAATCCAAGAGCACTGTATGTCTTTCCCTCTGTTTGTGTCATCTTTGATTTCTTTCATCAGCGTCTTAGAGTTTTCAGAATACAAGTCTTTTGTCTGTTTAGGTAGGTTTCTTCCTAAGAATTTTATTTTTTGGATGTGATGGTAAATGGGATTGCTTCCCTAATTTCTCGTTCCAATCTTTTGTTGTTGGTATATAGAAATGCAGTCGATTTCTGTGTATTGATTTTGTATTCTGCAACTTTGCCAAATTCATTGATGAGCTCTAACAGTTTTCTCATAGAGTCTTTAGGATTCTCTAGTATCATGTCATCTGCAAATTAGTAATAGTTTTACTTCTTCCTTTCCAATTTGGGTTCCTTTTTTTTTTGTCTTTTTAGCTATTTCTTGGGCCACTCCCGTGGCATATGGAGGTTCCCGGGCTAGGGGTCAAGTCGAAGCTGTAGCCACAGGCCTATGCCAGAGCCACAGCAACACGGGATCCGAGCCGCGTCTGCAACCTACACCACAGCTCACAGCAACGCTGGATCGTCAACCCACTAAGCAAGGGCAGGGACGGAACCCGAAACCTCATGGTTCCTAGTCGGATTCGTTAACCACTGTGCCACGACGGGAACTCCTGGATTACTTTTATTTCTTTTACTTCTCTGACTGCTGTGGCTAGGACTTCCAAAACTATGTTGAATAGTAGTGGCAAGAGTGGAAATCCTTGTCTTGTTCTGATCTCAGTGGGAATTCTTTCAGTTTTTCACCATTGAGAATGATATTAGCTCTGGGTTTGTCATATATATGGCCTTTATTATGTTGAGGTAGGTTCCCTCTTTGCCTACTTTCTGAAGGGTTTTTATCAGAAATGGGTGTTGGATTTTGTCAAAGGCTTTTTCCGCATCTATTGAGAGGATCATATGGTTTCTATTCTTCAGTTTGTTAATGTGGTGTATCACACTGATTGATTTGCAGATATTGAAGAATTCTTGCATCCCTGGGATAAATCCCACTTGGTCATGATGTACAATCCCTTTTTTTTTTAGATTTAATTAATTTTTTTTGTCTTTTTGCCTTTTCTAGGGCCGCTCCCACGGCATATGGAGGTTCCCAGGCTAGGGGTCGAATCGGAGCTGTAGCCTCCAGCCTACACCAGAGCCACAGCAACGTGGGATCCGAGCTGCATTTGCAACCTACACCACAGCTCATGGCAACGCCAGATCCTTAACCCACTGAGCAAGGCCAGGGATCGAACCCGCAACCTCATGGTTCCTAATCAGATTCGTTAACCACTGAGCCACGATGGGAACTCCCTGTACAATCCTTTTAATGTATTGTTGGATTTGGTGTGCTAGTATTTTGTTGAGGATTTTTGCATCTATGTTCATCAGTGAAACTTGCATGTAATTTTCTTTTTTCATGGTGTCTTTGTCTGGTTTTGGTATCAGGGTGATGGTGGCCTCACAGAATGAATTTGGGAGTGTCCCTTCCTCTGAAATTTTCTGCAATAGTTTCAGAAGGATAGGTGTTAGCTCTTCTCTAAATGTTTGATAGAATTTGCCTGTGAAGCCATCTGGTGCTGGACTTTTGTTTGTTGGAAGTTTGTTAATCACAGTTTTAATTTCAGTACTTGTGATCGGTCCATTCATCTTTTTTATTTCATCTTGGTTTAGTCTTGGAAGATGGCACTTTTGTAAGAATTTGTCCATTTCTTTTAGGTTTTCCATTTTATTGGTGTATAGTTGCATATAGTGATCTCTTATGATCCTTTGTATATCTGTGATGTTTGTTGTTACTTCTCCTATTTCATTTCTAATTTTATTGATTTGAGTCCTCTCTTTTTTTCTTGTTAAGTCTGTCCAATGGTTTATCAATTTTGTTGATCTTTTCAAAGAACCAGCTTTTTTAAAAAATTTTTTTTAATTTTTTAATTTTTATTTATTATTTATTTATTTATTTATTTTTTCCCACTGTACAGCAAGGGGGTCAGGTTATCCTTATCAGCTTTTTGTTTCATTGATCTTTTCTGTGGTTTTCTTTGTTTCTATTTCATTGATTTCTGCTCTGATCTTTATGATTTCTTTCCTTCTACTAACTTTAGGTCTTGTCTGTTCTTCTCTCTCGAGCTGCTTTAGATGTAAAGTTAGCTTGTTTATTCAGCTTTTTCTTGTTTCCCGAGGTGGGCATGTATTGCTATAAACTTTCCTCTTAGAATGGCTTTTGCTGCATCCCACAGGTTTTGAAGTGTCGTATCTTCATTGTCTATTTGCTTCTAGGTATTTTTAAATTGCCTCTTTGATTTCTTCAGTGATCCATTGGTTGTTTAGTCTCCACATTTGTGTTTTTTGCAGTTTTTTTTCTTGTTGTTGATTTCTAGTCGTTATAGTGTTGTGGTTGGAAAAGATGCTTGATATGATTTCAATTTTCTTAAAGTTACCAAGATTGGATTTGTAGCTCAGGATGTGATCCATCTTAGAGAATGTTCCATGTGCACTTGAGAAGAATGTGTGTTCTGTTGCTTTTGGATGGAATGTCCTATAAATATCTATGAATTCCATCTGGCGTAGTGCTTCATTCAGGGCCTGTGTTTCCTTATTGATTTTCTGCCTGTATGATCTGTCCATTGCTGTAAGTAGGGTGTTAAAGTCCCCCACTATTATTGTGTTATTGTTGATTTGTGCTTTTAAGGTTGTTAGCAGTTGCCTTGTGTATTGTGGTGATCCTATGTTGGGTGCATAAATATTTAAAACTGTTATATCTTCTTCTTGGATTGATCCTTTGATCATTATGTAATGTCCTTGTTTCTTAAAATATTTACTTTAAAGTCTATTTTGTCTGATATGAGTATTGCTACTCTAGTTTTCTTTTGATTCCCATTTGCATGGAATATTTTCTTCCATCCTCTCACTTTCAATTTGTATGTGTCTCCAGAAGTAAAATGGGTCTCCTGAAGACAGCATGTATATGGGTCTTGTTTTTGTATCCATTCAGCCAGTCTATGTCTTTTTTTTTCTTTCCTCACATAATTCTTTTTTTTATTTATTTTTCCCCCTCTTGGAAACCTCAGATTTTAAAAAATTATTATTTTATTTTTAACTACTTAATGTATTTTATTACATTTATAGGTATATGACAATCATCACAACCAAATTTACAGCATATCCATCCCAAACCCTCAGTGTATTCCTCTGCCCCCCAACCTGTCTCATTTGGAAACTGTAAGTTTTTCAAAGTCTGTGAGTCAGTATCTGTTATGCTTCTGGTGAGAATGTAAATTGGTGCAACCAGTGTGGAAAACAGTATGGAGATTCCGCAGAAAACTTAAAATAGAACTCCCATTTGACCCAGCAATCCCACTCCTGGGCATCTATCCAGAGAAAACCGTGACTCAAAAAGACACATGTACTCCCATGTTCACTGCAGCACGGTTTGCAATAGCCAAGACATGGAAACAGCCTAAATGTCCATTGACAGAGGAGTGGATCAAGAAGATGTGGTCCATATACACGATGGAATGTTACTCAGCCATTAAAAGGAAAGAAATACAGGCATTTTTAGCAACATGGATGGACCTAGAAATTATCATGCTAAGTGAAGTCAGTCAGTCAATGAGACACCAACATCAAATGCTTTCATTGACATGTGGAATCTAAAAAAAGGATACAATGAACTTCTTTGAAGAACAGTCTATGTCTTTTGGTTGGGGCATTTAATCCATTAACATTTATGGTAATTATTGATATGTATGTTCTTATTGCCATTTTATTAACTGTTTTGGATTTCTTTTTGTTGCTCTTTTTTCTCCCCTTGTTCTCTTGTGGTTTGCTGACTATCTTTAGTGTTGTATTTGAGTTGATTTTTCTTGTTTGTCTTTAAATTGTAGATTTTGGGTTTGCAGTTACCCTGAAGTTTTGATATAGAGGTCTCTCTCTGTATATATATACACGAGATTGTTTTGTGTTGTTGGTCTCTTAATTGCAAGTGCATCTCCAGTGTCCTGCATTTGTACCCTCCTCACGATTTCTGATTTTAGTAGCATAATAGTGCATGGATGGTTTCCTATTGTTATTGTGTATATGCCTTTATTGGTGAGCCTTGTCATCTGTGGTATTTTTATTTCTGGTTGTGGCTTTTGCTTTTCTGCCTAAAGAAGTTCCCTTAGTCTTTGTCGTAAAGCTGGTTTAGTGTTGCTGAATTCTCTTAGCTTTTGCTTATCTGTAAAGCTTTTGATTTCTCTTTCAAATCTGAATGAGAGCCTTGCTGGGTAATCTTGATTGAAGTTTTTTTCCTTTCATCAAGTTAAGTATATCGTGCCATTCCCTTCTGGCCTGCAGAGTTTCTGCTGAAAAATCTGCTGATAACCTTATCAGGGTTTCCTTGTATGTTTTTTTTTTCCTTAGCTGCGTTCAATATTTTCTCTGTCTTTAATTTTGATCAGTTTGATTAATATGTGTCTCGGGGTGTTCCTCCTTGGGTTCATTTTATATAGTACTCGTTGTGCTTCCTGGATTTGAGTGAGCGGTTCCTTTCCCATGTTAGGGAAGTTTTTGGCTATTATGTCTTCGAATATTTTTTCTTCCCCCTTCTCTCTCTCTTCTCCTTCTGGCACCCTGTAGTACAGATGTTGGTGCATTTAACATTGCCCCACAGTTCTCTGATACTCTCTTCACTTCTTTTCAATCTTTTTTTCTGTTTCGCATCAAGTGATTTCCACTAGTCTGTCCTCCACATCACTTACTTGTTCTTCTGCCTCCTTTATTCTGCTGCTGGTTACTTCTAATGAATTTTTTATTTCAGTTATTGTATTTTGCATTGTTGCTTGCTTAAGTTTTAAATCTTGTATTTCCTTGCTCAATGTTTCCTGTAAATCATTCATCTTTGCCTCCAGTTTATTTCCAATGTCTTGCATCATCTTCAGCATCATCAGTCTAAAATCTTTTTCCTGGAGGCTGATAATCTCCAAATCACTTAGCTGTTTTGCTGGGGTTTTTTCTTTCTGCCTTATCTGAGTTATAGTTCTCTGTCTTTTCATTTTTATAGGTTTTTGGTGTGGTGTCTTTTTTGTAGATAATAGAGCTGCAGCTTCTCTTACTTTTGGAGGCTGCCCCCCCTTGTGGCTGAAGTTGGCATGGGGGCTTGATGTAGGCTTCCTAATGGGAGGGACTGTTGACTGCCCACTGGTAGGTGGGGCTTATTCCTATCCCTCTGTGGGTGGGGCTTTGTCTCTGGGTGAGATTAGAGGCAGCTGTGTGCCTGGGGTGTCTTTAGGCAGCCTGTTTACTGACAAGTGGGGCTGTGATCCCATCTGGATTGTTGTTTGCCCTGGGGCATCTCAGCACTGATGGGTGGGGCCGGATTTTCCCAAAATGACCACCTCCAGAGAAAGTACACTGATGAATATTCCCAAGAGCTTTGCCCCCAATGTCCTTCCCCCGTAGTGAGCCAGTCACCCCTGTTTTCCCAGGAGGTCTGCCAAGAACTGCAGTCAGGTTCAACCCAGATTCCTATGGAGCCTTTGCTTTGCCCTGGGTCCCAGTGCACATGAAAGTCTGTGTGCACCTTTCAAGAATGGGGTCTCTGTTTCCCCCAGTCTCATGGAGCTCCTGTGCACAAGCTTCACTGGCCTTCAATGCCAGATGCTACAGGGGCTCTTTCTCCCAATGCCAGATCCCCAGGCATGAGGATTTGATGTGGGTGGGACTTAGAACTCTCACTCCTGTAAGTGAGTCTCTGTGATAGTTACTTTCCAGTCTGTGGGGATTTCCACCCAGGAGGTATGGGATTGCTTATATAATGTAATCGCCCCTCCTACCTCTTGTTGTGGCCTCTTCTTTATCTTTTGGAGTAAGATATCTTTTTGAAAGTTTCCAGTACATCTGGTTCAAGGTTGCTCAGCCTTTGGTTGTAATTTTGTTGTTTTTATGAGAGAAGCTGAGCTCTAGTCTTTTTGTTCGGACATCTTCATCCAGTCACCAAGAAATACCAATCACCATGAACATGCTGCAGGAAAGGAAATCACAGGACTCAAAAATCTTTTTCCAGGGCCTGAGATCAGTGGTATAGATGGGAAAAGATGATTTATAAGTTACTCGGCTGGCATCCTCCAACTGCAGCAGGGAGTCTTGTTCTGCAGGACCAGCCTTGGGTGCAAGCTGTCCCTGAAGACATGGACCAGCCAGGACCTGCCTCCACCAGGCACCACCAAAGGAGAGCAGAGCAGCCACTTCCACAGGATTTTAACACAAACCCCAGACGTCAAGCGCCCTGATATCACTCAACAGTGATTCAGTATTACTAACAAATGGGCATTTCCTCTCAGAACCATATTCTACCTAAAAAAACATTAAGAATCATTCGTTGTTATCAAATACTTAGAATTTTTTTCTTTTTTTGCTTTTTTTTAGGGCCGCACCCACAGCCTATGGAGGCTCCCAGGCTAGGGGTCAAATCAAAGCTACAGCTGCCAGCCTACACTACAGCCACAGCAATGCAGGATCTGAGCTGCATCTGTGACCTACACCACAGCTCACGGCAACACCAGATCCTTAACCCACTGAGCGAGGCCAGGGTTTGAACCCCTAACCTCATGGTTCCTAGCCAGATTCGTTTCCACTGTGCCACAACAGGAAGTCCATACTTAGAATTTTTTAATGCCTGAAAAATAACTCTGTGCTTCTGTTTTTTTCCACACAAGGCACTCACACTGCCTCTCAGGTTTTCATGTAAAGCACTATCCCTACTACACCCTCCCTGCCCTTTAAGAAATGGATTCTGACTTGAAAGTGGCTCAACTGTCCTTGCATTAAAGGTGTTCCTTCTCCAGGCTTCACTTTCCTTAAGGGCCAAGAGCGGGCAGCAAGGGGAGTGCTTTATAGTCTAGGTCAGCTCTTTGAGAGTATGTCAGAGGTGGCGCCCTGTACTTCATCCTGAGTGCATGCCACCAGGCAGCACACATGAAGAGTCCTTTTTCATGATGCTAAAATGGATGAATGGAGCATGAGAATAGCTCAATTCCTTTTCTCCATTTCATCACACTTCCAGGTCACCGTTTCATCTACTGATTACCCTTGCATGAATCATTTCTTGCACTAAGGATTTTACGTAAGTGGTGACTTCATAACATGACCATTCTTGCCACGTTTATTACCTGGGATTCTTTTGTATAGAACTTTCCCTCCTTGGAGTTCCCTCTGTGGTGCAGTGGGTTAATGATCCGGCATTGTCTCTGTGGCAGTGTCAGTTCAATCCATGGCCCAGTGCAATGGGTTAAGGATCCAATGCTGCTGCAGCTGCAGCATAGATGGAAGTTGGGATTGGCCTATAGATACTACTATGTATTAAATTGATAAAAAACATGGACCTAGTGTATAGCACAGGGAACTCTATTCAATTCTCTGTGATGGTCTATATGGGAGAAGAATCTGCAAAGGAATATTTGTATATCTGATTCACTTTGCTGTACATCTGAAACTAATACAACATCAGACATCAACTACATTCCAATAAATTTATTTTTAGTGGAGACAGAGAATCTCCTCATAACTTAGCTGATTTTCTGGGGTTTTTCCTTTCTCCCTCATCTGAGTTATAGTTCTCTGTCTTTTCGTTTTTATAGGTTTTTGGTGTGGTGACCTCTTTACAGATAATAGAGTTGCAGCCCCTCTTACTTCTGGTGTCTGTCTCCCTTGTGGCTGAAGTCTGTATGGGGGCTTGCTGTAGGCTTCCTGATGGGAGGGGCTGATGCCTGCCCACTGGTAGGTGGAGCTGATTCTAATCCCTCTGGTGGGTGGGGCTTTGTCTCTGGATAGGATTAGAGGAGGCTGTGTGCCTGAGGGGTCTTTAGGCAGCCTGTTCACTGAAGGGCACTGCTGTGATCCCACCAGGGTTGTTGTTTGCCCTGGGGCTTCTCAGCGCTGATGGGTAGGCCCAGATTTTCCCAAAATGGCCACCTCCAGAGAAAGGCACTGCTGAATATTCCCGAGAGCTTTGCCTTCAATGTCCTTCCCTCAAAACAAGCCACATTCACCCCTGTTTTCCCAGGATGTCCTCCAAGAACTGCAGTCAGGTTTGACCCAGATTCCTATGGAGACCTCGCTCTGCCCTGGGACCCAGTGCACGTGAAAGACCATGTGCGCCTTTTAAGAATGGGGTGTCTGTTTTCCCCAGTCCTGTGGAGCTCCTGAGCACAAGCCCCACTGGCCTTCAATGCCAGATGCTCCAGGGGCTCTTTCTCCCAGTGCCAGATCCCCACACGTGGGAGTTTGATGTGGGGCTCAGAACTCTCACTCCTGTAGGTGAGTTTCTGTGATAGAGTTTGTTTCCAGTCTGTGGGGATTTCCACCCAGGAGGTATGGGGTTGTTTATATAATGAAATCACCCCTCCTACCTCTTGATGTGGCCTCCTCTTTGTCTTCTGGAGTAGGGTATCTTTTTTAAGGTTTCCGGTCCATTTGGTTGAAGACTGCTCAGCCTTTAGTTGTGAATTTTGTTGTTTTTAGGAGAGAAGTTGAGCTCCAGTCCTTCTATTCCACCATCTTAATCCCACGACATTCCAATAAATTTACTTTTTAAAAAAGGTATAAATGAATTGATTTACAAAACAGAAACAGACTCACAGATCTCAAAATCAAACTAATGATTACCAAAGGGGAAACGTTGGGGCAGGGATAAATTAGGAGTTTGGGATTATCATATACACATGACTATATATAAAATAGATAACTTCGAGTTCCCATTGTGGCTCAACAGTAACGAATCCAACAGCTATCCATGAAGATGTGGGTTCAATGCCTGGCCTCGCTCAGTGGGTTAAGTATCCAGCATTGCCGTGAGCTGCAGTGTAGGTCACACATGTAGCTCAGATCCCACATCACTGTGGCTGCAGTGTAGGCCAGCAGCTGCAGTTCCATTGTGACCCCCTAGCTTTGCAACTTTCATATGCCACAGGGAAAGCCCTAAAAAGACAAAACATAAAAATAAATGTAAAAAATGGAAAAATTAAAAAAAAACAACCAACAAGGACCTTATGCTACTGTAGAGCACAAGGTACTCTACTCAATCTTCCGTAACAACATGTATGGGAAAAGAATCTGAAAAAGAATGGAATATATATATATATACTGAATCACTGTGCTCTACACCTGAAATTAAACTCTGTAAATTAACTTATTCCAATGAAATTTAAAAATATAAAAATTAACAAAAATAAACTTAAAAAAAGATTGTTCCAGAAGTTCTAGCCAGGTTGAAACAAGTTGGGAGTCAGAGAAAAGAGATATAATTATCCCAGAGATGCACAGGAATCTGTGTTCAGCTAAATTGCCTCTATGCCTAAAAAGGGCACTTCCAGCCCAGCAGAAAGTTCAGCCACACAGCTGGATACTAACTACACACAAATCCATCACCTCTCTTGGACCTACAGCAGGGACTTAGCAATCAGAATCCAAACACAGTCCTGGCATAAAAGCAGCCAGCTCTCCACTCCCTGGCAGTGAGCTCCACATGAAAAGGGCAGGGACCTGTCTGAGGAAACCCCCACTTTCCTAACAGCCAAAAACAAGAGATGGACACAGTCCATCCTCCAGGGTGGGGAGGCTCCCGCTCACAGAGTCTTGGAACTTTCTGGGTTCATGTGTTGGCTTCATGCGATTCTAAGCACAGTGCTTACGATAAAATGGTAAATGAAGAAAATGGGTGGGGGGTTAAAAAGCCCATACAGGAATTCCCATTGTGGCGTAGTGGTTAACGAATCCGACTAGGAACCATGAGGTTGCGGGTTCGATCCCTGGCCTTGCTCAGTGGGTTAGGGAGCTGGCATTGCCGTGAGCTGTGGTGTAGGTTGCAGATGTGGCTCGGATCCTGAGTTGCTGTGGCTCTGGCGTAGGCTGGCAGCTACAGCTCTGATTTGACCCTCACCTGGGAACCTCCACATGCTGCGGGAGCGGCCCAAGAAATGCCAAAAAAAAAAAAAAAGACTAAAAAGCCCATACATATCAAGATTGGTGCATTTCACTGTGTATAAAGTTTATATCCAAAGAAAACCTCTGTAAACAACACAGCTGGCAGGTTGAGGATGTGCTTGCTGAAATACACAAGGAGATGCCTGCTGATATATGCAGTTTATCACAAAAGGCATCAAGGGCTAGGATGGACTGATGGAGGGATGGACAAATGGATAGACATGTGAAAAGGAAAGAGCGTCACATGGTTATGGCAGAGTCTTGGTGGGTTGGCTGTAAAATTTGTCAATCTTGTTGAATATGTGGAGATTGTTATAATAAAATGTTGGGAAAACACAGAACCAAGATGAACAAAACTCAAATACGAAGTATAATTCCAACTTTAGAAATATGACCTGAGAAAAGATGGGGAAGAAATAGGCTACAATATTAACTCAGGTGACAATAATGTGGCTTTTATTTTTTTCATTCTCCATGCACTGACCGTGGTCTTTGTTTCCAGGATCCACATACTATGTTTTCTCTAATAGAAGTAGCATCAGCTGCCCTCTGGCCTGGGCAGGAAGCATCTGGGCAGCAGCATCTCCCACCTGCGCTCCCCTCTCCTCACCTTGGCCTTGAGCACCTGCTGGGGCCCCCGAGTCCTCTCAACCCACCTCTAGAGATGTGTCCCCTTGGCTTCCCAGGCTTGTGTTGTGGTCCCAGCTGCAGCCCCATCTGCAACTTTGCCCATCACTATGCTAACCCCTCCCCGCTTCGTTCAACCACACTCTAGCTTCCTAGTTTTTATCCGCTATCTAAGTTTCTTATTTCCAGTGATCTTCCTCCAAACGCTAAAAAAGGAAAATTTTCAATTTTTTGACATAATAAAGTAGAATCCCTGTGTGGCAAAAATAAATAACAAAGAGGGAATTATAAAGTGACGATTGAGAAATGTGCAACATGCATGACCAAGGCCTGATTTACCTAATTTATGCAGAGCTCAAAATCTAAAGTTAAAAACTGACAAACCCAACAGAAGACAGATGTAAGCAAAGGTACAAAGAGACAGAAATGGCCAACAAACAGGGGAAAATGTGGAACCTCACTGGTAAGAAAAGACAGGCAAACCAATAGTGCAATATGATTTCTTACCTGGCAAACTACCAAAAGTTCAATCCACAAGTTGAATGATACCAAATTCATCCTCCATGTGATGATCAGCGAATAGAGGATGAGTGCCTGTGCACTGTTGTAAAACCATCAGGTGATAAAACTTTCTGAAGGACAATTTGCCAATATCTAGTACATTATTAAGTTCATGGAGTCCTTGAGCAAGACTCTGGAATTTACATTCTAGAAATATTTATGTAATTTCACCAAGAGGATTTATAGGATGTTCATTGTAACAATTTTTTTTATCACAACAAACAGAACAAAAACAGAAAACAAAGAACTTGGAACAAGCAAATCCCTGAACAGGGATCAAATTACAATGTACTTATAAAACTAAAGAGGCTTGAGAGAGACAAACAAAGAAGGAATCAATTAGCAAAACCAAGTTCTAGCTTAGTGCTCAAACAGCAGAAAAGTTGACTTACTACTGAAAGAATGACTGTACCCTGAATTTTTATCTTCCCTGACCAGGAACTCAGACTCCTGGGTAACTTTCTTCATTGTATTTTTCAAGGTCCTTTCAGTTTTATATCATGAGCATAGATTACTTTTTAATGCAGTCATCTAGTATCAACATGTAAAGAACATGCCTGGATTTTATAAATTAATCTACATGCGGAAGCATTCTTCTATTTCTCCACAGGAGGGCAGCATAAGCACAGTCAACAGCAGGTACAATTTCAAGGTATTGGGCCTCAAATTGAAGTTAGCTGTTCACTGGTTCATTTTCACATGCTGCTTGCACAAATTATTCATGAGATTGTTCATTTTTCAGATAAATGACTGATAAATTCATGTAAAACTGATACATAGGCGAAAAGACAAGTCACCTACAACCAAGGGCAATCTGGCATTTATCTTCATATTTATACATCAGATGAAAGAGGAAGCTCCATGTTTTTAAACAAAGTGTGCACCCCTCATACAACTGTTTCCTAATCTACCTTTCACATCAAATGTCTCTTGAGCATTTTCCTGTTTCCCTAAATTCTCTGACAGGGTAGATTTTAAAAGCAGCCATCTGTCCCAGACTGAACTCCTTGTACTGTGCTTACCTGATTTAAATTAGTCATTTAGGTTGTGTTCACTGTCTTGTAAGTATAAAAGATTTCCCATGTATAAAACATACATGGAAAACTGTATCACATCACCCAACTCATCATTACTTAAAGTAGTGATGAATTTCAGTATCATCCCTCACTTTTTTTTTTTTTTTTTTTTTTTGCTATTTCTTGGGCTGCTCCCGCGGCATATGGAGGTTCCCAGGCTAGGGGTCAAATCGGAGATGTAGCTGCTGGCCTACGCCAGAGCCACAGCAACGCAGGATCCGAGCCACGTCTGCAACCCACACCACAGCTCACGGCAACGCCGGATTGTTAACCCACTGAGCAGGGGCAGGGACCGAACCCGCAACCTCATGGTTCCTAGTTGGATTCGTTAACCACTGCACCACAACGGGAACTCCTCATCCCTCAATTTGATACCATTTAACCTTAAGACTGAGATTGACCCATTGATTGAGACCCAGTTGATTGTAATTGCTCTACAATATTATAAGTTAGACTAGAATTTTTCAACATATTTTATTGATTTATTAACACATTTATTGCACTGAGAAGAACTTGGGTGGTTTCTAATCACTGAGAATCACTGCTCTTGTGCTGGGGCACTTTGTCTAGGGGCTGGACCTAGAGAAGAACTGAGGAGTTGGGGATGCCAGGAGAGGAGCGGCCAAATGGAGAGGGTGATCCCCTTTGGCTCCACTGGCTACTCCTGACTCCCACTCCTGAATTACCCATTTAGAATTCACCTGTGGTGAAGGAGTCCATGTCCTCATGTCCTTCCTGTGATAGTAGGCTTGGCTTTCAACATCTGAGATTAAGGATCTCTCCAAACTCAGTAGCAACACAGTTTTGTCTTTCCTGAATTTCCTATCCGAAGCCTTTGTGTATTATTGGCTTGGGTTCTCTATCTCTTTCCATTTTATCTGCAGATATTTTATTCTATGTCTGATTCAGATGAGATCTCTAGAGGAAGCACGTGGTGAGCACAAACCCGGTAATTACAGGGAGCTTCCTGGGGGGACTGGTTACCAAGAAAGGAAAGGTTGGGGGCAAGCTGGGTGGGCGGGTGCGGCACCCAAGCCGAGCAGCAGAGGGCAGTGTTCAGCACCTTGGGCCTCAGGCAGCAAGGCCAGGGAGGGCGACCATTCTCTCTGGGTTTCTGGGCGTTTCTGCATGGATGGCGGGCCAGCGGGCAGCCCGGGGAGCTGGAGGGAGGGGGCATAAGAGACAGAGAACGGGGCGCTCCTGGAGCCCTCCAGGCTCCTCCGCCTTGTGCTTCCTGTTCTCCCCTTGCAGGGCGACAGACACGGGGAGCCTTCCCATAGGCCCTGGGAGTTTTACTGCATCTCAAGAGGGAGGAGAGCGGCCCCCAGCAGCCTGATGACAGCCACCTCCTAATTCAGGGCTCCTCTGCTCTGCTGCATCCCCCACACATGCAGGTGGACAGCACCCTGGTCATGTGGCCCTGTGCTAACTGGGCAGCTGCTACCAGGTCAAGACACTACCCTGGCTAGCGCTGTGGCTGGAATACAGTCTGTGTCTCTGACACAGACAGACTCAGAGACAGAAAACAAACTTATGTTTACCAAAGGGCAAGACAAGGGAGGGAAAAATTCAGAATATCAGATTAACAGATACTATCACATATAATATAAACAACAAGGATTTACTCTCTGGCACAGAGAGCAGTATTCCATATCTTATAATAACCTAGAATGGAAAAGGATTGTAAAAAAATAGATATATACATATGTGTATAACTGAATTACTTTGCTGTACACCTAAAACTAATGCAGTACTCTGTAAATCAACTATACTTCAACAAAAAATACATTCCCAAACTGATTGTGGTGATAGTTAACTCTGAATATCCCCAAAACTATTGAATTCTACAATTTAAATGGGTAAATTTTACATTAGGTAGATGTAAAGCAATAAAGATGTTATATCTGTCTATCGAGATCCATCCACAGCATTACACCATTAATTCATGGTAGGCACCCTTGGAAACTCAGAAACAAAAGACACTTTGTTCAGTAGCATCTTCTTGAGCAGCAGGATCAAGATGGTCGAGGAGTAAGACGTGGTGCTCACCTTCTCCCACAGACACAGCAGAAAAAACCCATCTACAGGGAGAACAACTGGCACAGAACACCTACTGAATGCAGGTAGCAGACTTCAAATCTCCTAGAAGGGCAAGAAACCCTCAATATAACTGGGTAGAACAAAAGGAAAAAAGAGAGAGAGAGGAGAAAAAAAGAAGAATCAGGCTGGGACCAGAACTCCTGAGCGGGAGCTGTGAAAGAGGAAAGAAACCCACGGCCTGGGGGACCACCTAATTATTGGGGAAAGCAGCCAAGCTGGAGGAGAAGCTCTAAGGCCAAGAGAAGAGCTCAGCAGCCAGACTCGGGAGGGCAAAGTAGATGGAGAGTCACACAGACCATGGCTACCACCTCCCAGGACACCACAGCCTGAGACACTAGGGCAGGGGCTGGGAGCCGAGACTCAGGCTCCAGAGGTCAGTTCCAGGGAGAGGACTGGGGTTGGCTGTGTGGGACAGCCTCAGGGGCTAGGGAACGGTGCCCCACAGGCTGGGGAGCAAAGCACCACAGCCGAGGGAACCCAGGAGGAGGTCTGGGCCCGCAGGAGAAGCAAGGTGCCATTGATGGGGAGGGCGAGAGGAGGAGGGGTGGGACTGCCATAGGAACCTCTTTCTAGCCACATGTGTGGGCGCTAAGGTAGAGGGGCACCTCTTGCACAGGCTATGGGTGGTGTGTGTAAACTGCCCAGTCATCTCAGACTCCACAAGTGGGCATGGCCTTCCACCACTAGGGGTCCATTAATAGGTACCACCTGCAGCCCCCAGTCCCCTTAGGGGTCACAGCAACTGAGCACCACCTGTTGCCCACTCCCCTGGGAACATATGTGCCTTGCTGTTGCCACTGTCAAAGACTCTATGCACTGCCTCCACCTCCCTGAAGTTCACTGACACTTCCCAGGGCAAGGCAAGTAAACCTTTTGCAAAAGCGAAGACAAACACAAGGAATAGCAAAAGGATAAATAAGAAGATGTGAAAAAATGACATCAAAATTATAAAATGTGGGGAAGGAAATTAAGAAAACCTAGACTCTTTTTTTTTTTTTTTCTAGTATGTGTTTGAGCCTATATGACTATCAGGCTGAGGCAAGCAGATAGAGGAAAGGATTAACATGCTTGAAAAACAAGGCAACCAATCAAAACCAAAACATACATTCAAAAAACTAAAAAGAAGCAGACATGAGCATAAAATAAAAGGAAATCATGCAACCAAAAAAAGGGACAAAGGAGAAACACATAACCGGAAAACAAGGATTAAAATGGCAATAAATACATATTTGTCAATAATTACCTTAAACATCAATGGACTGAATGCTCCAATCAAAAGACAAAGAGTGGCAGACTGGATAAAAAAACCAGAGCCTACAATATGGTGCCTATAGGAGACCCACCTTAAGGCAGAGGACACATAAAGTGAATGTGAGGGGATGGAAAAGGGTATTTCAAGCCAATGGAAATGACAGGAAAGCGGGAGTTGCAATACTCATATCAGACAATGTAGACTTTAAAACAAAGGCCATAAAGAAAGACAAAGAAGGACACTATTTAATGATGAAAGGATCCATTCAAGAGGAGGATATTACACTCATGAATATATCGGCCCCTCGGAGTTCCTGTTGTGGATCAGCAGAAATGAATCCAACTAGCATCCATGAACTAAAATGAGGTACACCTCACACTGGTCAGAATGGCTATCATTAATAAGTCTACAAGTAACAAATGCTGGAGAAGGTGCTTAGAAAAGGGAATCTTCCTACACTGTTGGTGGGAATGTAAACTGGCATAACTGCTATGGACAACAGTATGGAGGTTCCTCAGAAAATTAAATATAGACATACCATATGATCCACCAATCCCACACCTGGTCATGAATCTGGACAAAACTCTTTTGGTTTGTTTTTTGTCTCTTTAGGGCCACACCAGCGGCATATGAAGGTTCCTAGGCTAGGGGTCAAATCGGAGTTGTAATCACCAGCCTACGCCACAGCCACAGCCATGCCAGATCCAAGCCATGTCTGTGACCTATGCCACAGCTCACGGCAACACCGGATCCTTAACCTACCGAGTGAGGCCAGGGATGGAACCTGCATCCTCATGGATGCTAGTTGGGTTCATTAACCGCTGAGCCATGATGGGACTCCTGGACAAAACTTTCATAAAAAAGATACATGCACCCCTATGTTCACTGCAGCACTATTCTCAATAGCCAAGACATGGAAACAACCTAAATGTCCACCAACAGACAAAGGGATTAAGGAGAAGTGGAACATATACACAACGGAATACTATTCAGCCATAAAAAACTCCCAAAATAGGAGTTCCCGTCGTGGTGCACAGGAAACAAATCTGACTAGGAACCGCGATGTTGCATGTTCGATCCCTGGCCTTGCTCAGTGGGTTAAGGGTCTGGCATTGCTGTGAGCTGTGGTGTAAGTCTCAGATGCGGCTCAGATCCTGTGTTGCTGTGGCTGTGGTGTAGGCTGGCAGCTGTAGCTCTGATTGGATTCCTATCCTGGAAACCTCCATATGCCACGGGTGCAGCCCCCCCCCCCAAATCTAGTACTTGAGACACAGAAATAGATGGGAAAAAGGTCCCCCCCAAAAGAGCTTGGAATGAGAGAAAAAAAAAAGACTCCCAAAATAATGCCATTTGCAGCAGAATGGATGGAACAAGAGATTCTCATACTAAGTGAACTCAGTCAGAAATAGAAAGAAAATAACATATGAGATCACTTATGAGTGGAATCTATAATATGGCACAGATGAACCTATCTACACAACAGAAACAGACTCACAGACGTGGAGAACAGACTGGTGGTTGCCAGGGGGAGGGGCGAGGGAGTGGGATGGACCGGGAGATTGGGGTTAATAGATGCAAACATGACATTTAGAATGGATAAGCCACGAGGTCCTGCTGTGTAGCCCAGGGAACTCTATCCAATCACTTGTGACAGAACATGATGGAAGATAATATGAGGGAAAGAGTGTATATATATGTATGCCTGGGTCACTTTGCTGTACAACAGAAATTCACAGAACAATGCAAGTCAACTATAATAGAAATATTAAAAAACAAGGCTTCTGTACAGAGATTGATTTGGACATGTGGCTTGTACACATTAGCCATGAAATGGTGCATGTTTCGGATACATGACTCTACATACCCTGTAAAAACTGCCACAGTGGAGAAAAGACAAGGGACCTATCACCAGGGACAATCTGGCATTTATCTTCATGTTTACTCGTGGGTTGAAAAGAAGAAGCGCCATGGTTTCCAACAAGGTATGTGACCCCCCTCCCCCGTGCAGTTGTTTCCTCATCTACCTTTCACATCAAATGTCTCTTGAGCGGTACCCTTTTTGCCTAATTGCTCTGATGGGGGGGGGGGTGTTGCATTTTTGTTTTTATTTGTTAGTTTTGTCTTTGTCTTCTGAGGGCCGCACCTGTCACATACGGAAGTTCCCAGGCTAGGGGTCAAATCAGAGCTGCAGCTGCCGGCCTGTACCGCACCCCCAGCAACGTGGGGTCCGAAGCAGGTCTGTAACCTACACTGCAGCTCAAGGCAATCCCAGAGCCTTAACCCACGGAGTGGGGCCAGGGATCGAACCCACCTCCGCATGCATACTGGTCAGGCTTGTGACCGCTGAGCCAGCAAAGAACTCCAAGCATGTATTCCTTTGGAAGGCCGTGGTGTAGCACCAACATGTAAAGAACACGCCTGGACCTTAGCAATGACGCTCCATGCAGACGCATTCTCCTCCTTCTCCACAGGAGGGCAGCATAAGCACAGTCACTAGCAGGAACAATTCATTGCAACGTACAGAGTCTGAGACGGAAGGCTCCTGTTCAGTGGTGGATTCTGACATGCGGCTTGCACAGATTATTAATGAGATTGGTTATTTTTTTTCAGAACAATGACGACATATTCATTGTAAAACCTGGTACAGAGGAGAAAAGACAAGTCCCCGATACCCAGGGGCAATCTGGCCTCTATCTTCATATTGATCCCTGGCATAAAAACAGGAAGCTCCGTGTTTTTAAACAAGGTGTGTGGCCCTTATACAGCTGTTTCCCAAGCGACTTTTCACATCAAATGTGTCTTGAGCATTTCCCTGTGTCCCTAAGTTCTCTGACAGGGCGGATTTAAAAGGCAGCTCGCTCACCCAGAAAAAAGAACCAGCTAAGCCCATGTGCAGCCACATGGATGAACCTGTAGATGATCCTACTCAGTGAAGTAGCTCAGAGAAAGACCCAAACCAGATGATATCACTTGCATGTGGAATCTGATGAAAGTGATACAAGTGGATCATCACACTGTGGGAAGAACCACGTGACATCACCAGTCATGGGGACTGTCATGAAAAATGATACAGAAGGTCTTCTTCACAAGACAGAAACAGACTCGATGCTCTCAAAACCAAACTAGGATCACTAAAGGGGAAACACTCGGGGGAGGGATACATTGGGAGGTTGGGATTGGCACATATGCACTTGTATATACACAACCGATTAACGCACAGAGACACAGTGTACAGCCGATACAGGGGGATGGCCTATATGGGAAAAGCATCTGAAAACAAATGTGCACATGCCTATGGATAACTGACTCCCTTTGTGGCACACCTGAAACGCACACAACATTGTAATAAGTCCACTGGACTCCAAGAACATTGGTTTTTAGCAACTGATACAAAAGGACTTATTGACAAAACAGAAGACGACTCACAGATCTCCAAATCAAGCTAATGGCTTCCAACGGGGAAACGCAGCGGGAGGGAGAAATGAGGGGTTTGGGATGAACATATACGCACTACTGTAATTCACCTAGACGGCTATGGTGGGGGTATCCCCTGGGGCGCCTTGGAAACGTTCCCTCTAGCATCCAGGAGGATGCGGGTTCAATGCCTGGCCTTGCTCAGTGTGTCGGGGATCCAGGATTGCCATGAGCTGTGGTGAACTTCATAGATGTGGCTTGGATCTGGTGTTGCTGGAGCTGTGGCTTAAGCTGGCAGCTGTGGCTCCTCTTCAGCCCTTAGCCTGGGAACTTCCGTATGCCACAGGTGCAGTCCTAACAAGGAAACACAAACACATACACACACAGAACTAGCAAGGACGTGCTGTAGAGCACAAGGAACTCTACTCGATGTTGTGTAACAAACTATATGGGAAAATAATCTAAAAAGAATGATAGAGATGTGTATGTAAACAGATCCCTGTGATTAAACCTGAAATTAAGACAACATTGTAATAAATCAACTCTCTTCCAACACCTTTCAGCTGATACAAATGCAAAATAAATTTAAGAAAGATTGTTCTGGAAGTTCTAGGCAGGGTGACACCAGTCAGCAGTCAGAGAAACAAGGTCTACCTATCCTAGAGAGGCACGGGCATCAGTGTTCAGCTCAAATATCTCCATACCTAAAAAAGGCCCCCTCCAGCCCAGCAGCCAATTTAGTTATGTGGCTGGATGCAAACTACACAAATATCCACCAAATGTCTAGGTATGATGTGACACTATCTAGTACATTTTTATGGCGTGGAGTCCTTGAGCACAACTCTGTTCGGAGTTGACATTGTAGAAAGGTTTTGTAATCTCTCCAATATTATCTATGATGTTCCCTGCAAGATTGTTTTTTTTTTCTTTTTTTCCTTTTTTTAGCACAGCAACAACACAAAACCAAAAGAAAGAACTGGAAGCAAGCAACGTCTCTGAAGAGGAGTCAAATAAGAGCCACTTGGAAAAATGAAGAGGCTGGAAGAGAGATAAACAAAGCAGGAATCAAGAAGCAAAACCAAGTTCTAGGTGAGCACTCAAATAGCAGGAAAGCTGACCGGATGCTGAAAGAATGCCTGCACCCGGATCTGTTATCTCCCGTGTCCAGGAACTCAGACTCCTGAGCCAATGGTAATGTGAGATTATGGGGACCTTTTTTCTTTCTTTGTAGTTGCCACGGTCCTGTCAGCTTTCTCTAACGTGCATGGATTAATTTTTAATGCCCTTGGAAAGAATACCTAAAGAACAGTTAAAGAACACGTCTGCGAAGGATACATTCCTCTCCAGGCAAAAGCATTCTCCTCTTTGTCCACAGGAGGGCAGCATAAGCACAGTCAATAGCGGGAACAATTAACTGCACTGTACTGGGTTTGAATACAAAGGCTGCTGTTCAGTGGTGGATTCTGACATGAGGCTTGCATTGATTATTCATGAGATTGGTTTTTTTTTTTTTTCAGAAAAATGATGACATAGTCATTGTAAAACCTGGTACAGAGAAGAAAAGACAAGTCCCGATACCCAGGGGCAATCTGACATTTATCTTCATATTGACATGTTGGAAGAAAACAGGAAATTCCATGTTTTTAAACAAGGTGTGTGCCCCTCATACAGCTGTTTCCTAATCGACCTTTCCCATCAAAAGTCTCTTGAGTATTTCCCTGTTTCCCTAAGTTCTCTGACATGGCAGACTGAAAAACCGCTGGAGTTGCAGCCTGTGAACTCACTGTGCTGTGCTTACCTGATTTAAATTGGTCATTTTAGGGGTTTAGCTGTCTTTAAAGTATAAAATATCTGCCATGTATAAAATATACAGGAAAAGGTGTATCATATCACCCTATTCATCACTACTTTGAGTAGCGATGTAGTGGAGTATCATCTCTCATATTCCCTTATGATTAAGATTTATTTGTATTATTTGTGTTTATTTTTATGATTAGATTGATTTTTTTCAGATTAGTGACTGTACTTTCATTCTAAAAACTTATACTGATGAGAAAAGTCACCTGTACTGAGGACATACCCTGACATTCATCGTCACATGTATACATGTGATGAAATGTGGAAGCTACACGTTTGTAAACAAACTTTGCACACCCAAGGCAACTGCTTCCTAATCTACCTTTGTCTCTTGAGCATTTCCCTGATTCCCTAAGTTCTCTGACAGGGCGGTTTTCGATGGCAGACGCGCGTCCTGGCCTGTGAACTCATCTTCCCGCACTCACCTGACTGAAATTGGTCATTTGGGTGGTTTTCACTGTTTTCAAAGTATAAAAGATATAAGTTATAAAGACATAAAAAATACAAACTGTATCCTACCACCCAGTTTACTACTACTCAAACTCGACCAATGTTAATGTTTGCCATTTTCACTTCAGTCATTTTCAAGAAAGAAAAGCTTACAGGGGGACTAGGGGGTTTCAATATCCCATTAATGTCTGTCCTTCCATTGCCAAAGTCACCACAGATCTGAAGCTGGTGTTTATGTTTCATAGCCTTGATCTCAGGGATTAATTCCAAAAAACCACCTAGTACTGTCCTCAGCTTTTAAATTCAACACATAAGTGTAATCCCAGGAGATTGTCTTAGATTCATTTCATGATATGACTGTGATTTATCATTATTGATTTAGACCATGCTATGTTTAACTGCTCTAAAATATCATACTTCTGTAATAGAATTTATTAACCCATTTTACTGATTTATTGATAAGCATTTGGGTGGTTTATAAACACCGAGAATCACTGCTCTTGTGCTGGGACACTTTGTTTGCCCAGGGGCTGGACCTAGGAAAGAATTGAGGAGTTGAGGATTCCAGGAGAGGAGCAGCCCGATGGAAAGGCTGATCCCCTTCAGCTCCCGTGGCGGCTGCTGACTCACACTCCTGAATTACCTGTTTAGAATTCAGCCTGTGGGGAAGGAGCCCATTTCCTCGTGGCCTCATTGTGGTAGGAGGCGTGGCTTTCAGAATCTCTGAGAAGAAGCATCTCTTCAAGTTCAGTGGCAACCCAGTTTCATCTTTTGTGAATTTCCTATCCAAAGCATTCATGTATTATCTGCTGGGCTTGGAACCCATGGTTCTGTGGCTGTGGGGGAGGTCCACAGCTATAGCTCCAGTTAGACCCCTAGCCTGGGAACTTCCATATGCTCCAGGTGTGGCCATGAAAAGCGAATAAAAAAGAAAGATAAAAAGAAAAAACATAAAACCATAAACAACATGGAAAGACAACCTATGGGTTGGGAGAACAAAGCTGCCAACTATTTGACCAATGAGGGCTTAATTTCCATAATGTACAAAACAGCTCCTACAACTCTAAATCAGAAAAGTAACACATTCAACCAAAAGATGGGCAGAAGAAACAAACATTCCTACCAAGAAGACAGATGGCCAATAGGCACGTGAAAGGATGCTCACCTTGATAGTCCAGCGGCTATCAAGTCAAGACACTGCCCTGGCTCCTGCCTTTGGCTGGAAGACAGTCTGTGCCTCAGAGAAACAGACTCACAGGCACAGAAAACCAACTATCGTTACCAAAGGGCAGGGCAAGGGAGGGAAATCAGGAATATCAGATTAACAGATACTACCATATATAAACAAGGATCTACTGGATGGCACAGAGAGTAATACTACATATCTTATAATAACTTAGAATGGAAAAGGGTTGTAAAAAAATCGATATATATACACATATGTGTATAACTGAATCACTTTGCTGTACACCTGAAACTAACGAAGTACTGTAAATCAACTGTACTTCAACAAAAAAATACGTCTTAAACAGAATTGTGGTGATGGTTAACTCTGAATATCCTAAAATTATTGAATTCTCCAATTTGAATGGGTGAATTTTACACTACATAGATATTAGATCAATAAAGACGTTCTATCTATCTCCCGAGATGCACAGCATTACACCATCAATTCATGGAAAACACCCTGGAAACTCAGAAACAAAAGACACTTTATTCAGTAACATCTTCTTGAGCAGCAGGATCAAGATGGTCAAGGAGTAAGACGTGGTGCTCACCTTCTCCCACAGACACAGCAGAAAAAACCCATCTCCAGGGAGAACAACTGGCACAGAACACCTACTGAATGCAGGTAGCAGCCTTCAGATATCCAAGTAGGGCAAGAAACCCTCTACATAACTGGGTAGAACAAAAGGAAAAAAAGAGAAACAGAATAGAAAAAAAAATAATCAGGCTGGCAGCTGCACTCCTTAGAGGGAGCTGTGGACGAAGAAAGAAACCCACAGCCTGGGGCACCACCTAATTAATGGGGAAATCAGCCAGGCTGGAGGAGAAGTTCTATGGCTCTGAGAAAAGCTCAGCAACCAGACTGAGGAGGGCATAGCAGAAAGAGAGTCACACAGACCATGGCTACCACCTTCCAGGACACCACAGCCTGAGACACTAGGGCAGGGGCTGGGAGCTGAGACTCAGGCTCCAGAGGTCAGTTCCAGAGAGAGGACTGGGGTTGGCTGTGTGGGGACAGCCTGAGGGGCTAGGGAACGGTGCCCACAGGCTGGGGAGCAAAGCACCACAGCCAAGGGAACCCAGGAGGAGGCCTGGGCCTGCAGGAGAAGCAAGGCAACATTATTGGGGAGGGCAAGAGGAAGAGAGGTGAGACTGCTAAAATAATCTCTTTCTATGCACACATGCAGGCTCTCAGGTAGAGGGACGCCTTGGGTACAGGTTCTGGGTTGTGGGTGCAAACTGCCACAGCCATCTCAGACTCCACAGGTGGGCATAGCCTCCCACCACTAGGGGTCCATAAGAAGGCACCAACAGCAGTCCCAGTCACCTCAAGGTCTGCAGTAACCAAGTGTCACCTGTTGCCCTCACTCCTCTGGGAACACACAACACCTTGCTCTTGCCACTTCCAAAGACTCCAGGCACAGCCTCACCACTTCCAAAGACTCCAGGCACAGCCTCCACCTCCCTGAGGGTCACTGCCACTTCCCAGGGCAATGCAACAACACCTTTTGTAAAAGCAAAGATAAACACAAGGGAACAGCCAAAGGATAAACATCAAGATGTGAAAAAATGACATCAAAATCATACATTGTGGGGAAGGAAATTAAGAAAACCTAGAGTCTTTTTGTTTTTCTACCATGTGTTCGAGCTTATATGACTATCAGGTTGAAGCAAGCAGATATAGGAAGGGGTTAACATGCTTGAGAAATAGGGCAACCACAAATCAAAATCAAAACATACATTCACAAAAACTAAAAAGAATAGGACACAGGCATACAAGGAAAGGAACAAGGAAGAAACACAGGATCACCTGGAAACCAGGATTAAAATGGCAATAAACACGTATTTATCAACAATTATCTTAAATGCCAGTGCATTGAATGCTCCAGTAAAAAGACACAGTATGGCAGACCAGATTAAAAAAAAACAAGAGCCCACAATATGGTGCCTACAGGAGACCCACCTTAGGGCAAAGGACACATAGAAATTGAAAGTGAGGGGATGGAAAAAGATATTTGCGTGGTGAATGGAAAAGACAGGAAAGCAGGAGTTGCAATACTCATATTAGACAAAGTAGACTTTAAATCCAAGGCCAAGAGAAGGACAAAGAAGGATACTATTTAATGATGAAAGGATCCATTCAAGAAGAGGATATTATACTCATCAATATCATGCCCCTAATATAGGAGCACCCAAATACATACAATAAGTACTAACAGACATAAAAGGAGAAATTGTTGGGAATATGATAATACTAGGAGTTTTTTACACCCCACTCACATCCATGGACAGATCCTCTAGATTGAAAATCAGCAGGAAACAGAGATCCTAAATGACACGATAGAACAGTTAGACCTAATTGCTATTTTCAGGACATTACATCCAAAAAAACCAGACTACACATTCTTTTCAAATGCACATGGTACATTCTCAAGGACTGACCATATACTGGGGCACAAAATGAAGCTCAACAAACTGAAGAGTATAGACGTTATTTCAAGCATCTTCCCTGACCACAATGGCATAAAACTAGAAATCAAAGACAAAAAAAAAAAAAAAAGAAAAGAAATGAGAACAACTGACTACATAGAGACTAATCAACATGCTACCAAAACACCAATGGGGGGAGTTCCCTTCGTGGCTCAGCAGTACTGAGTCCAAGCAGTATCCATGAGGATGCAGGTTTGGTCCGTGTTCTCACTCAGTAGGTTAAGGATCTAGTGTTGCCTAGAGCTGTGGTGCACATTGCAGGCATGGCTTGGATCTAGGGTAGCTGTGGCTGTGGCTGTGGCCAGTAGCTACAGCTCAGATTAGACCCCTCTAACCTTGGAACGTCAATGTGACTTCATATGTTCAGCTATAAAAATACAAAATAATGATAAAATAAAATAAAAATAAGAAAAAAATTAAAAAAAACAAGGAGTGAATGAGGAAATCAAAAGGGAAATTAAATACCTTGAGACAAAGGACAATGAAAACACAACCATTCAAAAGCTATGAGACACGAGAAAAGCATTTCTTAGAGGAAAGTTGATTGAGAAATCTCAAATGAAAAACCTAACCTAACACCTAAAAGAATTAGAAAAAAAAAGAACAAACAAAACCTATAAAACCAAACATATAAAGATTCTAGAAATTAGACCCAGCATCCTTAAACTTTTCTGAAAGCTTTAAGGAGCACTCCAAAGACACTCTACGAACCCACCATCAACCTAATATCGAAACCAGACATCAACAGTACCAAAAAAGAACAAACTTTTAGCGAACTGAAACCAACAACACATAAAAAAGATCATACACCATGACCAAGTGGGATTCATCCCAATCTCATAAAGATGGTTCAACATCTTCAACATCAGTGGTTCAACGTCAGTCAACGTCATACACATTAACAAAAGTCAAGGCCCGCGATCGTCTCCATAGATGCGCAAAAAGCACCTGTCCAAATCCCACAACCATCCATCATCAAAACGCCTACCAAAGCGGGTACAGAGGGAACATACCTTAACATACTAAAAGCCATTCATGACAAACCCAGAGCCAATATAATACTCAATGGAGAAGAGATGAAAGCCTTCCTGCTAAATCCTGGAACAAGACAAGGATGCCCACTCTCACCACTTTTACTCAACATAGCATTGGAAGTCCTGGCCACAGCAGTCAGACAAACAGAAGAAATAAAAGTTATCCAAATTGGGAGAGAAGAGGTAAAACTGTCACTGTATGCAGATGACAGGATACTATATATAGAAAAACCAAACGACGCCACACAAAAACTACACAAACTGATCAATTCAGCAAAGTAACAGGATACAAGATTAACAGTCAGAAATCGGTTGCCTTTCTGTATAATAATGACAAAATATTAGAAAATGAATATAGAAAAAATACCTTTTAAAATGGCACCTGGCATTCCTGTTGTGGCTCAGTGGATCAAGAAAACGACAAGTATCCATGAAGATGTGGGTTTGATCCCTGGCCTTGCACAGTGGGTTAAAGGGGCTGGCATTGCATGAACTGTGGTGAAGGTCGCAGACGCAGCTCAGATCTGGGGTTGCTGTGGCTGTGGTGTAGACCAGCAGGTGCAGTTCTGATTTGACCCTCAGCCTGGGAACTTCCATTTGCTATCAGTGCGGCTATTAAAAAAAGCAGCACCCGCCAAAATTAAATACCTAAGAATACATGTGACCAAAGAGGTGAAAGACTTATATGCCGAGAGCTATAAAACATTAATTAAGAAAATGAAGAGGATTCAAAGAAAGAAAAAATTGCACGCTCCTGGATTGGAGGAATTAATATCATTAAAATGGCCATACTACCCAAAGCAAACTAGAGATGCAATGCAATCCCTATCAAATTACCTGTGACATTTTTCACAGAACTAGAACAAATAATCCAAAAATGTATATGGAACCATAAATGACCCAGAACTGCCAAAGCAATCCTGAGGACAAAATCATAAGCAGGAGGCATAACTCTCCCAGACTTAAGACAACGTCACAAAGCTACAGTGATCAAGGCACTGTGGTCCTGGCATGAAAACAGACAGGGACCAATGGAAGAGAACACAGAGCCCAGACATAAACCCAGACACCTACAGTCAATGCATCTTTGACAAAGGAGACAAGGCTATCAAACCAGAAAGAGATACTCCCTTTAGCAAGTGGTGCTGGCAAAACTGGACACCCGAGTGAAAACCAATGAAACCAGAACCCACCCTCACACCATGCCCCCAAATAAACTCAAAATGGCCTAAAGACTTAGCCATAAGACAAGACACCATAAAACCTCTAGATGAGAACATAGGCAAAACATTCTCTGACATCAACTATGCAAATGTTACAGATGTTTTGTAAGTCACTCTCCCAAGGCAAGAGAAATAAAACGAAAATAAACAATTGAGACCTAATCAAAGTTACAAGCTTTTGCACAGCAAAGGAAACCATAAAAATACAAAAAGACAACCTAAAGAATGGGAGAAAATAGTTGCAAATGATGCAACCAACATGGGCTTAACCTTCAAAATATACAAACAACCCATATAACTCAATAGCAAAATAAATAAGTAAAACAATAGAAAAATGGGCAGAAGACCTAAATAGACATTTCGCCAAAGAAGACATATGGATGGCCAACAGGTACAAGAAAAAATGCTCAACATCACTCATTATTACAGAAATGCACATCAAAACTACAATGAGGTACCACCACACACCAATCAAATGGCCATCATTAATAAGTCTACAAATAACAAAAGCTGGAGAGGGTGTGGAGAAAAGGGAACCCTCCTTCATGGTTGGTGGGAATGGAAATTGGTAGAGCCACTGTGGATAACAGTATGGACAGATGTTCCTTAGAAAATTAAACATAGACGAACCATACGATCCAGTAATCCCACTCCTGGGCATGCATCTGGACAAATCTTTCATTCAAAAGGATACATGCAAACCTATGTTCACTGCACCCCTATTCTCAAGAGCCAAGACATGGAAACAACCGAGAGGTCCATCAACAGATGAATGGATTAAGGAGAAGTGGAACACATACATCATGGACTACTACTCAGCCATTAAAAAAAACCCAACTAATGCCATTTGCAGCAGCATGGATGGACCTAGAGATTCTCATACTAAGTGAAGTCAGTCAGAAATAGAAAGACAAACACTGTATAATATCACCTACATGTGGAATCCATAAGATGGCACAGAGGAACCTATCTGTACCACTGAAAGTGACCCACAGACACAGAGAACAGACTAGTGGTTGCCGGGCGGGAGGGGCGAGGGAGTGGGATGGACTGGGAGATTGGGGTTAACAGATGCAAACTATGACATTTAGAATGGATAAGCCATGAGGTCCTGCTGTATAGCCCAGGAACTCTATCCAATCACTTGTGACAGAACATGAGGAAAGATGATATGAGCAAAAGAGTGTATATATATATACATATGACTGGGTCACTTTGCTGTACAACAGAAATGCAGAGAACAATGTAAATCAACTATAATCATAAAAATTTTAGGGGAGTTCCTGTCATGGCTCAGTGGTTAACGAATCCACCTATGAACCATGAGGTTGTGGGGTTGATCCCTGGCCTCACTCAATCGGTTAAGGATCCAGCATTGCTGTGAGCTGTGGTGTAGGTCGCAGACTAGTCTCAAATCCCCCATTGCTGTGGCTGTGGTGAAGGGTGGCTGCTACAGCTCTAATTAGACCCCTAGCCTGGGAACCTCCATATGCTGCGGGTACGGCCCTAGAAGACACACACACCCAAAAGACAAAAGTAATAATAACAATAAAAAAATTTAAAAACAACATCCATCTGAAACAAAAACTTAACTCTTTAAAAGTACAACACTAGAGGATGTTTGTGTTGCAGCTCAGTGGTTATAAACCCAACCAGTATCCATGAGGATGAGGGTTCGATTCCTGACCTCGCTCACTGGGCTAAGGATCTGGTATGCCCATGAGCGGTAGTGTAGGTTGCAGAGGTGGCTTGGATCTGGCGTTGCTGTGGCTGTTGCATGGCTCGGCAGCTATAGTTCTTACTTGATCCCCAGCCTGGGAACCTCCACATGCCACGAATGCGGCCTTAAAGAGATTTTAAAAAAAAAAGTGAAACACTAATGCAGCTTTTCCTGGCCTTAGTGTGGTGAGGCCACTTCCGAATCATTTGTGGGGCTTCAACAAAAGACAAGTGCTCCCCCCTTGGCCCCAGCAAACCACCCCTCCACTGGCTCGGAGTCCCCACCACCTACTTGTTAATCAAAGCACTAGAAGAGTTCACTAAGAAGGAACCAGACTCAAAAACTCATCGTTACCATAGTTGTGTAAGATTTTTCCGGAAGTACACATACACAATGGAATATGATTCAGCCACAAAAAAAGACAGAAATACAGCCATTTACAGCAAGATGGATGAACCTAGAGATGATCATACTAAGGGAAATAAGTCAGATAGAGAAAGACAAAAACCATACAATATCACTTTTATGTGGAACCTAATAATAAATGTTACAAATGAAATGATCATATGAAGAGAAGTAAGACAAACACCACATGAGACCACTAATACATGGACTCCAATTTCAAAATGACACAAAAGAACTTATTCACAAAATGGAAACAGACTCAAAACTTCTAAATCAAACTTAAGGTTACGAAAGGGGAAACGACAGGGGAGGAATAAACAGGGAGGCTGGGACTGGCACATACACAGTACCATGTACAGAATCGATAAGTAACAAAGACCTACTGAACAGCACAGGGAATCTACTCAGTCCTCTGTGATGGCCTATATGGGAAAGAATCTGCAAAGGAATGGATGCATGGATGTGGCTAACTGACTCACTTTGCTGTACAGCTGAAACGAACCCAACACAGTAGGTCAACTCTACACCAGTAACTTTGCTTTTTAAAAAATGATACAAAAGAACGTATTCACCAAACAGAAACAGGCTCATGGATCTCAAAATTAAACTCATGGTGACCAAAGGGAAAATAGGGGGTCAGGGATAAGTTAGGAGTCTGGGATTAACATAAACACACCACTATACATAAGACAGGTAACTAACAAGGACCTACTGTAGAGCACAATGAACGCTATTCAATATTCTGTAATAACACATGGGGAAAAGAATCTAGAAAGAATGGATATAAATGTATATGGAAAGTGAATCCCTGTGCTACACCCCTGAAACTAAGACAACACTGTAATACATCAACTCTATTCCAATAAATTTGAAAAGATGAAAATTAAAAAAAAATTAAAGATTGTTCCAGAACTTCTAGCCTGGGTGACATAAGCTTGGAGTTACAGAAAAGACATATAATTATCCTAGAGAGGCATGGAAATCAGTGTTCAGCTAAACTGCTTCTATTCCTAAAAGAGGGCACTTCCAGCCCAGCAGAAAGTTCAGTCAGGCAGCTGGATACTAACTACACACAAATCCACCACCTCTCTTGTACCTACAGTAGGGACTCAGCAATGAGAATCCAAACACAGTCCCGGCATAAAAGCAGCCAGCTCTCCACTCCCTGGCAGTGAGCTCCATATGAAAAGGGCAGGGACCTGTCTGAGGAAACCCCCCAATTTCCTAAGAGCCAAAAACAAGAGATGGACACAGTCCATCCTCCAGGGTGGGGAGGCTCCAAGTCACAGAGTCTTGGGACTTTCTGGGTTCATGTATTGGCTTCATGCGATTCGAAGCACAGTACATATGATAAAAGGGTAAGTGAAAAAAAAGGGGGGGAACCCACACATATCAAGCAAGACGGGTGCATTTCCCTGTGTGTAAAGTATACATACAAAGAAAACCTCTGTAAATGATACAGCTGGCAGGTTGAGGGAGTGCTTGCTGAAACACTCAAGGAGATGCCTGCTGATGTAGGCAGTTTACCACAAAAGGCATCCAGGGCTAGGATGGACCGACTGTTGGATGGAGGGATAGATAGGTGAAAAGGAAAGAGCATCACATGGTTATGGTAGATTCTTGGTGGGTTACTTGCAAAATGTTTGAACCTAGTTGAAAGTTCAGAGATTGTTATAATAAAATGAAGGGGAATACACCAGCAACGAACAACAAACCCCAAAACACATATGAAGTATAATTCCAACTTTAAAAATACAAGCTGAAAAAAGATGGGGAAGAAATAGGCTACAATTCTCACTCGGGTGCAATTAAATGGGGTTTTTAATTTTTTCATTCTCCACACACTGACCACGGTCTTGTTTCCAGGATCCACATACTACGTTTTCCATAATAGACGTAGCATCATCTCCCCTCTGGCCTGGGCAGGAAGCATCTGGGCAGCAGCATCTCCCCACCTGTGCTCCCCTCTCCTCACCTTGGCCTTGAGCACCCACTAGGGCCCCAGAGTCTTCTCAACACACCTCTTGAGATGCGTCCCCTGGTTTCCCAGGGATGACCAAACCTCAGGCTGACTCATGTGTTTTGCTCCCAGCTGCAGCCCCATCTGCAACTTTGCCCATCACTGTGCTAACCTCTCCCCCTTCATTCAACCAGGCTCTCTAGCTTCCTAGCTTCTGTGGGTTATCTACGTTTCTTGTTTCAAGTGATCTTTCTCCAAAAGCTAAAAAGGGAAAAGTTTCAACTTTTTCTGTCATAAAATATAATTCATGCATGACAAAACATTTAAAATCAAGAAACAAAGATTAGAAAATGGCAATTGAGAAATGTGCAACATACATGACAATGGGCCAATATTACCCAATATTACAATGGGGAGTTGCTTCCTAGACCAAGAGAAGGAGCTGGATTTCCCTTCCCGAAACACGCCGAGCCATGCAGGGCTGGGTACCTGACCAACATTTGGGTTCCCTTGAAGGTCTTTGCACTTTAAGGCTTCAGTCCATAATGCCCGATGGCCCCTCACGTCTTTGCGTGGCCTGCACCCCTCCCTCCACATCCCCTCATGCCCCCACAGAGGTCTCTGTCCCCTGGTAACGGGCCTTCTCTCCAGCAAAGCACCTGCCTCTGAGCAAAGCACCTCCCTCTCAGCAGAGCGCTGCTCACCCCGGGGACTTGTTCCAAGTACCAGGGTCCCCTCTCCTGATGCCCTGTGTTCCTTTTCAGTTCCACTGGGAGCCCAGCCACTATGCCCTTATTTAATGGACGCCCGAAATGTCAGCTCTTGGGGTTCGTGGTGGCCACCGTTGGATGGGTCCTCAGAACCACGTCCATGGCTCTGGCCGAGTGGCGATTGTGGTACGTCAACAGCACCTCGCTCTTATCCTCCCGCCTAGCCTGCGTGGGAGTGTGGAGAGCCTGCATTTTCCATCACGGCAACGGCCTCGACCGCGGCCATCAGGTGTCAGGGGTTTACAGCTACTTCGATCCTTACGTCCCAATGATATCCGTGTTGCTCAAATACTCCTGCCGCTCGCCACTGTTCTAGGCTTTTTCAGCAAAGCTGCCATCATCTTTGCGCTTAAGAACATGTACCTGAGCAAAGTGCAGAAGACCTGTGATGCATCTGCTGTTGCAGGAACGCTGGCATAGCTGCTAGTTTCTATATCCTAGCTGCTGTGGTCTGGAACCACGTCCATCAAGACCAAGAGGGAAATTGCCTTCCCACCATCTTTCAATCTACCCTTCAAGCCGGACTCCCAGGAAGTCGGCGGGGCTGCTCTCATTGGCCTTTGCGGGTTCCTTCGGGCTCTTTTTTGGGGGGTTGGCTTACCTCTCTTACAAATACCACCAATAGAGACAGTCCGAGTGCATCCTACAACTACTCAGATACATAAAATTCCTCATTGCAATTAGGCTTTCTAAACCCCAAATTACCAGAGTTCATTTGAAGTGTTACATCAGGATGCTGCATCACTTAGTTGTGAAGACTCTAGACCATCACAAATGTAGTTTGGGGCAGATAATGACTGTTACCCTTTGTGGCTGCATTCGTTCCCTCGTGCCTAGTTGAACAAAAGAAAAATGCCATTAAAAAAATCTTACCTACTTGCCAGTTGGTCTTATTGAATTCTGCAGTTTTAATGACTGTCAAATCTTCCATATTCGCAAAACTGGTGTGGATATAAGTTTCGGAGATGTCCTCACGTTCCCTCTTAAACTTCTGCTAAAAACACCCAACCTTCTTTCCTACAGCCTGGTAATCACCTGTATCATGTAAGACTGTCCAAGATGTGCACAGGTACATGGAACCACTGCCCCAATTTACTACCAGTCTCAAAAGGTATCAAGATTCTGCAACACTAGCTTTATCTCTCACTTCCCCTGTTTATTATTTTTGTTTTTTTAAGGGCCACACCTACAGCATATGGCTAGGGATCAAACCAGAGCTGTAGCTGCAGTCTACACCAGAGCTTGCAGCAACACTGGATCCTTAACCCATTGAGCAAGGGCAGGGGTCGAACCCACATCATCATGGACACTATTACAGTTTCTTTACCTGCTGAGCCACACCAGGAACTCCTTCCCCTCTTTGAACCTCTTTTTCTTTTTCCATGGGATTTTAAAGCAAACCCCAGGCATCAGGCCCCCTGATATCCCCCAATAGTGATTCAATTATTACTAACAAATGGGCATTTCCTCACAGAACCATATTCTACCTTAAAAACATTAAAAATCATTCGTGTGATCAAATACTTAGAATATTTTAATGCCTCAAAAATATCTCTGCTTCTGTTTTTTCCCACACAAGGCACTCAGTCTGCCTCTCAGCTCTTCTGCTTTGGCTTTTAGGGCCAAACTTGTGGCATATGGGAGTTCCCAGGCTAGGGGTCTAATCAGAGGTACAGCTGCTGGCCTATGGCACAGCTACAGCAATGCTGGATCTTTAACCCACTGAGCGAGTCCAGGGATCGAACCGTAACCTCATGGTTCCTGGTCAAATTCATTTCTGCTGCACCACAACGTGTCATCCTGCCTCTGAGGTCTTCATGTAAAGCATTCTGCCTACTACACCCTCTCTGCCCTTTAAGAAGTGGACTCTGACCCAAAAGTGGCTCAACTGTTCTTGCTTTAAATGTGTTCCTTCTCGAGGCTTCACTTTCTTTAAGGGCCGAGAGTGGGCAGCAAGGGGAGTACTTTATAGTCTAGGTCAGCTCTTTGAGAGTATTTCAGAGGTGGCACCCTGTACTTCATCCTGAGCGCATGCCACCCCAGGCAGCACACACGAAGAGTCCTTTTCGTGATGCTAAGGTGGATGAATGGAGCATGAGAGAAATAGCTGGAGCCCTTTCCTACATTTCAGCACACTTCCAGCTCGTTTCATCTATTGATCTCCAGGGTTGACCCCTCATGTGGAAGATGGGAGTCACTTGCCTTCTACCTTCTCTCGGGTACAGCCATGCTCTGCTTCCCAGTGCCTCATCCCCTTGTGCTACTCAGCAGAGGAGACGCCCTAGTCACCTTTTGATTATCCCTGCCACTTTTCCCACAGATTCAAACTGAAAAAGAGATCCAAATAAGTTGATCCACAATCTAGACTTTGCTTCACTGTATATGTTTGGTTTCCACAAAATACATCAGGATATTCTGAAGGCTGGCATCCCAAAGAAGCCAACATCTAAAGTGGAATTTTGGAGTTCCCTTCCTGGCTCAGTGGAAACGTACCCAACTGGTAAACATGAGGACTCAGGTTCTAGCCCTGGCCTCACTCGGTTGGCTGAGGATCTGGCGTTGCTGTGGGCTGTGGTGCTGGGAGGTGGGTATCGGAAGCCCTAGCCACAGCAATCAGACAAGAAAAAGAAATAAGAGGATTCCAATTTAGAAAGAAAGTTAAACTGCCACTGTTTGTAGATGACATGATACTATTCATAGATAATCCTAAAGATGCAATGATAAAACTACTAGAGCTCATCAATGAATTCACTCAAGTTGTAAAATACAAAAATTAATATACAGAATTCAGTTGAAATATCGGAAAGAAAAAAAAACAGTCCCATTTATCATGGTCCCACTTATTACACTAAAGAGAATAAATACGAGTTCCCTTGTGGCTCAATGAAATATCGGAAAGAAAAAAAAACAGTCCCATTTATCATGGTCCCACTTATTACACTAAAGAGAATAAATACGAGTTCCCTTGTGGCTCAGTGGCTTAAGACTGGTGTTGACATGGCAGCAGCTCAAATCATTGCTGTGGTGCAGATTTGTTTGTTTTTATGGCCACACCTGTGGCATATGGAAATTCCTGGGCTAGGGGTTGAATCCTAGCTGCAGCTGCCAGCCTATAGCACAGCCACAGCTACACCAGCTCTGAGCTGCCATGGCAGCTTGCAGCAATGCCAGATCCTTAACCCACTGAGTGAGGTCAGGGATCAGACCCACATCCTCACCAACACTGTCCATGTCAGATTCGTAACCTGCTGAGCCACAACAGGAACTCCTTTTTGTTTCTTTGCTTGCTTTGTGGCACAGGTTTGATCCCCCAGCCCAGGGAAATTTTACATGCCATGTATACTGCAAAAAAAAATAAAAAATATCAAATAGCTAGGAATTAATCTAACCAATGAGGTGAAAGACCTATACTCAGAAAACTGTAAGACACTGATGAAAGAAATTGAAGATGACACACAGAGATGGAAAGATATACTGTATTCATGGATTGGAAGAATTAATATTGTTCATCTACAGAATCTATGCAATCTACACCAAAAAAAAAAACAAGAGCATTTTTCAAAGAACTAGAGTACATTTAAAATTTGCACGGAAACACAAAAGACTCCAAATAGCCAAAATAATTTTGAGCCAGAACAGAGCTAGAGGTATCCCACTCCCTTACTTCAGATTTTACTATAGGACCACAGCCATCAAACACTATGGTACTGGCACAAAACCAGACAGATACAGAGAGAAGGTGGAGTAGCAGACTGTGAAGCTAACCTATTCCCGCAATTACACTGAAAATCCTTCAACAATGTGGAACGGCTTGCACAGAAAATTTGCTGAATGTTTCTGATAGAGCAAGAAAATATTCATGAAACAGAGTAGGACAAAAGAAAGAAGAAAAAAGGAAAAAAGTGAGAAAATGAGAAAGGACATGGGATAGGACCTGTACCTTAAGGAGGGTGCTAGGAAAGAAGAAAAGCTCCTGCACCCTGGGGAGTCCTCCCCCCAGCAGGGAGATCAGCCAGCACAGAGGAGGAACATTTGCATGTCAGAGGAGAACACACTAATCGGTTTGAAGCAATTAAAATGGAAACAGTCCTGGATAAATGGTCCGTGCTTCCTCCCTGCACTTCCCAAGTGTCTGCTGGTGTGGGCAGGGGTTGGGGATCTAAACGCAGGTTTTGGAGATCAGACTCAGAGAAAGAGCTGGGACTGGCTGTGGGGGGAAAAACTAAGGTTGGCCCCATGGAAACAGTCTGTGGGGCTGGAGTTTAGGGTGATCACATTTGAGGATGAAAGGTGAGGAAACCTGGATGGGGCTGGAGGCCGGGGGCTATTGTTTAGGGGTATGGGAGGGAAGGGGCAGGATCCACCACTACAGCCTTGTTCCCTGCACATGCTCTCAGGCGGGAGGACACTGCCTGCTCCAGCTCAGGGAGCCATAGTGGGAGCAGCTACTGCCTAGCAACAAGAGGAGCAGCTGGCACCCCATCACAGCTGCAGAGAGCGATCCACCATGGGAGGGCCTCCTCCCTTGGGGCTACAGAGAGTGTTCCTGTGATATGCCCAGCAAAGGGAGGGACCCAGAGCATGGTGCCCACCCCTACAGCTACAGGGAACAACCCCATGAGCCTCATGGCAAAGAGACGGACCAGAGCAGTAGCTGCTATCATTGTCAGCTGCAACAGCACAGTCCTGAGAGCTTCCTAGTAACAGGAGGGCATGTTGGACTCACAGCCATCCCCCCCTGCTCCAAGAGCAGTCCTATGAACCGTGACTCACTGCCAACTCCCTCATGGATCCCATATTTAGCAGCCACCCAGCTGCAGGAGAGGTAGCAGGATACTGCTGTTCCCATCACAAACTCTAGGTACATGGGAGCTGCCACCACCTCCAAGAACTCCAGCACTGGGCACTAACTGCTGTTATCTACTCACCCGCTATCAAGGGGAACACAAACAGAGAACGTTAGACAATATGAAACAACAAAGGAATACGTTTCAGGTAAAGGAACAAGTAAAAGCAGCACAAAGAAAAAGAAAAAAAGAAAAGAAAATAGTTAATTTACCTGAAAAAGAAATCAGAATGATGATAGTAAAGATGAGCTAAGATATCAGAAAAAGAATAGTGGTGTATCTAAAGATGATAAAAAAAAATATGTAAGTGGGAGTTTCTTTGGTGGCACGGCAGGAATGAATCTGACTAGAATCCATGAAGATGCAGGTTGGATCAATGGCTTCACTCAGTGGGTTGGGGATCTGGCGTTACTGTTAGCTGTGGTGTAGGTCACAGATGCTGCTCAGATCCCATGTTGCTGTGGCTGTGGTGTACACCAGCAGCTGTAATTCCGATTTGACCCCCAGCCTAGGATCCTCCATATGCTGTGGGTGACATCCTAAAGAGCCAAAAAAAAAAAAAAAAAAGGGAAGAAGAGGAAAAGAAGTGTGTAACAAAGAGCTAGAAGATTTAAAGAACAAGCAAATCAGGATGAAGAGCAGGATACCTAAAATGAAAAATACACTAGTAGGAATCAGTAACAGGGTAACAGAGATAGAAGAATGAATAAGTGAGGTGGAAGACAGAGTGGTGAAAATCACTGCCACAGAAAAGAATAAAGACAAGGGAATGAAAAACCCCGAGTTGCATATAAGAGATCTCTGGGACAACATTCAGTGTACCAACATTTGCATCTCAGGAGACCCAGAAGGACAAGAGAGAAGGAAAGGCCAGAGAAAGTATTTGAAGAGATTATAGTCAAAAACACCCCTAATATGGGAAAGGAATCACTCACTCAAGTTGAGGAAGCACAGAGAATCCCATACAGGGAAAACCCAAGGAGAAACACAGTGAAACACATACAAATCAAACGGACAAAAATTCAATACAAAGAAAAAATATGAAAAGCAACAAAAAACATACAATGGAATCCCCATAAGGATAATAGCTGATGTGTCAGCAGAAACTCTCCAAGCTAAAAGGGAGGAACAGCATATATTTAAAGGGATGAAGGGGGAAAACCTAGAACCAAGAATACTCTACTAATCCAGGCTCTCATTCAGATATGATGGAGAAATCAAAAGCTTTACAGAGAAGCTAAAGCTAAAAGAATTCAGCACCACCAAACCAGCTTTCCAACAAAGGGTAAAGGAGCTTATCTAGGCTGAAAAGAAAAGGCCACAACTACCAAGAAGGGGAGAGAAAAAAAACCAAATAAACAAAATAAGAAATGAAAAAGGAGAAATCACCATGGACACGGCAGAAATACAAAAATCCATAAGAGAATACCATGAACATTTATATGCCAACCAATTTGACAACCTAGAAGAAATGGACAACTTTGTAGAGACATACAGCCTGCCAAAACTGAATCAAGAAGAAAAAGATCAACTGAACAGACTGATCACTAGAAATGAAATTGAGTATGTCATAAAAACACTCCCTACAAATAAAAGTCCAGGACCAGACGGCTTCACAGGTGAATTCTACCAAACATACAAAGAGGAACTTTTGGAAACGTTTAAGGAGAACGGAAGAATGAGGAACACTCCCAAAGATATTCTAGGATGCCATCATCACCCTCATACCAAAAGCAGACAAAGATACTACCAAAAAGGAAACTATAGGCCAGTATCTTTGATGCATATCGACACAAAAATTCCTCACAAAATTGTAGCCAACTGAATCCAACCACATATAAAAAAGATCATACACCATGACCAAGTGGGATTCATCCCACGTGTACCAGGGTGGTTCAACATGCACAAATGAATCAATGTCATACACCACATTAGCAAAGAAAAGTCAAAAACCACATGATCACCTCAACAGCGAAAAAGCATTTGACAAAGTCCAACATCCATTCATGATAAAAAAAAACTCTTACCAAAGTGGGTGTAGAGGGAACATACCATAATATAATAAAAGCCATTTACAACACAGCCACAGCAAATATAATCATCAATGGAGAAAAGCTGAAAGCCTAACCGCTAAAATCTGGAACAAGACAAGAATGCCCACTCCACCACTTTTATTCAACATAGCACTGGACGTCCTCCTCACAGCAATCAGACGAAGGAAAGAAATGAAAGGTATCCCAATTGGAAGTGAAGAGGTAAAATTGTCACTGTATGCAGATGGCATGATACTATATAGAGAAAACCCTAAGGACTCAACCCCAAAACTACTCAAACTGATCAACAAATTCAGCAAAGTAGCCAGATATAAGATTAACATTCAGAAATCAGTCCCATTTCTGTATGCTCACAATGAAATATCAGAAAAGGAATACAAAAATACAATACCTTTTCATATTGCACCCCCAAAAATCAAATACCTGGGAATACACCTGACCAAGGAGGTGAAAGACTTATATGCTGAGAACTATAAAACGTTAACCAAGGAAATTAAAGAAGATGTAAAGAAATGGAAAGAGAGTCCATGCTCCTGGGCTGGAAAAATTACTATTGTAAAAACGGCCATACTACCCAAAGCAATCTACAGATTGAATGCAATCCCAATCAAATTACCCATGACATTTTTCACAGAACGAGAACAAACCAAAAATTTATAGGGAACCACGGAAGACCCAGAATTGACAAAGCAATCCTGAGGAAGAAAAACCAAGCAGGAGGCATGACTCTCCCAGACTGCAGGCAACATGAAAAAGCCGCAGTAATCAACACAGTGTGGTACTGGTATCAAAACAGACAGACAGACAGACCAATAGAACAGAATAGAGAACCCAGAAATAAACTCAGACACCTACAGTCAATCTTGGACAGAGGGGCAAGAATATAAAATGGGAAAAAGACAGTCTTTACAGCACGTGGTGCTGGGAAACCTGGAGAGCCGCATGTAAATCAATGAAACTGCAACACACCCTCACACCATGCACAAAAATAATCTCAAAATGGCTTAACGACTTAAACATAAGACAAGACACCGCCAAACTCCTAGAAGAGAACATAAGCAAAACATTCTCTGACATCAACCTTACAAATGTTTTCTCAGGTCAGTCTCCCAAGGCAACAGAAATAGAAGCAACAGTAAACCAATGGGACCTAGTCAAACTGACAAGCTTTTGCACACCAACGGAAACCATAAAAAAAAAAAGACAACTTACAGAATGGGAGAAAATAGTTTCAAATGATGTAACTGACAAGGGCTTAATCTATAAAATATACAAACAACTTACACAACTCAACAGCAAAAAAGCCAGCAACCCAAAGGAAAAATGGGCAAAACACCTGAACAGACATTTCTCCAAAGAAGATAGACAGATGGCCAACAAGCACATGAAAAAATGCTCAGCATCACTGATTGTTAGAGAAATGCAAATCAAAAGTACAAGGTGGTACCACCTCACACCCGTCGGAATGGCCATCATTAATAAGTCCACAGATAACAAACACTGTAGAGGGTGTGGAGAAAAGGGAACCCTCCTGCACTGTTGGTGGCAATGAAAATTGGTACATTCCACTATGGAAAACAGTATGGAGGTACCTTAGGAAACTAAATATAGAACTACCATATGACCCATCAATCACACTCTTGGGCATATATACAGACAAATCTTTCCTTGAAAAAGACAAACACCGGTATGTTCACTGCAGCACTATTCACAATAGCCAAGACATGGAAACAACATAAATGTCCATCGACAGACGAATGGATTAGGAAGAGGTGGTATATATACACACTGGAATACTACTCAGCCATAAAACAGAACAAAATAATGCTATCTGCAGCAACATGGATGGAACTGGAGACTCTGATACTAAGGGAAGTAAGCCAGAAAGAGATAGAGAAATACCACATGATATCACTTATATCTGCAATCTAATATACAGGACAAATGAACCTTTCCACAGAAAAGAAATTCATGGGCCTGGAGAACAGGCTTGTGGTTGCCGAGGGGAAGGGGAAGGGGAAGGGGAAGGGAGTGGGAATCTGGGTTTAATAGATGCAAACTATTGCCTTTGGAATGGGTAAGCAATGAGATCCTGCTGTAGAGCACTGGGAACTATTATCTAGTCACTCATGATGAAGCACGATAATGTGAGAGAAAAGAATGTATATATGTATGTGTGACTGGATCACCTTGCTGTACAGTAGAAAGCTGGCAGAACACTGAAAACCAGCTATAATGGGGGAAAAATCATTAAAAAATTTAAAAATGCATAGAAAAGAAATTAAAAATAAAAAGAAGTGGACACAAGCACAAAATAAAAGGAAATCATTAAACCAAATGAAGAAAGGAACAAAGGAGAAACATGGAATCAACTGGAAAACAAGGATTAAAATGGCAATAAACACATATTTATCAATAATTACCTTAAATGTCAATGGACTCCATGTTTCAATCAAAAGACACAGAGTGGCAGACTGGATAAAAAAAACAAGAGCCCACAATGTGCTGCCTATAGGAGACCCACCTTAGGGAAGGGACACATATAAATGGAAAGGGAGGGGATGAAAAATGCTACTTCATGTGAAAGGAAAAGACAGGAAAGCAAGAGTTGCAATACTCATATCAGACAAAGCAGACTTTAAAACAAAGGCCATAAAGAAAGACAAAGAAGGACACTATTTAATGATGAAAGGATCCATTCAAGAAGAGGTTATTACACTCGTCAATATATATGCCCCTAATATAGGAGCATCTAAATACATACAACAAATACTAACAGACATAAAAGGAGAAATTGATGGGGATACAATAACAGTAGGAGATTTTTACACCTCACTCACATCAATGGACAGATCCTATAGACAGAAAATCAGCAGGCAACAGAGACCCTAAATGACACAATAGAACAGTTAGACTTAACTGATATATTCAGGCATTACATCCAAAAAACCAGACGGTATATTCTTCTCAAGTGCATGTGGTACATTCTCAAGACTTGACCATATACTGGGGCACAAAATGAACCTCGACAAACTGAAGAGTATAGAAATTATTTCAAGCATCTTCCCTGACCACAATGGCATGAAAGTAGAAATCGATCACAAAAAAAAAAAAGAAAAAGAAATGAGAAAAAACTGACTACATAGAGACTACTTCACATGCTACCAGAAAACAAGTGGGGGGAGTTCCCTTCATGGTTCAGTGAGAACAAATCCGACTAGTATCCATGAGGATGCGGGTATGATCCCTGGCCTCACTCAGTGGGTTGAGGATCTGGCATGGCTGTGAGCTGTGGTGCACATTGAAGACCTGGCTGGGATCCTGAGTAGCTGTGGCTATGGTGTAGGTCAGCAACCACAGCTCCGATTAGACCCCCTAGCCATGGAACTTCCATTTGTAATATGTGCGCCCCTAAAAATACAAAATAAGAATGATAAAATAAAATAAAATAAATAAGAAACCAAGGGGTGAATGAGGAAATCAAAATGGAAATTAAAAAAATCCCTCAAGACAAATGACAACGAAACACAGCCATTCAAAACCTATGGGTCACAGCAAAAGCATTCTAGAGGGAAGTTCACAAAAAATCTCAAATCAAAAACGTAATCAACCACCTAAAAGAATTAGAAAAAGAAGAACAAACAACACCTAAAGTCAGCAGAAGGAAGGAAATCATAAAGATCAGAGAGGAAATCAATAAATAGAGATTCGAAAAACAAGAGAAAAAAATCAATAAAATCAAGAGCTGGTTCTTTGAAAAGTAAAGAAAGTTGACAGACCTCTGGCCGGACTCACCAAGAAGAAGAGAGAGAAAACCCAAATAAAATAAGACATGAAAAAGGAGAAACATCAATGGATACTGCAGAAATACAAAAAAACTGTAAGAGAATACTGCAAAACAATTCTATGCCAGCAAATTTACAGCCTAGAAGAAACGGACAACTTTCTAGAGACACACACCGCCCACCAAAAACTGAATCAAGAAGAAATAGATCATTTGAACAGACCATCACGAGAAATAAAATTGAGGATGTAATACAGACACTCACTACAAATCAAAGTCCCAGACCAGATGGCTTCATAGGCCAGTTCTACCAAACATACAAAGAAAACTCCCCATCCTTCTTAAACTCCTCAAATGAAAGACTGAAGAAGGAACCTACTCCCAGAGACATTCTATGGAGCCACCATCACCCAAACCAAAACCAGAGAAATATACTACCAAAAAGGAACATTAGAGACCAATATCTTTGATGAATATAGACACAAAAATTCTCACCAAAATCTTAGCTAACCAAAGGCAACCAATACATTAAAACGATCATGTACCACGACCAAGTGGGATTCGCCCCAATTTCATAAAGATGGTTGAACATCTTCAACCTTATAGTTCAACATCAACTAATGTCATACACCACAATAACAAAAGAAAAGTTGAAAACCACATAAACATCTCAATAGATGCATAAAAAGCATTGGACATATCCAAAATCCATTCATGATAAAAAATTCCGACCAAAGTGGGTACAGAGGCAACATATCTGAACATAATAAAAAGCCATTTATTACAAACCCACAGCCAATAATATTCCTCAGCAGAGGGAAAGATGAAAAGCCTTCCAGCTAAATTCTGCAACAAGCCAAGAATGCCCACTCTCACCGCTTTTATTCAACATAGTAGGGGAAGTCCTAACCCACAGCAGTCAGACAAACAAAAAGAAATAAGGGATCCAAACGGGAAGAGTAAAGGTAACACTGTCACTCGATGGAGATGACATGATGCTATATACAGAGAAACCCTAGGGACAACCACACAAAACTACTCAAACGGATCAACCAATTCAGCAGAGCAGCAGGAATACAAGATTAACAGTCAGAAAGTGGTTGCCTTTCTGTATATTAACAATAAAATATTAGCAAAGGAATATAGAAAAAAAATACCTTTTAAAATCACCCCTGGAGTTCTTGTCGTGGTTCAGTGGATCAAGAACCCAACTAGTATCCATGAGGATGTGGGTTTGATCCCTGGCCTTGCACAGTGGGTTAAAGGATCCAGCACTGCATGAACTGAGGTGAAGGTCGCAGATGCGGCTCAGATTTGATGTTGCTGTGGCTGTGGTGGAGGCCGGCAGGTGCAGCTCCAGTTCGACCCCTAGCCTCGGGACTTCCATGTGCTATAGGTGTGGCCATTAAAAAAAGGTGCACCCCAAGAGTTAAATATCTAGGGAAAAAAATGTGACCAAGGAGGTAAAAGACATATGCCGAGAGCTATAAAACATTAATCAAGGAAATGAAGAGGATTCAAAGAAAGAGAAAAAAATCCCATGATCCTAGACTGGAAGAATTAATATCATTGAAATGGCCATACCACCCAAAGCATTCTAGAGGTGTAATGTGATCCCTATCAAATTACCTGTGATTTCTTTCACAGAACTAGAACAAATAATCCAAAAATATATATGGAACCATAAATGACCCAGAACTGCCAAAGCAATCCTGAGGACAAAATCATAAGCAGGAGGCATAACTCTCCCAGACTTAAGACAACGTCACAAAGCTACAGTAATCATGGCACTGTGGTCCTGGTACGAAAACAGACAGGACCAGTGGAAGAGAACACAGAGCCCAGACGTAAACCCAGACACCTACAGTCAATGCATCTTTGACAAAGGAGGCCAGGCTATCAAACTGGAAAAAGTCCCTGTAGCAAGTAGTCCTGGCAAAACTGGACACCCGAGTAAAAACCAATGCAACTAGAACTCACTCTCACACCATGCCCCAAAATCAAAATGGCTTAAAGACTTAGCCATAAGACAAGACACCATGAAACTTCTAGATGAGAACATAGGCAAAACATTCTCTGACATCGACTATGCAAATGTTACACATGTTTTGCAAGTCACTCTCCCAAGGCAAGAGAAATAAAAACGAACATAAACAATTGGCACCTAATCAAAGTTACAAGCTTTTGTACAGCAAAGGAAACCATTAAAAAAACCAAAAAGACAACCTACCAAATGGAAGAAAATAGTTGCAAATGATGCAACCAACATGGGCTTAACCTCCAAAATATACAAACAACCCATATAACTCAATAGCAAAAAATAAATAAGCAACACAAGAAAAATGGGCAGAAGACCTAAACAGACATTTCTCCAAAAAAGACACATGGATGGCCAGCAGGCACATTACAAATTATTAGAGAAATGCACATCAAAACTACAATGAGGTACCACCTCACACCAGTCAGAATGGCCATCATTAAGAAGTCCACAAATAGCAAATGCTGTGGAAGGGGAAAAGGGAAAATTCCTACACTGTTGGTGGGAATGTGAATTGGTACAACCACTATGGACGTTCCTCAGAAAACGAAATATAGAATTACCATCTCATCGAGCAGTCCCACTCCTGGGCATGTATCCAGACAAATCTTTCATTCAAAAAGATACATGCAACCCTACGTTCATTGCAGCCCTATTCTCAATAGCCGAGACATGGAAACAACCTAAATGTCCACTGACAGATGAATGGATTAAGGAGAAGGAGAACACACACAGAGTGGAATACTACTCAACCATAAAAAAGCCAAATAATGCCATTGGCAGCAGCATGGATGGACCTAGAGATTCTCATACTAAGTGAAGTCAGTCAGAAATAGCAACACAAATACCATATGATATCACTTATGTGTGGGATCCATATATGGCACAGATGAACCTATCTGTACCACAGAAAGAGACTCACAGACATGGAGAACAGACTAGTGGTTGCCAGGGGGGAGGGGCGAGGGAGAGGGATGGACCAGGAGATTGGGGTTAATAGATGCAAACATGACATTTAGAATGGATAAGCCACGAGGTCCTGCTGTGTAGCCCAGGGAACTCTATCCAATCACTTGTGACAGAACATGATGGAAGATAATATGAGGGAAAGAGTGTATATATATGTATGACTGGGTCACTTTGCTGTACAACAGAAATTCACAGAACAATGCAAGTCAATTTTAATAATAAATATTTTAAAAAAGAAATCTATCTTAAACGAGCACTTAACTGTTTAGTAGTAAAACACTAGGGGGTTTGTGTTGTAGCTCAGTGGTTACAAACCCAACTGGTATCCATAAGGATGCGGGTTTGATTCCTGACCTCGCTTACTGGGTTATGTTTCTAGTGTTACCGTGAGCTGTGGTGTAGGGTACAGACATGGCTCGGATCTGGTGTTGCTGTGGCTGTGGCATTGGCTGGCAGCTACAGCTCTGTTTTGACCCCTAGCCTGGGAACCTCCATAGGTCACACACGTGGCCCTAAAAGGACAAAAAAATAGGGGGGGACACTAATGTAGTCGTTCCTGGCCTCAGGGGGATTTCCGAATCCCTTGTTGGGCTTTAACAAATGGCAAGGGCTCCCCACCGCCAGGCCCAGGAAACCACCCCCTCCAATGACCTTGGAGTCCTCAGTAGTGCATCACTGCATTAGAGGAATTCCAGAAAAGAAGGAACCAGACTCAAAAACTCATCATTACCATAGTTATGTAAGATTTTCCGAAGTACACATACACAATGGAATATGATTCAGCCACAAAAAGACGAAATACAGCCATTTTCAGCAAGATGGATGAACCTAGAGATGATCATACTAAGGGAAGCAAGTCAGATAAAGACAAAAACCATACCATATCACTTTCATGTGGAACCTCATAAAAATGTGACAAATAAAATGATCATATGAAGAGAAGTAAGACAAAGACAAACACCACATGAGACCACTAATACATGGACTCCAATTTCAAAATGACACAAAACAACTTATCCACAAAATGGAAACAGACTCAAAACTTCTAAACCAAACTTAAGGTTACAAAGGGGAAACGACAGGGGAGGAAAAAACAGGGAGGCTGGGACTGGCACATACACAGTACCATACAGAATCGATAAGTAACAAAGACCTACTGAACAGCACAGGGAATCTACTCAGTCCTCTGTGATGGCCTATATGGGAAAGAATCGGCAAAGGAATGGATGTATGGATGTGGCTAACTGACTCACTTTGCTGTACAGCTGAAACGAACCCAACACGGTAAGTCAACCATACACCAGTAACATTGCTTTTTAAAAAATGATACAAAAGAACGTATTCAGAAAACAGAAACAGACTCACGGATCTCAAAATTAAACTCATGGTGACCAAAGGGAAAATAGGGGGTCAGGGATAAATTAGGAGTCTGGGATTAACATAAACACACTACTATATATAAAATCGATAACTAACAAGGACCTAATGAAGAGCAAAATGAATGCTACTCCATATTCTGTAACAAATTATATGGGGAAAAGAATCTAAGAAGAATGGATATAAATGTATATGGAAAGTGAATCTCTGTGCTGTACCCTTGAAACTAAGACAACACGTAATGAATCAACTCTATTCCAATAAATTTGAAAAAATAAAAATTTAAACGTAGGAGTTTCCATCATGGCTCAGTGGTTAATGAGCCCGACAAGAATCCATGAGATGTGGGATCGATCCTGGCCTCACTCAGTGGGTTAAGGATCCAGCGTTACTGTGAGTTGTGGTGTAGGTTGAAGACGTGGCTGGGATCTGGCATTGCTGTGGCTGTGGTGTAGGCCGGCACCTGCAGCTCTGATTGACCCCTAGCCTGGGAATCTCCATATGCCATGGGAGTGGCCTTAAAATGATAGAGGACCAAAAAAAAAATTTTTTTTAATTAAAAGAAAGATTGTTCTAGAACTTCTAGCCAGGGTGACATAAGTTGGGAGTCAGAGAAAAAGAGGTAAAATTATCCTAGAGAGGCACAGGAATCAGTGGTTAGCTAAATTGCCTCTATTCCTAAAAAGGGGAACTTCCACCCCGGAAGAGAGTTCGGTCACGCAGCTGGATACTAACTACACACAATCCACCACCTCTCTTGTACCTACAGTAGGGACTGAGCAATGAGAATCCAAACACAGTCCTGGCATAAAAGCAGCCAGCTCTCCATTTCCTGGCAGTGAGCTCCATATGAAAAGGGCAGGGACCTGTCTGAGGAGACCCCCCAATTTCCTAAGAGCCAAAAACAAGAGATGGACACAGTCCATCCTCCCGGGCAGGGAGGCTCCAATTCACAAATTCTTCGAGCTTTCTGGGTTGGTTTCCTGAGATTCGAAGCACAGTGCTTACGATAAAACAGCAAATGTAAAAAAACATATCAAGATTGGTGCGTTTCACTGTGTGTACTGTTCATATACAAAAGAGAACCTCTGTAAGTAACACAGCTGGCAGGTTGAGGGCGAGCTTGCTGAAATACACAAGGAGACGCCTGCTGATGTATGCAGTTTATCGCAAAAGGCATCAAGGGCCAGGATGGACTGACGGATGGAGAGAGGGATGGACAAATGGATAGATATGTGAAAAGGAAAAAGTGTCACATGGTTATGGCAGAGTCTTGGTGGGTTGGCTGTAACATCTTTCAACCTTGTTGAATGTCTGGAGATTGTTGGAATCAAATGTTGGGGAAAACACAGAGCAAAGAATAACAAAACCCAAAATGCATCTGAAGTGTAATTCCAACGTTTAAAATACGAGCTGGAAGTTCCCGCCGTGGCACAGTGGAAACGAATCCAACTAGGAATCATGAGATTGCAGGTTCATCCCTGGCCTAGCTCAGTGGGTTAAGGATCTAGCGTTGCTGTGAGCTGTGGTGTAGGTCACAGACGTGGCTCGGATCTGGTGTTGCTGGGGCTGTGGCATAGACCAGCAGCTGCAGCTCCAATTGAACCCCTAGCCTGAGAACCTCATATGCCACAGGTGCAGCTCCAAAAAAAAAAAAAAAAAGAAAGAGAGAAAAAATACGAGCTGAAAAAAAGATGTAATAGAAATAGGCTACAATATTCACTTGGATGAAATTAAATGGGGTTTTTATTTTCCATTCTCCACACACTGACCACCGTCTGTTTCCAGGATCCACTTCCTATGATTTCCATAATAGAAGTAGCATGAGCTGCCCTCTGGCCCGGGCAGGAAGCATCTGGGCAGCAGCATCTCCCCACCTCTGCTCCCCTCTGCTCACCTTGGCCTTGAGCACCTGCTGGGGCCCTGGAGTCTTCTCAACACACCTCTAGAGATGTGTCCCCTTGGCTTCCCAGGGATGACCAAACCTCAGGCTGATTCATGTGTTTTGCTCCCAGTTAGCAGCCCCATCTGCAACTTTGCCCATCAATGTGCTAACCCCTCCCCCTTTCATTCAACCAGGCTCTCTGGCTTCCGAGTTTCTGTGGGTCATCTAAGTTTCTTATTTCAAGTGACCTTTCTCCAAATGCTAAAAAGGGACAATTTTCAACTTCTTCTGTGTAATAAAGTACAATCATGGCCAAAAATTTAAAATCAAGAAACAAAGATTATAAAACGGCAATTGAGAAATGTGCAACATACATGATAAAGGGCCAAATTACCTAATCCATGCAGGGCTCAAAATCTAAAGTTATAACAAGTTGACAAACCCAAAGAAGAAGGATGATGTAAGCAAAGGTACAAAGAGACAAAAATTACCAACAAACACAGGGAAAGGTGGAACTCACTGGTAATAAAAGAAAGGCAAACCAAAGCAATCATCAAGGGCATTTCTTACCTGGGAAATGGCCAAAAGTCCATTGCACAAGTTGAATGATTCCGAATCCATCCTCCAATGTGAGAATCAGGGATTGGAGAACGAGTGTCTGTGCATTGTTGTAAAAGCATCAAGAGATGCCCCTTTCTGAAGGACAATTTGACAATATCTAGTACATTATTACGTGCATGGGTCCTTGAGCAGGACTCTGGGCGTTGCATTGTAGAAACACTTACGTAATGTCACAAGATGATATATATGATGTTCACTGCAACTTTTTTTTTTAGCACAGCAAACAAAACAAAACAAAACAAAACGAACTTGAAGCAAGCAAAGTCTCTGAACAGGAGTCAAATTACTAGGTCCTTGTAAAAATAAAGAGGCTTGAAGTGGGAGTTCCTTGGTGGTCTAGTGGTTGGGGCTCAGCACTTTCACCGCTGCATCCTGGGGTTCAATCCCGATTGGGGACCTGAAATCCCATGTCATGCCTCTACATGCTGTGGCCATAAATTCTATATATATATAAAAAGAGGGGAGTTCCCGTCGTGGCGCAGTGGTTAACGAATCCGACTAGGAACCATGAGGTTGCAGGTTCGGTCCCTACCCTTGCTCAGTGGGTTAACGATCCGGCATTGCCGTGAGCTGTGGTGTAGGTTGCAGACACAGCTCAGATCCTGCGTTGCTGTGGCTCTGGCGTAGGCCGGCAGCTACAGCTCCGATTAGACCCCTAGCCTGGGAACCTTCATATGCCGCAGGAGCGGCCCAAGAAATAGCAAAAAGACAAAAAAAAAAAAAGAGACTCAAAGAGAGATAAACAAAGCAGGAATTAAGTAGCACAACCAAAGCAGGAATTAAGTAGCACAACCAGTTCTAGGTTAGCACTCAAACTGCAGAAAAGTGGACTTACTGCTGAAAGAATGACTGCACCCTGATTTTTATCTCTCCTGACCAGGAACTCAGGTGCCTGAGCCAATGGTAACGTGGGAACATGGATAACTTTTTTCTTTGTGTTTTTTGGGGTCCCTTCAGTTTTCTGTCATGAGCGTGGATTCCTTTTTAATGCCATTGTGTAGGACCAACATGAAAAGAACACGCCCGGATTTTATAAATTACTCTCCATGCAGAAGCATTCTTCTGTTTGTCCACAAGAGGGCAGCATAAGCACAGTCAGCAGGAACAGCAGCAAGGTGCTGGGTCTGAAGTTGAAGGCTGCTGAAAGTTCTGTGGTTTATTTTGACGGAAATGGTTACACAAACTATTCATTAGATTGTTCACTTTTTGAATAAATGACTATATTTATTGTGAAAACTGATGTATACAAGTCATCTATAATCAGGGACACTCTGGCATTTATTTCACATTTATACATGGGATAAAAATAGGAAGATACACTGTGGGTGTGTGCGTGCGCATGTGTGTGTCTTTCTAGGGCGGCACCCAAGGATTATGGAATTTCCCAGGCTAGGGGCTGAATCAGAGGTGCAGCTGCTGTCCTACGCCACAGCCACAGCCACAGCCACAGTAATGCAGGATCCAAGTCCCATCTGCAACCTACATCACAGCTCACAGCAATGCCAGTTCTTTATCCCACCAAGTGAGGCCAGCAATTGAACCGACATCCTCATGGATACTAGTTGGGTTTGTTACCGCTGAGGAGCCACAATGGGAACTCCAGGAGCTACATGACTTTAAACAAAGCGTGAGCCCCTCATACAATTGTTTCTAAACCACCTTTCACCTCAGTGTCTTTTGAGCATTTCCCTGTTTCCATAAGTTCTCTGCCAGGGCAGATTTTATTTATTTTATTTTATTTATTTATTTTTGTCTTTTCGCCATTTCTTGGGCTGCTCCCCGCAGCATATGGGAGGTTCCCAGGCTAGGGGTCTAATCGAAGCTGTAGCCGCCAGCCTACGCCAGAGCCACAGCAACGCAGGATCCGAGCCGTGTCTGCGACCTACACCACAGCTCACGGCAACGCTGGATCATTAACCCACTGAGCAAGGGCAGGGATCGAACCGGCAACCTTATGGTTCCTAGTTGGATTCGTTAACCACTGCGCCACGACGGGAACTCCCCAGGGCAGATTTTAAAGGCAGACTCGTGCCCCAGCCTCTGAACTCACTGGACTGTGCTTACCTGATTGAAATTGGTCATTTAGGTGGTTTATACTGTCTTTAAAGCATAAAAGATTTCCCCACATATAAAATATACATGGAAAACTACATCATCTCACCCAATCCATCACTAGTCAACTTTGATAGATGTCACTTAACGTTTGATTGGCGATTTACCCCTGTGGATTGAGACCCAGTTAATGGTAATTGCTCTAAGATATTATAATTTCAAGCTAGAAATTATTAACATTTTTTACTGATTTACTAAGACATTTATTTCATTGATTAGCATTTGGGTGGTTCCTACTAATTGATAATTTGCTGCTCTTGCAATGGGGCTGTTTGTTTCCTTCTCTAGAGGCTGAATCTAGAGAAAAAAATGAGGAGTTGGGGATTGTGGGAGAGGAGCACAGATTAGAAAGGCTGATCCCCTTCAGCTCCACTGGCTACTGCTGACTCGCCCTCCTGAACCACCGTTTAGAATCCAGCCCTGATGGAGTCCGTTTCCTCTTGGCCTCCTTGTGGTAGGAGGCGTGGCTTTCCAAGCCACTTTATTCAATCACATCTACCTTCAAGGAACACTGGCCTCTTTAGGAGTAAAACACTAATAGAGTTTACCCTGGCCTTAGTGTGGTGGGGCCATTTCTGACTACCTGGGGCTTTAACAAATGACAGGTGCTCCTGCCTTGGCCCCAGCAAAATACCCCCTCCATGGACCCTGCAGTCCCCACTAGTGAATCACTGCACTAGAGGAATTCCCTGAAAAGAAGGAACCAGACTCAGAAACTCATCATTACCACTGATGTGAAAGATTGTTGCTGAAGTACGTTATACAAGGGAGTATTACTCAGCCATAAAAAAGAACAAAATCATGCCATTTGCGGCAATATGGATGAACCTACAGATGATCATACTAAGTGAAGTCAGAGAAAGACAAATACCACAGGAGATCACTAATATGTGGACTCTAATAAAACGATACACAAAATAACTTATTCAGAAAACAGAAACAGACTGAAAGATATTGAAAGGAAAATTAGGGTTACCAAAGGGGAAATGTTGGGGGAGGGATAAATTGGGAGGTTGGGACCGGCATATACACAATCGCTAAGGAACAAAGACCAGGGTTCCCATGGTGCTGCAGTGGACACAAATCCGACTACTTATCCATGAGGATGTGAGTTTGATCCCTGGGCTCACTTGGTGGGTCAGGGATCCGATACTGCTGTGAGCTGTGGCGTATGCCACAGATGTGGGTCAGATCCTGTGTTGCTCTGGCTGTGGTGTAGGCTGGCAACTCTAGCTCCAATTAAACCACTGGCCCTAAAAAGAAAACCAAAGGCCTACTGTACAGCACGGGGAACTCTACCCAATACACAGGGATGGCCTGCAGGGAAAAGAATCTGAAAACAAATGTGAATATGCATATGTATAACTGACGCACTTTGTTGCCCACCTGAAACTAACAACATTGTAAGTCAACTCCACTCCCATCACATGGATTGTTTTTGTCTTTTGTCTTTCTTAGGGCCACACCCGCGCCTCATGGAGGTTCTCAGGGTAGGGGGCCAATCGGAGCTGCTGCTGCCAGCCTACGCCACGGCCACAGCAACACGGGATCCGATCTGCGTCTGCAACCTACACCACTTACACCACTGCTCACGACAACACCAGATCCTTAACCCACGGGGCAAGACCAGGGATCAAACCCAAACCTCATGCTTCCTAGTCAGATTTGTTTCCTCTGCGCCACTACAGGAACTCCCCATCACACTGAATTTTGAGAACTGATACAAAAGATCTTATTTACAAAACAGAAACAGACCCGCAGATCTCTAACACAAACTAAAGGTTACAGAAGGGGAACAGTGGTGGGAGGGACAAACGAGGAGTTTGAGACTTACATATACACGCTACTGGATGCAAAAGAGCTAACTAACAAAGACCTTCTATATACCATGAGGAACTCTAGTCAATATTGTGTAATACTCTATGTGGGGAAAAACAAATCTGAAAATAATATATGTGTGTATATTTCAACAGAATCACGGTGCTCTACACCTGAAAGACAACATTATTATAAATCAACTCTATTCCAATAAACGTAGATGAAAATTAAAAATAAAAAATGAATAATAAAAAGGGACTGTTTTAGAAGTTCTAGCCAGGGTGACCCAAGTAAACAGTCAGAGGAAAATAGGTAAAATTATCCTAGAGAGGCACAGAAATTAGTGTTCAACCAAATTACTTCTACACCTGAAAAAGGCCACTTCCAGCTCAGCAGAAATCAGTTACGCAGCTGGATGCTAAATAAACAAAAATCAACCACCTTCCTAGGTCAATTTGACAATATCTAGTACATTTACCAATGCATGGAGTCCTGGAGCAAGAAGCTGTTTGGAATTTTCACTGTAGAACTATCTATGTCATTTCACCAAGATATATATGATGTTCACTGCAACGTTTTATTTTTGTTGTTGTTTTAGCATGGCAAACAATACAAAAGCAAAAGAAAACAAAAGAAAGAACTGAAGCAAACTAAGTCTCTGACCAGGGATCCAATTACGAGGCACTTGGAAAAATGAAGAGGCTTGAAGAGAGATAAACAAAGCAGGAATCAAGTAGCACAACCAAGTTCTAGGTTAGCACTCAAAGAGCAGAAAAGTTGACTTACTGCTGAAAGAACCACTGCACCCTGATCACGAATCTCCCCTGCCCAGAAACTCAGGCTCCTGAGCCAATGGTAAAGTGAGACTATGGGTGACTGTTCCCTCTTTATATTTCTGGGATCCTTTTAGTTTTCTATAATGAGCATGTCTTCTTTTCAATGAAGTTGTGCAGTATCCACATGTAAAGAACACGCCTGGATTTTACAAATTACTCTAGAGGCAGGCGCATTCTTCTATTTCTCCACAGGAGGGCAGCATACGCACAGTCAATTAGCAGGACCAAGCTTTTCAAGGTATTGGGTCTGAAACTGAAGGCTGCTGTTCAGTGGTTGATGGACATGCTGCTTGCCCAAATCATTCACTAGATTATTTCCCAGAAAAATAACTATATAGCCATTGCAAAAACTGATATATAGGAGAAAAGACAAGTCACCTATTACCAGGGCAGTCTGCCATTCATGCTCATTTTTATACATGGGATGGTTGTGTTACATCCTCCGTTTGGTTTTCCTCTCCAGTTTCTAGATACCGAATCACACTCAGGAGCGAGGAGGGCAGCCCCCGGCAGCCTCATGACAGCCGCCTCCTAACTCAGGGCTCCTCTGCTCTGCTGCGTGCCCCACATATGCAGTTGGACAGCACCCTGGTCATGTGGCCCTGTGGGACCTAGGCAGCTGCTCTCAAGTCCAGACCCTGTCCTGGTTGTTGCTTTGGCTGGAGTGCAGTCTGTGTCTCCACGGCTCGGGTGCCTCAGCCAGGACGTGCCCATGATACCCTGGCAGGTGGACCCCTTAGCCTGCAGGAGGAGGCACACACAGAGCCTTCGCAGTTTGGGATGGGACAGGAAAGAGCAGAGCCCAGCTCAAGCCGGCTGTCCTCCCAGGAGCTAAGCTCTGGTGCAGGCGGGAGCCAGGGCCCTCAGCACACCCCCTGCCTTCAACTCTCCCCTGGGAGGCCCGCCTGGAACCAGGGGGTCGGGAGGGCCCGCCTCGGCCATCCTGGTCCCGAGGGAATGGTGGATGGTGGGAACACACAGGGCCCAGGAAGGGCATCGGGCACTGTGCATGGTTTGTGCTCTGTTCAGGTCTTCTCTCACCACGAGCCTTGTCTCTCCCTCCATAAGCTCGGTCTGTGTGATAGTGATGTTTTGCTGTGTGTTCAGACTTGCTTTGAACATTCCTAACGAGGCAGAAGCTCAGACCTTCCGTCATGGGGAGTTGCTTCCCAGAGCAAGAGAAGGAGCTGGATTTCCCTTCCGAAACACGCCCAGCCCTGCAGGGCTGGGTACCTGACCAATCTGGGTTCCCTCGGGTACCAAGGAGGCTGAGGGAGGCTGGGGAGGCAAGCCCAAGCCTTCACCACAGGGGAGACCAAACGAAAGCAAACGCTCACAACTCAACAGGGGAAACCGCACCGTCCAACCGGGAAGCAGGCAGGCGACACCAAGAGACATTTCACTCAAGAGGACAGACCGATGACAAACACATGGAATGACCGGCAACGTCACTGGCCGTGTGGGAAACACAAAGGAAAACCACAAGGACAGGCCATCACACCCTGCTACAAAAGGCCGAGATGAAAAACAAAACCGTGACAGCGCCAAGTGCTCAGGAGGATGCGGAGAAACCCGACCTTCCGACCATGAGAGGAGGAGGAAACGAGAAGGGCACAGCCCCTGCAGAAGATGCTCTGGCGGGGTCTTAAAAACCTGACCATACACTCACCGTGTGCCCAGCAGCCCCAGCCTGGGGGGTCCCGAACCAGGCTGGTTTGCCCGACGACGCGCAGGAAAAGCAAAACGCTGAGACGCTGAGGTTCGCGGCAACACAGGGGTCTCTCCAAAGCAGCCAAGCCAGGAAGGAGACAGGAA